>NC_090699.1:37464816-38089816 GCF_040954835.1 Lepisosteus oculatus
TAA
This sequence comes from Lepisosteus oculatus, assembly GCF_040954835.1. Lineage (NCBI taxonomy): Eukaryota > Metazoa > Chordata > Actinopteri > Semionotiformes > Lepisosteidae > Lepisosteus > Lepisosteus oculatus. The sequence continues at coordinate 37,464,820 of NC_090699.1, forward strand.
CATCAAACCCCAATGCAATACATATTTATGTAAATACATCTTCTTCTTTTAGAAAAATATATCAAAGCATGTATTATAATTCATGTACCTACATTTATCAAATCAGTTTACTAATGGCAAGTGTAAGAAAAAAAAATACATAAAATAAGTCACACCATAAAGAATTCTAAAACAAAACTGCATTTGTATGAGAATATTTATCAATTGCAAAATTGTCTTAAGATGTCAACAGACTGTTTCTGATAGTAATTAGATTATTCTGGTGCATTAGTATGAAATAGACGAAAGCCTGGAATTTGTAACTTTCAAGTCCATCAAGGTATGAAGTTTTTTAGAGCAACTCTGAATTAGATTATTTGTTTTTCAACAAGTAATCTGGATTTAGCAATATATACATAAGATTTAAACATCCTTGATTCAACAGCTAACAAGTTAATAGGTGTCTGGACAATGATTTTGTGCTAAGATTATTTAGATTTAATTTAATTAAGGAGTTTGGAGTATCACAATTAAATGAAACAAGATATGTACATCATTTTGAGTTTGGTTTGGCTGGATAAAACTGCTTGGTTTTCAAAAGCTCCAAAAAGACAGAATGGGACCCCATAACCCCAGGACAGAATGGAGAAGTCAAAGAAATGTTTTTCCTATACATCTTTCAGGTCTGATTTAATATAAAGTTCATAAATAATTAATGAAATTTAAATTAATAAAAAACAATGTCCTGGTAGGATAGTTTAACTTATTTAAGAAAAAAGAAGATAGTGAGATAATGAGGGTTGAAACAGGACCTAGAGACTTATGGTGAATTATGAACGACTCAGTGATGGGAAAGGTCTCCTAATAAAATAGGGTTTGGAGCATTTGTCTACACATGCAGAATGTGACAGTTGAAGATATCCATTGATATAGTTAGATATTTCAACATTAATTCAGATTTTTTAAGCCTGTAAGGGTCAAAAATTGATATTTAAGAATAGTTTATTGAATAAAGTTCTTAAATTTTCAACAACAAAAAAAGAACTGACTCCGTATAGTTTCCCAAAAAGAAGGCAGTAGTAAAGCTTGTGTAGTGCAGACAGTTCTCTGCACTGCACTGATTGCAGTGACTGCCAGTTCTCTGGCAACTACAATCAGGAAGGGGGGCATATACTGTAGAGATGCTGAACTACTCAGAATAAAGGGTGCAGCAATTAAAATGTTCTATTAATGCATGATACATATCTAAAATCTCCAATTGTGTATGTTTTCTTTGAAACTTAAAAAAGCATTCCAACCGATCCAAACTTATTAATCATTGAATTTTTGCTCAGGAAACTGGAGTAAAAAACACTCTAAAATGAAAAAAACTGTAAAGTCCCATCTTGGTTATAGTGAGGTGACTAAAAATGAGTTTTGGAAAAATCGTAAATTTTGATGATTGTTCAGTTTAGCTGGGGCCATTGGGAAGACAGACATAAAGGACGGCTAGTAAAGAAAAGTTCATACAGTGTTGAGAGAATTTAGAAGCAAAGGCAGAAGAATGGCTGAAACTGTAAGTAATACTTGGTAATGAAGCAGAGAAGAAGTTTGTGTTTTTTTGGTGGGAGGGTGTGGTCAATGTCATGAGTAGTTCACCCAGAGGTGCAAGGTCCAAACTGTAACAACAACAATTAAGGATTAAGAGAACAATTGAGCCCGGTGATTGACTTGAACAGAAACAATTGTAAAGTTTACCTAGGGAAGTTGTGGATTAATGATTGGCAAGTAGCAGTACAGACACAGACACGATAAGATTACATTATAGAGCTCAAAGGGGAGGAAAAGAGGAAGAGAGAAGGGAGGGTGAAACAAGGAGCAGGGAACAAGGAGAAGTTGGGACACGAAGCTTGCGCTTCAAGTAGGTGAGAGCCCCTACTTCTTGATCATCCAAACAATACCTGACTGGAGCCAAGTATTTGAGCCTTGTTACGGAGAGCGTGCTTTTCTATGTTTTTGGGAAATTGGGTTTCCCAGGTAAATGTTACCTCAGTTAGAAACATCTTTCCTGCTTAGGGTGTATTTTTATGGATAGGGACATGCTGTAGGCACCCATTTATTTTGTGGCATCCGGGGTGCAGAGAGAGAGATTTAACTATAGGTTGTGCTGTATTTAGTTAGATGGCAGATCACCTCTTGTGTGGCCTCTGTACACATATTAAGAGTTTAATGCTTAGCAGCAGTCTGGGGTTTTCTGGATTACCAGAATGTTAGGCCTCTGAAAAGCCTTGTTTGTAAATACTCTACATAAAGTAACTTGTGTGTTGTATGTTGTGTGTAGTGTAGTTTGTTTTTTGTCATTGTACTAAATATTTGTTAACCAAGTGTGTTGGGATTATTACTCCTCTTGACAAAGCTGTGACAGAGAACACAGAATTCATGTGCCTATAATTATACCAGCCGCTCGGGTATATTGCTAGAAATCACTTCCAAGTCAGGGGTTATGAATTATCACTGATTGACTAAACCACTTGCTCAATTCCTGATTTTCACCGGTTTTGTAAACCCCCATTTGTAACAATATTCTGCTATCTTTATTTATGTATTTCAGAGTTTAATAAAACAGTTCTGTCTTTGCTTTTCTGAAAATACATTATTTTTACTTAATTATATAATTCATTCACTCCAAAACAAGGTTACAAATACTGTATCCATAAAGCTTCTGCAATGAATTTGGCTATAATCTTACTAAAAATGTACTTACATTCAGCTGATATATCTACTAAAATGAAATACCCTAAAACCCTATAAAAATTTACATATGTCAGCTGTTTCATATTACCTGCACCCTGGTGGTGCGCCCTGTTTATAGTTGGATGTTGCATTCACACTAATTTCTATAACAGATAATATCTCACATTAGAGCACACAGTGAAATTAGCGTCCCTTAGTGAATACTGCATGCACATTAAGCACACCATTAGTGTAATTTGGCAGCCTTGTTTAAACACTTCAACAGGTATTTGGCAGTCTCATTTAAATACTTTGCAATGCATTACTGTTGTTCATTATAAATGACTAAAATGCTGTACCCATAACACAAAATTGACCATGCTCTGCTACATACCAATAACTGCACTGGTGCTAGAAAAGACAATGGTATACAAGGTGCATTGCAATTGGCCTACTACTGAATATCAGTTATGCATTATAGTCCTAAAGTGAATGAGGCACAAAACATTACAAATAGCTACTGACAGTCTACAAAAAATATTACTTAGGTGTTATATTGGTCTAATGAGTTTATAACACTCAAAAACAAATTAATTTGAATTTTGTTAATTATAAATAAAATGCAAAAACTGCCAAAACCCTTAAAAATAAATTTTAATATAACTAAAGGAACTCACAGAAAATAACTTTTTATTTGCTTCATGCATAAAGTAAATCCTAACTTTTGGATCATTTCCCAGCTTGAATCATTTATTTATTACTAGACGTTTAGCAGTGGAAAAGATACTCATTACCATGACAACTCTGATGACTACAGGACAACATCCTTTCATGCATCACAGGACATTCATATCCAATGAATTTTATTAGAAGCATACAAACGTGTCTTACAAAAAAGGACAGAAACAAACATTTTCTTTGGCAATAAGACACCAGAACACTAGGGATATTTTAGATTAAAGATAAAACACATACAAATACCAATCTAGCTCCTTTGAATGCATCTGTACATGCATATAGTATGTTAATTATTTTCCACAAAAAACATTTAATTTAAAATACAAAATGCATAACCAAAACATTATACTGAATATTCAGATTGCTCTTTCAACACTAATCAATTATCTTGAAGATGATTTTAATTATCTCTCCTCATCAAGTCTTAAAATCAAACTTTTTGACGCTTTTCTGTGTTTTAAAATACATTTCCACAGACTTTGTGTCACATCCTTCTCCCATGTGCAAAACAATCCATTTAAGACCAATTCTTTCTCTTACCGATGAAGATAAATTGTCTAATGCTTTTATCTCCTCAAGGCTAGAGTACTCAATGTGTTGCTAGCTGGATCATCCAATAAATTACTTCAGAAACTACAGAATATCCAGAACTGTGCTGCTCAAGTGCTGACCAAAAATCTGAAATTTCTCCTGTGCCGAAAAATCTGCATGGGCTACCAGTCTATTACCAGGATAGACTTTAAAATACTCTAGTTGACCTACCAGGCACTGCATGGTCTGTCTGTTGTGTACTTTAAAAGATACTAGTCCCATAGATTCCAGTTCGCTCACTTCACTCCAATGGTTATAGGCTCCTTGATTTTCCAAGGACTTCACATCCTATGTTAGGGGACCTAGCCTTCTAAACAGTAGCCCAGAATACTCTTCCTAATCATAATTAAAACAAACTCTTTGCTAATGTTTTTATCTCACCTAAACACATACTTGTTTTACATGGTCATGAATTCTACCTAATTCTACTTTTTTTTCTTTTAGTTTCTCTTTAACACATTTTAAAACATTTTTCTTTTTTCTGTTATTGTACTTCTAATATTTGTAATTTATGTAGAGTGCTACGAGAATTCTCGATTGAAAGGTTTAATAAAAAAAATCTAATTTGATTGAATTGATGTTTAAAGTGCTTCATGTATTGCATTACTAAAGTAAAATTAAATGTGTTGGGAATGATTAGGGCTCCCCTATCATATCAACTGTGTGTCTATGGATTTGCTTTGCAGTGCATCCTTTTCTGCATGAAAATGTAATGAAACTTTATGAATGTCCCTTCTACAATTGGCAAATGTATTCAATTCATTGTTCTCAATTTGTACGCTGTTTTACAATTACATGTCTGTAGTCTGCCAGTTTAGTATGCGGGTAGATGTAGCTGGTTCCCACTGTGGTAACTTTCCAAGTTCATAAACTTTCTAACCATAATTGAAAACAAACTAGGAAGCTTCTGCTTAGTGTCAGGAACTTTGATTCATATACAGAATCGTGATGGTTTAGTAAACTTTGTTGAGATTGGGCTGACATTATCCCTAAGTCTCAGTTATGTTTCTCTTTTCTTTATTTATCTTAATTCTAAGCTTAATAAGGATAAGACACCTACAATATATTAAATATAATGCACCTCATTAAAGGGCCTTAAGTAAAGGAAGAGAAATTACTTTTTTTTTAATTTAAAATTTTAACGAGCATATTCGCAGAAAAGGTTAAAACGATAAATTTTCACAAAGTATATAAATGTACAGTAATATGGTCAGAAGGAGCACGTAAAAACTTATAAAAAAAGTAACATATAAGACTTTGATGCTTAAAATGTTTCGGGAGAAATGGAATACTGTTGTATATTTTTTCTTTAAACTACGAAGACCAGCCATATACAGTACAGTTTACATAATATGTTTATATTCCTAAATTAATATTGTTTATGAGCATGTGAAAGGCATGGTGAATCAAAGATTCTCAAGACTTACTTTGTATGATTGGAAACAAATACAGTGGTGTGAAAAAGTCTCTGCCCCCTTCATGATTTATTATTTTTTTGCATGTTTGTCACACTGAAATGTTTCAGATCATCAAACAAATTGAAATATTAGACAAAGATAACACAAGTAAACACAAAATGCAGTTTTTAAATGAAGGTTTTTATTATTAAGGGAAAAAAAATCCAAACCTACATGGCCCTGTGTGAAAAAGTGATTGCCCCCTAAACCTAATAACTGGTTGGGCCACCCTTAGCAGCAACAACTGCAATCAAGCGTTTGCGATAACTGGCAATGAGTCTTTTACAGCGCTGTGGAGGAATTTTGGCCCACTCATCTTTGCAGAATTGTTGTAATTCAGCCACATTGAAGGGTTTTTGAGCCTTAACCGCTTTTTTAAGGTCATGCTACGACATCTCAATCAGATTCAGGTCAGGACTTTGACTAGGCCACTCCAAAGTCTTCATTTTGTTTTTTTTAAGCCATTCAGAGGTGGACTTGCTGGTGTGTTTTGGATCATTGTCCTGCTGCAGAACCCAAGTGCGCTTCAACTTGAGGTCAGGAACAGATGGCCGGACATTCTCCTTCAGGATTTTTTGGTAGACAGCAGAATTCATGGTTCCATTTACCACAGAAAGTCTTCCAGGTCCTGAAGCAGCAAAACAGCCCCAGACCATCACACTACCACCACCATATTTTACTGTTGGTATGATGTTCCTTTTGTGTGAATTGCTGTGTTACTTTTACGCCAGATGTAATGGGACACACACACCTTCCAAAAAGTTCAACTTTTGTCTTGTCAGTCCACAGAGTACTTTCCCAAAAGTCTTGGGGATCATCAAGATGTTTTCTGGCAAAACTGAGATGAGCCTTTATGTTCTTTTTGCTCAGCAGTGGTTTTCATCTTGGAACTCTGCCATGCAGGCCATTTTTGCCCAGTCTCTTTCTTATGGTGGAGTCATGAACAGTGACCTTAACTGAGGCAAGTGAAGCCTGCAGTTCTTTGGATGTTGTTGTGGGGTTTTATGTGACCTCTTGGATGAATCGTCGCTGTGCTCTTGGGGTAATTTTGGTCGGCGGCCACTCCTGGGAAGGTTCACCACTGTTCCATGTTTTCGCCATTTGTGGATAATGGCTCTCACTGTGGTTCGCTGGAGTCCCAAAGCTTTAGAAATGGCTTTATAACCTTTTCCAGACTGATAAATCTCAATTACTCTGTTTCTCATTTGTTCCTGAATTTCTTTGGATTGCAGCATGATGTCTAGCTTTTGAGGATCTTTTGGTCTACTTCACTTTGTCAGGCAGGTCCTATTTAAGTGATTTCTTGATTGAGAACAGGTGTGGCAGTAATCAGGCCTGGGTGTGGCTAGAGAAATTATGTGATAAACCACAGTTTATTTATGTTTTAACAGGAGGGTTAATCACTTTTTCATACAGGGCCATGTAGGTTTGGATTTTTTTCCCTTAATAGTAAAAACCTTCATTTGAAAACTGCATTTTGTGTTTACTTGTGTTATCTTTGTCTAATATTTCAATTTGTTTGATGATCTGAAACATTTCAGTGTGACAAACATGCAAAAAAACAAGAAATCAGGAAGGGGGCAAACACTTTTTCACACCACTGTATGTGATCGAATCAACTAAATGCTGTGGTGTTACTTTTTGTCAATGAAAAAATAAAGTATTTTCGTTTACAAAGACGATTACAAAGAATGTGGACCAGGGTAATACTTTGAGTTTACAGCTTGTCCAAGGTCATTCATTATTAATACTATTATTGATATCTTCGGTAAAGACTTTGATGCATAAAATATTTCTGCATAATTAAATATTCATGTTAAAGGTGGTAGGTTGTGTACTTTTGTCCAACTGAGCAATCTTGCTTTCATAAAATATATCAACTTTTTAATGTATAATGATAAACATGCTGTAATACACAGTTTAAATGTAAAAGTCTAAAGAGTATACAACTTAAATTCTTAATTGAATAAAGATTGTCCCTCAGCAGTGATCGGGATTCGAAACCGGATGTTTTCTAGTGACAGCTCAAATGAGAGGTTAAGCTTTATTAGCTCCACCTGGCAGTTTTACAAGGTGATTCCGGATACTATTAACATAATCTAATTTGCATACGGTAAAGCACAGTATGACGCGTTCTGTCGTTTTTTAATGTGATATGCCCACCGCGTTGTACTGCAGCGTACCCCGCTTGTTTTGAATGGCTGCATCTGTATATACACATACTATTGGACTAAGGAAAGATGACACTTATTTCCCATACAGTACCTTATGAAATCTTCACTTACTCCAATCATCAATAATCACTGATTCAGAGACCAATCAACATTGATATATTAACTTGTATGATGTGAACTTACAGTAATACTCTTCATCCAGGCAAGAAACATGGAGTTTTATTAAAAGTGATCTTAAGAAATTAATAAATGTGTGCAGTATTAGCTTCTCAACAAATTATGGATACTGTATATGAAATATGACTGATTCCCTCTATACAGGGCTAGCAGCAAATATTCAGTGTATTTTTTATTATTTTTCACTGTGAAATTAACCCTTACTTGTAATTTTCTTTGTCTTCAAAAAAAGAAGTAAGAAGTGTTTAAAAAATCTAATATTTTCCATATTTTTAGTTCCACTATACTACCATGTATCTTTGAATGTCTTTGATATCTGGGTCCATACAAATTCTGTATACTGAATTATTCACATTATCATTGCCTTTTTTATTTTGCCTATATTCTTAGTGCATCAAATTGAATATCTGAAGTCTCAACAAACTTTTACAATATCTGCAGTGCTGCCAATTAAAGCATTAAAATATTTCCCTGGAAGACATTCTATTTTTATTTAACAAGCGCCAATAATGGAGCTCATTCTCCTGGTGAAGTAGCCAAAAGACCCATCATCTGATTGAAAAACATAAATGGGATCCATTCAAGATTAAACCCATTTCAGGCTCTTTGGTTTACAACAAAATATCACTTTTTTCCCCTCTCTCAATATATTCAGTTTATATAACAAGATGTTTGGAACAACGTGCTGCTTTGATTGATATCACTCCTTGGGAATTAAACATCTGCATTCTATTATAACTGATTTACTTGAGTAGAGCCCATGCATTTAGAAGTGATTAGACATTAGTTTTTTATAGGAACAACACTTTGACAAAGTCTAGGTTTCTCCATTCCTATTTCTTTATGCTAGACAACAGTTTATTTTAAGAGAATGAATGTAAAAAAAAATAAGCCACTGGTTTTGTTCACAATCACAGTTACCCAACCATGTTGTATAGAACCTGATATCCTGGATGCCTTCAAGAAAAGCTGGAGGAGATCCTTGGATCAGTTAGCTACAGTGCTGAAAAAATGTTTGTGAACGCCCAATATTATTATGGGAATTATATATATATATATCTTTTTTTTACCTTCATACCCTTATTAAATTGAAACAAGTCTTTAAATAATCAAAAGTATATTTAAGAGTTCATTGTTGTTTAAAACTCAATGGTTTATGAAGGGTTTCACATACATCTTACTTTTACAATCAAAGTGATCCATAGATTCAGGTAACTGAATAATAGGGTAACAAGCAATCAAAGCTGCATTTGGGTAGTTCTGTTCTATTAAATGGCCAGGGAATTTGTGAGGCTTAGCCTTCACCATAAAGGGTAGTGGCAAAATTTCTGTTTTAGACTTTTGGGACTATAGAAAATATTCTATACCACAGTGACTCTACCCAGGGCTAGCTGTCCTGCAATAATCTTCTCAAAAGTAATCCAGAAAATAAGTCAGAAAGTCATAAAATATCCCAGAGTAACACTGAAGGGTCTCCTGGCCTCTTTTGCTGCAGCTAATTGCAGTGTTCATGCTGAAATAATCAGGAAATGACTGAGTGGAAATGAAAGGTTTGCATAAGAGCACAGTCATAAAGAAACTACTGCACACTTAAAAGAACAACTTTGCCGTGGAGGACCAGGACAATCCACAAGAATATGTTCTCTGGACTCACAAGTCACTTGACTAAATTTTGGTCTCAATTACAAATGTTTTATGAAATTAAACAAACCCTACCTTGTTGTAGAGGAATGTGATGGTATAGGAGTATAATGGTTTAATGGTGCTTTGCTGCTTTGCCATCATTGATGGAACGATGAATTCAGCATCGAACCAGCAAGTGCTGAGCTGAAAGGGGTTCACGCAGAAAGAAAATTAAACTTTTTCATAAAAGCAGATCTAGTTCTGTATGGCTGAAGAAAAGGAACATTTCACACTGGTCAAGTCAAAATCTGGGCTTAAATCCAATTGAAATGGCAAAACCTGAACTATACAGTTCATACAAGAAAACTCATATCTCAGCAACATGAAATAGTACTTCAAATTTTGTGAAATTCCTAAAAGTATAATGCGAGAGACTGATAAACAGTAAACATCTAATTAACATCAGTGCCACCAATTACTGAATCTTACACAAACTTAATAAACTTGTTAACACAAGAATTTTAGTGAAGGATAATTTTATTTAAATAATCCAAATATATTTTATATATTTGTGTGATGTTTTTTTTTCATGTAACCTTCATTTTATATGAGGACTTTCATGATGACATTAGTCCATTGCAGGGCAGAAAAAAAAACAGACATGCAAACAATCACACCTAGGGCCAATTTTCCCAGAATGCAATTAACTCAGGGACCCAGTGCTGCAAGGCAGCAATGTTTACCATTGCACCACCATGCCACCCAAAGATCTAGACTTTTTAACTTCTTTTATATTTTGATTTGATTATTTCTAACACCAAAACATGGTTCTGAATGGTATTTATAAAATTTTAATATAAACCATGAGGAAAAAGGCAACTGACTTTATCTTATATAATAATCTGCCTTTCAGGTACTTCTTTTTTCTATATGACTTTAGCAAAATGGAGAAAGGAGAACTGTACTTATTTCATCAAGACTGACCACAAACATACCAGGTATTTGTTTTATTATCTCAAAGTATTATCTATTTTATTTGTAGCCAGTCTTTATATATTTTATATTTGTTGCAAACCAGTTTAAAACAGAAAACCATTCTTGCAGGAACTAGCTAGGGTTGTCATAGCAGCTGGCCATGCCTCTACTCACCTGTCAGTCAGCGCTGGTTGCCATCGTTACTTGATCAGCCATTGCCTGTCTCAGGTGGCTCAGTCTATTCTAGGTCTGCTCTGACAATGCTCTAGGTTCTGTTAGAGTGTAGCCATTATCCTAGCTTTGCTCTCCAGGCTCCCAAAGTTCCCCTTGAATCTTGACTAACTTGTTCTGACCTCAACCCTTGGATTTTCCCTTGTGCTTCGCTACTGTGTTCTCTTGATTATGTGCTCTGCACTGTGCTGTATCTCAGCGTCTACACAGCTTCACACCCTGCCTTTCAGGATTACGACCCTGGACTATTTTACCTGCTTCCCCAGCCCGCTGTACACACCGTGCTACCTGTTCACACTGCTCGCTCGACTCCCCACCTGCACTGGGCTCATTTTGCAACCCTCAGACCACAATACCATCATAAATATTATATACTGTAGACACAAAAGTGTTTCAACAGCAGCCTCTTCTTTAGTAGCATTTACTCACATAGATAACATAGACTTCAACTATTTCTGGGAATCTAAATTTGCTATTTATCCTGGAGCACAAGAGTTAAAAGATACAGTATACCTTTTCACTGTGAACACGGGGGACATCCAAATTTAACTTTAGCTGAAGAATGAAAATGAGCTCCCAAGATAGCTGTACTTGGGACATAGAACACCTGTGTTTCAACTTTAAATATATGAAGTAAGAGCTGACCAGACAATTTATTTTATTTTTATGAATTATATTCTACATTCTCAAATAATATCACAAAGCCAGCAATCAGAATGATTCTTTGTAAGCAAAAACACCAGTGATAATCTATATTGACAACACATAAATTGCACGAATAATAGCTTGTTAAAATGAATATATTGCACTAATAATAGGTACATAAACTGAAATGTGCAAATAACTGGAGACACAAATCTTGTTCTTGCACTGTAAAAACTGTTTTTTTCTCATTTTTTTATAAAGTATATATACTGTACATTGAAAGACATGAACAAAGGAATCTATTAGCATTTGAACTAAAAGCATTTGCTGTATTGTAATGCCTCTCGGTATAACTGGTGAATAAGATGGCTGTAATAATATGCATATTGAGTAAATTAATGCATGGTATGTATGTATTTCTGATATATGCCATCCTCTCCTCTGTGCTTTAATTCATCTTTAACTGAAAAATTCACAATGGAGGGTGAGTGTCCTTGTCTGTCCTTTTACTAAGAACAAAATGATTCTGTTGAAATTGGATTGAAAGTCAATACACCTACAGTAAAAAGGTTACCTGCCCTTAAAAAAAAACACTGCATATTGTCATTAAGTACTGTATACTCACTTGTTAAATTTGTTGAATGCATTTATTTACAGAATCATGCCTAAAGTCAGTTTTATCTTACTGAGCACTTCACTTAACGAAGGTCGACTCAGTATAATTGTGAAAAATAATCAGAAACTGGGATATCTTCTGAGCTAGTCCCAGTTGCAATAGGTATGCAAACGAAGATATAGTATCAACTTCAAAAGTTTAAATGTGTTTAACTGTTATATACTGTATAAATGTTTTATTAAACATTGTACTGCACTACAGGACTGCCTGTTACAAAAGCAAACTGATTTAAGTTATATGAATCCACATTTGCTTTAAATGTACTCTATTATTTATGTCTTATCTGTGCTTCCAAATATGCTGGCACATCACTTTGTACTTACCTTTGTATAGTACGTAGATTTTTGGTGCCGTTAAAAAAAGCACCTTAGAAAGAGGGAGAGCTCTGTTCATTTATGTTTGTGCTTCTGTGTGTGAAAATAAGGTATTATGGATACTTTTTTTTCTTTTATATCCCTGTTATTTTTTCTGTTATTTAATTTCTGACAGAACTTTCAGTCTCTTTAGAGTTCAAGTAATTAAAAATGGATCCAGCTTACACAAAGGAATTAGAACATAAGCAATTGAATTGTATGTCATACGATGATGTTGGCCATAGTGAGTTAAGGGGAGTTGAGTGCATTTTCATAGATTTCATAACTGCTTTAACCAAAAAGATGAAATGCTATATGGAATTATCTCCTCCCAGTTGGCTGGGCTCTGAAACAAAAGCAAATAAGCAATGGACTCAACTGTGTTGTAATTAATCAGAAATGATTTGGTTTGCTCATCAGATATTATTCTTCCCAGAAGGAAAGCTCAATTGTATTGAGAAAGATATGAAAACTTTATTATAAGAAACAAACCTGACTGTTTCTTTTAATTTGTAAATAAGTGCAAGCACTCTTTCCTGACCATATAATATGGATAGAATCAAAAAAAGTTTCCATTATCCTCAAAAGCAGACAAAGCTTCCTGCTGAATAATCGTGAGATTACTTTTCAATCATCATATATTTATCCTGTATGTACTGTACATGTATATGGTGGCATGGTGGAATATTGGTTAGTATTGCTGATTCACATCACTGGGGCCCTGGGTTCAATTCCTGGGGTGCTAACTGCATGGAATTTGTATATTGTCCCCGTGTTGATGTGGATTTATGTTGGGTGCTCCAGTCTAAAGATATACTGGTAGATAATTGACTTCTGGAAAAATTGGTGTGAGGGTGTGCATGTTTGTGTCTGTGTGTGCTCTGCAATGGTCTGGAGTGCATCCAGAGTTAGGATAGGCTCTGGCCCCTCTCAGACCCTGTATTGGATAATGTGGTAAGAAAATGGACAGATGGATGTACATGTTAGTGTGTATATACTGCATACGTAATGGTACAGTATGTATGGTTTGTGGATACAAATTAACTGGTAAAAATATAAAAATTCTCAACAAATAATCTATGAAGTAGTTTATGGAGTATCAGATTACTGGAGCTCAATTACATCTCAGTTTGTGACTGGAGACTTTCCAGATCGCCTGGCACTCAGGGAGGTATCTACACATACACATATGCAAACAATTCACTGCCTAAACAAATGATAGAAGTGGTTTCAAACACAAACTTTAATTAGTCTGGGATCCTGGGGATAGCTTTGCTTGTTTTGTGGGTGCACACACAGTGTAAAGTAAGGTCGTTCACTTATGGTCTCAATATTATAAAAACCTAAATATTAACTCAAACCAAACACCTGTTTCCTTTGTTGTATAAGTAAAATGAAGCATCAATTTAACCATACACTGTTCATTTAGTAAACTCATGTGTTTCTAGTTAACACCTTGTTTTGTTTTTTCATCAGCAAAATGGTTTCTCTTGTGACCTGTAGAACCCAAACCACGTGCATGCGTGGTTCAGTATGTAAGAAGATACCATTATGAGGGGGTAGTATTTTCTTAAAATATTTACATACATGGAAGGATTAATGGCATTTTATTTTTGTCAATAATATGTTAATTGTTAAATTATGTATTTAGTTGTAAAATTCCATATTAATATTCAATTTAAGCGTATTTAAACATGCACAGTAAAGAGATTAATGAAGCAATCGTTTCACTAACAACCAATGCACCACGAGTGCCGTCTGTCGGTCATTTTGGCCAGCCAGTCACGTACTGCAGTATAACGTGCTAAACTGTAGATAAGTTCACGCAGTACGGGGTTTTACCACGCATTTTGAATGGCTGCATCTGTATATATTCTTGTACCTTGGCACTTCTATGCAATCGTGGCTGTGCCATCATTATTGTAGCATCTCATCTGAGCTTCTAAACTATTGAGGAATGAGGCTTTGACACAGTTCTATGAGAATCACCTTTACTTGCGTTGTATTTAAAGTACAGGTGCCTTAGGATTGAGATGGGGACTGGGAATTACTGTGAAAATGATGGCAATTCACCTAATGAAACTCCATGCTACTGTAATAATTTGACTGAAGGATCTTAACAATTTGGCCAGTGAGAGTGTATAAATATAATACACATATACTACTGTCTGCTAATATTACTACCAGAGGTCCTAGATTCTTCAAAAAACAGTGCTTTGCTACTGTTGTGCACATACAGGTAATAAATCCACAAGGCTTTTTTAGATGTGTTTTGGTGGCCTTTACAACAATCTTAAGTCTCAATATACTGCTATATTTTCTGCATTATTTATTTTAACAGGTTTTATTGTCAAAAACAGAAAATTTGTGACCATTTTATCAAGTATCTTTAATAACGCTGTTATAAGATCTAGGTCAGAAAAGATTACATATCTGAAAGTATTGAGTGCTGGGAGTTCATCAGAGAGTGCTGAGGACCTTTGCAAAATGAACAGGTCACAATTCTTAAACAGGATTTTAGAATTAGTGTAGAGAATTTTGTTTCAGTGCTTCCAGTTTCTGAAGGTGTTCATTTTTTAAAGCCTTACCCCCCCCCCCCCCACCGCACCCCACCCAAATCACATTTTAGTAAAGCATGTACACCATTTTATTTCAATTGAAACAGAGAATTCCCCAACTATGATGTTA
Source organism: Lepisosteus oculatus (assembly GCF_040954835.1). Lineage (NCBI taxonomy): Eukaryota > Metazoa > Chordata > Actinopteri > Semionotiformes > Lepisosteidae > Lepisosteus > Lepisosteus oculatus. The sequence continues at coordinate 37,479,839 of NC_090699.1, forward strand.
ACCCAAGTTATTTGCATAATACACTGACTGGAAAAATACATAAGATGTTGCAATTGCTTTATCTGAAGTCAGCCATACATACATGCAGATATCAAATCTAATAATCTAACACTATAGAAAAGTTTTTCCTACACATGCTGTAGTATTCTTTAGTTCCTGTTTTTTTTCCCTGTGTAAACTGCTTTCTAAGAATCTGTTTTTAAACTGTGTCCTATTTGACCTAAACACTGTTTAAATAATGAAAACATAACCAGACAAGCACTAATCCAGGGGTTGCATAGACATATTAAAAATGCTCACTAAAGTACTCCATAATTGCCAATTAACATGTCATAAATGTATCAAAGAAAATGGCTTAAAGTGCATTTGGGTTTAATTGCAGTTTTAATTAATACTTGTGTAATCCCAACCAAAGACTACAGCTCATTTCACATGCCCGAAATCATCTATGCTCTAAAAACTACAATGAGTGAGTTGATCTTCAGAATCCATAGCATTTATCAGCCAGTTAAATGAGACAGAGAGAATCTAAACAATTTCTCAGGCTGTGTCACCTTTTTATTTTTGTACTCTATGGTATAATATAAACATTTATTTTTAATGCATATTTAATCTATTTGTTAAATTTGTTCTTTTTTAATAAATAATGTACAGTATAGGACCCAAATTCATCCTTTAATTTATGTTGGCTTTTGTTGCTACAAGTTCTCTAGTATGTGGAAGACGGAGTGAGATGAACTCTTAAAAAGGGTCAAGATAGTGACTATGCACGGAAAAGATTTTCTGTTTGTACCTACTGTAAGACAACTGTCTTTCTGCAACTGAAGCCTGTGGTTTTTCAACCAGAGAGAAATAAAACAGATTGCAGGATGCCAAGTGACATGTTTATGTCCTGTTTTGTTTGTGTTTGAAAGACATCTGATAGTGTCCTGTGCCCTGTGTGTTCCTTTGATATGTTAAAGTCTTGCCTACAATGTCTTAAATGTATAAAAAGGGAAGTGTAACTTCAGTCAACTGAGCATATTTACTGAGTGCTAGGGGAAACCATTTCTCTATGATATGCTCTCCTTCAGCTGGTTGAATAAAAGATCTCTGTTTGACAATCTCCTAACCTGAATAAAGACTGAGTTTTCTTTGACAAGTATAATTTTCTCTAAGTTTTCTCAGACTTCTGCTACTTTCACAGCTATTGCTTTCCAATATGAGCCAAGAAAAAATATTTTTGTACTTATCTAACTATGACTGTTTGAAGGATAACCTTTATTTCTTGAAAGGGCTTAGTAACCTGACTATGTTGCTTGTGGAGAAAACTGTACACTGTTCAAATGGAATTTCCTCTTTATTTGAGTAACTGTTTGATCACATGAATAATGTTTTACACATTAGCTTAATGCAGAAAAGAAGTGACATATTCACTTCTAATGAAAAACAGATGACAAGACAAATAAAAATGCAGAATTATACACATTATGGAGCAGTACAATCAAGAATACGTTGACACTGTAAACCACAGCAAAGCAGAAAGAAATGAGTGTAATGCATTTGTCCACAGTAAATACACTAATTACACTTTACATGATGACACTTATGCAGAGTAGCACACATGCAGATAGATTTAAGGTAATCCTTTCTTCATAACTTTTATTAACCAATTAATTTAACTATGTAAACAATATAGGAAACTACACTATTTATCAGTAATACCTTTTTGACATTTACTGATTCACCCTATAAACTTTTAGGTAGAAAATTTTAGTTTAAGCAGGGAGTGCCAATTTATTTGTTCAAGATCATTTTTAAGTAGTATGAACACACTGGTTCAAAAATCATGCTATTTTTATGATGCTCATACCAGAGGTATAAGTATCCAGTATAACAATGAGAAAAAAGGAATATAAATATTAATTATAGTACTGCTGTAAAAGTGATAGAAAAGAAAACATTATACTTAACAAGATTATACTGAATGGAGTATAAATAATTGATTGGTAATGTTCATAATGTAAATAGGAATTACTTTTGCTGATAAAGTTTTATTACAAATACTTTAATATTCTATGTAACTTAAAAAATACTATAAATTGACCCCCTCCCACACACACACACTTACCCCAGTAAGAAAGGAAATAAGGAAGGCTTGTATAAGATTTATAGGTTTTGCAGCCAATTAGCCACAAACTGTAAAATCCATTAGTCATTGCCCAAATACAGGAAGGACTTTAACAGTGGAGTGAATCATTATTATTAATGGTATGTGATAAAGTACACTTGTACTGGTTTCATAAGTAATTGGATAATTGTCTCAAGAATTATCTTAAAAATAGACTTTGCTTTCTATATTTTCCACTCTAAAATGTACTCTTTGAAATTTAGAAGGAAAACTCAAAGTTCAAGCAGAAAGAGATGGATTTTATTAATGTCAAACTGTAAATTACTGTTTTATTGCAACATTTGCAAAATTAAACTTTTCCCAGCAAATTATAAAACTGCCATTAAGGTTCTGCAACAGAAGGTTTTGGATTGCATCAGTGTGTATAGATTTACCTCACATATCTTTTACGAATAAACAATACATTATTGTAAATTATATGTACTATATGTAAATTAATGTATTAGTGTACAGATCCAGCTATTCAAAAAGCGTGAGTTACACTGCGTTAAAACGCAATATCCCGCATCATACCGAATGTTAACTGTAATATGATAATAGTATCCGGAAGCACGTTGTAAAACCGCAAGATGGAGCTAATAAAGCTTAACGTCTCATGTACAGCATTGGAGCTGTTGCCTGAAAATGCCCGGTTTCGAATCCTGATCACTGCTGAGGGACAATCTTTATTCAATTAAGAATTTAAGTTGTATATTCTTTAGACATTTAATAATTTTAAACTGTGTATTACAACATGTTAATCATTAAACATTAAAAAGTCTGTATATTTTATAAAGGCAACATTGCTCAGTTGGACAAAAGTACACAAGCTCCCACCTTCATTATAAATATTTTAATGAAGCATAAATATTTTTATAAAACAGTATAATGTTTTCTTTTTTCTAAGAATACGTAGTAATAACACCACTTGCTGTTATTGTTAAAAGATAAATGTTGTAGTGATTTAACATTACTTGATAGTTATATTAATATGGAATCGTGTTTTGGAAACGCTTTGACAATTGTTTTGTAAAAAAAATCTTCTATTGTCCTTGTAGTGGTAATGAGCACTGTAATATAGCGAACTGCACCCAGGCAGTTCAAAGCACGATCAGACCATTACTTTTGGTCTGTTTCTCATAGAGTCAAAACGCATAAAATAGTCCACTATTATAGCTTATTGTGAACATGTGTCTCTTTTAGGTATACACCCGAATTGAGAAAATCTATATTTTGTCTTAATCCAAATGTCAGCAGCCAGTAATCAGCCAACAATGTGATTTGGAATTTAAAAAAAAGTTTAAACTGTAATATATAGTACACTGCCCGGAATTGAACCTGGTCTGTCAGCTTCATTCAACAGGGAACCAGCTGGATGAATTATTGTAAGGGATATGGCCAACATCACAGGTTGTGCAAGCTGGTTAATCACAGTGTAGTGACCATAGAGTGCTTTAATACACTGTACAGTATAACAGTAAAGCAAGTATGTTTTTTTAATGTTTGCAATCGCTATTCTTGCAAGTACATTTTGTATTCAGTTTGCTTCTGTGTGTTAGCTGGTGGGCAAACGTTCGAGGTGAAAATTGTTCTACAAGGAGTGTACCTTGTGAAGAAGACGGCACCAAACATTTTCGGCTCTGTATGTTTTTTAAGAACACGAAGTCAATATGAATTTATGATTACTAAGAAGTTCCTCAACTTCAACTGTTTCAAAACACAAAGGGGCAGAACCATCTAAACAGACATCTAATTCCAATACAAAGTTTTTGTTAGAACATCCTTTGTAATTGCATAATAGTGGGACGTTTTTTTAATGCGATAACAAGCAAAAATATTCATAGAAAAGGTTAAAACATCATAACATTTATATTTTTATAATATGGTCAGAAGGATCACGCAATAACATTTCCAAAATAACCACAGTATGTAACCGAATGAAAGACTTTGATGCTTAAAATGTTTATGAAGAAAGTAGAATACTGGTGTGTATTTTTTATGTAAACAACCAATACCAGCCATATACAGTAACATAATATGTTTATGCTCCTAAATTAATATTGTTTATGACTTTCAGACACTTTATGCTCCTCTGCTTTTTTTTCTCAACTACTAAAATGTCCCTTTATTCAATATTAAGCAGATTTAAGCAATCGTTTCACTAACAACCAATGCACCATGAATGCCACCTGTCAGATATTTTGGCCAGACAATCTTGTATTGCAGTATAACACACTGAACTGTAGATAATTTCACGCGGTACGGGGTTTAACGATGCATTTTGAATGGCTGCATCTGTAAATATATCAGAACATAAAATGAGAAAGGAGGCCATTAGGCTCATAATACTGATTTTATATTTGCCAGCAGCCATATCACCCTGCAACTCACAACTGGCAACCCACTGAAGATGAGCAAGTGTGAGCCTGGTCAGTACCTGGATAGGAGACCTCCTGGGAAAAACTAAGGTTGCTGCTGGAAGAGGTGTTAGTGGGGCCACCACGGGGCGCTCACCCTGCGGTCCAGGTGGGTCCTAATGCCCCGGTATAGTGACGGGGATACTATACCGTAAACAAGCGCCGTCCTTCGGATGAGATGGATAGGATACCTCCTGGGAAAAACTAAGGTTGCTGCTGGAAGAGGTGTTAGTGGGGCCACCAGGGGGCGCTCACCCTGCGGTCCAGGTGGGTCCTAATGCCCCGGTATAGTGACGGGGATACTATACCGTAAACAAGCGCCGTCCTTCGGATGAGATGTAAAACCGAGGTCCTGACTCTCTGCGGTCATTAAAAATCCCAGGGCGTTTCTCGAAAAGACTAGAGGTATAGCCCCGGTGTCCTGGCCAAATTTTCCATTGGCCCTTACCGATCATGGCCTCCTAATAATCCCCATCTATGAAATGGCTTCATCACTCTGTTCTCCTCCCCACTGATAGCTGATGTGTGGTGAGCGTTCTGGCGCACTATGGCTGCCGTTGCATCATCTAGGTGGATGCTGCACATTGGTGGTGGTGGAGGGGAGTCCCCATTACCTGTAAAGTGCTTTGAGTGGAGTGTCCATAAAAGCGCTATATAAGTGTAAGCAATTATTATTATTATTATTATTATTATTATTATTATTATTATTATTATTATTATTATTCTGTTCCTCTATAGCCCCATAAGAAGTACTAATAACAATTCCCTTGAAATAAAAAAGGTCAATTTGAAGCAGCCAATCAAGCAATCTATACAATTTTGAAAATTTCACACAAATCCTGTAGGCAACACAAGCTGGAACTGAATCCAAATTCCTGGAGCTATAATATAGTAGTGATCATCACAATGCCATTGTCCCACCCCTGTTAAACATTAGGAACACAAAAATTTGAAATTCCATAAAAATTAAAAATACCAATCACAGATTAAACTGAATTGTGATACTGTTACTCACTTTTGCGGCATTTCCAGTGGAGTCAAGTCCAGTTCTCTACAGTGGCAATGCCAAATAATCCCAATAAAAGACTTTTAGCTTGACAATGTCCATTTCCACCTGTCATTCACAAGTCATGGGTCATTCACAACCTTCTGCATAAACCTGGGATCAAATGGGATCTTTTTAATTTAACCACTTGTGGGCTACACATGTATATTAATTGAGTGAAATACAAATCAAGGAACCTAAGTCAACAACACACAGTAGGATGTAAGCATCATCCAAAGAGTAGGTCGGCTTTCTAGAAAAATGCAAGTAAACACCTAGCTGTTGGGACAAATAGCTTTGACATAAATTACATGCAATCCATATTAAACAAATTAATAGAACATGGAAATAACCTGAAGACTATAACCAATTGGATTACATGGGGAAAAAACACAAAAAGGCAAAAACTGACGACATTAACAAGACACATAACTGAAAATAGTGACTTCAAAAGTAGAAGCTTATTCAGTCAATGAAACCATTCTAATGCAAAAATTATCTGTACAGGTAAAGTGGATTGCATCTGAATTAAAAATGCATCTTAAGGCTTGAGATAAGGTATTACAGAGACATTTAAAAATATTTGAACTAAAATGAACTTCTAAATATGTCAGGATATAAAATACCAAGAAAAAAGCTACTCAATAACAGTTACAATCACATAAACCAACTAACAGAGATGGATAGTAAAGAATGCACATTAATATTACACAACATACTGGCAAGACTAGAAAAATAGCAGAGGGGGAGGAATACCACTATACGTCACAAACAGCATTCAGACAAAGGAACTAAGCTTTGATTAATCAACAATCTCATAATACGCATGGGTCACACTTACAAACCACATTGAAAACAAGTTAGGAGTATGCTACAGACTACTGCATTCAGATACCAGTTGTAAGTTTTATAAAATATAAGCAGGATTGTACAAAATCTGTAAAGGAAGACGTGGTTATCAAGAAAAAATATATATTTTATATCAATGTGCATTGACAATAATCATTATGGGTGTCAGGAACTGAAAACGAAGTGGTGAATTTTTTAATGACTGCTTTTTTAGGATGACATACAACTGACCTTAAGGAGTAACTTTATTGATGTAGTCTGTTTAAATAACCAAGACAGGAAAGTAAACAGGGGTAAAGAACCATGATAAGAATATGATGCGCTTGAAAGTACACACTGAGCACATGCGGATTTCAAAACAAATGATTAGCACTTCAAGAAAGTGGGCTAGAAAGAAATGAGATATTCTTCTTGAAGTACATAACTTAGCCATTCATGTACTAAGTGAAAATAAATTATTATGCAAAAAAGAAATCAACAAAACACAAGGAGAAAGAAAGAACAGGATAAAATAACTTAAGAACATTAGAACAGCAAAGATTAATGAAGTCTGAAGTCGGCACCCTAGTAACAATGATGAAATGATGTGTTTACCAAGGAAATAAACATGAAAAAATACCTCAGGTTAAATCTGGTCTTAATGGATGATCAGCACAAGGAGTGCTTGCCTTCTGCCTTTCTGTCCCTTGTTGTCCATCCTGTCCCTTCCATATCTTTCTCTCCCTTCTGCCTGTTTTATGCTCTGTTATGGGCTGTTAATTGAAGCTAAATAATTTACGCAGAACTTAATAAACTTTAGGTTTGCTTTGATCACTGAATCTCAGACTAGAGACTCAGCAAATATCTTGCTTTGTAGCTCTCCAGACCTGGGAATGTTGACATTGGCCAAGTGTGACCCATTGTTTCTAGATTCTTAAAGACACAAATTAGAATACAGGTACTGTATTGGTAGAGTAGCACAGAGATATGTAAACTGATAATAAAGTAGACAAAGTCACAGATTCTAACAAAACAGGATCCAAAGTAGGCTGATATCACACAATCTAAAAAAACATATTTATAAAAACAGGAGGGTTAGAACCACTATAGAGGCTGCAAAAAATAATCAAACAGACTATTAGAATGGACAGAAAACTAGCAGATGACATTTAATGCAAATGTGTATAGTGTTGCATTGAAGTTGTACAAACAAAAAAAATAGAAATCAAATGGGAAATATGGATAGGAAGACTATTAGGTGTTTTGCTTCTAGACAACGTGCAAGAGAAGACATAGATAATATTAAGAGAATGTAAGGATATATACAGTACTTCAAAGTGTACAGTAATTCCTGCATCAAGGGTGAACTACAAGAATTACCTTTCAAGGTTAGGCTCTTAAGAGTATGTAGTCAATATGAATTAATGATTACTAAAGTTCTTGCTGTTTCACAACTCAAAGGGGCAGAACCATCTTAACAGACATCTAGTTCTAATACAAAGTTTAAGTTAGAACATCCTGTGTGATCGTGTCGGATCTGATAGGGTGCTGCCTGAGTACCGGCAGAGCGCTTGTTATTTCTTTGTGGTGTGTAGTCGTCTGCGGAGGTTTCTGTTCTCCAGTATAGGAGAATAGATAGTCCTTTAGATCAGCGCATGTTTTGTGTAGCCGGCTTGGGAACACATTCGGTTCTAATCTGAACACCGTTTGCGGGCGTGTGGGGATCTTAAAGCGCAGCCCTGATTAGCGTCAAGTGTGGTAACTGTGCATTCCCACGCGTCGCGGAGTAGGAAGTGTCTTCCACTGTCACAGTTGGAAATCCATATAAAAACAAAACTGATATTGTTGCCTTGGAATCAGTCTAAGGAAAAGTTATTGATTACGTATATTAGGTTACATAAAAGCATATTGCAACTACACAGTTTTCAAGCTTTCTTCAAAAAATACTTACAAGTGATCAAATGTCAAATCTTATTGAATAACTCTAACCTATGTTCATCCTGAACCTGGTCTTTCATGCCCAAAGTGTTTTATATACATTAAAAAATTGACTTAAGTAACCTTGAGCTTCATAGCCATTCTTTTGTGAAGACCGAAGCTTCACTGTAATTTTTCTTCTTGTTGGGCAACAAGTGTGTCTTTGATTAGTTTCAACTGGTCAAGCATATGTTTCCTTTGATAAATGATAATATACAAACCATAGTGATACAATACATGTCCTTGTCAACTTTAAGATACCATTTGTTTTCAACGAATAAAAGCCTGCAGCATTCATCTCCAGAGAAAAAAGAAGATAAAACTTTACATTGCAGATATTTGCCTGTATCTCTTCCCAAACAATACGTCAAAACCACAGAAAATTTATGATTGCAACAAATGTAGTTCTGCAACAATGCATATTTTAACAGTTAAACACAATCTTTCTAGGGAGAGGTGATAACCCCAGTGCCCTGGCTAAATTCCATTCTGAGCTCATAAAATCTAGTCTACCAAAAGTTCTCCCTTAAATCAGTTGGGGAAAAAATGTATTCTCTTTTCTCCACTTATCTTTCATGTAGTGGGACAGCTTGTGCATAATTGCTCCTACACTTCACCTGGGTGGGTGCTACTCTTCAGTTGGGGATGAAGTGAGTTCCCTTCCTATATACAGTATCTTAGGATCATTTGGTTAAAATAGTATATAAGTGCGAAGAATTAAATTGTCTTTCTTCCCTTTTTAAACAAAGCTTTAAATATTTAAATTACTGGTATTGTTGGAATTATAGCAGCACACTATTAAGTACACCTGACAGTTAATAAATAATGAATGCATTTATTTAGTCTTTCATTTAGCATTTAAATTGTGCAAATATATAATCTTTTTCTTAAATTATAAGGCATCAACAATGTTTTCATTCTTCTTTTATAATCAATCCCATTTTATCCAGTACACGGTTGCGGAGAAAGCCGGTGCCTATCCCGACAACCGGAGCTAGGCAAGATATAGCTTTGGCAGGACACCAGTCCATTGCAGGGCAGATACATTAACACCAGACCCAATTTTACAGAGGTCAATTGACCTACCAGTATGTCTTTGGACTGTGTGAGGAAACCAGAGCACCCAGGGCTTTTCATGCAAACACAGGGAGAACTCTCAAACCCCTTGCTGTGCTGTGAGCCAGTTATGCTAACCACTGCACCACCCTGCCACCTTATCATACATAAATGCGTTGAAGTACAGTAAACTGATTTGTCCTGTGCAATTTGGATTGAAAAGCAAAGAGGAATTAAAAGCATGACCAGATATTTAGGGATTACACAGTATAAAATGCTTCTGCTTCCAGCTGTGACTGATTTATGAATTGTGGTAAATATGCTTAATGAGTCTAAAAACTAAGCTTTTTTATTTTAAACAATCCTTAATCCTTATTGTTGAATGTTTACATTTCTCTGGGTATGTACAGTAAGTATGATTTAACACTTTCAATTGCTCTGGATGAAAGAGAGATGCAGATTTCAGAAGAATTCACCTTTTGTATTGCAAAAATAAATTATTACCCATGTTTTCACATTCAACTTTTGACAACAAAAGCAACTTTCAGAATTTTGGAATATATAATAACTAAATAATAAATTACATACAATATAAGCATTTTCAGCAACCTTGACTATAGGCATAAGCCACATTCAAGACATCAAAAACATCTCAATAAGGAGGCAAAACCTTGTCCTACTGTTAGTCAGTTTCAACAACTCTGTGAGTAAACTGTTCTGCTTTTTTATCAAGTGGAAATTGGAGGCATGCATCTCTATGACTCCTTTAGTCTCAGGCTACATAAATCTTATATATTGCATGCAGAACAGGCCCCTCAAGGCCTCTTCACTGTTTCTTCTAATAAGTTTGACAGTTCTTAAATAATTGCTTGACTGTGCCGTTTAGGCAGCATCAGATATGTGTAAGAAGTAACTCACCTTGACAGCTTAAAAAAGAATTCCTAGTGCCTGCCAGAGATTGTACTCACACTATGAATCTCCTTAACATGAGATGCATCAGGTTTGTATTTATTATTTATTTCTAATACAGTCCATGTTTATACAGTTGCAAATGTATGTGCTGGTAACCTGTATCTTAAGCAAGGTTGTGTATTACTTTATTCCAAGAAATATGGTTTGTGACACTGCATACACTTTACCAGTGATACTGCTACAGTCATTTATATTAACAAGTAGTTCTGAATGTAAAGTCTGAAAAAAATCACTGATATGAAAATGATGCCTTCTCCTCTTCTGTTTCGCTTATTTCATCAGGTAAGTCGATCAAACACATACTGTATTCTCATTTAGAATAACAACCTAGAGGAATCACAACATTTATACAGTGAGGCATTTACTGTAACAACCTGAGTGAAGTACATTGCTCAATGGTACACTAACAGCATCTCACCCAGGATTTAAATTCATAACCCTCCAGTCCAGAACTCTAACCAGTACTTTACATTGCTACCTGTAAAGCAATATATACACATTTAGAATATTATAAAATTACTAGTAGCACTCTTGCCAGCAGCCATATCAACTCACAACTGGCAACCTACTGAAGCTAAGCAGGTGTGAGCCTGGTCAGTACCTGGATAGGAGACCTACTGGGAAAAACTAAGGTTGCTGCTGGAAGAGGTGTTAGTGGGGCCAGCAGGGGGCACTCACCCTGTGGTCTATGTGGGTCCTACTGCCCCAGTATAGCAACGGGGACACTGTACTGTAAACAGGCGCCATCCGTCGGATGAGACGTAAAACCGAGGTCCTGACTCTCTGCGGTCATTAAAAATCCCAGGGCGTTTCTCGAAAAGAGTAGGGGTGTAATCCCGGAGTCCTGGGAAAATTTCCCATTGGCCCTTACCGATCATGGCCTCCTAATAATCCCCATCTATGAATTGGCTTCATTACTCTGCTCTCCTCCCCACTGATAGCTGATGTGTGGTGAGCGTTCTGGCGCACTATGGCTGCCGTCGCATCATCCAGGTGGATGCTGCACATTGGTGGTAGTGGAGGAGAGTCTCCATTACCTGTAAAGCGCTTTGAGTGGAGTGTCCATAAAAGCACTATATAAGTGTAAGCAATTATTATTATTATTATTATTATTACTCTTCATTTCTACTACTGTATTTCTATTAGGCCAGCATCCATATCACCCTATAGCTCACTACTGACAACCCACTGAAGTTAAGCAGGTGGTAGCGTGGTCAGTATCTGCACGGGAGACCTCCTGGGGAAAAACTAAGGTTGCTGCTGGAAGAGGTATTAGAGGATTCAGCATGGGGCGCTCACCCTTTGGTCTGTGTAGGTCCTAATGCCCCAGTATGATGACGGACACTATATGGTAAAACAGGTGCCATTCTTTGGATGAGACGTAAGGCTGAGTTCCTGACTCTTTGTGGTCATCAAAAATCCCAGGGCATTTCTAAAAAACGAGTAGGGGTGTTACCCCGGCCTCCTGGCCAAATTTCCTAGTGGCCATTACCAATGATATTAATCCCCTATCTATGAATTGGCTTCATCACTCTGTTCTCCTCCTGACTGATAGCTGATGTGTGTGAACATACTGGCGCACTATGGCTGCCATCGCATTATCCAGGTGGAGCTGCACATTGGTGGAGGCGGAGTCCCCATTACCTGTAAAGCACTTTGAATGGAGTGTCGAGAAAAGTGCTATATAAATTTAATCAATTAATAAGAAGAACACTATTATTCTTATTTACATGGAATAGTCTGGTGTTGCTATCTCTTTATTACATTTGTGCAAACAGTACATTACACAGGTCCACTAAATGTGCTCCTGAAAAATTCTAATGTATTGTATTTTATGTCTCCTTAAATCATTTCTAAAGATTGTGTATACTCGTAAGTCACTGATCAATTAAGCAAGGAATTTTTAAGGGAACTCTTGTTTTTCAAGGCTGAAGATATCTGTTCCAAATTACCTGTAAATTATTTTATTTGAATCAAATGGCACCTGATTCAAGTATTCACATTGGGCACCAGAGGACACAAGCGGGAACTATGGTAAAAAGCATTTAATTATTCTAAGCCTTTAAAAATACTTTAAGTAATCATGTACATACTGTAGAAATCCTACTGGACTACGATATTTCAGGGGGTAAGGATGACAGCTATATACAGTAATAACACTGCACTTCCAAAATATGTGACTGATACTTATAAAATAAAAAAGTTTAGAATCTGCACAAATATGGCTTTATTGCTGTGACCTTTGGAATAGCACATGAACAATGAGGATCGTGCAAGCTTTTTTCTGAAATAAGCACTACCACACTCGTCCTTTTCTTACAGTTTTCACACTGTAAGCCCTACAACTCTCACAAAAATAAGTCAAGGCATCTGGCAAGCCATAAGGGTCACTGTTGCACAGCAATCTGAGGACTTAAATTCACTCAAAACCAGTAGCAGTGAGTAAGTTGCGTGCTGCCACTTGGGGAATCACAGTTAGAGTCAGATAGCCAAACCTGAACCTTGAATGTCTGAACTAAAAGTCTTAATCTAAACTCCATATAAGCGCCTTTAGTAATCAAGCCAACTGGGAGCTTCCCGTACCCAATATTTAATTTTAGCCATGATCCACTTGGAAAACACAATTAATCACAGATAGTACATCTATGTAAGACCCCATTAATTAAAGCTGTAGAATACAAAATTATACTTTAAGTGCAGTGTTTTGCAATGAATGTTACTTGAGATTTTGATGGGCTTGATAAAAAGAATAACAAAAAAAGGACTAAAGACAAACAATTCTGGTTTTCAATAAAAAAGTTGTAACCAATGTTACCAACCTTGTTGTAACCAACCTTTACGATAAGATTGAGACACAAAATGTTTGTCATTCCCTCCATTGGCAATACCATGTTCCTCATCCTGTTCGCCTTTCCCTTTAAAAGTACCTTTACACTTAGCCATGACAATATGAACTGTCTCCAGTAAACAACACACTAAAAATTGGTTAAGGGATTGCATATTTTTCATTGCTGATTTTCATATCAACCATTTTGTTGGTTAAGCACTTTTTGGTTAAAAAGAGAAGTGGAAGCAATTTGGAAAGTTGTCACTGTTATGTATTCTGGAATGACAGAATTCAATATCATTTTCATAGTTATGAAAATACTCAACCTCACATTAAATATTTTTTCAGATTATAAACTTTACATAGTTTTGTTCTCAATGAAAAGACGTGGAGATTAGATTTGAAAATGAGGAGTTTCTTCATCTTCATCTAATCTTTTTAAGTTCTAGTCATGTAGGATTGCCCAAGTTAAGACAAAGCAATATTTTAGTGAAGATTTAAAATGCTAAGGATAATGGAAACTTTCAAACTACATGCATTTAATTATGTGTCACAGCACATAGGTTATCCTTGATTGGATTTGATAATATTGTATTTTTTTATTGTTGATGTTGTTTTTTATTGCTTGCATTGTTGACATTAAAGTTACTTAGTCATTAAGCTTTGGATTACTTGAGCACCTTTTTTCCTAAATACAATACACTACCTGCTCATACTGCTACTTTATAATGTGATGGGAAAAATCAATAGTGATATTTGCTAAATCAGATACAAATGTGAAAAAGTGTTCAGAACACTAGACTATCAAAGATGTGTAGAACAACTCAGGCCTTGAATACATTTGAAAATACTTTTCACTATACACAGTATGTAGAATTCAAAATAATCACAACAACAAAGGGAAATTATACACGTTATTCAAATTACTCATTACAAATTAATGTTTTTTGTGAAACAATGGTTTGTTACCAAATACAATATTCTTTTGGTGTGTTGAAATGTCATTGGTTGTCAGACATCCCATCGGAAAGTGCCACACAACTACAAGACTTACTTAAATATACACTGAGCTAGTTTTGGAGACTTAAATACAGTATGTTTGAACACTTTGACGTATGGGAAGAAAACATCTTATGAGCTTTAACATCAATAATTTTATAGCCGAAACTCACGATTCGCTCAGTTTTGCAGCAAGACTTTGTGGGAGGGTTAATGAAACTGGTACTGTTAAAATGAACTGCTGAAAAGACTACTTGCTGTACCATGATAAAACAAGTTGGAATTTTAAACCAGAAAGTCACCCAAACTGGTATTGTTTTAATGGATTGTGTATATCCATAAGCAGCTCTCTGTTTCAACCAATAGGTCCACATTTAGTGCATTCATTAATGAAGACTAACCTGTTTTTTTAGATTGGTCTTTTTTATATGTACAGTAGCTTCCCATCCACAACATACACAATAGAATACGTTAAGCCAAGTACTGTATATAATCCCAAGTGCATAATGCATGCCCTGACAGACTAAATATTGATGACCAGAAAGCCTCCTATTTTTATATGTAATTTGCACAATATAAAATTTCAATGGCTTATTTAAGGTTAAAAAAGAAATATTGGTGCAAGTGTGTAGGCCACGCAATCCATCATAGTTTAATACTCACACTATGCATCACAAAAGACACAATAATGTAGTAAAACCAAGCAGAAATGAAAGTTCTGTTAAGCACAAGAAATAAGTATTGAACAAGTGTTTAAATGCAAATATTCAGATATTTTTGCAGCTCATGCCATCTTTAGTGCTTGATCACATTTGACATTAATATACCAATAAAGAGTGCTCTAGATATTGTCTAAATGTTCCCAAATATCCATGAGAAAATATGATCTGAATGAACCAAATGAATGCACTTCACCTATTGTGCACTGATACATCATTTCCAATTTAAAATGACTATTTTGAGGGAAACATTTTAAAATGCAAAAAACAAAAAGATACCAGCTTCTAGCGGAAGTTATTTTAGTTGAATACTAACATGCTTTGCTTTATTTCTTTGATTTCTTTTGATTCTTAGTCCATCTCTCCACCTTCTAACTGCTTTTAAGAGAAAGGGTTGTGGGGAAACCAGATTCTACCCCAACAAGCAATGGGCACAAGGCTGATTACACTTTGCCAACATGCCAGTCAAGCGCAGGGCAAACTCACACGAAGGCCAATGTTCCCAAAAGTCAAATGACCTACAAGTACTGTACCTCATAGGACTGTAGGGGGAAATAGGGAGCACTGGGAGAAAAAACCCATGTGAACACATGAAGAACATACAAACTCCTCACAGACAGCACTTCATGAATTGAACCTGGGGCTCCACCATGCAGCCCTAAGGCCTTGTCACTTTTATTTAATGCACGACAGTTTGTATGACTTCAGATGCACCTAGAAATACTCAATTCAGTCTCTGGAAAGTTTCAATATTAGAACAGAAAACTTAATCAAAACTTAATAAAAAAACAGAGAATAACAAAAAACTATGAACAACTGTGTCAGAAACATTAGAATACAAGTCTTTTTCAAAATAGGCTCCATTTTGTATTGAGTAGTTAGAAATCCATTGCCACTGGCATGTCTCAGCACAGAAACCTCATACAATAAACCAAATGAATATTTACAAGAAAATTTTATGATCTCAATAGTACAAAAAATGGTTTGGAAAGTCCAATAGCATGTTCTAAAGTTAGAGCTGAGTAGGGGAATACACATCATATTATAGATAATGTTAACCATCCACTGATCCGTGGCATACAGTACAGACTGTATATGGCTACGTTATTCACCAAGAGATAAATTTGAGTGCATGAAGAAAGGTCATAAAGGTTCTGGTTTAGAACACAGGTTTAATCCTATTGTCCTGACTTCATCAGATCCAGTCTATGTCACTGATATTTGACATATGAAGTCAAAGACATAAAATCAAGGATTTTATTAAGCTTTTTTAAAAGAATTTGGAGTGAAAGCCTCAGTAACATGACTGTTTAGCTAATTCCAGACTCCTACAACCCTTTGTGCAAAATGTTTCCCTGTTCTCAGATGGGAAAACACTTTTCTTTAGTTAACAGTTTCCCTGCTTACACTGGAGCATCCAATCAATGCAATCTCTCTTTGAATGAGACTTCCAGCATTAGTAAGTACAGTTGGAGATGACTGTGTCAGTTATTGGGTTAATAATATCTTTAAAACAAAAAGGGTATTTAAAAAAGTAATATTTTTTGGAATAGGTAATTGCTTTTCATTACTAAGTACAGTATGCATAAGTTTTAGCATTCTATTTAATTCATTTTACACTCACCATATTTAAAATCTTGAAATATTTGTTAAGCCACGGCTTACAGCAGCCACTCTTGTGTTGCACCAGGAGCATACAACACACTGCAGTGTCTATGGTGCCTGACAGGGGTCTATCATCTCTTTCTGACATCACTGCAAGCTTTTGGGTAAATCAAGCTGAAAGGCTTGATTTATTAAACAATCACAGCTGGATTGCAACATGCTTGAGCATACAGTGTCCAAACTTAAACTTGCAGTGATTATGGCATTAAGCTCAACCAGTGCTTAAATCAAGCACCTTTACTGGTTGAGCAACTTGGAAGTCTCCCAGCTTTAATGTCCTTTATGCCTTATTCTACTCTGAAAGTACAGGCATCCTTCTCGTTCATGACTTGAACAAACCATTTGTGACCAAATTATGGCAGACAATCTAGTTACAAAGCCATAGATTTTCATTTTCTTTCACATATATATTTATGCATGTTCCATTTTTAACAATGTTGAACAAATCATGAATTGAACAGTTTATTATCCACCAACAAGCTCTGTTATATTTGTAAATCAAACAATCTATGCCAAAACAAAATTATACTATATTTGTCTGGCTATTTAAGCATGATACACACAATAATGAAAGTGGAGCTATTTTCATTGGATGCCACACCATCTTTATTATGTGCAGTTGAAAAGTCTGCTTTGATCATGGTCCCTGCAAAGATATGTTTTGCTACATTTCACAGCTGATTAAAGATCTAAGACGTGTGAGACATGTAAAGAAAGCAAGCTAGGAATAGTAAATGCAAAAGAAAAACACTGACTGTGTAATGCTTTTGGGTTGGAAAATGCCATATATACAGCCATATATTTAAGATAAAAATGTGAAGAACATGTTGAAATATCATTTTTTCCTAAATTTCATTTCTGTCCTAAAACACAGCAATGCCGTCACAAATTCTCTACATTTTGTGGGAATCAAAACCCTAATGCTAGCTACGGCTATGGGATAGGTTAGGGTTCAGATGTTCTTCAAATAATTAATTCACCTCTCCATTCATTTGACAGGAAAATAGATTTCACTTGTAGCGGCAATGCTTATTAATATTACAGGAATTAAGTTTGCTGTCCTCCTGCCAGTCTCTCTCTCCCTCATTTCTGTGGTGCTGGACACAGAGAGGCCATACTATGTGGTTCAGATTTAAGGTGTTTTTCTGTCTGATAGAGTTTCCTGATAAGGAACAACTCCCAGGGCTGAGAATCTCCAGCCACCCTAATGAATGGTAATCTCTGGCTCCTTTCTGTCTGGGAGATTCCAAGGGAGAGTCGCATCCCAAAGTGTTTACAACCCTAATGTCAGAAAGCATTGTAACTCATCCTCCACCTTGATCAGCCAATCAGGAACCGGTAGAGCGGGGTAACCCCACATGGGTCTCAAATGCCCACAAACCTTTCAACCAATGAACAACCGTAGTTCCTCCAGAGGCATAACAGAGGCAGCACAGGGCCCAGAGGGTGCCCCTCCAGGACGTTCTCAGACTCAGCTTGTACAATCACGTGACGGCTAGTGTGTCTGAGTGACAGGACTTTACCTTGTTCGAAGAGTCGAGAACGGGGGTTGCCAGCGCGTAACCAAAGGATCCACCCAAGGTTAGCCCAGCAGCAAGCCTCGTGAACTGCCAGTAACCCACCGTGAATGCTCGCCTGATCAACGAGTGAACTACGGTCAGAACTGTCGACAGCTGAATCCTAGTATCCAAAACTAACGCTACATCGGGAACTAACTGATCTTCTTCCCATCTAAAGAGTGTGACTTGTTTGGACCCGCAGTCACTTTTCATGTGCACAAACTCTGCTAGTTCAGCAAGGACTAATAAGCCAGGTCTTCAAAGTGTCACTGCCAGGGCACTCCTCCAGCCGCACCAGGACTGCCTGGCACCGAGCCAGAGGACTCCGATTGGCCGTAGCAACAGCCCGTCACTGTTCCTTTACGTCCGCAGGAGATCTGAATCCACGTAAATTGGATGAGTATTCAACATTCTACATTGCAGGTCGAGAATTCAATTGTTAACTCAATCCCAGTTGATGTCAATTTAATTCCTATGAGTGATGTACTTGCTTTTGAGTATCTAGTAGAAGTTGTAATCAAAAACTCATTAACAAAATGGTATAAATGATTGGTAAACTGAATGCATTTATCTCTTGGTTTGTAACTCTTCGTGATTGAATATATACCTTTTGTATTATGCTAACCCTCACTATAAGATCTGTTATGTTTTTATGCACATTTTATGTATTGATAAATGTATTCTCGTGTATTAGTATCTGTGTGTGTGTTGCTGAGTTGTTCCACAAGGTCGATTTTATAATAGTCATCGAAGAATAATTTTGTGATTTACTGCTACAATTAATAATTGTCCCAGTACATGCACAAAACTCCTACACACAATCAAAATATTAGTCTGAAATGACTAATCAACCTTACCAAACCAAAGAGAATGTATCATCAAATGGTAAAATTCTATTTTTGACAAATATTTGTTATGGGAAATTTCATGAATGAAAATGTTGAATGTTGTTCTCAATGAGCATGGTTTCAGGCTTAACTAAGCAGCAGTCATTTTCTAGAAGTAGTGGATATCGCAGATGTGCCGAGGCTGCTAGATCATCAATTTTTTCAGGGATATTCTCCATCTCCAACTTTAAAAGCTGGCAGGTATTCTTATGCTCCTCTCTAAGTAGCAGATTCTGTTAATGTTAATGTGTTACAGCCAAGTCCTAAAGTGTAGTGGCCTTAATGTAATCTTTCATTTTTTTAACACACAGGCTTTAAACAAAGTGCTCTCATACTTCACCAAATATGATGGTTTTACAGATTATCAGGTGAAAAACCAACCAGGATCTCAATAATGTACACCACAAGAAAAGCCAATAAAGTACTTTGACCTCAAGTATTTTACAAACAGTATCCAAAAAAAGAACTAAGCTTCCTCTTTTAAGAAAAAGAATATAAGCAAATTGAATATTTTATATAAACACCAAACTCCAGTATTACTCACTACTGTATGTCCCTTTAAGGACAAATAAGCCATCACAAAAACCAAACTTATTCTCAGGTCCATCTCAAACAATATCCCTAACTTGTGTAGGAACAAATAATAGGTTTATTCCATGCTAAAAGGAGAAGAAAAAAAATCACGTTTCAGCTGTGGAGCCTTCTTCAGGTGTAAGAAAGATGGGGCAGTCAGCAAAGATAATATAGCATGGGAAAACAAAAGCCAGGAGAGAGGAGGAGGCAGGAGCTGGGGAGAGACAGAGTGGCCAATCAAGTGGTATGAGGTCGAGAGAGGTGAAGAAAGGTGTGAAACTAAACCTACAAATGAATACAGAGAATTAGAATAAAACAAGTCTGTTGTTGAGAGAAAGGGGAAGGTGTGAACCAAGTTTCAGGATAAGTTTTGTTTCTGATGTCTTTCTGCTATGGGAGTTAAGAAACCCTACTTTGAGAACGCGGATGGAGAGATTATTGTGATCATGGCCTTCAGAGGTGAAATGAGAAACCTTTAATCTTCACAGCCCTAACATGTTCTCTGAAGCAGTCTCCGGGTCTCCTTCCTCTTTCCCCTGTGTAGATGGCTGGGAATTGACTGCAAGAGATACACTAAATAAGGTTGCTGTAGGTACAATATGCCTTGAATGAGTGTGGTGTTAGATATGTACTTGCAAGTGACACAGCAAGCTCTGTTGCAGGGGAAAGTGCATAGTGATGATTGCTGTACAACAGTGCTTGCTGTTTCACCCCAAACACAGTTATCTTTGCTGACTACCCTATCTGCCCTATCTAACACCCGAAGAAGGCTCCACAGCCGAAACGTTGTGTTTTCTTTCTTCTCTTTTCAACATGGAATAAACCTATTACCTGTTCCTTTGAAGCCTACGTATGCTGATGCAGCTATCCACCTGAACTACTTCATCCATAACTTGTGTTTGCCATGCCCTTTTAAAGCAAGCAAAATGGTAGCTAATCCCTCACAGCTGGTAATATTTAGACAGGAAAGGAGCAGGATATTTCCCCAAGACCTCTTGGTACGTGTAATTCTCCATGTCCCTGGCACACAGAAAAGTGCAAATGTTTAAAGTGACAGGGTGAAAGAGGGTAGAGGCTTCTGAAAACTCTAGCCACAAAGTACACTCCATCAATGATGCTACACTACATTTTGCCATGGGCCATGTAAGCAAGAAAAAAATGTGAAGACAAAAAACAAAACATAGCAGGATGTGGGCCGTTGAAAGAGTAACAGGCTATGATTAATTGGGTTATGTTGATGGCCAGGATTGCGTCAATGTGAAAATTGAGCAGGGATCAATTAGTAAAATCGGTCACTCCCCGGCTGTCAAGGAATTAATTAGATACTAACAGGTGGAGGTATGAGGAGTTGCTGAGCAAGTGTCTTGTCAGACACTGGGCAGAGAGGGGGAGCAGTAAAGCAAACAAAGGAGTGATAAGTGCCCATGACACCTAGGACTTTCAGTTCTCAAATGACTCAAGCTTCCTACTTGGGCACACCTGCCACTGACAGAGACAATGGGAAAAACTCTGAGGAGGGAATGGCTTATGAGAAGGATAAAAAGATCTGAGCAGGAAAGCCCTCTCCTCCTGACAAGTCCATCAACACAAGAAAGGCAGTGCCACAACCACAGCCTACGAGACCACAGAAGAGATTGTCCCAAGAACTGCAGATCGTGGGAGTCATTGGCAGAGGAAAAGAGGTACTGTGCAAAGACATTTGATACTTGGAGGCAAGGGGCAAAGAAAATGGCCTAGTGAGTTGATACTGAACCAAGGGGGACGTGGTGCTGTCTAAAGGAGGACTGCCAATATAGACCAAAAAGAGACTGGGGAAACTAGACTGTGTGGCATCCCTCTTCTATGTAATGCTCTCCTTCTCTGTAACACCAATACTTTCTAATGCCCTCTCCTCATCACCTACAAGGATAACTGACAAACAGGAATTCACTGGGATGCTTGGAAGTACCTTTCCTTGTTGCAAATGCTGTTTTCATTGTATCTTCAGCTGATAGTAAATGTTGTACTAAGTAAATAAAAAGGGCACTTGTATGATATTAAATCTTGTCGCTGCTTGGTGTGGGCATTGGTGATTCTGGGAGATGAACAAAACCTGTTGTAATGTTGAGGGGCCCTAGCACCCCGTTTGTATTGCTAGGTAGCATAGCTGTATATGAGCCAGGAAATAATTCTTGTTTGAAGAGTCAACTAACTGTAACAATATCACTTTTCCTTAATTCTATTTCCGTCATAAAAACAGCCATGGCATCAAAAATTCTCTACTTTTTGAGGGAATCCTAACACTAAAAATAACTAAGGATTTGACTTAGGTTAGTGTTAAGACTTTGTTCAAAGAGTTTCCTCAATCCTTCACTGAATAAAAATGTTAGTCTGAAATGTCTAAGGAACCTCACACGACCAAAGAGAATGCATCAACAATATTAAAAATGTATTTTTCACAAGTGTTCTGTTATTGGAATTTTAGGCTGAATTGAGTATGGTTCCAGACTTACTTTAGAGTCAAGAATACTCCATACATTTTGGCTTTATTTGTTAATATGCCTGTGCCTTCAATGCCAAATGCAAGAATTAGAAACAAAAAAACACTTTATTTGAATTTTTTGCTTTTAGGCTAACATATTATTCCATTGTAGGTTAATGCAGTGTATATAGCCATTTATGCAAGAGAAAAAAGATAACTTTTACATATCACTTTTCCTAAATTTCTTTTCTGTCCTAAAACACAACCATGCCATCAAAAATAGTCTATGTTTTGCGGGAATCCAAACCCTAACCCTAGTTTAGGATTTGACGCACAGATGCAGCCATTCAAAATGCACGGTACAACCCCATACCATGCAAAATTACCCACAGTTCGCCACGTTGTACCGCAGTATGTGATTGGCTGGCCAAATTTACCAACAGGGACACTCGTGGTGCATTGGTTGTTAGTGAAACTATATAATCATTTTATCTCTTTACTGTGTTTAAATCAGCTTAATATTGAATATTTATAAGGAATTTTACAACTAAAGGGAAATTTTAGCAGCTGAGCATAAAAAGAAGAGGAGCATAACGTGTCTAAAGGTCATAAACGATATTAATTTAGGAACATAAACATATGGCTGGTATTGGTAGTTTAAAAAATACACACCAGTATTCCACTTCATATACACACACTAGTATACACAACAGTAGTCCACTTTCTTCCGAAACATTTTAAGCATCATACTATTCCATTGTAAAGAAATTAATAACGATCTAATTATATTCATATAGCTCAAATTATTATTGTAGAACACTTTCTTAGTAAATGTCTGCATCTGTTTAACTCATTCAACTGTGATTACATTTGTGGTGCCTTGCATGCCTGAGGTCAGGCGTTCAAACGCAGCTGTCGCCATGAGTTTTCTTTTAAAAAATAAAAATTTATTTGAAAAAGTAAAATAGCAAATATTATGGACACTATATTGACATTTTTTATATTTCTAAATATCACAACATTTTCGAAGCTAAGTGATTTATCAATAACAATGAATACTTTCAAACTGCCACTACTGTCATTATTACTGATCATAAATATTATCAATACTATATTGAATTTGTTCCTATATCTAAATATCACAAACTTTGCAAAATTCTTTAAGTTAAACAAATAAAGAAATTCTGACTGATTTAATTCCCCTCATTTAGCTGAAATGGATAAAGAAATCATGCAGTAGTTACAGTAAGGGAGCAAGTAATAGGTTTATTCCTTGCTGAAAAGCCCTCTTTTTAGCTCGTCAGTATAGTACACGTTTATCTGTACCATTTGTCAGGATAGACGACTTACTACACAATAGCTTTGGTAAAGATGGACTATGGCCAAAAGTAAGAAGACTCTCTCACACCAAATAATGCAGATGAAAAGAAACGGGAAGTCAACAAGAGACAGCTTGTGAAAACTGGGTGAAAACTCCAGCTGAATCCCCAGATCTAAATCCAATAGAGATGGTATGAAATTCCCGACTCAAGCAAGTGTTATACGTGGGTAATGTCACCCCCATTAAACAATGTGCTTATCGCACAAATCCTGCTAAACTAAAAATTACACACAAGAAGAGTATTATTGGAAAATGTTGTGAGGCTCTGGCAGAATTTCTCTGTAAAGTGAAGAGTTATAGAGGAGACACGCGTCTCTTTCTACACATGTAAAAAAGAACATTCCAATGTTGATGCAACACGGAAGATATTATTAATAATGTAGCATTTTATCTTTGTCTGTCAGAGAAAAAATGACCACGGGCTCTTTTCCTCCCCCCCCTGGTGCGAGGGGACAAAGTGGAATTTAAGTTTTTATTTTTATTTTACTGGGAGTGTGAACATTGAATGAGTACTGGGGTGTTCAGTGAGACTAATACAGTGAGATTACAGAGATGGATAGTTTTAGTAAATATGTAATGTAATGTTTCTTTATTAGCCCTATACATTTTATTGCATTAGGAATTTGTCTTTTTGCATACCCCAGCTTTTCTTCATGAAGACACAGACAGGGAGAGAAGCTTGGGGTCAGAGCGCAGGGTCTGCCATTGTACGTAGCCCCTGGAGCAGTTGGGGTGAAGGGTCTTGCTCAGGGGACCAACGGAGTAGGATTCCTCTGCCGGTCGGGGGATTTGAACCGGCAACCTTCCAGTCACAGGCTCAGATCATTAGCCACAGAGTCACTGCTCTGCCCCCAGAATATGTTGACAAATATCTGAATTTTTGCTAGATAAAATTGTATCCAGCTGTGAATCAGCTACGTGACCTTGCGCCCATGAAATTGTGGAAAAGAGGTTTAGTGGGCAGCATAAGTCACAGTGTAGTGATCATAGAGTGTTTAAAACCACTGTACAGTATGACATTAAAAAGCAAGTACAATATGTTTTTTAATGTCCAACTGAGCAATCTTGCTTTTATAAAATATACTGACTCTTTAATGTTTAATGCTTAACATGCTGTAATACACAGTTTAAAATTATTAAAAGTCTCAAAACTTAAATTCTTAATTGGAAAAAGATTGTCCCCTGCAGTGACCGGGATTCGAAACCATGCATTTTCTGTGACAGCTCAAATGCTGTACATGAGACATTAAGCTTTATAAGCTCCACCTGGCGGTTTTACAAGGTGCTTCCGGATACTATTATCATAATTCAATAATAATTAAAATCCAGGATAAAACCCTAACCCTAGCTAAGGATTTGGCTTAGGTTAGGGTTAAGACTTTGTTCAAAGAGTTTTCTCAATCTTTCACTCATTTGAGTGGAAAATATACTTCACTGAATCAAAATCTTTGTCTGAAATGAGTAAGTAACCTCAGTAAACCAAAGAGAATGCATGAACCATGGTAATATTTTCTTTATTGACAATTTTATGCTGAATTGTGTTCTCAACAATGGTTTCAGGCTTAATTTAATTAAGGTTATCAATAGTTCCGTTTTACAGAGTCATAAAAAAGTAACCATTGCAAACAGTACTATTAAGTGAAGGAGGTATAACAAATCTGCATCAATGCTAGTGCATTTGTTTTCACATATTCTTCATTATTAACACAATGATCACCAATTTATATTGTTGTATTTATGTGAAAGGAGAAAGATCTCTCATTTTTTTTCTTTTTCTTTTTAATAACCAGAATTTGTAGCTTGCAAATATGCCATAATATTTAATAGAGGCAAGTGATTTGCAAAACATTCAATTTATTCCTATGTTCATCACTAAAAGTTTTTGTCTGCTAATGAGATAACTTCACTTTTTAAATCCTCCCCAAGCGGCTTTACTTGCAATAAATGTCAATTCTTATCAAATCAAAGAATTAATAAAATTGTTCCAAAAACAGTACCAGGTTTTGGGTAAGAAAGACTCAATCTTTTCTGTCTGTGATTTTCCAGCAAAGTATCTCTAGAAAGCAGACCAAACATTACCCACATCAGAGTGCGGGGGAATTGTTTCTTGATAATGTGTCACAAATCTTTTTTCACATTAAGGAAGCAACATTCTTATCAGAGTTACAAATATGTGCACATCAGCCTGGAGAGGACTAAACTCAGACAGTGAAAACTAAGTAATTCCTTTTAAAATAGTGAACATTACACCTAATTAGTTATTAGCTTAACTAGGAATCTAGTCAGCACAATTAATCAAGAAAATGGTTTATCCAAAACCTTTCTTAAATTAGTTTAAAACAATGTTCCTTTGCAGGGACAATAATCATTGCAACTGCAGTAACTTTTTTATTTACTTTTTAATTTTCTAGTGTTAAACTATTATTATTATAATATTATTAATCTGTGATATATCGATGCAAACAGTATTCAAAACCAGCCTAAAAACTAAAAAATAAGTAAAAAAACTAACATAAGATTACTTATAATATATGTGACGAGTATAAAGAAGAAAGTTTTGGATTCTCACTTGACATACTGTGAAATGGCCTAAGCAACTGGACTTAAGCTGCTTCTGTTAATGCAGAGTTACATGAATATAGTGACAGATAAAAAAGTAAAAGGAAGGAAAATGTTCTGACCATCTCAAAAAGTTTTACTTACTAAAGCATCGCCCTCACTTATGTGCAATGTTTATACGCACTTTGCTGTACTGCAGTTTTGACTATGACTTAAAATCCTCCAACAATTGCTCTCTTTGAAATAGAAACAACCTGTCAGCAAAAGAAGTTCATCTGCTGACCTAAGCAGGTTTTTAAGGCACATAACCAAAAGCCCAATGCTTCAATCTAATGTATTCCATATGATTCTGAACATAACGTGGAGATAGCATTTCCATACTTTCATTCTAGACCATCAGACACCATAATTCAGATGCTCAAACTTTAAACAGTTTGGAGGAATATTTACATTTCAGTCTGAAAAATTGAAATACTTTAAAATTAGTTTTCCACTAGTGCTTATTGTAATAATCATGCTTCAAAAGATTATTTTCAGATTGCATTAAAAAACCCTAAGTGTATACAGATTTATTGTAAATTAAAAGACAATTTTAGAGGAGGTGATAGACTAATTCTGTATTCATATAAATTAGAAAGACAGAAACTGAATGGGTTGTGGAAAATATATACATTATATAGTGTAAATAACATGAATTGATGAAAGGCACTGTGTTAGATAATTATGTTTTATTACATTTACCAGAATGGGGATGCTCATTGGATATTAGCTGACAAAACAATTAACTGTAACTACTGTACGAGCAGTCCCATTATAAAGTGATGTTACCAGTTTATCTCAACATAACCCCTACTGTACATGCTGTAAACTGTATATATAGTATGCTTAACAAACAGTACATACTATGGACTGATAAGAAAAGGGTAATTCTGTCTTGGCAGTGAAGGAACAGGAGTTTTAGTTAATTAGGGTTTTGGTTAATTGCCCAAAAATGATCTAACTCCCAAACTTTCTGACCTTGTTTACACCTTGTTTATATGGTAACAAACTGTTATTGACCAGTCATAAAAATGTATACTTTTGTATGGAAACTTTGCTCATCTCAAGAATAAAAGCCTGTATCAACATAACCATTTTTGCAACAGGTTTATTTTAATTGAAACTCAAAATCCATAAATTCCTAAGGGGTGCAAGATTGTGGGCTGTAAGACATTAAACATCTTAAGGTAAAAAAAACAACACACATCAATTTCCTTCCAGTATGCGTTTTTAATCAATTCAGCAATCTTAAATATTTTTTTCCCCCATATAATTTCAGAAAATCTTATGGCTCAATGTTAGGTACACAACAGAAACATTTACTTTGGAAAAGAAAGTCAAAGTTTTTATTTTTATATCAAATGATTTCAATGTTCAAATGTTCTGAAGTACAATCTTGTCTAAACATGGTTCAAATATGAAAAGTACTTCCATTAACTGTAAATGTTTTCAATTACTTTTAATAATACTGAATTTTGTTTAAGCAACATCACCAATGAAGTGTTATTATTAATATTTTCTATTATGAAATGACTTTAACACTCATTAAGTTGTATTGACAGATAAGTGTATTTTCTGCATTTAATATTTCAGTTTAAATAAAGTATAAGAACTTTTCATTTACATGTAACAAATTAATAAATTATCTAAATTGGAAATGCACCAGCATAACTATAAGACCACCAGCACATAATATGCCATTCCAGTATTTCTCAACCCTTTCCATCCCACACAACAGTTTAAAATACTAAATTTTAAATCCACAGCACAAGAAAATCCTCCCACATATACTGTACATACATGTAAACAGCCAAAGCACATTATTATTAATGTTTAGTATGAGTTAGTCTCCAAGTACACAGTTGCTTTTCACAGTTGCTTTGTCAGGATCGACAACAGAGAAACACAAGGTTGTTGTTCAACCATTCTCAGATGTTCTCTGTTTTTGTATGTACAGTACATCAAACTTGAAAAGCTTAACCTGCATTACGTGAGTCCAACACAAACAGTATAAGGATATTAACCTCTTATGCAATATGTCTTACCAAATGATCAACACAACAGTTTATTCCACAAAAGTAATAAATAAGCAATATCTATTTTTCTTTCTTTCTGATAGGGTTCCTACACAGCATACAGCACACTTGTTATTGTCTGAAGGGACACCATTGTTCAGAATAAATTAAGAAATGCTGCTCTATTTAACTACTGAGAATGTTAAAGTGCATAAAAGATGCAGGATGCTAACAGTAGGATATCTTTGCAGGTAACTAACTTCGGCACTAATTCTTTTTCCAGGTGTTTGGATTCCCCTAGTGCTTTAGTATATCGTTATGTTACATATGTTACATTCATGTTAGTTCTGAATATGCCAATCTTTTTCTGCTTAAGTAACTACTGTATGTTACCATGTTGCATTTGGTGTCCATCCCCCCCTTAAGTGCTAAAGAAATTCCATCACATGCCATCAAATATGCTAGCCATGCTTAGTACAGTACACATTTTATTTCAATCTCCACCTTATCATATATTTACTAATTCTGCATGAATAACAGTCCCTCTGAGAAAATTAGTACTGTACTGTTCTATAGTTAATCACAATTACTTAGTTTTCAATTTGCTTATCATTTACTATTTACAGTACATTATTATTGCTGCAGTACTATTTTAATTATTCATAAAAATGATACTGTATTATTCCAGGTGGAGTGGTACAGAAATAATAAAGTCTAAAAATTACACACTTTCCTTGGGGATACAAATACAGTCCAGGCACTGCATAGTGGATTCCTATCTCTAACAGCTGAGATTATATTTACAAAATTGACCTATATACTTCTGTACTATTTTTATTTATTTGAAACCAGTATGGAATTTAGTACTACATGGTATGGTATGCATTTTTTTTTCTTGTAAATTAGGTTTTCTCTACATCAACCTGTCTAAGCATATTCTGTGCCTGCACAGTGGAGTTTGATGTAGTGGATAAGCTTTTGCCTCTCACAACTCCAAGGAGTTGGATTAGGGTCTGGCTATGGGTGTCTGTCTCTATTAGAGTTTGCATGGTCTCTCCTTATTTGCATGGGTCATCTCCAGTTTTGTGGATTTCTTCTGCCTTTCCAATGACAGGTTAAATTAATTTATTTAAAACGTGTTCTTTCATCCCCACTTCAGTATCAGACTGTGAGAGGGCTTGGAGTTTCTCCTATACCCCATTTATGAAGGTATGGGATTATATACACATAGGAATAACATGTTTTCTGTTTCTTTTCTTTCTCTTTTCCACTAAAGTAACATAATAATCCAATGAGGAGACGTGGATTGAAAAATTCCTATATGATCTTTTCTATGTTTGTCCTTGAAGGCACTTACACCCTAACAGTGACCACTTCCTACTCAGCCCGTTCATTGCCAAACACTCAGAAAAATCTCAATTTCCCTTTTTCACACTGCTGACCAGTGCTAAATCGGGTGGCAGTTTTGTGGTATGCAATTATGTCAACTGGGGCCAAACTGAGACCACTGAGTTCATTTCACACATCAGTAGAAGCTAAAGGCCTAAGAAAGAAATTGAGGTTAACATACTACTATAGACTGCTTTTTTTCCTGGATGGGTAGGCACAGTTTTTACCTTGTTGCAAAGGTAATCTGAATACCAAGGAAACAAGAATTTCCAAAGTAATAAAACTTTCCACTATTAACAACTTCTGCCTCACTGACAGTATCTAATTTTTCTTTTACACTAGTTCTGGCAACAAAAAGAGAAACTAAAATAGATAAATTGTATAATATCTGTCTCTTACCTATCACTTACTGTACTTCTTGTTTTGACAGATGATAAATGTATGCTGTCTGTAAAATATTTTTCATACCCCCAGCAAGAACTCTTTTGAATACATTGTCACAGCGTTTTGTTTTGCTGGGAAAAGTGATTATATAAACAAGCTATGAAAAGATTTAGTTTAGTTGCAGGTAGGTATGATATTCTGGACTGTGTGTGATATTCTGTTCTGCCTTATTGAAGCTGTTTCTGAGAGAAAGAGGTTATTGTACATTATCTCACTGTTGTTACAGGAATGCCTACCTAAGTTGCATTATTTCTGAAGTTGTGAATTTGAGTTTAAATCTTACTTCTATACAATTGAAGCTGATATTTCCTTGTTTTTCCTTTGGTTTGGTAATGAGGTCCAAAGTTGAATTATAAGCTTCCTGTTCTCTAAACTAGTTAGCTTCTCAGCTTCTTCATACTCCCAAGACTGAATCTGCATTTTGAACTTAAATATGGGAGAATGTACTGTCAAATCACTGGGGCTGATAATAGCATATTTTTACATAATATCTGTTTTATGTTATCTGTAAAATATGTTAACTTTATTATTTCCTGCTGTAACTAATATTTTGTACAACAAATGCTCAGGCTGAAATTAACATCTGAAATCTGAAATCTGAAAAAATACCAAGGGGAGGAGAAGTATTTAGCCCAGATACAGTAGCTTCTTTACTTTTTAGTGATTAATCAATACTGATGAACTACTCATCTTGCCATTTATTGAAAGAAGCTAGGATATCAATGTCAAAATCTTGGATAGGTAGCTTGGGCCATACTTCAGAAACTGTTTTAAAACAGTTTATTCTTTAAATCTGTTCAACTGCAGTTAAATCCTGGAATTCCTGGCTTGTATTCACCCATCAAAAGAGATAAATGATGATTATTTTTTACACTCTAAGAATTTCCACATCACTTCTAGTGAGTAGACTCATCTCAAGTCTGCTGATGTTTTTCATAATTAAGGGTTTAAGCAGTACAATCAAAGTTAATGACAAAACAAGCAGATGAATATAAAGGGATGATGTATTTAAAAGTTTGGCATTAACTTGCTTGGCTCTGTGCTGGTCAGAGATGTCATTTGTCACATCCCCCCTCACTTATGATGTATGAAACAGAAAGAAAATGCTGCAATGCTGAAACTGGGTTGGAGGGAGAGGAGATAGGAAAGACGAATTCAGTGTCATTAGCAGTTTTTGTTTAAACAAACTCCATAACGTAATTGCTCATTCCAGTGCAATTAATAAAATCATTGAATAAAATAAAGAGGGTGGATATATTGGTTGAAAAAGAAATTATCATCAGTGGTGTTAGCGATGGTATCAAAGGTTATTTCCATCGAAGCGATGAGAACTATTATTATGTTATTATAAAAGTGAGCTTATCATCACTCCATGCATGCAATATTTTTTATTCACATTTTGTAAGACTTAAATTCTTAGAATTTCTAGACATATATGGGAAGACTTTATTTTGATTTAACTTTAATTAATAACCTTTTTTAACCTTTTATCCATTACAGGATTCTGAGGAAAACCCTCACACTAGGGCCAATTTCACCAGAAGCGAATTAAGCTACCAGTATGTCTTTGGACTGTATGAGGAAACTAGAACACCCAGAGAAAACCCACACGAACAT
The DNA here is from genome assembly GCF_040954835.1 of Lepisosteus oculatus. NCBI lineage: Eukaryota > Metazoa > Chordata > Actinopteri > Semionotiformes > Lepisosteidae > Lepisosteus > Lepisosteus oculatus. The sequence goes on from NC_090699.1 coordinate 37,511,417, forward strand.
GGGGAGAACATACAAACTCCATACAGATAGCACCCTGGTCTAGAATTGAATCCCGGGCCACTGTGCCACTCTCCTCTTTATTCATATAGATACAAAATATACTTTTTCACTCTAACTTCCCTAAAAGTAAGGCTGACCTCTTTGAATGTCTAAACTTGTCAGTGTCAGAATATAATTCCTAATGCTTAAGACAATCTACTATGAATATGCTAAACGGCCAAGCAGTTTACGAATGCCAAAAATACAACAAACTGAGCTCTTAGCTTCTGTTGTAACAATCATGAACAGGAATAATGTTCTCACCCTGAACAGGAAAATAAAGGTTTTCATAAGTTATCTTCACATCTCTATACTGGGATACCCACTGGAATGATATATATTACAAGTTTCCATCATTATTAATGTCAGACATATCCAAAAAGGTTCTTCCAACCTGATGGTATTATACTGTATAGATAGATACTTTATTGATCCCGTGAGGGAAATTGCATAGTATATGCATCATCTAATACATACTGACCAAACAGAACTTTTGAAGGGTGGATATGATATAACTACATAATAATATATGGTGCTTCTTTGGATCAATCCTCCAATCAACACTTGTATAGTGGTTTTTAGATTAGGCTTGAACCAATTTCAACTGCAGGAAGCTCTTTTGTTAAACTATTGATAAATATTTAATTGTTAACTGTAATGTACAGATCATTTTGAATCAAAAGCTGCTGCTTTTTTAAACAAGGTGCTCTTAATTGAACAAATTACGTATTTGACCCCAATTCTTGTTCCCAATAGTTAGAAATGTGTAAATCATACTTTAGTATTGGTCTTGTATTTACCCATGTGAGCCATATCACATACTGTACAGTGGTCAAGCCACATGTGTTCAGCTGGGTCATTGAAATCCCTTTAGTTTGTACATAACTTTAGTTCCAGACGTAACTGACATTATCACCATTATCTAGCTACACCCAATTTTAAATATGATTTTAAGCTTTTTTTAATTCTTAACAGAGCTACAAACATCTGACATCTGAAAAATCCCATACATATGAACAAAAATTCCTAACAAAGTATTTTAATAATTCAGGTCAATGAACACCAACTTGCATATGCAAACAAGTCATCAGTCTTGGGAACTATGTGCTGCAATCAAGCACAGATACAAGCTACTTAGTTTCTTCTTCTTTGTGCACAAGACAGTATGTCAGTTGCACAATAGGTTGAATAGGCTTTCAAACAATTGACTTACAAATCAACATTTGGAATATAATTGTTCATTAAATTAAAGAGTTCCTGTGGAGGGATTCATTCAATCCAGAGTCAGAAAATGAGGAAGCACTAAGTAAACAAAACTCCAGGATCTCTTACTTTAAGCCCTCCAAAAAGAGAACTGTCTCCCTTTGAATGGGTCCAATCACTGCAAATAAAAATTTAGTGAAAGCTTTTGCAGTCCCACAACAATTTCACATTTTCACCCATTTGTAGTAATGTCATCCTAATGATAGGTTCTCTGTCGTCTTCCTATCCATCCTGAAGATGCCTGAAAGAAATACATTGTAGCGTTCCACCCCCCGCCCCAGAGATATGAATTGTGCTGATGCAGCCACTCACAAGACACTGTATTTCTTCCCGAATATGTTGCCTGTAACACGGCATGTTGCGTTATGTCATTTACTGGCCAAAGATGATCGATAGGTGGCATTTGTGGTGCGCTAGATGTTAGTGAATGTCTACTATGCATGTTTAAATAGTCTTAATATGGAATATCAATATGGAATTTTAAAACTAAAGGGACATTTTGGGAACTAAGCATAAAAATAACAGAAGCATAAATTACTTGAAAGTCATATATTATGTTAATATACTGTAGGAATATAAATATGTTATACTTACTGTATACAGTATGAATGGAAGTGGTAGCTAAAAATAAAAATACACAGCAGTATTCCACCTTCCTCAAACATTTTATGCATCGAAGTCTTTAACTCAGTCAGTTACTATGGTTATTTTGGAAAAGGTTTTAACTATATTAAGTTTATATACTTTATGAAAAGCTATAATGATTTAACCTTTTCTATGAATACTTACTGTTGTTGTAGTAAAAAGGATATATTTTTAAAAATCCAATTAATAGGGAATATTAATATTGTTAAAGCTTTAGGTGACTAGGAAGTGACTCTTAACATGACTTCTAGTCGGAGAGCATGTCAAATTTAACGACCGCAGTTGCTGAATCTCATTGCCTTTTCTGTCCTAGAGGGTGTCAAATTATATGACTAGGAATCGTGGGGGGCGACTAATTACATGATTCCCTCACGACTTTTCATCACAGTTCCAGATCTCGTATTGCGCCACAAAAGTACCTCAAGGTCACTTCATTCTGACAGCCAATCAATGTGGAGCACACACATTGAAGAAGAAGAGCACTGCACGAAAGTAAACAAACAACAAACACGAAACATCAAACAGACATCTGTGCTGGCTCCAAAGTTCGACAAACCTCTCTTCCATTTGTACAGTTCAAGACTCTCGCTTTCCTTCTTTCCTTGAAGCTGCATTGTACTTCCAGTTGAGCGCTCATTGGCTATTGACTGCCGCAGACACAAGAGCTCACCCCTATGACTTGTGACTCGCTACGAGAAAGTCAAACCACTTTGATTTTGTCATAGCAAGTCGCAGAGAGTCGTATGGGCTGTTAAGACCGCTATGACTGAGTCTCTGGGGGTGTCACAACTGACAGTAACGGGCACGCGCTGCGACTCTCTACAACTCACTGTGGTTTTCTTATGATTATGTAAATGAAGGCTACGACTGAAAATCCTAGAAAAGTCATGTAGTGTGATGCCAACATTAGAGTTTAGTTCAAGTTTGTGACACCTGGCACTTCTAGCTTCCAAGAAGAGAGGATATTTGCTGAGATGTGGGGTGTCCCATTAGCAAAAACAATTATATAGGTTACCTTGGTATACGTAGGTAAGTTGTGGGTTAACAATTGTCAGATACACACCATATAAGATCACATTAAGACCACAGACAGACAACAAGAAAGAAAAGGGACAGCAAGAAGAGGGCAGAGAGGAGTTAGAACTTGAAGCTTGCGCCAAGCGAGAGCCCCTATTTCATGATCATCCTAAAACACCTTACTGGAGCTAAGTATTTGAACCTTGCTAGAGAGAGCTTGCTATTTTCTGTTTTTAGGGAATAGGGAGATAAGCTTCTGTTTATTTTGTGGTATCCAGGGTGCAGAGAAAGAGATTTAACTGCAGGTTTCATTGCATTTATTTAGAAAGGCAGCTAATCTCTTATTTGGCCTCTGTAGGCATTAAGAATCAAATGCTTAGTACCAGTATGGAGTTCTCTGGGTGATTAGAATTTTAGGCCTCTGAAATGCCTTGTTTGTCATACTGTAGTGTAGACATAGTAACCTGTGTGTTATATGTTATATTGTGAGTACTGTAGCTTGTGTCTTATCATTATTAATAATCATTTGTTTAACCAAGTGTGCTTTACTTAATACCCCTTTTCACCAAAGCTATGCCAGAAAATAAAAAAATCATGTGCCTTTAATTATACCAAACACTCAGGTATATTCCTTTTTTGTGTATATATGGATATATTCTTAAAAATCACATACAATGGGGGTTATGAATAATTATTTTACTTATTGACTAAACCGCTCTGTCAATTCCTGATTTTCACCATTTTTGTAACCACCCATTTGTAACAATATTGAATAATGCAACAAAAGAAATTTTGGTAAGTAAAAAAAAATCTTTATGTCACTAATGATATTAATGTAAAGATGTAAATATATTTATATAGCTTGTAGTAGTACTGTATTCTATCTTCTTCATAAACATCTGCATCACCTACGATCTTGAGCAGAAGCCTTCCCTCTATCACAGTATCCTATATAAGGGAGGCTTATTTATAGAGGCTTAGATCTCACCCTCTTTCAGGTGAAGATACTGTAGGGCTGTGCTCTCCTTTTTCTTTCTACCTGGAGTATTTTTCTCTCCTTATCTCCTCTTGGTTAACAGCACCTTCTTCATTAACTGAGAAGTGCAAAAAAAACATCTTTGTGAAGCCGTGAACATGGCTTCTGCCTGTTCTCTGTTGCTGTCCTCTTCACCAAACTGGGTTGGGTACAAATCTTCACACTATATACAGTAGTCTTGGAGATATCTGCAATAATATCACAGGGTGCATGTTTCAGGATCTAAGGTTGATTTACTTAATATTTGTTTTTTAGGTTAATGGTTTCATACAAACCCTAAGCAGCAAAGTGTATTTAACACTTGCTTTATGTTATCATTAACTGTTTTACAGGTTTAGGGTGCTCAGTGTGATTAAGTTTTGGAAATAAGTGTTTTTTTCCTTCTTTTTCCTCCATTCTAAACAAGGAAATGTCTTACTTTGCCTGAATACTTTTACACAATGGTAACTTGGTTGCTGGCCTCTTGGCGCAGCAGAAACAGATTTGGTTGGTTGGTCTCAGTGCAAGTAAAAAGCATGTAATCTCTTGGCATCATTGGATCCTGTTCTATAATCTAGAAGGGACTTGTCTCTCAGAATCAACTTTACAGTTAAGGGCTCCACTTCATTTAAATATGGACCTTGTATCAGTTGTAGATGCATTAAAAGCACCGTTTAATCAATCTCAGAAGAAGAGTGATTCTAAAAACAGATAAAATACCTCAGAATATTTAATTAAAATAAATTGGAGACTATTTTAAAGTAATGTGTAATTGCAGATTTCTTTAGATATTGAAAGCTGTTCTACTTCATTTAGTTATATTTTTTTAAATATGTCTGCTGGCTGTAACCCTAAGGGGTAGAGAAATAGCAAATATATGATGCATATTACGAACACTAAGTTCACATAATGGAACAATGGAGAACCAGTTTTGAGGCTGAATAGCTACAACTCAAGGAAAACATGGGTCTGTGGAGAAAAGCCATCAAGATTATATAACACACATGGAAAACATGGCTCAGATATACAAGGAATGAAGACACAGAACTCTGGAACTTTAGATCTACTAGCAAGAAGATGATGAGACAGATTACTAGGGACACAGATTAAAAGACTAACATATTTTAGAGGAGGAAATTCAGCCGACAGTATTCTAAACTTGAAAAGGCCAAAAAACATGAGTCTAGCGTCCAGCTATCAAAAATGTCTAAGGACAGACATACAGTATTAATGAAATATTTTAAACAAACAAAAAACAGAACAGACACCTCAGGTGACTACTCATATCTGTTTTTCATTGAATAGCCACACGGCATAATGTGACTACTGTCCTATTAAAATGAAGATGCCGACAGCTCCTTACAGGAGACTAAAGCTTTCTGATAATATACTGACAAAAGCTGGGGCAGCCAGACAATTATGTGCTTTTGCCTTTACCTGAAGCTGAAATGTACTTGACAGAACAATCATGGTTTATGAAGCTCAGCAACACTATAAAAATAAACATTTATAGAGCCTGGCAATAAATGAAAAAAAATGGCATGACAAAAATAAATATTAAAGCTCTTTGTAGATATAAAAGCAAGTGTCATTTCTGTTACTGAACAGATTACACTCAGAAGCTTTCCAGCTCTCCCTATCATTTTCAAGCACCTTTCAAGATCAGAAACACAGCTAAATGTTTTTTCAGCACTACTACAATCCCTACAGATTAAGCAATCCTTATTTGTGTGCCACATGAACTTTCAGAAGGTTTCTGGTTTACAAATATTATCAGTTCTTATTGTTCAGATAAACATACTGTATTATACATAACATATACTGTAGGGCTCTCCTTTTCTGCCATTGACCGTTGATTGCTCTATGTGGCTTAACATATTTTGATTAAAATCAGATTCTTTATTAGACTATAAAGCAGCCCATTAATTTTGGGAACAGTTAAGCCCCTTTTAATAAGCAAATGCAATCCTTGTCAAGCAGATGGTGCAAAGAAATAAGGGGACTACTGAGTTCATAAAGTTTTGTTCAAGTTCAATGCACTTCCATGATCTGACTTTTATCACTTCTAACTACTGTTGGGTTGAATCACATTATTTATAGGTAAATTACAACAACTGCCAATTTCACTCTAACAAAACACTAGAATAATCAGTACTGTCAATTAAAATTATATTCTTCAATACAAAAAGTACAGTATCTTTAAAGGTGGAATGATAAAAAATATTATTTTTTGTCAAAGACAATGCACCATCTGACTGAAAAAATATACTTCAATTGAAATTAATTGGCTGCATTATTTAATACAATACCACATATAAAGTTATTCAGTCATCCAATGATTATTTTGCATATTTTCTTCAAAATCCAGCACCATATAACTAATTTAGCTATACTGAAACTATTTAGAAATTACTCAACCCTAAAGAACTAACATAGTTAGTATGATATTAGTAATTATACATTACATATACTGTAGGGCTCTCCATTTCTGCCATTGACCGTTGATTGCTCTATGTGGCTTAACATATTTTGATTAAAATCAGCACCATATAACTAATTTAGCTATACTGAAACTATTTAGAAATTACTCAACCCTAAAGAACTAACATAGTTAGTATGATATTAGTATGATATGTTTTAGTATGATATTATGAAAGGCACTGATTTGCCAGTTGGAAACATTAGAACACATCTCTATTTTTCAAAAATGAGTTATCATGGGATTAGATTAAGTTTAAAGCATAAGACACATAGGTTTGTTGATTTAATCATACTGCAATGATACCATGTTTCAGTTAAAGGGAGAAAATAAGCTCTGGGAAATATATCCAGGGAAAATTCTAGCATTCTTTTTTCCATTGCCACATGATTGCAGGGCACTGCAGTATATGCTGCATCAGCAAACTCAGAGTCAATTTCTCAGATACAAAAGATTCCCTTTAGACTAATGTAGTCTACCACAAATTTCAAATATCTATATTAGAGAGTTAAATATACATACCACTTTATAGTTATTAGTGTCTGGGATAATTCTCAACAAATAAACAAAAGTCAATGTAACAGCAAGGTAATATTTCTCTATGCAATTATTTGAATTGTTCCCATATTTAATTTGATATAGCAGCTTTCACGACATAGCATCTCAAGGAGCTTTACAATAAGGAAAGTAAAACATAACATACATATTAATAAACAGTACAAAGTGTAATAGAAAAAATTAAACTGAAATTAAAGCTGGTGTCTATAAATATTTAACAACAAGATTTAAAAGTCCTGTCTGTCTTAAGAACATAAGAAACATCACAAATAAGGGGAGTTCATTTAGCTCATCTAGCTTGTTTAGTAATTAGTAATTAATTGATCCAAGGATCTCATCCAGACATTTCTTTAAAGAAGCTAGTGTATTGGTTTCAATAAGACAGCTAGACAGCTCAATCCATACTCCCACAATACTAATTGCAAAATCTAATGTTGGTTTGAAGGTCATCACACAATTTTAGAGCAACAGAATAGAAAACTCCCAAATTCTGAGATTAGTTTTGAGATCTAAAAGAAAGCTAGAGTTCAAAACGTTTAAATGATATATAGAGGTCAACTAATGTAGTCAGTATCCAAACAATACAAATTCTTATATGTGAATAGTACTATTTAAGTTTTATTCTGAAATCCACAGGGAGACAGTGCAAGACAACTGAAAGACATTAGCTATGCTCAATCTTTTTAGTTTTAGTTAACCCTCGTATTACGGATAAAGCCACTCACAATGCACGTCAATTCTTAGTATTGCGGCACAGTACGTTGTGTGATTCACTAGCCAAAGCTGATCGATAGGTTAGTCTTATTGTGTGTTAGATGAAACAATTGTTTCAGAAGAATGTTTTTTTCTACTGTGCATCTTTAAATCCACTTAATATGGAATATTAATATAGAATGATGCAACTAAAGAAAAAAGTTGGTAGCTGAGAATTAAAATAGCAGAAGTATGACCTCTATGAATGGCAAAAACAATATTAATTTGTTAATATAAATGTGTACTTTATTTTTATGTTTAGCTACTGAATGCACAACAATATTCCAGCTTCTTCATATGCATTTTCTGCATTAAAATCTTTAACTTGGTCAGTTACTGTGGTTATTTTGGGAAAGTTCTGACATGCTCATTCTAACTACAAGTTTACAGACTCTATAAAAAGCTATAATGTTTTCAACTTTTCCAAGAAAACTGTAATTGCTGTTATTGTTGTAAAACAAGATGTAGTAGTGTTTTAATATCACTTAATAGGAAATATTCATACGGAATCATGTAACTAAAGCATTGAACATTTTTTAAATGTTCGCCTGCTACTTGGAAATTCCAAGGCTCGATTCCCAGATATATAAACTATATTAACATTTCTGATAATTTAGAACGTTAGAAAGCAATGGCCAAATGGTTTAAAAAATAAATTAAGAAACATATATATATATATGTAAGATATAAGCAATATACAGTATAAGCATGGTTGAGCAGCAGTTAGCATTGCTGCCTTGCAGTGCTGAAACTCTAGGTTCAATTCCGGAGATCTACCTGCATGGAGTTTACATGTCATTGGAGTGTTCACATGAGTTTCCACTGGTTGCTTCAGTTTCTTCTAATAGTCCAAAGACATACTGTACTGTGTAAGAGGACCAGGGGAAGGGTCATTTATAACCGATATTTCCATAACAAAACACTGGATATACTAGATATAGACCTAGGAAAGATGGCTGCCAAGGATAACCAGCTGACCCGCTGTTAGAAAAGATCTATGCGGCAAACAATGAGACACAGGTGAGCTGCGTCAGGAAACAAAATAAATGCCCCAGAAGCAGTGAGCTGGCACGGAAGCTGATAAGGTGAAAGCGTTTTGGAGGAAAGAGAGGTTTAGGATTGTGCTGGAAGGAACTAAAGAATAACGGACTATTGGATACGGTACATGACAAAGATTTACGGAACGGACTTGGGAAACATAAGGACGAAGGACAAAGAAGATCAGTGTGGTGTGAGTTATATCTCTTTTACACCTGTTTTCCCCCGGTGACACCACAACTGGTAGGACTACTGGTAGGACTTCTGGGAAAACTGGCCCTGGTGTGAGTGTGTGTTCTGCAATGAACTGGTGTCCCAGCCAAAAAATGGATGGATGTGAGATGCAAAAACACTTTATAAAAAGATTAAAAAGAAATGCATACAGTTAAAGGAAAAAGCTTGCATAGGTAAAAAAAAAGAAAATATAAAAACTGAGACACACAAGAAAATTGTAATGAAGACTAAAATACATAATAGGATTTTTCAATATTAAAATATCAAATGAACAGTAAACTATGAAGTGTCTCAAAGATAATTATGTTAAACCTTACAACAATGAAAAGAACATATATAGTATCAAATAAATATTTCACTCAGAAAGAAACTAACAACACTAATATATATATAACACTTATAACACTATAAAATAAATTAACAATTATAGAAGTATGTGTAACAAAGACAAATAATTAAATTTAGTCAAATTAAATAAAAAGCATATGATTACCTATAGTGCTCTTAACATCCTTTTACAGAGAACAGAGTATTCATTGAAAACAGGGGATTTCAGACTTTCATTTTTATAACTTTTGAATTCAAGTTTCTAGAACTTGTTTTAAGTTACTTAAAGTTATGTTTTTTTCTGTATATGTTTTCCAGTAAATAAAGAAAAAAACACTTTAAGAACAACTGATTTTCTTGTTGTAAAAAAATATTTTTTAAAACTTATCACAGAGTTTTAAGGTTTCATAGAGAAATATGATAATAAATTTAGTATAATTAAAAAAAAGCTATTTAAAATGTATTACCAATGTACCATTGGTTTGGCCTCTTAACACCTAATTTGGTTCACAAGCACCCCTAGGAGACAACCTTGGATTAAATGCAAGAATCGTTTTACTTTATTGTCATATTATTAAATACTGTACAAAACAAACGTATGTTGAAACCTTCATTTAAAAATATAGAGACAAATCAGGTAGCTTTGGGTGGGGCTCTCTCTTTAAACCACCAAAATTCAAAATTTCAAATTACTAGGGACACCTGCTCTCTAGTCATTGGTCCAACTAAGAGTAAATAAAACACAAAAAAGCCAAGAACCACCAATCGCAATTTAAATGTCACACATTACAGCTACAGTATATTTAAATACATCCCTTTGTTCTGAAAACTCTGCCTACGATCAGACTTAAAAACAGCAATCCTAATCTTATCAACACATGTGGAACTGCAAGGAAAGGCATTGCAGAATTTAATTTTCCCATCACATGCTCTTTTTTTTGTGTTATTGATCCAAAACACAAGGCCAATGCCAGGAAAAGTAATGGTCTATCCCTTTTTTGAAAGTTTAGAGTTTTTCAAAGTTGATGAATTATGGGGAAGGTTATAAATGTGCTATCAATGTCCCGTAAGGCCATTGCAGGAACTATCTATTTGTAGTGTGTCAGTTTAAAAATATTAAATGGGAGATATTAATCTTTTTTGTGTCTGTAACCCTGCATATCCAATCATGATTTGGAATACATTAGAAAAACATGGGTGACTAAGTATTTTAAATACTTGACAATTGCACAGCATTTTGCTACAATAAATACTTAGTATTTTAATGTTTTTCCATTCCCATTTTTATTTTTCATTTTGTATAACTCCATCAAACACGTTTTGAATTAAATGATTTGATTTTCACAGTTAGCTATGTATTGCCTCATTTGCATTTAAATACAAATAGGCAATTTAACTTCCCAACCTTTAATAGGCTGTCATCTTGTGTACACTTTTTGTTGTTTTAGCAAAATGTGATTTGAAATAAGGAAAACTGACATTTCTTCAAGATAATGTATGAGAATTCCTACACTCATACAAACTCACCAAAATAACAAATGAGTGTAACTCAAAAAACAAATAAAACATTGCACCATTTGGTTAAATAGCTTAATGTGTTTGTAAAATTTGGTTTACTAAATAATGTACTGTGTCAACTACTGCTCATTGATTATGAATCAGAAAAGTCTTATTATGAATTAATGTGCAACTGCAACTCATTCTGCATGCCCACATCTCAGTTTTACTGCAGACAGCCAGTTAAGTTTATTGGAAGCTAAAAGGAAATTAAATGAGCGTTGCCACCACTAACTTTAAATAAAGCTAAGTTTCTAAGGATGACAGGAGAAAAAGATTCATACAGACGGTTTCCTCATTTTTTTTTTAAACGCATCTACAGCATTATCAAGACAAACGTATCATGTACCGAAAACAATTTGTCTTGGCATACTGGAGCACCAAATTTTACAAATTGAACATTAATTTGGATAAATATCCTACCTATCAATCCTACCTCTTTAAGAAGAGATATGTTCGCCTAGTTATTGTTAATAAGTGTAAAGGTGAAGATTCCCTCTATAAATATCCCACTTTCAGGACATTAAAGCAGTGCTCAGAGCACTGAAGCATTACCAACAGGGACAGTCTCATCTTTGAATATCTGTGGCAGGCTTTTACCTCATGTTCTCGAAGATGTAGAGGTTAATGTGTACACCTGATGGAGCTGTTACCAGATTCTAACTACAATGCATTACAAGTGTATTGATAAACATAGATGATGGGATTAGACTACTGAGAGGTAAAAAAACTACATCTTACCATAATTACACAACAATATACCTATTTGAAATGTAAGTATATGATCATTTTTAGTTTATCACAGTTGTCAAATGACAAGAACTAGTGCCAGAAATGGTTTTTATGGAGTTTTGAGCATAAGGATCTTATAAGATTACTGTAGACAATTCTTACATGACACATACTGGCAATTCTAAATATTCAGTGCCTTTAATACATTTAAAATTTGGTCAGTGATTTCTACATCTCAGACACTGTGACTTATTGTCTGAAATAACAAAACTTACTATCATACAAAAGTTTTGTCCAAATCTTGCTTGATTAGATTTAATTTTGAATTCACTTTCTTGTGCTAAAAATGAGATTGTGAGAGCGTGTTTGTTCCCATGTGAATCATGTCAGGCAATCTAAAACCATTACTGACGGCCAAAGAGCACTTATTAGTTTGAAAAGAGATGAATAATTTGTATCTAATTCACATGAAAAAAACATTTAGATAAACTGCAGTTTTTTTTGTTGAAAATGAATTCTGACAGAAAATCCAGGGGGTGCAACCACTATTGGACTGCTACCAAGAGGCTGAAAGACAGAGCTTATTCTGGCTTTAGGTTAACCAAAAAGACAAAAGAACTCAATCCCAGATAAAACATAATTATGAATGGGTGTTAAAGGACATAAAGGTAAGTATTTCTAAAGATTACATCCAGCTGCCAATTCCCATTCTCCCTTTTCTGTGAAACGGAAAAGTAATTATTTTTCTGATCAAGAACTGAGTCTTACACTTAAGGGAAGCTTCCACTTATAGTGCTCCTTCTGCAATTCCTGCAAATCTGTGTTCAATATAAAATGCCATATTTCCTCACTCTAAACATCATAAGATGTTTAATTGCCACTTGTAATTAAAAGCACTTATTATAAAACCATCCCAAATGATCTGCACATACAAAGTCATTCACTAGTGTGTCCTTACCCTGAGGATGGAATTTATATCAATGTTGTTTTGTGATGAGCACTTTTTCATTTCTTGTTCACAATAAATGACAGCCTCAAACAACTTTACACTGGAGTTCAAGTACTTGTGTGTTGGTGAATGGCATTTGTGTACAGACTTCACCTTAGATATATTTTGGCTGATTTTAGAGTTAATGCACCAGTTGTGGCCTCAATGGCAACTGGATCTGTAGAACATGGAATTAGTGCTGAAAATGCATTGACTATTCAATCACCATCATTTCCACAGCCCCCTAAGTAGTCTCTAGCTTGTGTGTATCACAGCCTGGATACAAATCTGTTATGGTTTTAAAATTGCCCAGTCAGGGTGCTATGATAATTAAATCAGACAATGAATACAGTATGCACTGCTTAAGTGAAAACCAGATTGAGAACAGATCATAAGAGCAATAAAGCCTAGGTTTATGGTTTGATCATAAGGCAGTCCACATCAGTCTAAAATCAGACAAGGTGGTGTTTATCTGAATGGTGATGCACAGACATTTTGGATCTGTCTCTCTCTTCCCATCTTTGCATACTGTATATACAGTATGTGTATATACTGTATATACACATGACCCAAATTTAGAGATTACAAAATATTTATAAAAATAAACAGTATTTAACTTCAATACGAGTTTAAAACCAGTATGTTGAAAACACTAACCAGACATTAATTGATTGAGTGACTGATTGATTAATCGATTGGAAAACGTATGCACACTCAACTAAATCTAAAACCTTCCTAGCAATGAAACCTACAAAATTAAACAGTTTTATTTAAAAAATGTTCATGCCTTAAGAAACTATTCCAATAAAATAGAAAATGTTATGCCTACCAGTCAATGACTGTCACTCTGCTACATCTTACAACTGCTCTTGTCAGATACAGTATGTAGAGTAAGTCACCTTCTACAACACTACTTGAAAAATGGCCACAACTAAAGTGAGCAGATATGACATAGTTTACTTAGAAATAGAGATTTAAGTCTAAGTCTTTTGTCAAGAGCCATAATATCTTTAAAGGGTAACTGAAATGCTATTTTTATATTTTACAGTGAAAGTAAAATGTACACGGTAATGTGTAAAACCTCCAATAAACATAACAAAATAGACAAAACTTCAAGTATGCACAGTGCCATAATCTGCGAACGAGGTAAAAAACCTTCGGTGACATGAAGAAGCCCTCTGCATAACTCTGCATGACGTTGGAACATTTTTTGCGTCAAAATTTCTGCAGTCAAACCTGTACTTATTCACATCACATTACATTAATCATTACCCTGACTAGAGAACAGGAAGGGCCGCTTTGTGGGAACTCTCGCTCTCACCTGTGGCGAGACCAGGCGTTTGTGACAAAATGGTGACTTTCACAAAGTTCACCATTTTGTGCTTGATTCAGAAATTGTCAATAATGTCAATTAATTTATTTTGTTACTGAGATTTAATAACCGGTCTGAGAAATTGGAACTAAAGTTCCCCTTTAATATAATAGTTTTATACAGTAGTATATATTAGTAGTTTATGTAGTTTAATCGTATTTTTTTATTTGTATTATAGCGGTCTTTGTATAGAAATTAGAATGGATTCCAGGTGTATGGCACCAGAATCATTTTTGATGGGTGTAATGAAATGGGGATCTTATGTCCATCTTGCAGAGATTGAGCCTATGCATGGAAAATTTAAAACAGTCAATCCCACTTAAGATAACATTGATATTTCGAAATAATGGGGGGCAGGCACAGCACCTGCAGGAAACCCAAGAGTTCAATTATATGAAGAACGAGCAGACTCCTAACAAAAAAGTGCCCAAGACTACAATAAAACCCAGAACCTACAGCTTATAGGCAAAGGATTAAAATATCATGTTTTGAAAGAGGCAATACACAACCGGCAGTCATTTCAGAAGTGAACTGGAAGACATCTGGTGTACAATGTGATGTATTTGTAAAATGTAAATCTAAAAAATAAAAATAAACATCTAAACACTTCAAATTCCTTCAGCTCATAACATTTACAGTAGTTGAGCTCATGCCATTACCTCAGAAGCTGAAAGCTTATACTAAGTTAAAAAAAGGCATTGCCCTCATTGTCATACAACCTCATAGGTTTCTCTGCTTTAACTATCAAAAAAGAAAAGAAATGAAACAACATTGACTTTGAAACAGTTCTCTCTGTTGTCTGTCTGGTGGTTTTTCTATAACAAAGATCTTTCTGGATACCCTTTAGTCACTGAAAATTTAAAGAGTAACTATCCTAACGTGAGACATATTTGGGTTAACATGTTCAGTGTTTTGTGTGTGGTAATTTGTTTGGTGTGAGTGAAGTTTTATTTATTCTGTGAACCAGGGAAAAGTATGGTGTGGACGGTTGAGGAGAGAATGTGGGCTCGCGCTGTGTCAGTTATTCTTTTTCTTCTTCCTTTGTCAGCTAGTTATTTTTATCAATAAAGTTTGAAAATCAGCCAGTGAAAGCTCTGTTTTCCTTCATATGAATGCGTAGAACTCTAAACCGAACCCGGGATTTTAAACTAATAACTATTTCCCTCATGACATAAATGATAATATTGAATGCAATATTGTTTAAGGCAGTTTAAGGATGTTTAGGCAGGCAAGAAGAGAAACAAATCCTTTTGTAGCAATTAGAAATAAGCTGGAACTGGAGTTTTAGACAATCTCTCAACAAATACAGATAGTTATAGTACTACTGAAAGGCATTTTACACGAACAGGTAGAAAATGAAAAATATACAACAAGTTATATAATCAAGGATATGATTATTTAAATTTTTAACAGGAAAAAAAATCATACTAAGAGCAACAACAATATCACACTTTTCTGTTCCCATTTCCAAGGAGGCTAGTACTATATAATGATCAGGTTTTGAAATGAAATTAAAATATCATGCTTCCACAAAAAAAAAATAGAATGAACACATAACTTTCCATAGGATATGTACAAATAAAAAAATAGCAAAGAACAGTAGGCACCTGGTTAAAGAATCTTAATATAATGCTGTCTCATAATAAATAGATTTTAATGTATGTAATTTTATAAATACTGTACATGAACATATTCCTACAAACCCAGCTGTGATTTTTTTTCAGTAGATATAAAAAAAACAACAGAATAGCCATAAGAAATATATGTTGGCTTGAGAGGAGGAAAGCTCTTTAGGACTACAAACCACTACACAGTGATGAACTGAGCACTGAGCTAAACTCTCAGCATGTGTCAGATCCACGATTCAAAATCTCATCTGTTGGTTTAGACTCCAGCTGGGTCTGAGTCAGACCACGTTCTGTACAGTGAGAGCTGAGCTTATCTACCCCCACCTGTTTGTTGTGTATTCAGACTCAATTAAAAACAACTACAGCAAACGTCCCTTAGAGAATTCCCTGTTGCAATCTTTTCTTAGCTTCTCACAAACATAACTTCAGTGATTGCCCCCCCTTTTCTTTTTTTTGGAATATGTTACCCAAACCAATATGAAAAAAACTAGTTAATTTAAGCTTCATCGATGTGCAGGTAATTATCATTTAAAAGCTTTGAGCCCAATGTGTTTTTTGCTCATTAAGACAAAAATGTATTCCAGGTTTAAAAATAACTTTGCGGCATAAACATACTTTTTAGTATGGATTAAAAAAAAAATTGCAGTATGTGGAACATTGCAGTATGTGGAAGGTCTCAATATCTTTTCTGTTCCTGTTGCTTTTTGTTGCTGTACAAGATCGGCTTAATAAAATATTTTATTGCATTTAACACATATGTAATTAACCTAGTCTGTAATGATTAGTTACTGTCTCTGACCTAGGAGAAATATTGATTTTAATGGAAGTACAGTATGTGAAAATAATTACAGGAAGGTAAGAATAACTATTTCATTCAAAGACAAGTCTAATACTGTATGCATCTTCCAAAAAAGTTTCAAACCAACTAGAGTGCTCAAACAGAATAAGTCTTCCATGTTCAGAAGAAACACATCTTAAAGGAGAAGTGAAGGGAGAAAAGATTTTTTGGCTTCCCCTGGACTGTACTGTACATTACAAGATATTTGGAAGAAAAGGCTACAGCAAGTTTTTTTTCTCTTAATCACTACAAACGCTAGCACATACTGTGTGTACTGTACCTGTAGTTCTTTAAGAACATGGCATTCCTTCATTTGAGAAGAAAAAAAAGGTAACAGGAATTAGATTCTTGACATAAACCACAAGACAGGAAGAATAAGCATAGTAATTGCAAGCAATGAACTCCCCTTCACAAAGAAAATGACACTTTTACAGCAAATCTACTGTATTTCATTGCCTAAACTGAGGGATCAAATCAGTAATAAAATAAAAAGAATGCAATTTCAAACTGGAGGACATACATATACTATATATTTATATTTACTCATTTAGGGATATGGCAATATTCCATCTCCATATCATTTTTTCTCCAATGAATAATTCAGTGGAGCATTTGCAGAGCATTAAACGCACCTCATCTGAGATGGTCCAAAGAGAGATTTATCGTTTCTGCTCCTGTCAGAAGAGGGATATATTATAGTGTACCTGAAGCTCAACTTAATGATAAATGCCATATTTATGGCCCCTTTGGGAGCACAATGGCAGCTGATAATTTCCACCCTTAATACTCGACCCTAATCTAACTCCAAAGCTAGAAGATGGATGTTTACAAAATGCAAAACAAGAATACTGTACAGTGATTAAGATGAGCAATGTGCAGAATAGGAACTTAGTTACAAATCTCTTTTCTCTCATGGACAGCACATTGTGTGGCTTTGAATGTATTCTTAAAGAAGACTTGACCAAGGCTGATAATAGCCTTTATCAGCTTCATTTATTGTTCATATTATCTTTGTTTTTTTCTTTCCCAGTGTAACATATTAATAACGCTACCTAAAAGGACGGCCCATTTCTCAAGATATGATTCTGTCTCATAACATTACTTTGTTTCTTTAGTATCATAGTGTACATCCATCACATTTACATTACAGCATCATCGGATTTACTTTTGTAACATTGCACATACTGTATAAGTCTACTGACATTATGTGCAACACATTTCTTTCTGTAAAGAGTAACTACTGTATATTTGAAAAGTACAAATTACTTTTATTAGTGAAACATCATTTGCTGATGGGCAAGGGATTGAGGGAAGGAAGACTTACACGATTTCTTCTACAATAATGTTTTCTATTTGATATACTCTAGGATGATAACCAATTTCCTGTTCCTATGTAAGGCCTAAAGCAAAATTAAAGCTATTTGAAAAGGTGTCTGTTTCTTTCCATGGACCCTGTTTTGGTAGAGTCTGATGGTAACACTCTAAATTAAAGATAGACTGAACTTGGTATACTTTAGTCTACCTGGGGGATGGTAACTGAAAGAAACTCAATAATGTTGGTAGCAAATCACAGGGGACTAACCCTCTCCACTGCCAGCAAAAATAAACCTAAATGCAAGTAAAAATGAAAAACAACAATGTTATTTGTTACAATTTTGAAATAATATTAATGATTATTTTCTTTACATGGGCACAGAACAAGCTAAAATGGAATTGTTCACATCTTTCTTCCTATGCAGAAGAAATAAGGAAGAAGTTATTGCTTTTTTGCCCTAAGGGCAGTTCATTGAAGAAAAAGAAATTCATGATCATCTGACAGAAAAAGAAATATTGTTCTTGAGCCTGCTTATGATTTTTAATAATACTCAATAAGTCATTACTTGCATTTGTATAATGTTTTTCATACAAAACCACTTCGCATATACTAAGGGACCTACTTCATCCACCACTGAATTAAGGGGATAATTCATGGAGGCCAGATTATGTACATAATGGAATTTAGCCAGGACAGTGGGGTCCCAAAGTATCTTTCTTCCCTCTCATCAGCCTCTCTCTTCAGTATTCAATAGACAGAGCAAAGGCCTTAACCAAACAATGTGGCACAGATGGAAAAAAGCTACCCTTGTGACAATTCTAACATTACCTTCAAATGACAACACAGTATGGAGTTGAAATTATATGGCACTACTTATATTCTCTTGAGGATCTTTTAGGAAATAGAATAGGGATTTTTGCAGCAATTATAATAACAATTGCTAATGTTTCGACTACTTCTAAAGTATGTTTGTAAATAATATGTCTGATTAGCAAAATATGAAAATAATTCAGTTAATTGAATTATGTAAAAATGTAAAATACAGCAACAGATGGTAGGAGAGAATATATTCCCATTTATGGACTTGAACATGCATAATGTAAATTCTCTAGGTAGATAAATGTATTGTCAAAAAAAGTATGTGAATAAAAACATATATATTTTAATTGGTGTTTAAAAATTGATAAACTACAGACTACATACAGATATCCCCGAGACCCCACTTCAGAAGTATTGCACTGGTAGCAACTTAAACTTTACTTGTGCTGACAAAAGCTGCTTTAGCTATCCTTCATGAATATTTGAAACCTGACCAGCCATTTACAGCAGCCATCTTCTGTCTGAAGATGATATTCATAATTAAAGTTTATATTCATGACTTTTTTTTAATGAACTGCCAGTGAATTTTATTCATCTTTTTTGCTACCTCTAAATCTTGGTGGAGAAAATAGGAAAAGTAGGGCACAAACTTCTATTGATTAGACACTGGTGTAACCATGTTTTTAGTAAATATACAATTTTTTTTTTGGGGGGGAGCTTATATTACAAATAATTTACTGTACCATTACTATAGAGAAAAAAAATAGATTTCTACTACATTTTTCTACCCTGTTGTATTCAATCTTTTCTCAGATTGAAATATACTCTCAGTGGGAACAAGAAAGATCAAGAAATAGTCCTTTCTTTTATCCAAACAGAAGTGGGTTTTCTATCATTCTGATATAGGTCTCCAATATTTTCAAGAGTATTACATCAGGATAAACAACTCTTTTGCAGTTTCCCATTATTGCAACAATAAATTTCATTTCAGAATCAAAATGTATATACAGTAAGCCACCGATTTAAAAGACTAATATGGAAGAAGGGTTGTCCTTTATTGCTGAATGTCCATTAAATCACTCAAAACAAATTATTATATTATATATATATATATGCTTTCTGTATCTTTTGAGTTCTTTTAACAATTGCAATCAATACAATCAATAGAGATTTTGCTGTGCCTCTTAAATATTAAGATAAATACTTACAGGTAAATATTTATCTTAAGTATTGTATAAAGTTTGCTAAAGTATAGAAAACACAAAAAAACCATTGTTAACAACAAAGTCTAGTACTTCGAACTTTAAACAGAAAATTCCCCTTTAGCAGACTTTGTCTAATAAATGCCAAGTCCGTTAAGGTGAAGTCTGTTAAACTAAAGGTTTACTGTACCATGGAAACTCAGGAGTCCTACTCATTCTACCCTTTAGAAGTCTGATTTTATCTCAAAAATAAAATAAATAAATTTTTAACCCAACATCAAAGGGCTCTTGTTGCACTAATAAAAATGTATAAATTAATAGTTTAAATCAATTAAATTAAATTCAAGTCACCGTGGAGAAGAAGAAGTCAAAAGGACAAAGCTGTCATAGATTGGTTTATTACAAATAAGGAAGCTCTATAGAGAATGTGAAACACAAAATGACATCAGGCTGTCTGTTTACCACACTTCCATTTCATAAAGTATAGATATAAACTGATGTTGTCATTTAAATATTCAAGGTGTCAGGCAGCATATCTCAACAAGCACCATGGCATGATTAACAGTACCACATCTCGTGATTTTTATGTTTTTCAAATAACCCGATTTTGGACTGCATTACTCTGTAAATCTGGTGTGTGGTGCAATGTATCCTTAGCTACCAATGGTTGCCACATAAATCTTATTTCAATAAAAAAACATAAATGGTTTATTAACCAATTTGTAATAACTTTAAGTTTAGATAGTAGTGGCCTGGTTCAGGGCTTACATTGAAGCTAACCCCTTCATTTGCATATCATATCTGAGTTATCAGGAAAAGTGAAATCATACTTTATATTCAACAATATAGCCAGTCTGGAAAATTTAAATATCTAGGTACACCCACCAGAGGTGTTAAATAAGTTGACGGAAATGTTAATGGAAATTATTTTAGTTAATAAAGACGAAATGTTCACAAAAACAATCCACAGTGATGATGATGACAAAATTGCTTTGCATGTTTGTCTGAGTGCATTGAGATAAGACAAAATGGCCCAGTTGACCTAAACTCATAATGAAATTACATTTGTCACATGAGCTTCAGCGTCTGTGCATTTACTTTATGTCTGGCCAACAGCAGGCTGGTTGTAAGGGGTACAATTCTGGGGCTGCAGCTGTATGTGGGCCTCAGGGCCAACACTGTGTGAGAATTGCAAGCATCGGGGTGTGACACTTTCTCTCCTTTTCTCTTTTCTTTCTTTACAGGCCCTCATTTCCAGCAATGTCTTTTCCACATATCATGTCATTAGTTCATATTCTTGGATAAATGATTGGTACCCAGATAAACATTCAAATATACATGCTGTATATGTTTAGAAAAAAAAAGCCGCAGAGATGCAAGAAATGTTTGTGGTACACCATGCTTTTAGCTTGAAGAAAAAGATTTGGAGTCTGGCAATATTATATATATGGGCATACCAGGAAAATGTATTGTAAAACATTACTGAAGATAAACATTACATGGCTGCATTATGAGTTTAAAACTACAAAAAATGTGAAGCACCATATGAGTCGCAACACTCAGTTATTTTGCATTAAGACATCCATTTTTATTTTGTAGCTAGTCAAGAAATTAACTAGAAAACTAAGCAAGAGTGAACCTTTTTTAACGTTTTCGTATTAGGAAATTACTTGATGAATGTATCAAATGTAAGTTCCTCTTTTAAAATGTAAATGTTGGTCGAACATGCTATGCGTGCTATATTTCAGCTCCGTAATGGTGCTCTGTCGCTTTACGTTTGAGTTATGTAAACGCATGATTTGACGCATATTGTAGATGGCTGCATCTGTATATTACATCACTCTACTACAGTATATCTTGAAGAGCCAGTTAAATTCACATTATATGCACATCAAAACAATCAGAGAGTAATGATTAAAAAATAATTTACTCCAGTTAAGGCTCTCATTTTTACTACAGATTGAGCCCTATAATCCAGGCATCACTAGTTTAAACCTGCAAATGGCCTGTAACAATAGGGTGTAAAATAAATTCCTTTTTTTTCCATGTTAGTAGAAGGGTCAATGGATGCACAGAAACATAACTGGCAAATATATACCAACTCCAAATTTAAAAATATGTTTATGAATGGCAGTTTAAAATCAGTTGACCAAATCTAAATAGTCTTTAAATTCTGTTCTTATTAATGTTACTGATGCATTTGCGTATGAAAGTCATCCTAGCAGTACAATATCTGAGACTGCATGGAAAGTGACATCAGACTTTATATTCAACAATATACAATATAACATCTGGGAACTGATGGGTTGGAAGAGACTGTACTGGATGAAAAACATGTAATGTAAAACACTGTATTACTTACGTAATAACTTGTTGAACGTGAAAAATACTGTTCTATACATTAATACATTCTATGGTATGTTGATGTACTGTACAATGCTTTTCTGTAACCGGTAACCTAAACTGACACCTACTGTATCTTCAAGTGACATTAGACAGTGTATTTTACCATTCAGAAAATGCAATCTAATATATTGAAACAGACTGCACTCTATGAAACTAGAATCTACTGTTCACTCCAAGGTCTTATATAACTCCACCCACATGCAATATAAGAGTAATGTACACTATTGTGTTCCATAATGCCTCCATTAAATCTCATAAGTATTTTGAAAATCAATATGTCATTTTTTATCCCCCCTACCAGACTGCATTATAGAACATAATACTGTGAGAGGGACACAAAAGAAGAATTTGCCTAATGCATGTAATTCACAGTAATATGGCACCACATATTAGTTAAGTGCCTTATGTATTTTAATGCCTTTCCATTACGTAGGGCACTGACCCGTGACTCTGTTGCACATGGTATAGTTTGAAAGGATGAAAAACAAAACAAACAAAAAGGGATAATTGGATTATTTACATTCCCTTGGTAAAGTGCAGGAGTTTAAATTATTCCACAACATGACTCAATGGGGAACACAAAAATAGGGGAGTAGAGTTCTTTTTTGAAAGGTATACTTGTTTTAATTGTGTGGATGATGTATTGAAATAACTCATTTTATATGTTTAAGAATGCCATGAATGTTTGTCAATCTCACTGTCATCAGTTACTAAAGCACATCTTCATCAAGCATGTTTATATCCTATGTCGTTTCACTTTGTTTTCATAGTACTCAAACATTTAGCCGCTAAAACCATGTTCCAAATGTCATGTGTGTAATCAAAGAGCTATAGGCTGTCCTGGATTAATTTGACAAGGATCATTACAACTTAACATCTTCCTAATAAAGCAAGTTGATGACAACAGTTCTTAGTGTTGTTAACAGTGATGATTAACAATCTTTATGGTGTTAAAGTGCAGTACAAGACAAAAAGGGTTATACATCAACACTCATCTACACACATGTACTCAAACATATTTTATATCTTTTTTATTAAAAAAACTCTGGATAAATGGTGTGAATAGTCTCCAGCCCTTTTAATGACTCTTAAAACATCTTATTCATGCCCTTAACTCTTAGTATAACAGTCGCAAAAAAACCTGATTATACCGAACTTAATTATAGCTTTCATTATATATTATGACTATACATTCTGCTTAGAATTATTGACTTCACCTTGAATTTAGTCTAATTAAAGGTCATTACTTTGTCATTAGTATGCGGTGACTGTGTAAGTATATCTACAAAAAGCTGTATACAATTTGATCTTCAAAAGAAAACAAAATAGAACAAACACAAAAAATGTTATCTCTTTTTGGTTAAAAGTGGAATGTATTGATTATGATAACCTTTTTTAGGTTTGGTATGCACTGTAAACATTAGACAATAAACAAACACTGACTACTTATCCTTATTAATAGATGCATAAAAGATATGTGGTGGTAATTGAGAATGTCCACTAAATACTGTCATTTAAATAACTGGTAAAAGCTTGAGACTTACTATATTTTGATCAAGTGACAATTGTCTTAATGTCTTCAGATAGATCCTTTGTGGAATCTCAGTGTTTTTTCTTAGACACCAGAATCAGAATCACTTTTATTCACCAAATCCATTTCATGTAATGTATTTACATTAAATAAGTTTGTATAATACAAGAATATATACATTTATGTAATACAAGAAAAACATTCAACATATACCATACACAAACAAGACAATAGACATCATTAAGGGAGTGAACATACTCTATAACCATGAATTCTGGTTAAGCAGAAAGTCAGCCCTAGGAAGAAAGATGATTCTGGTTTTAATAGATCGTTAGCATCCTCTTGAGCGAAGTTTATGAAACAGTTGGTAAACTGGGAGGGAGGGGTCATCAGCAATGTTTCCTGCCTGATTCTTTTCTCTGAAATTGTGTAAATTGTCAATGGGGGAAAGATGACAGCCAATGACCCTCTCCACAGAGCGAACAACACACTGCAGTTCACCTTTGGAGTTCTCAGACATGTTATTGAAACTAACAGTTATAGAGGCAGTCAGAATGTTCTGATAAGTGGTTACATAAAATTGTATTAGACTTGGTTAAGAGACAAAATTAGACACAAAACATACATTCCCTGCTGTGCTTTCTTTGCGATACTGGCGATATTAATTTTCCATTTAAGGATATGATATACCTGTACCATAACGTCCCAAAACTTAAAAACTCAATAACACTCCTAGCCACATTATTCATTATCAGAGAGAGAGAGGTTTTGGAGAATGTTTTGAAAATCAACAACCATTTTCATTGTTTTAAAGGTATTAAGTTCCATGTGGCTGTTAACACACCATAATACCAATCAACTCACCTCCCTCTCATCTTTAGTGATTGGACCTACAAAGGAATGCCATCTGTGAACTTAATTAGTTTGACAGAAGAGACACATTTGCTAGTGTACAAAACACAGATCCTTAAGGTACACCAGTACTCACAAACAGCAATTTTGGCAAATAAAGGCCTAGCTGCACCCATTGTCTTCTATGTGTGACAAAATTGATAATGGGTTAGCAGAAAATGAAGCATTCAACTGTAGTAATTTATTGTAAAAGAGCTCTGGAATTATATTAAATTCAGACCTAAAAGCCACAAAAAGAATTCTTGCATATGCGGCTGAGGGTTCTGCAGTATACAGTATGTTGCAAAATATGGTGAAGGCCCATATTAACATCATCCACTGACCTGCTGTACCTATATACAAACTGTAGACAATGGAAATGTGAATCTATGTGAACAGTTTTTAGATAAAGTGTCATACATTCAAAAACCTAGTCATTAAGAAAAAAATATTTTGTCCTTCTTTGGTACAGGAACAATGATGAAGGATTTAAAGCAAGTCTTATCTAGAGACTGATTAGATATACAGTATAAGTGAATACCAGGGCTAACTGCTCTGTTTCAGTGTAGCAGGGGAGTCCCTATCTGGACCAGCAGTTTTCCAGACATTCTGCCCTGCAAAGACCTTTTGAACTTCCCATTCTCTGATAATTAGAGGAGGCTGAAGAGGACAGGAGCACATTGAGAACTTAATGAGGTTGAAGGGAAGAGAGAAGCAAAAGAGGCAGTGAGGTAGAATTTAAAGAAGACATCAGAATGCATGATCATCATAAAGGAGCCTCTGTTTTTCAAACCTATAATGAAACTTGTTCAGTCTATTTGACCTGAGATGAGTCAATTATAACGTAAGAAGATTTATTTTAATAATTTGTGATATGAAATCACCTCTAAAAAAGAGTAGTGCACTTCAAGTTTTGGGTTGTAGCAAGACAGCCTTTTTGCTCATGTATTTCTAAGATTCTGTTGTATTATTTTAGAATCAATTTATTTACCAGTTGCTATTTTTAAAATTCTATTTAGAAACAAGTTTATTTATTTTTTGTAATTAGTCAGATAAAAGCCTAAGTATCAAATCTATCAATTCCCAGTGTTCAGAAAAACTGAGTAAGAAGATTAATTAAACCCCATCCCATTTTATTAGTGTCTTTAGTTTTCTTCATAGGTTTTGGCTTTTGACATTGAATATTCTAAATTAAACAAACAACATCAAAGCTTTATCTGTCTTGTATCTAGGGTGGTTTCTAATATGGGAGAACTAATTTTAAGCAAAGTCTTTTTACTGATTCCTAAAAAATATATATTTTCTTGATTAACTGTAATCTTCATCAAATTAAAAAAACAAACAAATGTAACAAGATGTTATTGTTGTTTAAGTAGTAAAGGTCCTCATTCAGATTGCAGGTTGCTCCTTTAGATCACATCTGATGTTTTAAACATGGGTCGTGTCACTAACTAGCTGTAACCAGTATCCCCAACTGGTGGCACACAACTGTCACCAGAGCATTGTAAGCATTAGTCAGTTGCTGTAGCTGGGGTTTCCTTGGCTCGCAGTGCAAAAGTGACTCTTGTGTCACTACAAGACTGCTGGTGCCCGACATCAGTGATTCACTACTCCTCTAATCAGCACTGAGTCTTTTTTAAGGCATTCTGAAGCTTACTGAGTGTCAGAACATGAATGGATTAGACAGGAGGATATGCCTGTACAGTAGGTCCTCAATCAACCTGTGCAGTACAGGAGTTGAAGCCAGACACAAGTCTTGAAAAAAACTTTTTTTTTTTCCCCCAGAATAGAGGGGTATATAAAAATAGTGTTGTTTCAATTGGTTCTTTTTGGGTTGTTATATTCAGTTTAATTCTGCCAACCTCAAGTAGCATTCGGATTTGTATTATAATATAAATTATAACACATTATGGAGAGCAGACTTTTTTTAATTAAAAATAAAAAAATGTTTGCATTGAGTGTAAAACGATTTACTGGTACATTTTTGGATCAATAACGGTTTTGTCATTCTTTATCAGATATATGACTGGTGGTACCTATTCATTATGTGCATTTTGTTAATCAAATAAAGTGGACTGTGGGATACATTTCCATTAAAAATATTTCAGTTCTAAACCATGGACAGAACTAATATCTATCAGGGATGAAAAAAAAATTCCACAAGGTAGCTTTTTATGAATTCTTCCAATTTATCTTAATGGGATGTTTAAACAATGTACTGTATGTATAGTAACTGCAAGCAGATCCTTCTCTTCCTCTCTTAGCGCAGTTTAGAAAACTAGTTTTAAATGCATTTTGTTTTATTTTTACACTAATGCCTGTAATTATAGACGATTATAGGTGAACTGTATATTGTCTGAGGTGAAAAGGGGAAATAAAATACAATCAACTGGACAACATCCTTCATCTATTAAAATTATATATAAATAAGGCCTATTTAGAGCTTCAGAGAACTTAGCAGCATGAAAAACAAAATCAGAAGATTCTGATTTCCAACATTTCCAACCTTCCATTTCACATAGAAAAGCACTGAACTGTATCTCAAATTGTCTCAATGATGAGAGTGCCAATCTGAGGTGAATCTAGCACAACTTGTAATTGTACAATCATTAGTCATCTTAGCTTTAAAGAAAAAAACAAACAAACAGGAAAATGACCAAATAGTCACCGTGAGCCCAGTGAAGGGCTGGGGTGCACAGCTTTCTGGAACCACTAGGCATGGTCTACTGTAAGTCAGCACATTTACAGCCTGTAGAGTGCAGTGGAGGACTGGCTTCTGGTAGTGTTTTCATTCTTAGTCTTTGCTTGCATATGTGTAAGGAAGAAGAAGAAAACAATCTTCTTCTTCTTCTTCACCCCCAATTGCTGTTGGAAGAGGTGTTAGTGGGACAAGTGGGAAGTGCTCACCATGCAGTCTATGTAGGTACTAATGGCCCAGTATAGTGACAGGGACACAAGGACAGGGACATACAAGATGTAAAACCAAGGTCCCGACTCTCTGTTGAAATTAAAAATGACTATTTTTGGATCATTGAGGTGAGGCTACATATTGGATGGTGGTAGAAGGGAGTTCCCATTTCCTTTAAAACATTTTGAGTGGAGTGTCCAGAAAAGCTTTATATAAGTGTAAAGGATTATAATTATTAAATAACAGACAACTATCAGTTAAGCCATCACATGCAAGCTATTGTCTTGGACTGTATATGCAGTGTCATTTCATTAACATTTCCTTTAAATATTCATGTTTCATACAGTAACCTAATGATATTATAATTTCCAAATATCCAACTTTTTAACACATCTTTGTGTTCCCATATTCCTCCAGTGATTCAGGTACTGTATGTGACACTTTACTGCATTTTACTTAATCTCCAAAATACCCCAAATCAGGACAACCAAATTGGTTTAGCTATTAGTGGCTCCACGTATTAAGAATAACTGGACATTGTAAGGATATTGGCACAGTGTGATTCTTACGGGTTGCCATACTGCACAGATGACACAGCACATGAATATATAACTAGTATATATATAGAGTAGTTCAGGTGGGTAGCTGCGTCAGCATGCGTAGGCTGCAAAGGAACAAGTAATAGGTTTATTCCATGCTGAAAAATCACAACGTTTCGGCCGTGCAGCCTTCTTCAGGTGTGAGCTCAATCTACTACTCTATACTTTACAGATGCAGCTATTCAAAACAAGCGGGGTATGCTGCAGTATAACACGGTGGGCGTGTCGCAGTATACCGCATCATACCGTATGCAAAGTAGATTATGTTAATAGTATCCAGAATTACCTTGTAAAACCGCCAGGTGGAGCTAATAAAGGTTAACCTCTCCTGTACAGCATTTGAGCTGTCACCAGAAAACGTCGGTTTCAAATCCCGATCACTGCTGAGGGACAATCTTTATTCAATTAAGAATTTAAGTTGTATACTCTTTAGACTTTTAAATTTAAACAGTGTATTACAGCATGTTAATCATTAAACATTAAAAAGGCGGTATATTTTATAAAAGCAAGATTGTTCTGTTGGACAAAAGTACACAACCTACCACCTTTATCATAAATATTTTAATTATGCAGGAATATTTAATCTATCAAAGTCTTAACCGAAGATATTACTAATAGTATTAATAATGAATGACCTTGGACAAGCTATAAGCTCAAAGTATTACCCTGGTCCACATTTTTTGTAACTGTCTTTGTAAACGAAAAGAGTTTATTTTTTAATTGACCAAAAAGTAACACCACAGCATTTAGTTGATCCGATCATGCATTCATTTCCAATCATACAAAGTAATTCTTGAGAATCTCCGATTCACCATGCCTTTCACATGCTCATAAACGATATTAACTTAGGAACATAAACATATTACTGTATGTAAACTGTATTGTATATTGCTGGTCTTGGAAGTTTTAAGAAAAAATACACACCAGTATTCCATTTCTCCATAAACATTTTAAGCATCAAAGTCTTACATGTTGTTATTTGGGAAACGCTTTTACGTGCTCCTTCTGAACATATTAGGATTATATACTTTGTGAAAAGTAATAGTCCTTTAACCTTTTCTGTGAATTCGCTTGTTATCTAACAAATGCATACTTTTAGAATTTGATTAACAGGGAATAAAATATAGAATTGCGTATCTAAACAAATTAATAACAATATAATTATATTAATGTACTGTCTGGCAGAATAAACTGAAGAGGTTAGTTAATGCGACACGGAATTATTAAGAATAATCACCTCTTTTTACACTTGAGAACAAATGAGAACATTCCACTCAGTAGGCGGTGCATTGTTATCTCAATCACCTGTTAATTCGTTTTACACCACTGGACGACAGGAGAATGTGACTGTACTGTATCTGTACAGAATGTGTGTTTCAATCAATACAGTAATTGATTAAAATCGCAATCGCGTGTTTAATTAAATGCCTTTTTTGATTCACAATCTGAAAATGAAAACCGCGGTAAAGTCACCTTGAATTAAAAAAAAAACTATTTTGGCACGCCTGTAGAATTTTCACAAAACCTCCTAGAGTTGTGAGAACACTTGCTTTGTGTATAAAGTACATTGTGAATGTTTTCACAGCCTTCACTTTGTCGTTTTTATGCCATTTCTTTGACCACGCACGAATATTCCTATGTCCGTATCTTCGCAAGGGAATCAGTGCGAATTTTAATACTAATTAAATGACCGTGGGCACTTTGCACCCCTTCTACATTCTCAGAGTAGAACAGACTAACCTTCTAATGAAAGACGGTCCACCCCCCACGGACAGGAAAAGTGCCCACAGGCAATTAAACTTAATATGGTCAGTAACAGTAAACAGTAACATGGTCAGAAGGAGCATGTACAAACATTTCCGAAATAACCACATGCAAGACTCTGATGCTTAAAATGTTTAGGGAGAAAGTGGAACACTGGTGTGTATTTTTTCTTTAAACTACCAATACCAGCCATATACAGTCTGTAACGTAGGGATTTCTATATGTCTTTATTTAGTGGTTACATTAGTGACAAAGGCTAAACTTTTAGCTTCAGTAACGCGTACGCCGTATGGCATACATGTTTGTTTTGGGTTTTGGTTGTTCACATATCTCCCCTTTTTATAAAATGACATGGTTATAAACTGTTCCAGAGCCACTGTTGTTTCATCAGTGAAAAGTACATCATGAAATGCCTCTCCCTGTTCAATCCACTGGAAAAAAGAAAAGGAACATAAAGGTTCTGATGGTCATAAACGATATTCATTTAGGAACAGCATCAGAGATATATTTTTAAGTGCACTGCATCAGAGAGAATACCATAGTGTGTTTTTTTTTTTACTCCCTGGCGGAAACTGGCTTCCATAAGAATCAGTATGGCTCAGAGATGAAATAAAACTTCACTTGCACCAAACAAATTAGATTTCTAAATATCACAACATGATCGAATTTAAGTCATTTTAATAACAATGAATAGTCACCTATGCGTTACAATATACACATTTATATTGATTAAAATCGCGTTTAAATCGCCTTTATTTAAAACCCATAAATAAAGCTGATACTGTTTAGACTTTTAATTATTTAAAACTGTATTACAGCAGCACAATGCACAATGCAACGTAAATCGCTATCTTTGTCTTCTGTGTAATAATGTTCACCTCTCTGTCTAGCAAATTAACAATAGTAATAATAATGAACTTTATTGTATATGGCACCTTTAAAAGTGGCTCCTCAAAGCGCTTTACAGGTTAAAAACAATAACAACAATACTGCTTAGACATTAACAAAAAGCATAACACGTGGGGGGCTCTGGCTTTCCCATCTACTGTACACACTGCAAGTACAACCCCCCTCTCTGCGGGAGTGCTGGCTGTGACGAATTAAACCAGTTTCACAGGTATTTTCAAAGTAGAAGGGGGTGAGATTTCCAGCAAAAGACACCTCCCCCCTTCAAAAACCCAGTAAATACAGTACTTACTAGTTAAGAAAGCTAGGCTCCTCAATGAAATCGCTTTAACATGCTAATGCGTCGGTGTAACAGTCCGGGCGTGGCAAGCTTCTAATGCCAATTCGACTACGGTGAAAGGAACCCTTCTTAATTGGAAGACAATGAACATATTCCAGCCCTAAATTAATTAATAGCAAACATGGTTTACATAAAATACATTTTTTAGTGACAAATGAAACCACTAAATAAAGACATAAATATAGAAATCTTAAGATTTTTAAAATACATGACTTTGCTAAAATTTATTTAAAAATAAAAACAATTACAAACGCCAGCGGAGAGAGAGAGAACGTGGCTATGGAAATTAGGTCTATTTGGAAATGTGGAGTTACATGTTCTGGCTGTTTGTGAATTATCGTTGTTGAGTATGGAGTGTTGTGGTATTGATTTTGTGTAATGCTTTATGTTGAAAATTGAGGTGGATTTTGTTTATAATAAAGAGGATAAACTGGGATGGGAGGAGGGTTTGGTTTTGCAAAAGGGGCGGGGTTATGATAATTGGGGGGAATTTGAGAGAGTTTAATGGTTTGATATATTTGATTTTGTATTGTGGTTGTTATCTATGTTTTTGGTTGGTATTATGTTTATATGGTTGTTTTTGTTGGTTGGTCATTATTATGGTTATTAATAATACAATCTATAGTTGAAATCTGAGCCTAAATAAAAAGAAAAAGCATTTTCAGAGAGCAATTACACTGTGTTTATGTAGAATAAGTGATTAGGTTTATGAGCAATCTAATTACTTATTCATTTAAAACGCTATATAAAATAAAGTTTATTATTAATTTGCTGGACAGAGTGGTGAACATTATTATGCATAAGACAAAGATAACATTCCTGATCAGTTTACAAATCTGTGTACGCTGTAAGGTTTTTACTTCTTAATTAAACTTTTAAAAGACACGTTTCGAATAGAAAGAAATCCTCTTCCTGGTACAGTATGTATAGCAAACCAGCACGTCTTTTTTCTCAAATCAGAGGGGTGTCAGATGGTGTCAGCCAATCACCATTCTGAAGCCCTACCATAATCTCTGGTATGGGGAGACCCCAGAATTCTGTCCGATAGTTTATGTAGATAGATGATAGATACTTTTATTGATCCCGTGAGGGAAATAAAGTAAATCATTTTCATTTTAGGAAATTATTAAACGCTCAGTTAAAAGCAAAGGAGATTGTCTGTTATAGTGAACATAAAAACAAGAGTTCGCTGGCATTATATCCTAGAAGACACAGACTGGCGCCAGACCGGGAGAATGCCCCCAGTATAAAAGAAAATGCCTGATGAACTAAGGATTGGACAGTTTCCAAGTGCTTGTACAATCGATGGAAATGTTCAAATAAATGTGCAAAAGAAATAAACAAAATAATCATTTATTTCATTATCATATTGGCTAGCTAATGTCCTCTCTTTGCTAGTTAGTGGCTGTGTTTCTGCGTTGGGTAGCAACGGGTGACTGTTCTCAGGCGGAAGATGTAAACAGCTTAATTTTCGTGTTAATTTTTTTTAATTAAAATTCATTCTATACAGCAATCGCATATTTGGGTACCGTTTCATAAAACTTTCATGCTTAAAATGTTTAGGGAGAAATGGAAGACTGGTGTGTATTTTTTCTTTAAACTACCAAGACCAGCCATACACAGTACAGTTTACATACATACAGTAATGTTTATGTTCCTAAATTAATATTGTTTATGACCTTCAGATGCGTTATGTTCCTCTTCTTTTTATGCTCAGCTACTAAAATTTCCCTTTAGTGATAAAATGGAATCCTGTCGTCGGAGCCCACTGAAATTCAATAAAAGACTTCTCCATAGGTACAGAAATAGTTACAAAATCCTTTATCAATACCAGTAATGCCATTGTTTACTGAAATTGCCATGGAAACCACCATTGTCATTTTTTATTGCCTTTTTATCTACTGTGGATCAATAACTCTTAATCTTCTCCTGAATGCAGGTTTAAGGTTATTGCTCACAGCATTTTAATGATGGCAAAATCAATGTTGTTTTCACATTTCTTATCTACAATCAGCAACAATTTTAATATCTAATATTAAAACAATGAACTGTGCATAAATATACATTTATCCACCTACATCTTTACTGCCCGATTAAAATATTTGAGAATACCTGAAAGAAGGGGTCAGTTCACTTCCAGTAAAGTTTTAACTCAAAATGGCACAAATTACAGATGATCAAGCACAGTAGATACAGGACACTCAATGGTCACAAGGCAAGAAGTCCACCATCTCTCCTCACTTCTCATGGCCTGAAGTGCACTTCTTAATGTTAGCTTTTTCCTCCCCCCAGCACCAAACCACTGGGGTTGTCACATGAGCCAGATCTGTTTTTGTTGCCGATGTACAGCACATGACCTCTTGCGAGATCACATACATCAGTCCCCCCCCCCACACACACACAGATAAAAGGTCCTGCTTGCTACTAATTCACAGTCCCTGGAAATTATGACACTAAGAATGTGCCAGGTTATTCTGACAAACATTGGACAGCCTGAGATATTCTTATGGCATTCTCTAAATTGAGTGTTTTTAACAGGAAATTAAGAGGTCAGAATCACAATGTAATCTCACACTTCCCCTTTCTTACATACAGTATAAATATTTCAGCAGCTGAGCAACCCTTTCTGCATACTTTTCTAGCACCCCCCTCCACTCCATCTCCAGCCTTGCAGCCTCCCTCGTTCATTCCTCTCAAGAGAGGGGCATTTTGTCTTGACCTTATGACCTGACTGTCATTTCATCAGCCATTAGAGCTAACTGCCAAATATTAAAATATTAAGTACTTTAATATAACAGGACAGTCATCTTTTTGCATAAAACAGAATTGGACAGTACTAAAAAAAGTGTTAAAGTATGAGAGTGTATCTTTATCTAGTTCAGGGTAGCTGCATCAGCATGCGAAAGCTGCAAAGAAATAAGTAATAGGTAAGCTTACACCTGAGGAAGGCTCCATAGCCGAAACGTTATGTTTTCTTTCTTCTCTTTTCAGCATGGAATAAAACTGTTACTTGTTCATTTGTATTTTTATCTACTGTATTACTGTTTATACACATATATAGATATACACACTCAAGGTAAATGTTGATTTAATAAATTTGCTAGTAGTTCTGGCACCAGAGGTCTTGATTTCACTCCGTAGATTCCACATAATCTGTAGCCATTCACAAACTGTTTACAGTACATCAGTGGAATGGTTTGGTACATTTTTACATAAACACTGTTGTTATGACTCCAAGTTTCAAGGGGTAAAGGGGTGTAACGTTTAGTACGGTTTTGGATGCAGGAGGGTTTTGTTGAGGGACTTAGGAAGTGTGACAACACGTTTTGGTGCAAAAGGGATTTATTTTAAAGTGAATAAGTGACCGGTTCATATACAGGATACAATAACACAGGGAAAGGGAACTATAGTGGTGCCAAAGAAAAGAAAATAACAATCAAAATGGAGCTGGCTAATAAAGTGAGGGAAAGCTGACCTATCTACCAAAACAAAACCCGAAACACTCTGTCTTCAGCCTCTTCTAACGCCCTAGCTTACCTTCACTAACTACCCAAAAACTATACAAGACAAAAAGGCACTCACCTGTCCAAAACTAGTGTTACTAATACAGAGATCAACTACGTGTGTACAATGTACCCAAGAACCTTAATGAACCCAAAACACAAAAGTTCAAACAAATACACAAGTAAATTACAAATACAAATAAGGGAAAATGAGAGTAGACACAAAGAACAGGGTTCAAAAGAACACAGAGGTTGATATAACATTAGGGCAAGGTAATGGTGAAATACAGGATAACACAAACAACTGAAAGTACAAGGAGACGAACACAAGCCAACAAAACCGAATCTATACGAAAACTCACACACACGAAGCAAAACGAACGAAAACGGAGAAGCGAAGCCAAAGCACAATGAAAGCCAAACTAAACTGAGCCAAGCAAAACCAAAGTCAAGCAAAAGGTCCTTCATTCTGATGACCTCCAAGTTATATACTGAATAAGCTGAGTTCTGATTGGTCAAGAGTTAATTGATGATGATGTAATACGGAAACAATAGTGTAATGATGGACCAATAGGGGAGGGAGAACAGTCAAAGTCTGGAAGTGTGGAACATAGCAACAAAAACACACATGGACCACACACTGGGATGTAACAACAGCTACCAAACCATTCTACCGATTTAATTAAAATATTGCTTATTAGGTATTCATTCATATTTTACCCTGAAATTTCATTCCATCTATATCCCATACATGCATTTTCTGTTCTTCATGCACTGAACAAGAGTTAATAAGAATAAAAGTATACCATACTTTGGAAAATGAGTCATGCTGAAGAACAGATCTGTTTAAAACAATTGCAACAAGCATGAACTGCAAAATCTGCTTGAAGGTAGCCATAGAACAAGTAGTTTTCAAACAAAATGTGACTATTTCTTCATTTGATATACTGGAAAACAAGAAAAAACTGGAAAAGAGCAAATATTTACCAGTAGCTTTGGTGTTTAATGGAAACATTAAACACTAAAGCTAAAACATTAAACACCAAAACATTTTTACATTATATTTATCTATGAAGTGATAGACATGCATTCAAGAAATCTTTAACTCTTACACTGTGAAGCTATCTTTATTACTGTCTAACAGTAATTTAACAAACTTTGTTATTAAATTATTGAGTAAATCATGGATCGTTTTTATCTGTTCATTATGTTAAACATGGCTACAGTTCAATTAAATAATTTCCACACCTGATTATAATATAATAAAATAAGATTTCACATTACAATAATAAATACAGCATTACAATTGTCAGAAACTGGCTTATTCAAGATAAGCATGTAATAGATATCACTATAGAAAAAACAATGAATAGATTCATTGGACAGGTGTTCATAAAATGTTCTTGGAGTATTTGCTCTGTAGCGTAACAGAATTCTAGAAGAACAGAGCTTTCAATATATGATACCCTATGTGACACTCTCCAGATTATACTAACCAGCTAATGTTATTTAATGCTTGTCCAATCCAAAGTTAGTGTGGATTTCCTTTAGAAGGAATATATAAAATTGAGTTAAAATTTCATTTAAATTTAAAGAAAATATACAGAATACCCAATATCTCCCAAGTATAAACCTGGAATCGATTAGGAATTTTCTCCTGCTGTCATTTAATTCTAATTTAAAAAAAAAACCTAAAATACTTCAAAAAATGACTGTGTAACAAAAGTCACGCATATCTCATAAAATACATTCAAAAATACGAGGACAAGAAAATAAATAATTGTCTGTTTCATTGAATGTATTCAAAAAAGCTTAAAATATTACAACATAGCCTTGCTGTCCTAAAAATGCTTTTTAAGGTTATGAAACAACATGTTATCACAGAAGATTAAGTCTTCACAAATCTCTCAGATAATGTTTCAGATAAAACAGATAATGACTGAGTCACTTTTATTGCTTTGAAAAACTCCTCCAGAATCCATATGGTATTAGCAAATTCTCACATTCTGAGTGACTACAAATGATGTGGCATTTGTGTGGGAAGAACAGCAAAACAGACAAACTTGATAAAACACCCATGTCACCTTCAATAACCACTTCTCCAATTTAGGGTCACAAGGGCCTGGATACTATCACAGAAGGCTAAAAGCACAATGCAGGATACAGCCTGGATGGGACGCCAGTCCATTTCAGGGCACAGACAGACATAAACAAGAACACAGTCACATCTGGGCCAATTTTACAGAAACCAATTCACCTACCAGAATGTCTTTGGACTATGGGAGGAAACCAGAGCACCAAGGGGAAACCCACACAAACTCCATGGAGTTCGCACTCCAACAATTGAACTCAGGGCCCCTGCACTGCTAGACAACAATTTTAACCACTGTGCCACCATGTCACCTTGGTGAAATATAATTATATGGTGCATGATTACGATACCCATAATAACCACGCAATATGTTCATGCAATTAAACCATTGAAATTTTTATATTTTACTTTCAGTTCCTTCTACTTTCACTTGAATTGTTAAAGTTGGACTAGCAATATGCATATAATGTTGTTTTTACAAATTTCATAAATGGTTGAAATCCCATTACATGAAATACTAAAACAATCTACATCCTGCAACTAATCTAAACTAAGACAATACTGTGTTATTTACTGTACATTACACTGGCCATGACATTTGAAAATGCTTCATTTTTACCTTATTGATTTACTTTGCATGATCTTTAAAATGCTACAGAAATATAAATGTCTTACTTTTAACAATATCTATAAATTGTTCAACGTGATATGTTTTAAACCTGAAATAATTTCAAAATTGTAATTCATGTTACTTTTCTGTCTGTTTAAAAAACGGGCATCAACATACTTTCTTTGCTATTGCCATTATACACTTTTGGCTTTAAGATATCATAAAAAGGAAGCTTTGCATACATTTAATAAAGAAGAATTTGTGAATGATGATATGTTCAAATCACTTTGAACATATGTTATTACAACATTGCATCTACTTAACAGAGAGAGAATAACATCTTGTTGAATGCTTAGCTAAGCCGCATTCCTACTGTGCAGAGCATTCTCTAATTTATTTGATATATCTTAGATGCCAAGATTATATTTAACTATTCCTATAATTTGGTGATTTTTTCAAAGAGATTTAATACTGGGGATAAGACAATGGTCAGGTTTGCATTTAATATAAACAGCATTTAACAGGCACCACGGAGCTCTAACAAGCAGCTTTCTTGGCTGCATTTGTGAGATGGTCTCACACCATGCTACCATCTCAGACAAGAGCCCAATTATGGGTTTGGTTTCTCTAAAGCATGAAAATGTAATGTAACTGTGGACCTGTTTATTCTCTGCAAAAACTGAATGACATTTTTTTTTTGCTTGTTACCCAGGAAACGTTTAATGCCAGAGATGCAGAAATTACAGCTGTGGTTCAGAGCAGAACCAAAGGAGTTTAGGCTTTTAGTGACAAATTACTGTACTTGCAGTTTTAAAAATAAAAATAGGTCTCACAATTCCATGAACTGAAGTCATGTAAAGTACAGTATGGTTATTTTTTACCTCTTAATATCATTTTAATTTGCAAAACTAAAATAGGACAATTTTATTAAATGTGCCTGTGCTCTTTCTGCTTTATTTAATTAGACACACTAGCATTCTGCTAAAGTAATCCAACCCCAGATGGTATGCTGCTAACTGAAAATGGAAGTGATAAGGTTGGTAATAAAGAGGAGGCAGAATAGTTCCTCATGGCTCTGTTTTCAATGAGTGTCTATCATCTCCAGTAAAGTTGATTGACTTACAGATGGAAAGTCAAGAATATGAAAAGTATAGAATATACAGTACAGTAGTTTAAGCAGTTGGACAAACAGTAATCTTTTTTGTTTCAAAATTTATCAAAAACACATTGAAACTGCCTATATTACAAAATACAAAATTCCTTATATGTGTTTTATAGTGTTTCTACTACACATATTTAACACCTTGTTCAAAACATTTGAAAAATAACTGAAAATCAAACCAATATTGTGATTTCCAGTATAGGAGAAGACTCCTACCTACAGTCACCACTTCAAATTTATTTTTAAATATATAAGTGCAACCATAGAAAACTATTGTTGCAGGCATTCACAAACAAGATTAATTAAATAAAAGTTTTGTTCTATTTTACAATACAGTATATACTGTAAATGTATATACATTTATAGGATGCTGCCCTACATATTGACTGGAAGGGTTTGGAGTGTATAATTAAACAGTGGTCATCCTCATACTGTCAGAAAGATCTCATAAGATCCAAACATTGCAAAAACTAAATGTTTTAGTACTACCCACAAGCAGAAACATTCAACTAGAATCACAGCTTAGAGAAGAGTTTTAGCTAAGCCTGTACTGTTCCTAAGCAACCAATGGGCACTTTCAGGGATATGCTAACTATTAAATAAATGAGCAAAAGTGAGCATGTACGATGTTATGTTTACTTTAAAATAATGTAATTAGGATTCTTGATAACTGCTTTGAGCTCATAATCATTGATTCATTTTAGAAGTTAATTCCAGTCCTCTCCTAAGTCCTAATAAAATGTGGAAACTTCCATTTATTTGTGAACTTGTCACTTATAGTTGTGCATTCAACAATCCCTTATTAATAAACAATTAATTCATTTCTCTATACTTCCTTTACTGTACACAAATTATTTCATTAAAGGTATTTGTTTCAGAAAACTTAATGAATAATGAAAATCTTTCATTATTAATACAAAAAATAGAGCGATGCCTCTTTTTATAAGTTCATCTGCTTTCACATTAAAGGATAATGTAAAACAGTCCTTAAACTATGAGATTGTAAATGTATATCACTAAGTCATAATTTACACTATTCAATGTTACAGTCCAGATTGTTTGTTCCTTCTAGAGCAGGAGACTCAGAATCGCATGTATTAGAGCAAGGCAAATCCAATGACAGTGTTTGAGGTCTTCGGAGGTCTTTTATTTATAGTGTAATTTTAGTTTTCAAAAACTCCAGGAGACACTATACTGTAGGTCCACAAGTCCATTTTACAACTAGATCATCTTTAATTAAATGTACTGAAAATGGACGATAAATGTGACGTCATCCATTGTTTTAGAACTTTTGACTATATTTGAACAATATTGTACAAATTGAGTAACTATATCAATCTGTTTTAATATCCACACATCTATAAATGCCAAGAACTTGATGGAAACTGATACAATACAATACAATGAGGCAATACAAGAACTAACTACCACTAACACTAAACTTGGAATGCAATAGCTTCTCAATGCTGTGCAATATTTTTCTCCATGTCTCTCTATGACTCCCTCTCTTCCCCTCACTTGTTTTCTTCCTCTCTCTCTCTCGGTCTCCACTGTCTCTTATTTGGCTGACATTCAGAGTGAGTGAAGAAGAGTCCCACTGAGACTGGAAGAAAGCTCCCTCCAAACAGATGTAGAATAGGACCCTAATAAATCATGACTGTCATTAAAATTCTTAAACTAATACTTTTCACTGAGGCAAGCTGTTTAAGATCGGCAAACACTCCTCACAGAAAATTAAATAATCTAAAGGCTGCGGCTGATTGGTTTACAAACCTCTGATAGGTCAGTAA
The DNA here is from genome assembly GCF_040954835.1 of Lepisosteus oculatus. Lineage (NCBI taxonomy): Eukaryota > Metazoa > Chordata > Actinopteri > Semionotiformes > Lepisosteidae > Lepisosteus > Lepisosteus oculatus. Next base: position 37,551,738 of record NC_090699.1, read on the forward strand.
CCATACAATTAGCTTTAGAATGAATACTCAGCATCTTGACATGCAATATGTGGGGCAGCCCTTCAGTGCTAATAAGAACTATAAACCACCCTCAGAGGCTGCTGTCTCCCTGCTTAGTGAAGGGTTTCCAATCTGCAACTGCCAAGCAGGTTGTAGAGCCTGTAGATGTGCTTCAAGAGTTCAAGGATATGCTGCACAGCAGGAAATAAAGGAACATATGGTCTACCAAGATGGACACCACAATTTTCAAAAGTTTAAAAATGCGTTTTAAAATTGTTTCAACTTTTTAAATGTGTTCTATACCGTACATCTCAAGTGCATGTTTGCCAAATCTGAATGTTTAACTTTTTTCTCAAAAGTAGTGTAATAACAGAAAAAAGTATTGCCATTATCAATATTAAAAAAATGTATTCAACCGTTGAGCAATGAAATGGCATATATAAGTGTTGTCTTTCTTGCTTTAGATACTTACTAGAAAATAAAAAAATAAAAATTTGGAGTTAGACTCACTGTGTAAAACTGAAATTAATCTACAATATAGAAAGAAATGAGAAGATCGGGTCCATACAGAGCCAGTTGGTTTTAACTTTATGTTCTCATTAAAAAGTGACAAGGATTTCATGGAATGGCAGCCATGAGATTAAAGTAGGCTTTTCAATAATTAAGTCAAATTGGTTTTAAGTGATGAATGCTCTCTATGAATTATTAAAGAAACAAAAATAATGACATTGCAAGGTTGAGGACACAGAAGGGATCATTGAGAACACACATGCTTACACGTGTTTTAGGAGTGCCCAAATTACGTTATATTTTGGAAAAAGGTTTTTTCTTCTACAAAGATATTGGTACTACATTGGGTATCTATATACTACATTTATATTCATATCCCAGCTTTACTCATATGGAGCTCTACTGCTTTGATCTACTTATGCTGCTGGAGTAACAGAGAGGCAGTGGAGATGCTCTGGTTCTTATTGCAGGTACTTCTATTACAGCGTTCTGCCTTCATTTCAGGGGTCAATACATCAATCAGGTCCTCTTGGTGTCTTCTCTGTTCAAGAATAAATTAATTTGGTTATTTTACCCAGTGAGATTAAGACATTGCTTTCAGCCTGGGAATTATCCTAGTCTCTCTTCTGTGAACAGATTCCAAAGAAGCAATATTTTGTTTCTATTTGGTGACCAAAAAATCACATAATATTCTAAATGAGATCTTACTAGTGTACTGTAGCGGCAAGGCTTATTAATAATACAGGAATTAAGTTTGCTGCTCCCTTGCCAGTCTCTCTCTCCCTCATCTTAGTGGTGCTGGACACAGAGAGGCCATTCCATTTGGTTCAGATTTAAGATGTTTTTCTATCTGATAGTCTGCTGATAAGGAACAACTCCCAAGGCTGAGATTCTCAAGCCACCCTAATAAATGGTCATCTATGGTGCCTTACTGTCTGGGAGATCTTTTAAGGGAGAGTCGCATCCCAGGTTGTTTACAACCCTAATGTCAGAGAGCATTGTTACTCATCCTCCACCTCAATCAGCCAATCAGGAACTAGTAGGGCAGGGTAACGGGTCTCAGATGCCTGCAAAACTTTCAACCGATGAACGATCATAGTTCCTGCAGATAAAAGAGGCAGCACAGGGCCCAGAATGTGCCCTTCCAGGACATACACAGACTCATCTTGGACAATCACGTAACGGCTAGTGTGTCCGAATTCAGTAATTTACTTTGTTCTAAGAGTCGAGACTGGAGGTCACCAGCGCGTAACCAAAGGATCCGAGGTTAGCCCAGCAGCAAGTCTCGTGAACCACAGGCACCCCACCGCGAACGCTCACCTGATCATCAAGGGAACTATGGTCGAAACTGTCGACAGCTGAATCTCAGTATTCAGGACTAGTGCTACATCGGGAACGAACCGGTTTTCTTCCCGTCTAAAGAGTGTGACTTGCCTGGACCCGCAGTCACTTTTCATGTGCACAATCTCTGCTAGTGCAGCCAGGACTAACTAGACGGTTTTCAGAGAGCCCACTGCCAGGAATCTCTCCCTCCTTCTCCCACACCTCACGCCAAACCAGGACTGCCTGGCACCCGGTCGGAGGAAGCCGATTGAACACAGCAACAGCCTATCGCTGTTCCCTTGTGTCCTTGTGTCCGTGAGTATTCAACATTCTGCATTACAGCTTGGGAATTCAATTGTTACCTCAATCCCAGTTGATATCAATTTAATTCCTTTGAGTGACGTACTTGCTTTGGAGTATCTAGTGTAGATTTGTAATCAAAGCTCATTAACGAAACGGTATAAATGAATGGTATGCTGAATGTATGTCTCTCTTGGTTTGTAAATCTTCGTGATTGAATATATACCTTTTGTATTCTGCTAACCCTCACTATAAAATCTGTTATGTTTATATGCACATTTTATGTATTAATACATTTATTGCCATGTATTAGTATCCATGTGTATGTGTTGCTGAGTTATTCCACAAGGTCGGTTTTCCAATAGCCATCAAAGAATCATTCTGTGACTTACTGCTACAATTAATCATTGTCCCAGTAAATACAGTACACACTACAATTTTTAGGTTAACAATTCCATGATTTAAGTTCTACACATCTCTACATCCTAACATTCCACTAATCTTTTTTATAGTTTTCCCATATTATCTTAAACCATAGTTCCCACCCTTGGTACAAGGGTACTACTGTCTGCTTATGTCTTCTAGGTTTCATTCCCGGTGAGCTATAAATCACCAGTGTCAACTGTTTGCTTATTAGAACTTTTGGTTTACTTGTTTCTGCACTTAATATTTTGTTTCAAGAATGCCCAACTGATTGATTTACCTACATTATTTCAGAATGAAGAGCTATTTATAATGAATGACAAACATTCCCACAATTAGTGTTTTCTTTTTCCTTCTGTGGAGGTCCAGGTAGTTAAATTTAAGGCTATGTTTGAAAAGAGGAGTTCTGAAATAAATCTTTAAGAGATGAAAGTCTAGAAGATGTAAGTGACATTTTCACAATAAATATATATTTTTACTGTAGTAAATTTTAGAGTTTAGATTTCTGCAATGTGCATGTATGAATCTGCACCTCTTTGCTTTAAATGTCAGCTGTCAGATGTTTGGCAGTTTCTACAGAACTATGACACTATACATTTAAATATACATGTAGCAGCGAGGCTTATTAATAAGGCAGAATTAAGTGTTTCTGAGCTTCCCAAATGAGGCCCAATTTCTCTGTTCATCTCTGTGGTGCAGCCACAGAGAGACCATTAGTGCAGGGTGATTTAAGGTCTTAGGATAGCTCCCAAAGGGGGATGCACTTAGCTAAAGGCCTGGCTATCATGATCAATGGTCATCCATTGGCGCCTATCTGTCTAGGGACTGCCAGTTGGACATCTGGACTGCATTCCTAAGTGTCAGGACTAAGTGACTCATATCTCACCTTGATCAACCAATCAGGGACTCTCTCTCTCTCTCTCTCTCTCTCTCTCTCTCTCTCTCTCTCTCTCTCTCTCTCTCTCTCTCTCTCTCTCTCTCTCTCTCTCTCTCTCTCTCTCTCTCTCTCTCTCTCTCTCTCTCTCTCTCTCTCTCTCTCTCTCTCTCTCTCTCTCTCTCTCTCTCTCTCTCTCTCTCTCTCGTTTCCTCAGCTTCTTCGTTCTCAAAGTAGAAATGAAAGACAGTCCACCTTCCCCTCATGGACAGACTGACATGTTTTCTTAGAAAAACTGATTCACAAAAAATGGGTGATGTTTATTCCTTGTGATCAGCTTACAATCTCTGTGTACGCTGTAAGGTTTTCACTTCTTAATTAAACGTTTAAAATACACAAATTTCATAAAAACTAAAAACAACACACATTTCGAATAGAAAAAATAATATTCCATTGCCTTCCTGGTATGTAGAACAGATCAGCAGGTCTTTTTTCCCCAATCAGAGGCTCTGAAAACAGCATGCCACCCACTGCGTTGTGTCAGTGGGGGAGGAGGCACCGAGAGAGGGAGGTTGCATCTGTGTCTGCATTCATAACTTAGTGTTTAAAATTAAACAATGTAAATCATTTTCTTTGACTTCTAAGTCCCTTAATTATCATCAAGCACAGATTTCTCACCACTTAGACTACTTTTTGATACCATCGTTAGACAAAGCAGGAACTTATTGTACTTTCTAATGACATTACACGTGGATAATACTCATTATGCTGTAACCAAGGGTTTTACATACTAGGACACCCACTGACCCATCACAACCTTGCTTTGATATGTGAAGCCTTTCTTTCAGATACCTAGCTATTTTTTCAGATACCTGGATATGTACATTTTGCAAACCCTGGTCTGATGAGGGTATGGTATGCACAATGTCACAGTGGTAGGTTTTGCAAGCAGGATATGTAGTGATAGATTTGAAAGAAACAAAGCATAGTTCAGTGGAAGGACTATATGTTTATCTGTAGGAGTATTGGTTCTGTAAACTAGGGAAAATGAATCCAACAGCAGTTCAAAAAGGAAACACAGAAATGTTTATTGATAAAGCAAATCTTTTTTTAATGGTCTTATTCCTCACTACATGCATGCACAACCATCGCAACAATAGAAATCAGATGCAACAATTTTAATTATAAAATATGTATAGAATTCAGTGTTCTATCCAGTAATATTAAAACAAAGGGGGGGAGACCATGTCTTCAGGGATAATGTTAAAGACCATGTTGTTTGGCATGCTGGAGCCAGAAATGTTTGGAATAATTAAAACAGAAAAGCATTATTGACTGTACTCCAAAATGTGTTTCAGTTGTACAGACAGAACATAATTTCTTGCTATAAAAAAATGTCTCTAGGCATAATTTGTTTGCTATAAATATGTTCCTAAAAAGGAATAAAAAAGGCATTTGATTTAAATAGCTTTTGCAAAATCTATGGATACTTTGCCTTTGAGCAGTGAAGCTTTTAGATTCTTTGGGTCCTTTAACTAAAGGAGGACCCATCATTTAAAAGACTTTAAAAAACTATAGCTTTCATAAAAATGTGAGAGTATCTTCATGCATTCTTCTTCATAGCACTTTACACTTAGTTCAAACTACTGAGTGAACAAGGTTTAATACAGATAGCAAGGGTCAGTTCTTTAGCCAGTTGTGGGTCAACTTCAACATCTGTCCAACTGTGTTCTTGATCATTTTACTTGGGTGTCTTTAAAAAAAAGCAGGATAAGGTCCTCAGATTAATATATTATTAACTATTAGATTAGGTAGATGGGGTGAATGGCCTCCTGTTGTTTGTAACCCTTCTAATGGTTTTAGATTCCAGGCACTATTGATAAGTCAACAGCCACCCCATACTGCACAGCATAGCATAACAGCTATGTTTGAAAATCAAGAAAACAGTAAAGCAAAGTACATCTTTTTTCAGGATAACTCCCCTCACCAAGAAAGCAAAGTAACAGTTTAAATATGCCCACAAAACAGTATGTCTTGCATAAGTGTTAACTTTCAGAACCAATGTGAAACTGAAATAAAACACAGAAAACCCAGAAATTACTGGAAGCACCCCCACCCCAGTGTATTGCCTGTCCAATGGAGCTATCTACCAGAAATAATAAAACATTATGGAAGGGATTCACATTAGAAATCATGACCTCCAGCATGTTGGGAAAGGTTTATTTTTAAGTCTATTAATAATGTCTCTTGTTTCCTTAAGGAGCAGCCATGGCAAACTATCATCTAGCCCTTGAAATTTGTTTAAGTTAAGTGTTTCTAACACCTGTGACACTTCTGTCTATTATGTGTGAATAGTATTTCAATTTTCAAAGTCAATAATTTAGATGAACAAGTTATAGGATTATTCCATGCTGAAAAGAGAAGAATGAAAACACAACGTTTTGCAGTGGAGCCTTCTTCATGTGTGAGAAAGACAGGGCAGTTCAGCAAACATGATAGGGCTGTGAAGATGAAAGATTTCTTCAAACCTGTTGTTTCTCATTTCACCTCTGACGGCCATGATCACACTCATCTCACTGTCTGTGTTCTCAAAGATGGTTTTCTTAACTCATACATCAGAAAGACTACAGAAACTAAAATTATCCTACAGCTAAGATCACACCTTTCCCCTTCTCTCAATGACAGACTACTTTTCTTCTAAATTCTCTCTATTCATTGTAGGTTTCATTTCACACCTCTCTTCTCCTATCCTGACTTCTAACTCCCTGATTGGCCACTCTGTCTGTCCCCTGCTCCCACCTTTCTCTCCTCCTCTCTCCCAGCTTTAGTTCTCCTATGCTCCATTACCTTTGCCTCCTGCCCTGTCTTTCTCACACCTGAAGAAGGCTCCACGGCCCTAACATTGCGTGTTCTTTCTTCTCTTTTCAGCATTGGAATAAACCTATTACTTGTTCCTTTGCAGCCTACACATGCTGACACCGCTACCCACCTGAATAATATGGATGTGAATTAACATTAAAACTAAAATATAAATATATGCATAAGAATGCAATAATGGAACCTTAGAAAATGCGATATATGCAGACTGTCAAAAGTACCTCTTTGGCGATATCAAATGTATTTTGCTGAAACTTTATAAAAAAGATAAAAGTACAGAGTTCAGCTAAAGAAAAAGGACTGTTTTTCCAGAAAAAAATACCTGACAGAAATATTAATTTAAGGTATTATCAATTTCTCTTTCATTCTCTACATGCTTTTATCTCTGAGACTCCTTACATCACCCTAAATTGTTTTTACTATTTTAATGTTGCTAAAAAGCCTGTATTATTTAAGCTTCCATTGCAATATTCTTTTCCATCACTCTTTTGAAATTTCTAATATTGTAACTGTGCTTGTAGTTCATTACACTGCATTTCTTTTAATGTTTTTTTGTCTTTTATAATTATTTTCTAAAGTACTTTCTCCTTATTTTTTTATTTAACCACTTGGGCACGTGTGTTCTAGCCTTTGATTTACTTACTCTTGGGATGAATCTGTTCGGTGCTTCAAGCAGGATATATTTTCAACTGTTTACAGTACATCCATTTTCTTCTTGGATCTTTTTTTATCCCGCTCTTTTTTATCTTTTAAGCTTTGTCTCTTTTGTCAGAGTTTTTTATTTTACTTGTACAGTTTCAAACTTTACAGTTCTTCAAACAACGGCAAACTTTGACAGAACCTAATATCTTATTTTATATTTTCACAGAGAAAGTCTTTGAATTTTTCTGATTATATATATATACCCAGATCTGCTTTATATTTAAACTCATGGTAGAATAGTCATAACCGGTCGTTATTTATTGTTTATTATGGTATAATCAATAGGTGGTTGCTTAATTGTTCTTTGAATCACTTTATTCTAGTGTCCTGAGTAATATTGTGATAAATATTAATACTATTAATAGATAGATAGATACTTTATCGATCCTGTGAGGGAAATTGCAGTGCAACAGCAGCTTAACACAGACAACACAGCCACAGTGTAACAAAATATATAATAATAGCACAATACATACAATACAAGAGTTACTCACAGTCCGGACACACAAAGAACAAAATAGAATAGAACAGTACACAGAAAAATCATATCACACATATGAATAGAAATATAGATATAAATATATAATTTTATTTAACATTAGAATTTTGTAGGGACAAATTGTAAATGACCATCAGGATATTCAAGAAAAGTTTAATGATCTGAATTCCATAATCGTTATTTACTGCCTGCATGCTGGCATGAAAGAAATGGCATTTCAGGACAAAAGGAATTAACATGTCCAAAGGCTTATCTTACTTTCAAATCACCACACATATGCTAACAAGCTCATTTCCCTGTCAAACAAAAGCTGTATGGGGATGATAAATATCTCATCCTACTTATCTGTCAACAACATGAACTTTGATTAATGATTGTAAAAAGAATTAGATTTAACCCCTAAAAACAAAATGGAAGAAGGAGAGGTTATAGTGTAAAATATTTTTAGATTTTTAGATTGACTGAAATGACAGCTCTGACTGACATCTTCTAAAAAGGGGGCAAATGTGAAAAATATGACTTCTACTGACGTTAACGCCTTTCAAAAACGTCTGTCTCATTAACTAATCACAGATGAGATTTTGATCATAGCAGCAAAAATGTATACCCCTGAACATGACAATTAAAAACATCTTAGGGGACCTCAGTTACAGTTCTAGAGTCCATGCTGTGACTTGGAGATAGACTGGAATGAAGAAATCATGAAAGAGTTGGACAGTTGCTTATCAGGTATTTTTGACAGCGGATAGGTAAACTAAAATGGGGAAACTATGAAAGAGTTTGTTTGTTTTTACAGAAAAAGAAAAAATAAGCAATTTGAATCCAATAATCCAGATACCACCAATCTGAGTCTGTAGTACAGGTACTGTATGTCAATATGAGTAGTGTAGCGGCAAGGCTTATTAAAATACAGGAATTAAGCTTTCTGTTCCCTTGCCAGTCCCTCTTTCCTTCATCTCAGTGGTGCTTGATACCGAGAGAGGCCATTCCATTTGGCTCACAATTAAGGTTTTCCTAGCTGATAGAGTGTCCTGATTAGGAAAACTCCCAATTCCTGATATTCTCCAGCAACCTTAATAAATGTCAATCTCTGGTGCCTAAAAGTCTGAGATTCCAAGGGAAAATGTTATTCAAACTTGGTTTACAACCCTAAGGTCAGAGTGCATGGTTACTCATCATCAGCCAATCAGGAACTGGTAGGGCAGGTTAACCTCACGTGGGTCTCTGATGCCCATGAAACTTTCAACCAATGAACAACCTGCAGTTTTTCTAGGTAAAACAGGCAACACAGCGCCTGTGGAACAGTTCCCAAGGGCAGAACAGTTTCCAAGCGCAGGACATTCTCGCAGCGCGCCTGCTGGACATTCAGCCTTAGGGCACCACCTGAGCATCCTCAGACTCAGTCCGGACTACCATGTAACGGCCAGTGTGTCCAAGTGCCAGAACTTTCCTTTGTTCTAAGAATCGAGAGTGGAGGTTGCCACATGTAACCAAAGGATCCACCTGAGGTTAGCACCAGCAGCAAGCCTCATGGACAGGTCGGAACTGTGTACAGCTGAATCAGTATTCAGAAGTATCGCTTCATCAGGAACGAACCGGTCTTCTTCCTGACCTGCTGGGACCCACAGTAACTTTTCTCCTGTGCACAAACTCTGCTAGTTTCAGCCAGCACTAACTAGCGAGTCTTCAGTGAGCACGTTGCAGGCCGCAACTCCACTGGCACAGAGCCAGAGAGCGCCGATTGGACACAGCAACCAGCCTGCCAGTGCTTCTTTGTGCCTGCAGGAGATCTGACTCCACACAGATTGGATGAGTATTCAACTTCACTGCATTACAGCTCGAGAATTCAATTGTTATCTCAACCAGTTGATATCAATTTAATTCCTATGAGTGATGTACTTGTTTTGAGTATCTAGTGTAGAAGTTGTAACCAAATTCATTTGTGAAATGGTCTAAATGAATGATATACTGAATGTATGTCCTCTTGGTATTTGTAACTCTTCGTGATTGAATATATATATCTTGTATTCTGCTAACCCTCTCGATAAGATCTGTTATGTTTATATGCACATTTTATGTATTAATAAATGTATTCTCGTGTATTAGTACCTGTGTGTGTGCGTTGTTTGAGTTATCCCGCAAGGTTGGATTCTAATATCATCAAAAGAATCATTTTGTGACTTACTGCTACAATTAAGAATCGTCCCAGTAAATGCACAACCCTTATATTACTGGTGCCTCGTGAGAGGATACTACAGTAGGATTTATCCAGGTTAGTAAACATCTACTGTAGACAAGAAAAAAAGTTTGTAACACAAATTTAAAAAGAATACAAAAAGGAGTTGTCAAGGTTTTCTTTAGCCCAACTTCTTGGAATACAACATTACGAGCAGGTAAGTAAGATCTTGAAGATCTTAGAATACATTTTTTTTCCATTTTCCCATCTTGGATAGAGATACAGATATATTGCCTCACTTATCATGATGTTACCTCAACCTATGGAAACAATAATCTTTGTTTTCCCATAGTGGTAATATGTCTAATGAAATCAATGATACAAGCTACATTTCCAATTTCACCATCTGGTGAATATTGGCTGCTTAGGCTATTTTTAAGACATCACAGAGTTTGGCTTTCCTGTGTTATGTTAAGCAATGAACAGGAAAATGACCTCGATAGTGACATTTATGAGAAAAGAAAAGACTTGGCACATTACGTGGCAATATAATGCATAAAAAGAAAAATGTTTATGTTCCTATTGAATAACTTTACATTTTTACCAACAGTAGCCGAAGATGGCCCATTCATGATCCTCATTTTTGTTTTGGCAGTAGTCAAAACACACACACTTCAAAATCAAAGTAAAGCCAATAGTACTTCTATCACTGTATTCTACGGATATACAGTGCTTAAATTTAAAAACACCACATTTCAATTTTAAGAAAAATAAGAGGCTCTAAAATATTTTAGTAACTGAAAAACAGCTGTAAAGATCATTTTATAAAAAACAAAATCTAGGGGCAGAAGAAACAAATTGAATAATTTGGTTTACACATTTTTCTAAAAACATTATCTAATTTGAAGAGTGAAATATTTTATAATTATAAGTCTCTTAGAAAATTAGCTCTATCAAATACAAGGGTTCCCTAAATATCTTTTCATTTATTGACAGGAGCTTAGCCACAGTATCCTAATTACGGCACTTACTATACAGTATACATTATGACCACACAGCAGTTTTTTCTTCTAAGCATTAAAAGAGACACCATTTATGCCTGGATACATTAACAGAGTTTACAGAGCTGTAAAAACATTAAGATAACATACAATAGATCAAGGTTATAAAATTTAAGATGTAGAACAAGAGAAAATGCTGTATGGTTAGTCCTTCAAGTTCCATGGCTGTATCTTGTCAGAAATGCCATGTGGTTGATCATTAAAATACCAGAAGAAGTAGCTAAAGAGGAAGAACATGCTTCTCAGGAAAAGACATGAGCTGGTAAGAATGTTGTTTAGAAAAGAATGGTGTCAGTAAATCATCATTTAGAGGATCTTTTGATGTAATTTGGGCCTGTCAAAGTCATATTCTAGTTTCAGAACACTAGTGCAAAAGAACTAGGTAAATATTTTACTATTTAAAATAACTAGTAAAAACTATTTTTGTCTTCTTCTTCAAGGTAAGAATAGCTCTTTTAAACCACAATCTCCTAATTAGAATTCCCTGGCTGGTTTTCCTTAGTTCAGAACTGTTATTAAATTTTTCTTCACAAGTCAGGATAACAAAAAGATGGATTTTATGTGTCCTAGTACAACACTGACAGATCTTCAGAATAAAAAAAAACTAAGAAGCAAAAACTGCAATGGAAAAGTGTTCTGTCTGCCATGAACCAAAAGACAAAGGCTTTCCTGTCATACATGTCATTCCACTAGGTTCAGTTTCGCTGTTAGGCAGGAAACGAGGAAGGTATTGATTTGCTAACTTGACTACTATGGATGCTGCCAACACATGACATGAGGAAGAAAAAAAATAGATTGCCAGACCTTCCTCAACAACTCAGAGAGAGGCAGCCTCAGTTCAGAACACAGTTCACTTCATAGTTTACATACGTAATACGGCATTACAAACACTGCTGAGTCTAATTTGTACTTTACTTACCATTTGTATTTTACCCTTCATAGTAGAAGAAAAGTTGAGTTAGCCTGTACATAAACCTTTGTGATTGCAACTCCTTTGTGCATTAGTAGTACATCATGGAAACCTTTATTTTATCAGTATTTCTACCAATTGTGTCTACATCAAGAAATTTTAATCAGACTGCTAATGAACCAAGTCAATGTGAAATTAATTTTAATGCTCAGACTTTGAGCGACATTCACTTTGCTTTAATCTCAGATTAGATTTTACACAAACAAGACCATTAGTTGACTTTTTAAATGCATGCTATAAAGGCCCTCATTAACCCAGCTCATTAGAGTAAATTGATGTGATAGTAAGACATACAATCTTGAATTATCTACAGTTTATAGTGCTGCAAAGTGACCCATTTACCACGAGGACATATTTTAATGCAACCATTGCAGTATTTTAACTGGCTTTAACATTTAAAAAACAAATTTGCCTTTCAGATGAGTTATCAAAAAACATTCATATTGAAATATAAAGTCTGCAGAAGGTGAAAAAGATGGATGACTTCATAAACTGTACAAGTCTGAAGTATATTGGTGTGGGAATATAAACTATAGCACAACACCCAAACCTAATAATTGGAAATCTTTCATTCCTATTTCATTTTGTGACAGCTTCTATAGTCTCACTGCATAAGTTTATTTATGTATTTATTTGTTTATTTTGCTATTATGGATAGACATGCAATCACAAAACTCTGTGTACATTGTAACAGAAGATATTTTCTCAAAAAAGTTAAATCTTGAAAATATACAAGTAAATTTTCAAAGTTTTTCTAATTAAATCTCAACAAGTCATTTTTCCCATACCTTAAAATGATTATTGACAGAATGCAAAATGTTTATTCTTAATTTGCAGCGTCATGCAGATTATGCCAATATTCACAACAAAATGCAAGTGTTTAATTGCAAAACAAAAAATACACAAGGTTTATGTGATTATTTTTTTTTATAAGATGTTTTGGACAAAGTTTCTCCTGATGCTAGTTAGTAAGTAACTTTCTTTGTCATGAAAGAAGTTAATTATTATTTTCATTAAATGTACAATGTAGATCAATTTAGCATAAACATTATATACAGTGCCCTCTACATTAATTCATATCCCTGATAAAACTGAATAAAAATCAGCATATAACAGTACAGTACAGATGGGATAGCATGTCTTGGTTAGAACAGAATAGATGGATTTTTTATAGAATGCTTACAGGTGTGAATAAATGTGTATTATTTTCTTGTTTCAGCATTACATAATACAAGAAATAAACATGTCATTTGCAAATCTTTTTCTTCATAAATCTAAGATTTTAATTATTTACAATTACAGCTGCAGGGTATGTTAACAAATGTTTTAAAACTGGACAATTCTCATGAAACTTTATATACTTTATATTAAAAAGGATAATGTACAAACAATGTACATTGAAAGGCATCATACAAATTAGATCAACATTTTAAGTAATTACTAAGCTCAGCAGAATACAAAAACCTTAATACTGGTGGCACATTCACAAATTATAGCATTTTTTCATGTTAATGAGAATTATTCTGTTATTTAATGCAGTGCTCTTGTTAGTATGCTGTTTGTCCTTAGTGTGAGTACCTCAAAGGTATTCTGTACCTGACAATGCAGTAGCATGGACAGTTGTCTTTAAACACATCCCTGATGAATCCCATTGTTTGTTAAAAGTGACTTATTAAAAAAAAAGTTTTTATCTGAAAAAACAATCAGCCTTCATCTACATGGAATCTACAGTACAATATTCTTTTAAAAATATTCATTAAAAAAATCAACAAAATGGTGATATAATGGTCTATATATTAATTCCCTAGTATGTTAAAGGTGAAGTCCCTTACCTTCCTATTTTTTAATTCTGGAGGGGAAGGGGTAGTTATGCACATCATCATTCTGAACATTCTAAACAGTGCTACCATATATAGGGACACAGGCTTTTTCACCCTAAAAACAGACAGGACACAACCCTGTACCCTACTCATTGACTGTTATTCATATGAATGGGTGTGCTCTGTGAAAAAGATCAGACAGGGAACTTTTATATAATAAAAAACATTTGTAGAGCATTTATCATTTGTGATATATCAAATTAAATATACTCTTTTGAATCTAACTTATAAGGTTGAAAAGACATGAGCACATTCTCAATTACTGGAAAGTGCAATCCCAATTGCCTCCTAAATCACTGCTGAAAAACTACAGTACATTCCTGGTAAATCCGGGACTGAGATTAAACCATCTTCCACGGCCAATTCACTTCAGCTACAGAGCAACAAAATCAATCTGTCAATCTTACGATCCAAGGTACTGGTGAGTTCTGTCACCTGACAAAGTCACGTGATTTTTACCTAGGGGATTAATCATCCCTGGCTAACATGCAAAAGAGGATTTGCTCATTCCTCTAATGAACAAGATATTTTTTCAATTTCATTTGAAACTTAATGGAATTATGCTGTATGGTTTCGGAATGTAGTTGAATATAGAGGAGGACTTATCAAACTTATTTTGAAAAACACTAGGAATTTGAAACATTAAAGAGTGATTTCCTTTATAGTTTGACTCAACATAATTGAAACTATAATATCTCAAAAAAATGTGTGGTCAACTGAATAAAAAAATCACTATGAGCTCCTGTACTACACAATGAATAATTCCTCAACAAAGTACATTTGACATTGAGGCAAATACTACTCTTGACTTTTTGCCCTGAATAATTATTTTAAGGCCTACAGTATATGCTGTAGCCTCAGACAGAGATTTTAAACTGAAATTACAGTAGTCTTTTCCAACTGTTCATAGCCAACTATGTTTCTTTAACACTTACAGTACTAAATACTGAAGTCCATAAAGTCGTAGCAACTACAGCTAAATTTGTCATAAAATTTTATTTTTTCACATCCACACTGTTTTGGTTTAAATTCAATCATATCTAGTGCCAAAACAATAGTATATAGACTTGTCTATGATAAAATGAACATTTGAATAAATATCTGAATGAACACTGTAACATAACTAAGCACTATATTTGTTTTATTCAGACCCCACTACTTCAGAGAAACTTAAAAACATGGAAGTGAAAAATACATAGCAGTCAGTTATATATGTATGCTTTTCTCTCTTGTCATAGCTTTCAACTATTTGCATTATGTCTAAAGTAAAGAGCACAAATGCCATCCTCCACTTCTGCCATCATAATTACTTCTTGAAGGAAGGTTGCTACCCTTTTGAAAACGAACCTATTCATCCTCAAGAGCAGTATTAAATAGTGTGACTTTCCTTAATTGAAAAAAGAACTATGTTCTTTCAAATATAAATAAGAACTTGGCAAAAGCTAATAGAGAATAGCCATTTTTATTCAGGAGGCATCCTATGCCTCAGCAGGCAGTTCTGAAATACCCTCATCAGTACCTATCCTGCAATTTGATCTACGGGCTTTTACATCCAAGGCCAAAGCGTCCAATGGTTTGAATTATGCATGCCTATTATGAATCTGGAGAGAGACAGAAAAAAAGTCCCAACACACCATTCCCACTTGTACGA
The DNA here is from genome assembly GCF_040954835.1 of Lepisosteus oculatus. Classification (NCBI taxonomy): domain Eukaryota; kingdom Metazoa; phylum Chordata; class Actinopteri; order Semionotiformes; family Lepisosteidae; genus Lepisosteus; species Lepisosteus oculatus. Next base: position 37,566,984 of record NC_090699.1, read on the forward strand.
ACTTCAGTGCTGTTTCAGCATAATTGCTCATGCTCTTCTGATGGACAATTTGCAGATAACATTCAAACTGACAGAAAAGAAACCCGGGTACCACAAGAAAGAACATAAAATTAATCATGGCAGCAGCAAGTACATTAGAAATCATGATCTAACCTGAAGACAAATAAAGTCCTTGAACTTTGGCAATATTTTAACCAGCTCAAAATCACTAACTCACTATTACAGGACATGAAAAATGAGTCATTTCAATGAGGTGGCATTCTTCCAACCTTTCTTCAAATGACATCTTCCCCTTTAGCAAGAGAAATAGATGAAAATCACAAGTGTGTTTCGGTAGTACAATACTAATTTATTTTCCATATTCAGTTTACATGATATATTGTGCCAGAGATTAAAAAAACTCAAACCTTATCAATCATCACAAAAAGTCATTAAAAATAGATATTTCTAGTACAATGCAAAGTCAGTTGATAAATCTCAGAAGGTGGGGGGTGCCACAATGGTCATCATAATGGCATCCAGCAAAGATCACTACAAACGAAATCTCCCGCTGGGGCTATAAGTATCTGAATGTATAGATGTTTCAGGTGCTTAAAACTGAATTTAATCCACCGTGCAGTAATTCCACCAAGTGTGTAAAGCTTTTAAGTCAGCTTTCATTGTTGATGTGGAACAGGTCTGGTTTGCTTACCTCCTACAGCACTCATTAATAGTAAGACCCATGATGGATTAGGTAAGCTTTCCCAAAGAGACTCTCATTTATCAAAGCAAGTATGTTGGGAAAACTAAACTTCTTTTTGCACTTTTTTGTCAGAGAAAGTGTGAATTGCACGGAAAACAGTATAAAAAAACCTCCCAATTTAGCAAAGGATACTACTTTAAATATTAAAATATTTTCCTGTGTTTCAAGGCAAAAAAACAGTTACAATTCAAATGCACATTACAGATATGAGTTACAGAATATTTGTTAAATAAAATATAGGAAATTTGATGGAATTTACTTCATAAATGTTTGTTTCAAAATTGCAGGTGGAAATCAGTGCACATGAGAATTTTAAAGATAAACTCCCCAGTGTACCCTATTCCTGCCTGACTCAGAATATGTAATAGGTTATTCCATGCTGAAAAAAGAAGAAAGAAAATGCAACATTTTAGCCATGGAGCCTTCTTCAGGTGTGAGAAAGACAAGGCAGTAAGCAAAGGTAATGCAGCGGGAGAACAAAAGCTGGGAGAGAGGAGGAGCTTGAGGTGGGAGCAAGGGACATAAAGAGAGGCCAATTAAGAGGTGTGAAGTCAGAATAGGTGTAGAGAGGTGTGAAATGAAACTTCCAATGAATGGAGAAAATTTAGAAGAAAAGTAGTGTCGTTAAGAGAAGGGGGAAGGTGTGATCCTAGCAGCAGGATAATTTTGGTTTCTGTAGTCTTTCTGATGTACAGTATGAGTTAGGAAAACCGTCTTTGAGAACAGAGATGGAGAGATTAGAGTGGTCATGGCCGTCAGAGGTGAAATGAGAAACAATGGGCTTGGAGAGATTTTTAATCTTCACAGCCCTAACATGTTCTCTGAACCAATGACTCAGAATATGATCATTTCAGGAACTCAGCTCTGCTGTTTGGTCTTCAAGTACTGTAGATATCCAAGCAATGCCCATAGATTTCATAACTAGGAGGATCACTTCTCTGTCTAAGGATCTCTCAACTCACAATAACACTTGTCTGTCTACACGTTCAAGCAGCCTACTTGTCCCCTGGCTTATGGCTCACATAGAAACACGCTTCTACGTTTGTGCTTTTACTCTTCCTTCCATCGCAATCTGTGAAAATCTTCAATCATTCCTTTCAAACCCAATTTTTCTAACAAAGAATTTTGTGAAAGGTTCACGATCAGTCCCTTTCCATAATTTTCCCCTCTACTATGTTGGTCCACTAGAAGTTGAATCCACAATTCTCTTAGGACATGACAAAAGTTTCAAAAACCTAGCATCAATGGCATTTGTTCATAGTTCTCTCCATTGTGAATGTATTGTTTTTGATGCCCACTGTCTTTCTCTACTGCAGGAACAAGCTTGACAAAATGATTGTGTGCACCCCTACCTACCAATAATTTCATTATTGTATAAAACTTGAATTTTTGTCCCATTTCAATTTCCTCATTTATGTTACAGTATGTGCATAATTCCTCATCACTTCAGTCTCTGCTCTTCTGTGCCTTCTCTACACCACCACATTCATCTTCTGTAAATGCCAAATGCAGATGGTAATTAAGCAATCACAATTTTTCTTCAACAATGCAATTGTATATCTTTCTAACACGACTAACTTTTTTCTGACACTCTTCCTCTATTGGGTTTGGAACATGCTACAGGAGAAAGTGATCTGTAGCCCAATGGCCTCCAGAAATATCCCACATCAACTTTTTAAAATGTAGCACTTTTATATAATGAGGTTTATTGTACTGTTATCAATGCATAACAAAACGTTTAACTTCCATGAAAGTTTACCCATGCCATGTCTACCATGTCATATCTTTAATTTAAAACTAATCCTACTTTAATTCTACTTGATTTCATTCTACTTTATAAGAAGCAATCAGGCAAAGGTTTTCCGAAAAAATCATTAACCCTTACAAACCTGATTATTCATATTACCTTCATCCTATATTATAGTATGAGATGTGGACAGGTTTTCTTTTCATCCTATTGCCTATTGTCCTATTGCAAAAGCAGCCTTCATCGCTAACCATTTTGTCATTTTGAATCATTGCAGTTTTCTCTGCTGTATGAGAAACTGTGTTGTTTATCATTTAATGAAGACAATTGCAGAGCATTGCATGCACGTGAAAGTAATGTTGACATTTTTGTCCTCCACACACTGTGGAAGCAATAAAATAAGCAAAGAGAAGTATAGAATTTTAATGCAAGAATGCTGTGTTAAAATTGTACAATGAACTAGTAAGACCTAATTTAGAATATTGTGTGATATACTGGATTACATAAAACAAGATACTGCTGTTCTGGATCCAGTATCCAGACACATTTTAGATCAATGAACATTGAGGAGCAAAACATCGACTGCACTGACAGGCAATTTTTTTTTCAATCTTTTCAATGAACAGAGAAGACTATGGGGAGACCTCATTCAAGTATTCAAAGCCCTCAAAGGCACTGACAAAGTCAACTCAACCAGAGGACAAAAGCGGAAACTACAGAGACGTGCGGTAACTTCACAAATGCACACAAAGACAAATCCTTTGGGTTTAATTTAAACACTGAAGAAAAGGTTGAAGATAAAAGAAAGGTTTTCTGCTTCATTTGAAGCAAAGCTTTTCATTGAAAGCTAGTGTGAGCAGTTTGCAGTACCATTTAAGATCTAAGTATGCCTTTGCCAAGGCATGAGCAACAGTGAACAGCAAAAGTCTTGGAAAATCACTAGGAGAATCTAACCATGTTACAGCTCAGAAACAAACAACAATTGAGAGCTTCACTGAGAAAGCAGTGAGTGCTTCAAAACTGAGCTCCTTAACACACTCTCTTGCAAAAGTGATTCCATCTAGCAGACAACCTGTCAACAAGGTTGAAGATGAAGGCATCAAAAAAAGCCTTCAAGTCTTTCTAGGTTAAAATTTTTACAAACTACTCCACATGATCCATGATCCATGATAACAAAAACCGTTAAACAACTGCTTGATGAGGAGAAAATATTAATACAGGGACAGCATAATATTGCAAGTTTAGGTCCTTACTAATGTTGGCTATTTTAACGTAATCAGGCACTGCATTATTAAGTTGTGGAATTTGTGTAGAGCAGCTCTACAAGTGAAAGATGTAACTGAAAATCACATAGCAGAACAATGCATTTCAGAATTCCAGGATGTTATGTCAGAGTGGAAACCTGCAGGAAAAATAAAACAGGCAATATCTGCCAAGATCACAGAAAACCTTACTTTTGGGCATAAGGAAAATCAAAGTATTTTTATGAATCATACTGATATGGTGAATACGTTAATGCTGTGTTCTAATAACAATTGATCACACAACTTAATAGTGAAGACAGAATAAATGTATGGGCAATACATTATTAGGGTTCTATTACTTTCTACTGTCTCTGAAAGTATTATTGTGAAAAAATGTTCTCTTTTAGACTGTCACTAGGATTTAAAAGGGTTGATACCAGGGCAGGGATGATTGGTTGCAGGGAGGGGCCCTTGGGAGATAAAGGATATGATCTTTGTTATATTTATATATTGTTTGTCCCTTCACAAAAAATGACCACTATATATATATATCGTCTTCTAAGTGAGCTTGCCAATGAATGGTAGCTATAGCAAAAACAGCAGTTAATGAGCATATCTTCCGAAGCTTAATAAAGTAGCATAGCTTCATGAAGTCATCATGTTGCATTTAGTTTAGAATGAGCAAAACAAGACCGATTAAGTAGTTTTGATTGATTTTCCTGGAAACTGATTATTAAGTTATTTTGGACAAATTACTATTTTAATTGAAGACAAGTTTACCATTTACCAATTACCATCCCGTAAATAAATGCCAGTAATTTGAAACAATAAGTAAAAACAATTTTAAAAAATCTGATAATTTCTGGAGTATACAGGTCAGTCTTTATTCTCTTTCCTTCACAAATGTATAAATTGTAAAATGGAAGAAATGCTTATTCCTGCATACTTTTCACTAATAAAAACATCATACTGAAGTATTACAAAATACCTGTTTCTGTGAAAATGTTTAACTCATAGCACCATCTGTGGATCAGTATAAGCACAGCATGATGAATAGTATTATGTTGTCTAATACTTTTAAGGATTCAGTGATAAAAAACATGTCATCCTACTGAAGACATTAGTATTACATTTTCTAATTTCTATAAGCTTTTTTTGCATTGCTCATATCTCCCAGCCAGCAGAACCAGCCAATCCATAACTCTATCGATCTGCCAACACTGAAACACTGCAGAAATACAACACTTTTTCACTCCTGATTAGCAATTATGCCCCGCCATCTGATTATTTTGAGTCTGATATTATGAGAAGTTGTGACTTCCCTATAAAAAATGTGGGAGCTTGCATAACATGATGTAGCTAGGGGATTTAGCATCCATCCACAGTTACTTACATTCCAGTTCTGCTACCCAAAACAGAAAGCACATGTGATCAATATCAATCCAAACCTCATCAATTAAATGTTAATGTAATGTAATGACCCCAAGGACATGACTCTCTGGTTCTCAGGGGTGGCAAATGAAGGATTATTTCAGTACGGCAACATTTGCATCTGCTAACACAACAGTGCATCATGAAATACGTGTCATCTTTATTATAGCCTTGAAACACTCATGCAGCAGTAAAGGGGTGGTTGTTATGAATCAGACTTCAGCTCTCTTTTAACAATGGTGAAGTTGGTGAATTCTACTTAAGGGTGTAATATGTTTGCACCAACAGTATACCAGTGTGAGGGTAGCCCTAGATACTAACTTTAGGAGTCCACACATTGTCAAAACTATTTCTTCTGTATTCTTCTTAATGTACAACATTAAGATAACATTTTGAGATTGGTGTTCCACTTGCATTGTTACAGTAACATCATTGTCAGTGTAATCCCTGATTCTTTGAACATGACAAAACTCATGTTCCACATCACACCTTGCTACTTTCTATGTCAATATGGAATCGATTCCATGCACTAGTATGTTATCCCAACTACGGAACAGTGGGACATATTGAATAGATATATCAGCAACAACTGCCATCATATAAGTCTGCTATTATTTTACTTGCTTTAAAGATTAAATCAATCAGTATATACCTGAATGCACTGTCTTTGGAAAGCTAACCAAGTTTCCTTCATTGTGTATAATAATTCACACACAACAATTAATTAATTCTTATCTAAGCTAAATGCCATCAGTTAAGCCATAACACATGTACAGAAACTTTTAATGATTTGTGACAAACTTCACATGAAAGGTGACATGTTACCTATCTATCCACAAGAAATAATGAAGATTTAGTGATGATTCACTTCCTACATTTAGCAGTGATGGTTCCTAAATGTGATACCTGTAGTTTGTAACTAAAGCTTTACATACTGTATATAACTCCTGAAGCCTCTTTAATTTACCACCATAACACAGATTAGATTCAAATTATCAAACATGTGAAATTGCATAGTGTGTATACTGCATGTTTAAAGGCATATATCTTAAGAAGCACTAAAAATACAGCATTTGCAATTGGTTCTAATACACAAATGTGCGTTTGTTGCATTTTTAATTCCTTTCAGAATATATAATATGTTCATTTTGTAGTTCAGCAATTTACTTGTCTAAGAAGTAATCTTTCAAGGCAGTCCTATCAATATAATGAAACACGATGCTGATATTATATGCACTTTCTTAGAAGACTATAAAGGCTTACAAATAAGACAAAACAGTATTGTGACGTAGTTTCTCCACAACTGCAAACAAAAACCAGTGAACCTCTGCTAAACTGATTTTGTCAGGACAAAGCATCTTGACAGAAAAAGCAATTTAAAAAATCAAGTAATTAAAATCCTTATTTGTATTTCTCATTATTTTAAAATCAAGCTTCTTTTATATCTTTTATTAGTGAATTATATCACCTTCCATGATCAGCAGTATAAGGTTTCTATCACCAATCAGACTGAGAACAACTGTTGTCTGTTTAGAATTTAATTGAGACGGTGAGTACAAATTTCAGCTAGAATTTAGGATTTAGCATATATTGTATAAAACAAAGTCCCTCCTGTAAATAAAGAAGATTGAAAATAAATGTAAAGGTGCCTAAAGATAGGTATTTTTTTCACACATTCATACAAGCCTATAGCTTGTAAATTGACAGATCCTATTGCTTATCAAACCAAAGGGGAAGCATTGCATGATAAAGGGAATGTCAGTGCTGTATGGAATTCAGAGGGATAGCATCTGCCTTGGTACTAACCCAGCCAACATTGGTAGCTCTTTGCCAATTGTGGGTCACCACATGGGGAATCCCTGCACCAAAAGGCTTACCCCAGTTCTGAAATCAGCCATCTTTTGTCTTTAGGGTCCAATGTCTGCTGTGAATGGGACCATTTATCACCTGAGCTTCTTGGAACACAAATGCGATTAAAGTTGTTTTCAAGAAACTCAAAACATGTTTGAAATATTTTTGTTTAAGATGTAATTCAGTACATCAGGGGAGGTCTGCTGAAATGTCCATGGTTACTTTGTGGTCAAGTAATATTACTCCTGTAGAAACCATACATTTGTATTTTGTAAGTTGCTAATTGTTATGTACTTTTACTCTTGTGTTTTTTGGGAGATAAACTCCTTAATGGAGTAAAATATTTTAAACAAACCTCAGATAAACTGTAAGAATGAAGTGATGGCTAAAGGCCTAATAGCATGCAGGTCTAAGAAGGTAAGTTCTGCAAAATTGTCAAGGCGAGATGCCAAACGAATTGCTATTATGTAGGCAGTTAATTAAAAACTGCTTTTTTGCCAGTGTTATTTAACTTTTTTCACTCAAATTATCACATCAGATTGATGAGAGTAGCTAGATAATAATGTTAATAAGTACTTAATGAGATGCATCTGGCTTGTTCATTAGGGCAGTGTGATTTTTTTTATGATAAAATGCCCAAATTTCCAAAATTAGAGGATTGTATTTTTTTACTATCATGAATACATTTAATGACGTTCCAAGAATACCAAATTAAATGTAAATCATCCAGTTTGAAACCTGACAACAACATTTGGCTCTGCTAAATACCTTTTAGCTATGAAACGCAGCATTCATGGAAACACAGCTTGTAATTCTCTTTAGCACTTACACCAAATTAAAATGAAGAAAATCAAACACTCATTCAATAATAGATGAATAAATAATGGCTGCCCTCAAGAATATTATAGAACATGTAGATATGTGTTATACTAGTATTTTTAAAAAATGCTAAGAAATAACAAAAAATGTATATGTTAGTCATAGACAAGAGTTTATTATCAGTAACTTTCAGTAATTACTCCCACCACCTTATCTATGATTTTATCAGGGTCAACACCTGCCAGGAGTTCTCTTCAGAAGATCTAAATCCCCATGATAGACACAAAAGCTCTACAATGGTATATTGGCTTTGTTTAAAAAAAAACAGATTAAAATTTGCTTAGGCAATGATTAAGGAAAGAAAAAACTTATTGAATCCAAACTCAAGCTTTAACTGCATTGAGACAATTACAATCTATTTGTCTCTAATTCCAGTTATTAATACAGAATTTTTAATTTCAAAAGCTTAAACTTTAATTCACAGAGTGCTCAGGGCAACAACATTCTTAATGGGCTTTTTATTCATTTAATCTCCTTTTGAAACCAAAAGTAAAATAGCCCACATAGCCCTCCATCTAGTCAGTTTAAATAGGCTTGTCCAGTGGATGGTCATAGCAGCGGCAGGCCAAGGATGGAGGAACATATGTTTCCATGTAGTTCGAGGACAGCTTCCCTCACAACTGTCCACAGTTGGGTCCTACTTCCTACTGTATGTTACCATGAAGGGCTTGAATCACCATCAGGCAATAGCCTTCAACACAGTCAAGTCAGTCTCAATGTGCAAGACCTCACCTGGAGTACAATTTTTTCAGAGGCTAGAGGTAAAATACTTTTGGTTATAAACCGGATATTCCCAGGGAATCCATATTTTTCAAATTTGTGCATATTTATCTTCTGAAGGAAACAAATTGTCCATTCCATCATTCATGAATTCATATATTGCTGCACAGTAATTGTTTTCCAGCTTAAAAAATAATGAGCAAATCATTATACTTGATGTTTTAGATTGGTCTGAGAATTTTAAACTATACCTGCTGAATTATACTATACCTACAGAATTATAGTGTTTTTTTTTTCATTTTTTATTATGAAACACTATGAAAATTGTCATCATTGCATCATACATGAAAATAAGCTACTATATTTCGCCTCCATTTTCTGTCAAAATAAAGGTTATAGTTTCCACTATTTGACTTTAAATTGTCACACTCAGTATGAGGACAAAACATGTTAAGACTTCAGTTCTAGCTTTGGCTCCATTTATGCTACATCACAACCTCTCAGCTCTCCCTATCAAACCAAAAACAGAAAAGTTTGTTCGCTGTCCTCAAGGCATGTAGGATAATAAGATTTGCTGACTTTCACAGCTTTAGCAGGAACTTCATCACATTTGTGTTTAACAATTCCCTCATTTCCACAAGAAGTGCAGGCTACTAATACAGTGATATGTATCGGGCGATAACTTTGCATATCTACAGTAAGTGCAGAAATGGGGTTAAATCTTCTTTGATACCCAGCAGAAGAAGATTTGATTAATCTTTTAAACTTAATAAAGTTGCAGTAAGTTAAACTAATCTTTAACTTACTGTAACACTTAACACATGTACTATGATCAGAAAACAACTAACCTTACTATTAACAAGTCAGTAGTCAATAATTTTTTTTCTGGCTAGGTCAAATCATCTTGTAGTGTAAGAGATCAGGGACAAACTTATAACTTTAAAATTCCATCATATTAAAATGTATGCAATCTGCATTGCATTATATTTGCAAAACTTAAAATATTTTATTGAGAGCTCTGATCACAAGTTGCAGCAACGCAATGTGTAGGACAGTTATTTGTTGTGATTGTGGGTGTATGGTAAAAGATTGTTTTATTATCCATAAGGTACATTAAATGATGTCTAAATTGTATTAAAGAACTTGAACAAAGCAAAATGCAGGTAAACAATGATATTACCATTTCTCTCTTTTACAGTTTCACTCATAGCAGCAGATACTGATAACCTCAAAGAAATCACAAAGTGAATTCCCAACCCCTAGTCTCCCAGCTCCTTCACTTGCTCAGAACCTAGCCCATGTATGGTCTGTTTGGGGAATTTCTCCTTGCACTTTTAGTCACTTATTGGAAAGTCAAAAATCCTTCTGAGAATATTCCAATGTAGTCTTAGAACAATTGATGAAATCACAGCAGAATCATATAGAGGAATAATGAGACTACTATAGAATTACTGTTAAAATGATTACACCAGCACTGTAATATGGCCATATATTATCTCCTTCTTTAAACTACTACAAAAAAATCAAAATGTTTTAGCTTCCTGTGGAAGCTGTCATCTTAACCATCTACTGGCACTGTAAGTAGGGTAAAGATACAATAAATGGAGACACTACATACAAACCATATCTATTGCATAGGTGGGGTATGTAGTAACAAGTAATGTAACAGCATTTCACATCTCTCAGAGGATAGCCAACTAAAAATATTAAAGGGTGATAAATAGAACTTGAAAATGTGATTCCACCCAAAAAATAGTTAAGTTCCAGTACGGTATACACTGTTTAAGTGCTATCTATCATAACCTTCAAAGTCTGATGCTCAAAGCTAATATTGGACTAATACAGTGGACGAAAAACTATTTTCAAAACACAGCTTCTTCTGTGTTGTATTTTACAGCATCAAAGTCAAAGTTAATTGTGTACTCCACTTATTTTTTGGCAACTATCAATAGTTGACAATTACAGATTTGAGTGGAATTATCCCAAAACTGAATTTGAAATTACCGCTAATGCAAAAGTTTGATCATATCACACAATTACAAGGACTTTTATATAACTCTCAATATTGACATTAAATATTCACTGACATATTTTTGTGCCGTTTCTTAACAGACTACTCACAAACAGGAGTTTTCTACTACACTTAATGATAAACAGTTCTCTGCATTACAAAAAAGATAAAATATTAGGGAAAGCTCACTTTTGTATCCAATTTCAATGGTTTTAAATGGAAAAAAATCTCATTAGTAGAGCTTTGGCCTTGTGCTAATAAAGCAGATCATTAAACTTGTTGACAATTTCATTTAGGCCTGTGGACTGGAATAAAAAGAAATCTCCCTGTCAATAGCAATCTCCAAGTGTTTTATTTCCTGCCTTTCTCATGACCCCAACTGTATTCTAGACTAATTTAATTTTGCTTTTGAAAAAAGAACACATACTATATAAAAGAAAAACAACATTAAGGAATAATGTGAAACTAAAAGCTTTAAGGCTTTTGAGTAGAAATGGATGGACAGTTATTTCTTGATGAGAAGATAATAGATGTCCACAATTCACAATACCTCTATGGAAATGAAGCATGTGCCTTAAGTCTTTTTAACTGATTCACCTTCAGAGTGTATTTTAGATGTCTAAAGCATAATAAAGTAAATAATGATGAGGCAGAATGGCTGGAATTATTGCAACTATTTAGAGAAGTCATCACTCACTGTATGTCTGTAAAAATTGACTGCACACCCTAAATGCAAAACGTAGAGAAATGACATGGATCTCCACAGGTAACACTAAAAGTTAAGGAGTTAAAGAGTTAAGCATTTTCAGGTATTTCAGGACTATTTCCACAAACAAAACAAAGTGATGTGAGAAGGTCTTTGCAAGAGTTGTTAGGTAGTTGAGGTGAATTCTACTGACATTCCAAGGTTTGCTATTGAAAATGGGCAACCTTGCTTAAGACCCCTAAGCTGCGCAAATAAAAATTTCAAGGCTATGCAGCTTTGAGCCAAAATTTATATGCAAGTTATTAACTTAAGTTTAGGACAGATTACAGTGACAAGTCAATCTCACACAGCTGTTCCTAATCGCCATCTTTATGGAAATAAGATATATATATATAGATTGAACACAAACACCCCCCTTTGCATTCATCTCAAGCATCTGTCCTCCACTCCACCTCCTCCATACAGCTCCCCTCGATTCACTCCTCTCAGAAAGGGGTTTGCTCTTCCTCGCCTTATGGCCAGAAGGCTACTCATTAACAAGTAGGTGAAGCCAAACCTAACCAAATATTCCAAAAATCCACAAAGCATTCAATTCTTGGATGTTGAACTATAAATAATACAGAAGTGGACCCAAATGGCTCTGAATGCTGCCTAGTTAAAGGAACCAACTTTTCTTATTTCCTTTCTCATTTGTGTAATACCCTGCTTAGCTTTGCAAGCAGAAATTCAGCAGCACATTGTCAGTGATCTGCTGAACGATGAGCGTGAAAAGAATTAATTACTGAAATTAAACTTTTTTTTATTTGATTTGCACTCTGTTAATGTGACATAACCTGAAGGTAACTACAGAGAGTATTAATGGACTGAAAATGATTTTAACTTTTTCAAACCTTGAAAGCTTGTATTTAAATCTAGATGTGAGGCTGCTGTACATTATAGGGCACATGCTGTATCACCATAGTGATGGTAGAAAACACTGTACCATTTGCATTTAGATGACTGGTGTAGATACTTTTCTTAAACTTTATTTCAATTAAAATATGCAAAGCTAACATTCTATTAACATTCCAAAAAAACCTCAACTGCTGGCATGATGGTAAAAAAATATGTTACTATTTATTTGTCTTCATAGCTTGCTTGGAAATATTTTTTTCTTTCAGAACATGTCAGATCAGACAGACTTGCAGTGACACCATCTCCCAATTAGCAATGACCCTCCTGTCATCACTGTGGTGTATCAAAAGATGAATGGTTCAATGGGCAGGCAGGTCAGAGGAGTCTGTCTCCACATCTACATTCACCCCACGTGGGTACAGGGGTCACTGCTGTGAACTAATATGTAAAAACACATTTAATAATATCATCATGGAAAGTATAGATAATAAAATTCTAATTTTAATTTTAAGTATCACTTAACATGTACCGCATGTACAGGGGCTCTACTAGTTAGTTCCACACCCTATGCATACTCCATTATTAGAACCTACTGTAAATTAGGTCTTCACGTAATTCATGAAAAGTCCTAATACACATATATTATAATGGTATATATACACAATAATATATATATTTGCTAATTTCTCTTTGAAATAAGGGGCATTACCTTATGCTTGTGTTTGTATCTTGTTCATTTCTATATTATTCCAAATGAGCAAGTAACAAATTGCAGCTAGAGTAAATATTTATTGGAATCAGTATGAATAACAAAAAGAAGGCAAAGAACATTCATAACCTTCTCCAGCTAAAATTAGCTTAAAAGTTCAGTCACTATAGTAGTTCTGATCTTATTCTTTTTAAACATTCTAGCTACGCAGAGTACAGATGCTTTGTTTATGACCTATTTAGGGAAACTACTGAAAAAATAACCCAAAGAGAATATTTATTTTCACAACTACTCAATCTCAATTAAATAGTTACTCGAAAAACAAACTCCACATTCTTGGCTTAACAAAAAAGACAACTATAATCTTTTCTGGCATGTTGATATTTTTATTATTCTTTTTAGATTTGTTGTCCTCAATGTGTTGTTTTTATTGAGACAGATTTAAAGGTAATTGTTATTCTTATACTTCAAATGATGTGGAGTTGAACTAATATAAACTTTTATTGTCACTTAGGGGAAAAGGTTTATGGACACTCAGCGCTTCTGTAAATCTAAATACATCACAAATGCATAACACATCACATCTATTACATGTGTATAACTTGTTACAACATGTTGTTCATGACTATGCTGTACACATACAGTATGTAGTTTATTACAGCATTATCAGTTTATATTGACACAATTGTCATTTATTTGTGTCATACTTGTATATTAACTCCTTTAACAGATAAGGCAATAAATATTTGTATCTATTTGATCTACAACTAGGAACCCTAAAATGTTTGCCAGAGGGAAGAAGTTGATATTCAGAATTAAGAACATGAAAAGGATTTGATACAGTATATATTTTTCCACCCGTCTAATCCAAAAATGCAAGGAATAGTGCTACTTCTCTACCATAGTCATCATGGCTGCTTGGACAAAATGAGTTATTTTTTATCTTAATTGAACTGATAAATTACCAAACCACAAATAACATTCTCAATTACAGCACAGAAAACAAGGAGCATTATTTTCTGCCCAACTCCAACCACTCTTAAACTTTGAAAAAAGTACAAATGAGGCTAAACTCTGGAACAAAGACCCTCAAGCTGAGTAATCTAGTTCCAGTTGCTGTTTATGTATATTCGTAAATACCTACATGAAATAACCTAGGTGAAAAAGATCATTTTGAAACACTACACATGAGTGGCCACTGACAGCTTTGGGATAAAACACCACTTTTTTACTTGTTGTTTTTCACATTCAATGGTCAGGTTGTTTCTCAAATCATTGCACAAAGATGAATTTATAACATTCTGTACCAACAAGAGTAAAAATCTGTATTTGGACAAGTATTCTACTATTAGAAATGTTGTTTTGGAAGGTGATCTCAATAAGCATGGTTTAAGGCTTAACTAGTGTACGAGTCAGCAAAACCCCAAGAATCTGGGCTTTATTTGATAATATGCATGAGCATTCAATGACAGAAGTAAGATTTTGAAAGTTCTTTTAATTTTTTTTCAAACCTTTGCCTTGGCGTACTTAAGGCAAAATTCCTTTTTTAAGCAATGCAGTGCAGTTAAAAATGGAAGAAAAGAATTCTGCAGATATCATTGAAACAACACTTTTCCTAAATATCATTTCTGCCCTACAACACAACCATGCCATCAAAAAGTATCTATGTTTTGCAGGAATCCTAATCCTAACCCTAGCTATGGGTTTGCAGGGTTAGGGTTAGTGCTCAGAATTTCCTCAAAGAATGAATGCAAGCATCAACTCAATTGAGTGCCAAATATTCTTCACTGAAACAAAATATTTGTCAGAAATGGCTAAGTAAGCCCACCAAACTAATGAGATCATACAAACAAGAGTAAAATTCTGTATTTGGACAAGTATTCTACTATTAGAAATGTTGTTTTGGAAGGTGATCTCAATCAGCGTTGTTTCAGGCTTAACTAGTGTAAGAGTCAGCAAAACCCCAAGAATCTGGGATTTATTTGATAATACGCATGTGCACTCAATGCCAGAGGTAAGATTTTGTGAGGTATTTTAAGTTTTTTTCAAACCTTTGCCTTAGTGCACTTAAGGCAAAATTTCCATTTTAAGCAAAGCAGTGCAGCTAAAAATGGAAGAAAAAAATTCAGCAGATATCATTGAAACAACACTTTTCCTAAATATCATTTCTGCCCTACAACACAATCATACCATCAAAACTATCTATGTTTTGTAGGAATCTGAACCTTAACCTTATCTATGGGTTTGCAAGGTTAGGGTTAGGGCTCAGAATTTCCTCAAAGAATGAATGCAACCTTCCACTCAATTGAGTGTCAAATATTCTTCAGTGAAACAAAATATTTGGCAGAAATGGTTAAGCAAGCCCACCAAACTAATAAGTACCAATAAGAGTAAAATTAGTTTATTTGGACAAGTATTCTACTATTAGAAATGTTGTTTTGGAAGATGATGTCAAACAGCGTGGTGTCAGGCTTAACTAGTGTAAGAGTCAGCAAAACCCCAAGAATCTGGGCTTTATTTGGTAACATGCATGTCCACTCAATGCCAGAGGTAAGATTTTGAAAGTTATTTTAAGTTTTTTTCAAACCGTTGCCTTAGTGCACTTAAGGCAAAGTTTCCTTTTTAAGCAATGCAGTGCAGCTAAAAATGGAAGAAAAAAAATTCAGCAGATATCATTGAAACAACACTTTTTCTAAATATCATTTCTGCCCTACAACACAACCATGCCATCAAAACTATCTATGTTTTGCAGGAATCCGAACCTTAACCCTAGCTATGGGTTTGCAAGGTTAGGGTTAGGGCTCAGAATTTCCTCAAAGAATGAATGCAAGCTTCCACTCAATTGAGTGTCAAATATTCTCCAATGAAACAAAATATTTGCTAGAAATGGTTAAGCAAGCACACCAAACTAAAGAGAACATACAAACAAGACTACAATTCTGTATTTGGACAAGTATTCTACTATTAGAAATGTTGTTTTGGAAGATGATCTCAATCAGCGTTGTTTCAGGCTTAACTAGTGTAAGAGTCAGCAAAACCCCAAGAATCTGGGATTTATTTGATAATATACATGTGAACTCAATACCAGAGGTAAGATTTTGAGAGGTATTTTAAGTTTTTTTCAAACCTTTGCCTTAGTGCACTTAAGGCAAAATTCCCTTTTAAGCAATGCAGTGCAGCTAAAAATGGAAGAAAAAAAATTCAGCAGATTTCATTGAAACAACACTTTTTCTAAATATCATTTCTGCCCTACAACACAACCATGCCATCAAAACTATCTATGTTTTGCAGGAATCCGAACCTTAACCCTAGCTATGGGTTTGCAGGTTTAGGGTTAGTGCTCAGAATTTCCTCAAGGAATGAATGCAACCTTCCACTCAATTGAGTGTCAAATATTCTTCAATGAAACAAAATATTTATCAGAAATGGTTAAGCAACCCACCAAACTAATGAGAACGTACAGATGCAGCCATTCAAAATGCACGTGACAAACCCGTACCGCACGTAACCCATACCGCGGTACGTGATTGGTTGGCCAAAATGGCCGACAGGGGCACTCGTGGTGCATTGGTCGGTAGTGAAAAGATTTTATCATTTGATCTCTTTACTGTGCACATTTTAATCCGCTTAGTATTTGAATATATTAAAACTACGTGTCACACAAATACATTGAGGTCCTCTAGATGGTTAACAACAAGATGCATAATGCTGTTAATTGTATCATCGGTGCCCCCTCTGTATTTATATGCTAACTTACACTGCGCTTAAAACATCTTGTGATCATATGTGGTCTAATTCCTAGCCTGTCAACAGTGCTGTCAACTATAATATTATCCAATAAGCTGCTGCATGGGCCAGAGAAGTCCAGTGTCTCATTCATTTAGACCGTTTCATAAATGAACTTGGTTATAACTTCTACATTAGATACTCAAAACAAGTACATAACTCTTAGGAATTAAATTGATATCAACTGGTTGGGATAACAATTGAATTCTCGAGCAGTAATGCAATGAAGTTGAATACTCATCCAATCTCTGGGGATTCATATCTCCTGCGGGCACAAAGAAGCAGTTGCAGGCTTGTTGCTGTCCAATTCACGCTCTCTGGCTCAGTACCAGGCTGTGCTGTGCAGCTTGCGACTGTGCGCTGCTGATGCTCTCTGAAGACCAGCTATTTAGTTTTGGCTGAAACTAGCAAGAGTTTGTGCACAGGAGAAAAGATGACTGTGGGTCCCAGCAGGTCAGGAAGAGGACCAGTTAGTTCCTGATGAAGCGCTAGTTCTGACTACTGATTCAGCTGTCCACAGTTCCGACCTGTTCACGAGGCTTGCTGCCGATGCTAACCTCGGGTGGATCCTCTGGTTACTCTCTGGCAACCTTCGCTCTAGACTCTTAGAACAAAGGAAAGTTCTGGCACTCGGACACACTGGCCGTTCTGTGGTTGTCCGGGCTGAGTCTCAGGATGCTCAGGAGGCACGCTGCGAGAATGTCCTGCCCTTGGGAGCCTTTCTGCTCCTGGGCCGTCCTGCCCTGGAATTCTCCTGGAATTCTCCTTAGAGAGTCTCCTTTGTCTAGTCCTACAGGCTCTCTGTGTTGCCTGTTTTTACCTGGAGGAACTTCAGCTCGTTCATTGGCTGAAAGTTTCATGGGCATCAGAGACCCATGTGGGTTACTCGGCCCTACCAGTCCCTGATTTGTTGATCAAGGTGAGATATGAGTCACTTACTACTGACACTTAGGAATGCAGTCCAGATGTCCATCTGGCACTCCCTAGACAGATAGGTACCAATGGATGACCATTGATCATGATAGCCAGCCTTAGCTAAGTGCATCCCCATTTGGGAGCTGTCCCTTATCAAAAGTAAACATCTTTAAATCAGCCAGCATGAATAGCTTCTCTGTGGTGCAGGTGAAGAGAGAAGAGAGCTTTTTTCATTTGGGAAAGCACAGCAACACTTAATTCTGTCTTATTAACAAGCATTGCCGCTATAATGGTTACCAGAAAGCATACTCATTTGGAAACTAGCTATCTCTCTCTAATCAGCATTTCAAAACTTAGATACAGTACATCCTTTTTTGGAGGGTGACCAAAAGATCATCCTAATGGGACAGTGAAAAAATACGAAACCATAGAACTTAAGAGTAAACCTGACCTGTAGTGACACATCTGCTGGCTTTAATGTACTGTAAGTACTTAAAATACCTTAGGTTCAAGGATTTGTGTTTCCTTTGAGCTTGAAGACAACACAGTATATAACATCTAATCTTTTGCAGAAAGTTGGCCATTTAAGAAAATCTACGATGTTTTGCTCTTACCACCCACACTCACAGATACTGTACATCAGAGCACTTACACCTACTCACTATTTAATCCTATCTAACTCTTTCATATCCGGTGGGGTGTTTAAAAAAACAGCAATTACAAAATTAATGTTTTCAGCATTTTTGAAAAAGCTTGAAGTTGCTCATTTGTTTTTTTTTAATGAAACACCACCACGTATTAATAAAATGAAAGAAAATAATTCCAATTATTGCTTTTTATAGCATGCTTATACAGTACTGTATGATTTCCTAAAGCTAAAGGATTTCCTATTAGGTTTTTGAGCATTTCAGTAATATATTCAGAATATATAATTATGGTGTTTCTCCCCTGCTGTGATTGCACAGAAGGAAATAAAAAAATAAAGAAAATCCTTTGTTTGCAAGACTTAAAACATTCTGAAAAAATTACTCAGAGCAAAGTAACTTCCCAAATTTAAAATGGTCCTCAAATAAACCAGACATGTTATGTATTTTCAACTCTTGGGAGCTCTTAAAGCATTTCACCCATGTCTCTCCATGGATATATAATGCAATCACATGGAATATCCTGTTAATAATACCTTCGGCCTAGACAATTTCTTATAACAATGAATTAACATATGTATAGCAGGTGGTACCCCTTTGCTCTGACTAAGCTTTGAAAATATTCAAGTTATGATGAAAGGGCTCATCCTGGCATTGTTGATTCATCCAAAAAATTCTGTTAGTACTATTAGTCCCAAAAATGTTAAGTGCATTACACTACATTGTGATGCATTTTGAATTTCAAACATTAAGGATATATAAGACATCATATGCCTGATTGTTGGTTTTCATACAGTATGTACAGTACAAACTGAGCAGCTTCAATATCAGTAGGGCACAAAAACATCAGTTGTGTTTGTAAGCAGACAAAAATGGGCAACAGTGCCCTCAAAAATGTTTTTGTTTCATTATTCATGACATTTTATTTATAATCACATTTATTTATCAAATCTTACACTGCTGAAACAGGGTTGAAAGTTCTTTTGTCTTCAATTGCCTTTTTTTGTTTTTATTCCACTTATTCAACATTCCACCTGATGGGCCAATTTCTTGAAACCAAATAAAGATTTGAACTCATTTATTCCAACCAAAGTCTTAATACAAAGTTTTCTATGTAGATTTACTTTTAATGATTTCATTTTAATAAAACATATAGCTTTAAAGATAGTTTAATTTTGTTCAAGAGACCAGAGCATGTGCAAGAGTATGTGAATAGGTTTATGGGTTATACTGTGTGAGAGACCGTATGGCCATAATTCACGTAGGGCCCATTCTTGGAAAGAAAATAAAAAGTACTATAACTAGAGATGCCAGAGATCAGAGATACAAAGAGGAATGCAAATGAAATAAAATTAATGGAAAAGCTACAAACTAATTGACATGGGTCACTTAATCAAAACCTCAGTTACAAAGCAGTTATTTTGTCTAATTCTACAGGCAAATATGTAGCAATACACAATACTATTTCAAAACAAAAATAATTATATTAAAGAGAGAGGATGAGATGATGCATGTAAAACACAAAATGTCTTAGAGCTAGTAGGAAAGAAGGATTACCATTGTTCTATTGTTAGAGAAATGCTATCCATTAAATCATAATATCGTGCAATATATGAAAACAAAACCATTTGTAAATTAAGAACAAGAGATTGTCAAACATAAGGAGCTGGCAAAATAGTTAAATCATTTTGAACAGACTGGGAGATAGAAGCACTAAAGGAACACTAAATGCAAATTTGGAATGAAAAATTCAGAGGTTAAATGCACATCTCACACCTAAGAGATGCTAGAGAAAAAAATAACTTAAAATAAATATTGACTACATTTTCTATGTGTCACATAGCCTCTTAGCTGCATTCCTTTTGTAACTATGAGAGGAACACCATAGGGACTGCACCATATGTTACTTTCTAATGAGTGAGAGTAGACTGAAGGGAAAGGACATAATCTAGTGCTAATATACAGTATCTGTTGACTACAGAATTTCCACTTGGTTTGCATTTCACAGCCCACAAGAGATATTATTAAAGGATAAATGTAAACATCTTTAAGCACGGCTGTTGCACCTGATCGGCATCAGAGCCTGCACATTGATGACACCACAATGTAGCAGTTTGGAACTCACTTTGGGCTCCATTTTGCAGAGCAGAGTCAAGCGTGAAGGTTTCTGCTTCAGTCTTGGCAGCAGCAATCTAAAGTGGATTGACAGACTTATCCTTTCAAAAAGATTGCATCAAAGGAAATGATACCGGGAATTGCAATTTTGCTTTCAGGAACTGGTAAGTATCTGTGAATCAATGTTCTTTGAAGACAAACAGATATAACAATAATTCATTTGCTCTTGGATTCTCAGCCTAAATTGTGTTACCCCATTTTCCTTCACTGTGTTTACGTTATACTAGGAATTATGCAAAACATTCTGCGTCACTCTACACTCACTTATGCTGATACATAGCACAAGAACACAAATGTACAGTATTTCAGAATGATCATAGAAAAGATTAACATTCTACCTACAGAGAGATTTGAAGAATGGTTTGCTATAGCACATTTGGCACACAAAATCTATTAAAATAAAAAGAAGAAAATTGACCTTGTATGGCAATTGAATTCAATGTTTTAATTATTAGCTCATTGGCATATCAAACTTATTGCAGCTATTCTCTACTTCTAATGCAAGATATGCTTCCCAATAGTGGGCTGCCTATAATTTTCCTAATCAGACATCAAGGTCTAGGACATTTTTCAAAGCTTCCATAATTAAACACAGACTGAGGACAGTCAAGCAGTTTCAGGCTGACTTTGCATTGGACTTATTCAGAAAAGCTAGACTTCTTTTTACTATATCTGTATTTGATAGTCATGTCTCTGCAGAAAACAAAAATCATATTCCAGTGGCCTTACACACAAACAGATATACTTCTAAAATAGGTTAACATCTTGGAAAAAAAGATTAACCTTTTGCACTATATTTCATGCTTGACCTTAATGAATATATATACTGTATACAGTATATACTGGTCATGCCAAGAACACTAGAGGATTTTTATATTTCACCGTAGGTGAATTCTGTTTCATTGACTTCATATGGTCCACAAAGGAAAGAAGCAAGGAGATAAAATCTATGCTGGTAAATATTTCCACCTGAGACCTCTGAAATGTATACAGATTTAAAAGGTCTATGTCAACCCAAATATATACTATTTCTCTTTCATTAAGCATAATCATACATTCATATTCAGCCTGCTAATGTGCAGGTTGTCTTGAACTTATAAGCAACTTTAATGCATGATTAAAGACATATACTGTATATTTTGTTCCAAGCTTTGTCACCTTGTGTGTGGAGTTTGCATGTTTGCTATCAAATATTGTGCGAGTGCTCCAGATGTACCATTCAACGCTCCAAATGCACCAAATGCTTTGATTTCTTACCATACCAATAGAACACACTGGAAGGTATTTATCCATACACTAATGCCCAGCACTGGACTAGCAACCCATCCAGAACAGCTGTCCTCTCTCAATGTTTGCTTTGTGCTCTATGTTTCTGGCATAGACTTTGTGGTTGGTTCAGTTCTCACCAGGATAGGTCTATGTATAGTACACACACTATGCATGTGTTTGTGTGTGGCTACTTTTAGCTCCCAACTAAGTGCTATTTAAGTGAGTGTTCTACTGCAAAGATTTAGCCCTTCCTTTATATTTTGATTCAGTTATATTTTTTTAGGTATCTTTGTCCTAAGAGTTGCCTTGAACTGCAGCTGAAATAAAGACAAAAGAGCAACAAATGCACAGGAAAAACAAGGATGCACTGTACCGACAACCCTCAATAAAGATGAAAATAGTCTATAGCTCTTTGATGTTTTTAGTGCTATTTACTTTTTTGGCTACCAAATAAAATAATAAAACCACCTTTTTTAAGCATACCGATTGGCATTTAAAAAGCTACTGAATGCAGATGTAGTACTAATTTCTGTGTTTTAATATTTCTCCACATATGTTCAGACTCACATTGGTATTGAGTGGTTTTCATTTAAGAATCTAACCCACATGTTGCCGAACAATGTTTGGAAATAACTCATTTTAAAACTGAAATATCAAGAAGTTTCTGTTCACCATGTCTGAATCAATTAAAAAGATTCAATTTGTACAGTATATCTAGATAGAGTTGTGAAAGAATTTTCTTTTTTCTCTTCAGAACACTACTGAGCTGTCAGAAATTCAGCTAAGCACCAACAGCAAGGTATGTATGCAAATTATCTATAATGATAGTGCTTGTTCAGAAACACATCGAGTGGCAGGCACATCTGTACTCATGAAATGTTATACTATGTATTATGTACAAAAGGACAATTTCACAAAAAAACAACAAAGACACACCTGTCATCCCTTTCTCATTTTGCACAAGGAGAAGAGTGGGTAAATGTATTTCAAGAACATAAATCCATTTTGTTTCAATTACAGAGGCACGCCAAACCAGTCAATCATTTTCGTTTTTGAAAGGCAGCGGTTATTTTGGCACCTCAATTGGATCTAAAGTCAGCTAACACAGCAGATGCAAAAGTGTTCACTGCTAAAAATATGCAAGCATTTGGGGAGTTTCTTGTTCAATGACAAAGAATCTGACCTCCAGGAAAATGAAGTTCGGCCTTTTAATTACGGACCTTGGGTGAGACCAGTAATGATTATGTGTTAACGCTGACAACTTGATATAGATTTTGTTTTTCCCCATGAGACAACCAGGATAATACATCTGTCTAATGTCCATACGGATTTGACTTGCCTTCTGAGAAAAATAAACACATTAGAATTAAAATGCAAAGATGTTTGTCATTGCGGTTATTCTTCATAACAAAGATTTTGGGGATTATAGTTAATTCCCTGCTATAAGTCATATGGTATATTAAAGTTCTATAAGCAGATTGTACTTACTGTAAATTTTCCCAGACTTAAATGTGATAATAAACAAGTAGCAGATACATCTATTTTGGACAAAATACACATTTGAAGAAGCAAAAAGTGTCTTCATATATTTTTTTCTTTTTTAAATTTGTAATTAAAAACATTTAATTGTCATTTAAATTACAGTACATGAACAAGTAAACTGGGCTTTCCTTTTACAAATCATATTGCTTTAATGAAGTCTCACTGAAATGGTTTCCTAAATCATGGACTTAATTAAAAAGCCAACCCATAACAGAAAAATAACCTTTTCAAATGCATATTCTTAAGCATGGAAAATCATACAATTTATGATGACAGAAAACCCTTGTTTTACTTTATTCAAACCAGTCTCATATGGCCTTCTGAACACATATACAGTAATTTTATACAACATTTTGTTAGGAAATAAAGTGAATACACAGTGTAACCTTAAGATAAGATACACTTGGATAATGCTAACATAGTGAGATACCTATTAAGGTTACATTGTTTTTGTTTTTTGTTTGCTTTATATTCTCTATGGCAACATGCTTTAACCCCTCCCAACTTGACCCCCTTTTTAAAGGATGCATCTTTAGGTGTGGAAATTCACCCCATTTTCTGGATGTAGCCCCTAAGGCTTCATGAATAGCACCAAATCAGCTATAGTACACTGTTTTGTTACAAATAGTGAGTTACAAAAAAAAAAATGAGCGGACTGAGCAAAAAATAAAATAATCATAATCCCCAATTTGTAAATGATTTTAAGAATTATAAGAATATGCCTGAGTACTTGATATAATTAGAGGCACCTCAATTCTTTGTTTTCGTGCACAGCTTTGGTGAAAACAATAATAATTCAGATACAATGGGTTCAACATATACAGTATGTATTAACAAATGACAATACATACTCTAAACTACTGTACACACATCCTAAACATACAAGTTACACTACGGAAAAATTTACAGACAAGGCGTCCAAGAGACCTAGCTCCTGACCACTCAGAAAACACCAGACTGCTACCAAGTATTCACACTCTAATAGAATACCTATTAAGGCCAAAATAAGATAAAGCTGCCTTCTTCACCAACAGAATACAACCTACAGTTAAATCGGTCTCTCTATATGCTGAATTTAACAAAATCAATGGGAACCCATCTCCCTATTTTTAACTGTACCCTCTAACCAGGAAAGGCTATTTTTAACTGACAGTTTTTTTACACAGGAAATCAAAGTTTCCTAAAAACAACAGAATAGCAAGATCTCTCAAAAAGGTTCAAATACATAACTCCAATCTAGTCTTTATGGCTGATCAGGAATAGGACTGTTTATTGACACTTAATCATTTATTCAGAACTTAATTAGGTAAGGTAAACCAAGCTAAACTTTATAATTGCTTTAATCACTGAATCTGGTACCCCACATATCAGCAAACATCTCTGCTTTGAAGCTGGAAATGTTGACACTGGCCAGTTGTTACCTATTTACCTAGATTCAGGATTCTAGAGATTTTTACAAACACCACAAACATGGTTTTAGTGTGCACACGTGCATGCTCTTAAATAAGTCTAAAGGAAGGAGAAACATCTTGCTTTCAAAAGTCAGTAAGAGGAAGAAAAGTATAAAAAACTTTTTTCAGTAAGTTATTTTTTCTGTCAACATAACTTACATTTTGTACTAATAAGTGTATAACACATACATACATCCAAATCTTTTGATATTGACACTAGTAGTGTATGTGATGTATTTCTGCACTTTTCTACTGATTTCGTAGTACATGCATTTTGGAGGTAAGTTAGATTTTCTATAGTTATGTGATAAGAATCAGGTTTTACTTCAGGGATGGTCAAAAAGTGATAATACTTTCAAATACAGAGCCTGAAAACATATATTTGTATTATAATTATGTGTACTGTGAATGGGTATCACTTACAATCCAATGTTTTCAAGCAAACAAGCAAAATTCAATACTTATAGGATTGTGATGATTGTGTTGCGGGTAGGACTGAAGTTTTTACAAATAAAGTGTCTGGCTTTTTCTTTGCTGTGATCTATGAATTTAGAAATGTTTTGTACTGGGGAGACCTCCAAGAAAAAAACAGGTTTCATCAATTTCCCTTCAGGATCAATAAAGTCTTATCTATCTAGGTTGCTTCTGTAAATGTTGGTGGTTGACCAGTATGTGCCCCTCTTTCCATTGTACTGAAATGTTCAAACAAATGGCTAAGTAACCATAGACACTGTACTGTATGCGATAACTATCCTTCAAATTAGATGTTAAACTGAGATCATGACTACTTGGTTATCAATGATTCCATGGTACTGTTGGCAACAGCAGAGGTGCAACCACACTTTCCAAGATAAATTATACAATCTAGGATTACATAGGATTATAGATTGTATCCTGGCCTCTTTAATACAATCTGGTTCATAATTCAGATAATGAAAAAATTTCTCACTTGTTTGTTCTGCTTACACTTATTTAGCACTTTTCTGGACACTCCACTCAAAGCGCTTTACAGGTAATGGGGACTCCCCTTCACCATCACCAATGTGCAGCACCCACCTGAATGATGCGACGGCAGCCATAGTGCGCCAGAACACTCACTACACACCAGGTATCAGTAGGGAGGAGAGCAGAGTAATGAAGCCAATTCATAGATGGGGATTATTAGGAGGCCATAATTGGTAAGGGCCAATGGGAAATTTGGCCAGGACACCGGGGTTACACTCCTATTCTTTTCGAGAAACGCCCTGGGGTTTTTAATGACCACAGAGAGTCAGGACCTCGTTTTACGTCTCATCCGAAGGATGGCGCCTGTTTACAGTATAGTGTCCCCGTCACTATAATGGGGCATTAGGACCCACATGGACCGCAGGGTGAGCGCCCCCTGCTGGCCCCACTAACACCTCTTCCAGGAGCAACCTTAGTTTTTCCCAGGAGGTCTCCCATCCAGGTACTGACTGGCTGTTGGGGTATAATGGCTGCCACATATCAGCTAAATGGGTGCTGCACTACAGTGGTGAATAAAATCCCATCCAGTAATTAAAAACACTCATGATTTTTTTTAATGAAAAGTATAAATGCTATTGTAATTTTGTGTTTGCCATTAGCTGTATTTTTGTAATTAAATAAGATGCTCCAAAATCCTATATAATAGGATACCATACAGTATACACAATAATGTGAGCAGTCCTGTTTCTTTTCCATCTTGACCTTTTTTTCCCCCCAACAATAAAACATTATTGCTTACATTTGTACATTATTGTGACAAATCAATAGAACGAAAGCTCTTACAGGGCAGAAGTGCTGAATGAAATCCCAGAGAGTAAAGGTCAAAGATTTTAAGCCAAGCTAATAATCAGAAGCTCTTCAGAGTACATCTTATGGCATTTCTGTTAAGAACTTTGGTTTAGTAGCTCCCTGCAGCAAACACCTACCTCTGTCTTTCTTGTAAGTGATGAACGGTCTCATTTGGCTTTACAGTTTCTTGTTAGGTAGAGGCTTTTTACGTAGCCCCATTACTCAGTGATACAATATAAGGATTACTCAGCAGCACTGCAGACATGCCCTAGCAAATTATCAACTCAAAACAGCAACTATTACCAAACAAAATTACTTTTTCTTTCACTTGGGTTAGCGATCTCGTTGTTCTCCTTAATGTTCAGAGAATGAGTTAATGTCTAAACTTGGTTCTGTTTGCTTTTTTTCAGTCAATCCTTAACCCACAAAATGTCCATGTATCCAGAAAAAGAACTAAGTCCCCATTTTAAAAATGCGTTCATTTGTGTGCACATACCATGGCTATGTTAGCACTAGATTTGTAGAACCACCAATCTAAGACATGCAAACAAAATCAAATATGCACTGCTATTAGTACATTTTAAGTCTGCAATGAAAATGATTTTGGTTCAGTTCTGTTTTGTATACAAATCATGACTTATTTCAACCTTCACATATAGTGATTTCCTTTACATACAAATTCTGTAAGCAGCTTTCTGGTAAGTGTAACCTTCTGAACTTATACTAAAGCAAAACTATAATTTTAATTATTTTCCTACCTTCAATTACCTATTATTTTGAAATGGAGTGGCAATAAAATGAGAGAGAGCACAGCTGCATGACAGAATATAATACCATATATATCTGAGTTTGTGGAAATGCATTCTGAAGAGCTATGGAAAAGACAAGAATAAATCAAGCTAAACTGCTGTTGGTGTTATTGAAAATGTATTTCAGGATTTCATCAGAATGTATAGTGTGTGGGGGTGGATGATATGGGGAGTATTCTTAACTTTGTGCTCTTCCACATAATGATGTTGGGGTTTGTTTTTTGTGAAAGCCATTATTTTATGTAGCTCTTGTCTGTCACCACTGTTATATTAATAAAATGTTCTCAATGTTTTGCGCACATGGTGGAGGTATGCAGAGCAGTACTTTGTGGAAGAAAGATTTGATTGAGATGATAAGAAGGTACAAAATGGAAAGGCTGACCACCTAGTTAAGAATAAATAGATAAGGTCCAAAGAGACAATCAAAGCTGCTGACTTTTTATTGAAATTGTATTTAATGTTTATCTCAACAATATTTGGGTATGAAAAGAATTGCTAACTGCTTGGATGCTAAGTAATTGACTGCACACTTGGTTAGTCTTCATAGTAAGTCTATAATGAATTCCTCTTAAATAAAAAAAAAGTTGATGCCTGCATATGAAACTGCAATTAAAAAAATACTTAATCTGCAGTACATTGTATGTATGATGCACATCATTATGTGAAGTAAACCAACGCTGAATTTTTTTACCCAAAATACTTTTACTTTTTGTCATTTAATGCTGATCTAAACTCATCCTTATTCTTGGTGAACTTTATATACTGCATAAAAGATGTACTTTACCATACCCCTTCAGAAATTACTGTCAGGACTCTAAGCTTTCTTTTCCATATGAAATAGATCATTGTTAGTTATATCTAAAAAGATTATACATTCTATATTATATACTGTATTAGTATAATACAAACACAATGCTTCCACCCTGGAAGTTTGGACATTGAGAAATAAGGACTGCAGCTTGCCTTTAAGTGCAGACTGTTACTAAAACTTGGTAACAAAATTACCTGATGTTCTAGAAAATGTTTACAAATTTCAAATTAAGCACAAAAATGTAAAATTTGTGAAAGTACTGCAAGTCGCCATATTGTCACAACACCCTGGTTTCGCTATGAGCGAGAGTGAGAGTTTGCACAAATTGCGACACAATGTGGCTCTTTCTGCTCACTAGTCACTGTAATGACTAAGTTAATGCAATGAACGAGCACATAAGTACAGGTTGTGCAGCAGGCATTTCAGTGCAGAAATATTCCAACGTGATCTGCATGCAGAGTTAACAAGTAAGGAGTATATGTTGGCAAAACCATAATCGAAACCAAATTCGAGAGAATTGTTATTGGATTAAAAGAGATGCATTAACAACCCTGCTTACTTACAACACATCACTGGAAGTTCGGTTGCCTCGTTCTGAATCTCGTTTCTGTGTAAACTGGAGGTTTTACACATTACCATGTAGATTTTACTTTCATTGTGATTTGAAATACACTCATCAATGCCAATTCTTTCTAACCCTGAAATATAAACATACAGTAGCATTGCAGTTCCCCTTTATGGAAGGAGATATTTCCAAATAAGCCTTTACTTTCCAATAAGGGGAGTGCCTATCCTGTTAAAGGTAAGTTACAATAGTAAAATATTAATCATACTGTAGTTGTCCAATACACATGTTGACCTGGTAAAGGTTTCTCCAATAGCTCTTAAATTCAGTTAGAAGGACTCCTTCCAATTATACCCATGCCTGTCCTACACAAGAAACTGTGTTTGCAAGCATTTCAGTAGTGCAGAGAATTGTGTTCACCAGGAAACACATTTCAAGTTGGCACAGAACAAAGCTTGATGGATGCATTAAACAGTGAGCAATTCAGTGTGGGAATTAATCATGCAAAAATTGCCATTAGGTTGAGCTGTAAATGACTTTCATTTTAATGAAAGCAAATATCCAGAGAGACACATTTTGTAGGATATTAAAGCAAAAGAAAAGGTTTGACAATTTTGAAAAACCCGTCTTAGGTGAATGGTGAATCTGTTGAAATCAAAAATCAAAACAATGTATCTAATATATCAGTATTAATTTAAACAATTAAAAAATTACTGAACTGCAGGCAAGGGACTCTTCAACAAACGTAATGAAAAATCACGGGAAATTCTCTAAAAAAGCATGGTTCTTTTAAACCACAAAGTATTTAATTTTAAAATGAGCATTCTCCTTATTTTTCCAAATACTATTACTGGTGTTTATATTACCAGAATCATTCAATATCTAAACAGCAAGAGAAAATAAATATTGTGTAAAGTGGAGAATATAATCTTTTGGATAACACAGTATAATAATAGTAACGGTTGTACAGTATGTACAAGAGCACAATTATGACCTTACTGCTACTGTCAGCTTTCACAGTTAGTGTTAATGCTTGTAGTATTCTGTATATAGGATTATGAAAGGTCCAATTAAATAGCTGCTTGCACCATAGCAAACAAAGTCTTTTGAATTTGTTACTACTAATAACTTAAGAATGTTAGGGATTCCAAGAGTTGTTTCAAAGACAAAAATGAGAAGACTTTAACCTTATCAGTAGACTTATCCTTGTTTTTTCAATGAAAGGTAAAATAAATATCTTAATATTAATATTTCATAAATTATATTTGTAAATATTTGCTATAACAGCAATGTAGGTTTTGCATTAGGAGGTGAGACAGATACTCTTTGGGGCTTTTTGACGCTCTTCTGTAGTATCAGTGTAACTGTATTTACTATTATGTTTGTCAAAAATCTGGGTACTCTCAGAGCAACAAAATAGGTAATGTAGCTCACTTCTGCATTTAATATTTCAAAAGAGATTTTTCAAAACCCTAGGGCTACTGGACTCCAGTTAATTAAAAGCCAGGGGGAATATTGTCTTAAATATATGTGTGCAATGTAGTCATGCGTGTTTGAAAGAAGGTTCACATTTACTTTTTACAAATGACAAAGTACCAAGTAAAACACGCAGTGATAGCTCCACAATCTTTTACATGCATTAGATTTCAAAGTACAGAAAGTTATAAGGCTGATTTTTAAGTTGTTCCAGCACCCTCACTCATGAAATTACAATCATCATGCCTCTGCAGATTTCCCATATACAGTATAATGCATTACAAGAAAGGACTGCAGTTTCATTAATGGCTGTATTTCTTTGAACTGCACATTTGTTGCTTTTATTGTAGCTTTCCTTTTGTCAATGCACATGGGTACTTTCTTGAACAGAAATCGATTTCCAGAGAGCCAATTTCAATAACCCTTCCTCTTGTCCTCTCAAGGTTTAAAAGGGTAACACTCTTATTTACAAAAAGCTGCAATTCTTACAGAACTTTAAAAGGATTAAAATATTCCATATTTATAGGAATTGAAACTGAATAAAGCACTTCAATATACATGCATTTTGTATTTGTCTTGTCTTTCCACTGATTTGTCAAATTAATTTTTTGAGGGTTATAATTTTCAAGTGTTATTCTAGCCTTTCTACACAGAATCGGTAATTGAACTGTTATTTAAAAATGATGATCATGGGACCACGATTCTAGTACGGCAGCCTAACACCTGTGAGAGAAGGGCAATGGTGTTTTGGTTTCGGGTCATATCACTGTCAATGTAATAGGTTCAATAAAAACGTAGGGGAAGTAAAGGGGCTCTGATTTACAGTTGGTGGCGATGGTGGGTACAGTGATACTCTGCTAAACAGTAAGACTAAGAAGCTCACCCACATTATTCTGGTGCAATACATTTGCTACACAGTTATGTGTTCTTTATTTATTCATTTATTCTTTATTAAGCCAATGTCTTTCTGTAATGCATGCCTGCTGCATTCTCTGGGGACGGTGAGGTTCTCTGTACACCCACTACATAATCTGTTTGCTACCAAGGGTAATACAAAGCAGCCATCTTCTGTTTACGCTAGGTTCTAGTTTCCATGACAGTTTATATAAACCCTTAGCAGTGGGTACTAATTTGGATTTCAAAAAAGAGAAGTTCTGCCTCCATAGTTCCTACTCATTTAATGATTACCTAAATGTACATCACAGACTGTATCTGGCCCTTACATCCTTTCCTCAATGGTATTATATGAAGCAAGTTTCTTGTCTTCTGTACAGTATATGCTCTGCCTAGGATAAATCTGAAATATGCCAAAAATCTGTCTCATTCATTTTATTACAGTCTTACAAAATGAACTTTAAATTAAAATTACAGCATACTAAGCACATCCTGAATAACATACAGTAGGTAGTGTATAGTGCAATCACTTCCATCAAAACTGAATGAAAATTAAACATTCCTTTTTGAAACCAGTGTTTGTTTAAGGCCCTCTTGATATTTGTCCAGTTAGAAGGCATCAAAGGGATATTCTGGCACTTACAATATGCAAATACAGAGAAAGTACGTGTGATTGGTTTGAAAAGAAACCCAGAGGATCTCTTAGATTCTAGTATGTAATCACAGTATGTTTATATATTATTATATTATTATCACAATAATAATACAATGATATATACATTTTAACAATGGAGTAGCCACAAATATAATCACATACAGAAAAAGAAAAAAAAGAAAACATTTGAGTAGAATAATAGATTGTTCTGTGCATGCTTTCAACCATTTCACTTTTTTAATTAAATAAAACATTTTATAGCTTAAGAAATGCATAGAACATACTGTATACCCCTTTTTTTACTGTTAATCATACTAGAATTTGAAAATAGGTTTCGTCTCCTGTTTTAATTGACCACAATTATTTTTTTTGAACTCCTAAAATGGAATCTATAAGAATATCATCTACTCCATATGATTATTCACTGGCTGTTTAAAAACATTCATCATTATGGCTAATGTTTATTATTGTAGAAATTTAAAAACAGAGTTCATTATGGATATTTGTTAATTAAGGTATCCTGATGATGTTCTTCTTTAAATTAGGTTATCAATGAACAAGAACCACATTAACAAGAACCACTTCCACAGATAATTTTCTTTGGTTACACTGGGATTTAAAAGAAACTCAGAGCATATTAATTTTATTATTCGTGACTGCATGCAAAACAAAGGCTCTTTAATTGAATAAAGACAATACACGAGAATATCTACCTAGCTGCTCTACAGTATATAGTTTGACACTCAAATTGCTATTGTAGATTTTAGGACATCTCCAACCTCATCTTAGAATGGCACCATAAGTATCTTTCTACATTCAGATTTCTGACCAGGATTAAACAAATGGACATAGTGTAATACACTTAAGCCTCTTCCCATCTCCTGGCAAAAAAAAGAGAGAATTGGACAGGTACATTAACAAATTGGTAACGTTATGATGCACAAAATGTGTAAATACACTGTTACACCCGGGCGTGTTATAGCTCCCAGTTTTAGGCTTCTATGGGAACCAACCGCTTGCACAAGGAGCTCCACCCGGCACCACACAGACCCAGTATGGCAGGCTCTCCAACCACCCGCCACCACCTGATCAGCAATTGGCCAGGTATTTAACCCCCCCTTTCCACTGCCCTGGTTATTTGAGTGACTTTGTTTTAATTTGTGCTCACCAAGAGTTTCAGTTAAAAATGATAAATTCCTCCAGATAAGCCACATGATAGACAGTTTCTCAGTTCTGATTTGGAAAACTGAGGCTTAATCTCAGCTGTTATACAGATGTATCTTCTGAGTTCTATGACAAGAATTCCATCCATCCATTTTGAACTGCTTCCTCCAATTCAGGGCTGTAGGGGAGCTAGAGCCTATCCCAGCAACCAACAGGGGCTTCCAACACACAGACACAAACACAGACCCACAGCCACTCACACCAACAAGCCTCAGAAGCCAATTAGCCTATCAGTATGGTTCGGGAGGCAACCAGTGCCCTGGAGGAAACCTACAGTACAGGAAGACATGGAGAACATACAAACTCCACAGAGGTTCAGAATTGATTGAGGCATTGCTAACCACTACACCATTATGCGGCCCTCATGATAAGAATTTTATCATGATAATGTTTTGATTGATGTTCCGCATTTTGCCTTCCTATTACAAGACTATTTCACATTTACCTTTGCAAATTGACTTACAAACCTAATTAGTGAATTTAATCTGCACATCCTCCATCTGAAAATAATATAGAAGGAGGCTGGTTTATTGGCTTGTTATTTTGCTGGTTTAGAAGAGCCCTAATTAAAACAGAAACAAGAAGTAATACGAATTATATTTATATTACAACGTTTAAAATGAGTTTGTTTTAGACAGTTCAGAGCATCAGTGCAGCATGGAGATACTTGGTCGGCTGATAGAGCAATGAGAGTGTCCATTGAGGGGCCCATAGATGGAGTGCTGAGTCTGGCTGGAGGAAGAACATCGTGTTAGATGAACTTGCTGGCTCCAATCTACAGTTTGAAGGCAGTGGAAGGTGGAAAAAGTGGAAATCTTTCTGCAGAATGATTTTTGAGTAGATTGATGGGGCTGAATTGGACGTGAACTATAGCCTGATTAACATGTTCAAACACTAGTGACACTGGTTGGTGGGGTCAGGTAGAGTAAATACTGGGGACTGGGTGGGGTGTCAGCCCATGTTCAGTTGGGAAACTCATTAAGACTGAAGATGGTTTGGGCAATATCATTGCCAAGTTAAGGCTGTCCTGACAGAATAGGGGACTCATGAGGGAAAACTGACATCTTAGAAAAGCTTATCCAAATTTGGAAGGAGTTCTGTGGTTTTCACAGTATATACGTAATAGGTCTTCATCCTCTTGCTCTTGTTCTACTTATTACTTCTACCTTAGTTTTGTTTCATACAAAAACATACTGCAACTTTTTAAAAATGTGATTACTCAATTATGGAAGCACATTGCTACCGCCAAGAAGAAAATAATCCTCACCCTTATCTCGTAATTACGAGAAATGTATCTTGTAATTATGACTTAGTAGTTCTCGCGTACTTGCATTATACCTATATCAAGTAGGTAGCTATGTCAGCATGCGTAGGCTGTAAAGGAACACGTTAAAGGTTTATTCCATGCTGAAAAGAGAAGAAAAGAAACAACATTCTGGCTTTGAGGGCTTCACTTTTTTTTCCCTCTATTTATTCCATGCTTTTTTCTTTTTATTTATTCCATGCTGAAAAGAGAAAAACAGTAACAACATTTTAGCTGTGAAGCCCTCACAGCCAAAATGTTGTGTTTCTTTTCAGCATGGAATAAACCTTTGATTTATTCCTTTAATACTATAGCGCTTCCGGGTTCTCGTGTGTTTGCGCCCACGAGGCTCCTGCCTCAAGTCAGCCCTCCACCACTGGGGCTCGAATCCGGGTCTCCGGTGTCACTCAATAGGGAACAATCCGGTTAAGCTTAAGGGAGATCTCCCCTCAGCCCGGCAGCTGAGGTCCCAGCTGAGGTCACAGGGAAGGGCGGTGACATCACCGCATTGGCAGACGGCTCGCACAACCTGTAATGTCGGCCGTGTCCGTTACAATACCTATATTGCTATGTGCGGACTGTTTTAAGCAGTGGAAGTGCTTAGAGTTGAAGCTCTAAGATTCCAAATACTATGTCATAGTGTAGATTGATATATTGAGTAAATGAAACTTGAAGCTCATTATTAAAGTAGCCACACGCCATTTTAGGGATAGAGTTGCTTGAATTTATCTTATTTGTGAAAAGGTATCAACACTTTAATTCAATCATTTAACAAATTCGCACATACAATGACAACCTGGAACGTACCCATGTATGCAGCACAACATTTACTGCAGCAATTGAAATTAAGTACAGTACCTTGCTCAAGAGTCCAGGGCCCTAATCATTACATTGCAGTCTGAAAGTGGTCAGACTCCCCATTAGAGAATCAAGCCCCAGTCTGCCATGTGACAGCCAAAGAAAACTATACAAATGAGGAGCTTTCGCATGGATCACTTTTCCAGAACATACAGTATTCCAAAAGATCAAAAAAGTTTAACATAGCCTCTAGCTAAGAATTTCTACTACTAACAGGAATTTATTGACTAGTTATAGACCTAGTTTTATGAACACAACAAAAATATGACTTGACATACTGTTAACTATCCCACAACAGATACAAAATAATTGAAACTGAAAGTTCAAACATTTTATAACACTCTATAATTAGAAAATGGAAAACAATGGAGTGTGGGTATATACTGCAAGTCATATTTTGTCCAAATGAAAGTGTCATCAAGAAGCTTCCTGTAATTTATATATTTTTAAAAAAATACAAACAAGTTGTAATCACAATGAAGAAACAGCATTACATTATGTTACCCCAAGGCTCTTAGAAAAGGAAAAAGTAGTAAAGTTAAAATGAACAGTAAACAGATTACTAAATGGGTTCTACATTAAATTCAAGGAAAAAAGTAGAAGCTGTTTAAGGATACTGTACTAAATTCAATAGCTTTCAATATCAGAATGCTGCAGGCTGAGTTGGGGTTGAATGAGTTTTAGGATTCTGCTGCATAATTCATGTTTTAGTCAGACAACAAACTGGTTTTGTACAATGTAAAAATATCGCATGGATAGCCTTGCTAGATAGCCTGCACAGATGACTAGTATCAAAAATGGATATAAAATCTGTGTGACTTAAAATAGTCACAGATCAACAACACTGACACCATTCATAAATATAGAAAAGGCCCAAAAATATTCAGGAATCCTCGCCTCACAGTCAACTGACTATTAAAGCTGTGTGCAGGTGATAAAACATTAGATTAAAAGTTAGTTTTTAACCTTTTTGTCCCTAAAGAAACAACATGTTTTTCATTCTTCACCCCTTATAGGACTTTCCTTACATTGCTGCCATTTCTAAATGTTTTGACTGTGCAGCATGTCTTCCAAAAAGTTGCAATTTGATCTGTTCATGCATAACAGAAATTCAAATAAAAAAAATCAAATTTTTCTTATCCGGAATATTGGAGTTCAATTGTTCATTCTGGCAGAGCAGACTGAAAATTAAATCTTTTAAGTGAAGAGCTTTAGTTTAAAGTCTCCAATTGTTTTATATGCACGGTCTCTTGTGGTCTGTGGCCTACTGTATGCATTATACATACAGAGACTTCAAAAAAGGACTCATTCATTTTGCTTTAATTCTCAATAACTTTTTTTTTATTTCTTAAACCATGAAGATGGACAGTAAAAGTAAATTCTGATTTTAGCTGATCTTCTACAAAAGAGTGGGTATTAGTCAGTTATGGTCTTCTAGACCATGAACTCCTGTGATTTGTCAGACACCTGCAGACTCCCAATTGGTGCTTGCTGTCCTGTAAGGCACTGTAGAACTAATAGAATAGGAAAACTAAGACCAGTTGAGATCAAGGCAATATATATGAATTATTTACTTTTCAATTCCAATACTCTCAATAATAGTTCATAAGGGAGTGACAAAAACACATTTACTGTCCCAGTGATACTGAGTTTAAATCAGAACATCTGTGAATGTTATAAAATGATCAGTTCTTTCTTGAAAACTTTGTATGAAACATTTCATTGGAGGTAAATGCACATTATCCATCCATTTTCTAACAGCATTATCCAATACAGAGTAATGGGGTAGCCAGATGCTTAAATGTAAACCAACTTCTGTAAAGAAAAGCATTCATTTTATGAATGTACCTTTCCAAATTACATGATGTACAGTAACTGACCACATGCATTATTGTAAAAAGATTTTTGTGTGTTTGAATTGCTGTATCAGACATGTTATGCAAGAGGTCTTATCTGTGAATACGAATTTATTTTTTTATAAAATCACTACTATGACACATCTTAATGTCTCTGGTACTGTGCAATGCAATTTAATACTGGGCTGCACACTTCAATGTGATTGAAAATTCTGGGCTCCTAATCCCACTATCAGTTGCTCTGTCAGGAAAAAAAAACCTCAAATATCTTTCTGCTAGATATTATCTGAAGCTTTCAGTAGTGATAGTTTCATCTTGACTTCTGGTGCATGACTTAACTGTCACCTAACCTTGTACAGTGCCTTCCTAATATCGATGTTGATTGCTTATGTTGTTTTTTTACTTTCTTTTACAATAAGAATGTATTGTCAGAAAAGTCAGTGCAATGCAGTTCTCTGGTCATTTAATAAAATATTTACCTTCAGAAAATTCCAAGCAAATAAAAAGGTAATAGCAGTATTTTGCCAAAACAGACCCATTTATCTCATATTCCTAGTTTAAATATTTCCTGTGTAATCAAATACATATTTAAATATACTGTATTCATGTATTGAGGCATTGATAGATCATCCCCTGACTAAAGCATAATGTCATCGTCATTGTCGGTATTACCCTTAAATATTCTAATTTTGTATCTTTAAGAATTCTATTTCATATGACTCAATTTTTTAAAAAGTCGTTTTGCAATTCCAAATGGGTACATAGTCACTATACATTACATTTATATAAACAGCTTAGATAGGCCTTTGTAAATTATGGCCCTTTCTTCTTTAATGCTTGCGCTGTTTCAAAGGGAATCCGATTTGCAGTTTCTTTGAAGTATTTAGTTCTAACATTACACCTTGCTGATCTAAAATTTCCACTACTGTCAAATACCAATGACATTTGTTTCGCCAAAGCAGATGCTTCAGAGACCAAAAGGTAATTTCTTACATTCTCAATGTATGACAGAATAATTATATTAATACGTGTTCATTCACCAGTAAAATACATTTTCAAAATCTGACATTTTTTTCTGAACCTAATTTAGCTTTTTCCTTACCTAATTTATGCATCTTTGCTTATTCTAGGCACCGGTTAAAGAATGTTTGAATCAAGTAAATTTTAAACGAAAAATTCTGTGGACAATATGATGTCATATCTAATAATTGAACACTATAAGGCGCATCATACCAGCATTGTTACGTACAGTAGAATTAACTTGTCTGTGCATGTACAGTACTTTTCTCAGTGGGTATGTGATTACTTAGTTTTGTTTAGACAGTATATAAGTACAGAAATTTGATTTCATTCAGTCTTACGACATTACAGGAAAATTAAGCTTTACAATGGAATTTCTCTTCAGCATCATACAGATATGAAAGATATGGTAAAAAAAGTGCTGCAAATAAAAAGTAATAGTGTAAATAACCAAAGAAGGACTGCACAGGAACTATTTTTTTCCTGGGTCTGAAAGACTGAAATCTGAGAACAGTGCCGTGTTATTCAACTCAATTGTACAATATTTTATTTTCTTAACCTAGAGTATACAGTGCCCTCTTGCAGTATTTGGACAATGAAGTCCAAAATGTGATTTCCACTATAATATTATTAGAATACTACTAAATTCATCCTCAAAAACATAAATTAATTTCTGCTCTGGGGAGTCCATTAAACTTGATTGTTTTGAACCTTTTTATTTTGAAGGAGCAAAAGGATGTACAAAGATGTAGCAGGAGAAGTCTGATGTTTTGTTGATCAGAGTCCAAGACAAATGTTTACGAAAGTGTTGGAATGTGAAAAGTGTGGATCAAGGAAATGGAGATGCTCCAAGGAACATCATGAAGTATGGTGGAAGTCATGCAATGAAAAAGAGATGTAAATAATGCAAACAAAATGTTTACTGTGTTTATAATTTGTAATTTAATGATGAGAAATATAAATTATTTTACTATAAAGCAAAAAAAGTTTTTTTTTAACTTTTCTGTCCTAAAACATGCAAAAGTTATGGTTACAATAGCCAAGGAAATAGGGTATGAGCTGTATCTGAAAATTGGTACACTTGTAATTCTAGACTTGTGAATTAATGACTGGTTAATATATATAATTTTAACTGAGGATATACTGTACATAAACAGAAATATGAATACTTACAGTGTTGTTTATAATCTTGGTTTTCCTTTACATCTATAATGTGTATGTATAATGCACTGTATATGTTTATTATCATTATAAGATAAGATCACTTTATTGGCCATATACAATTTCTTGGATTAGGAATTTGTCTTTTCGCATACCCCAGCTTGCTCTCCATGAGACACACAGGCACATAGACGGGGTGAGAGAAGCTTGGGCTCAGAGCGCAGGGTCAGACATTTATACAGTGCCCCTGGGGTAAAGGGCCTTGCTCAGGTGCCCAATTATTAGTTATTTTTTATTTAGCTGATACCATTATCCAAGGCCTTAAATCCAAAAAAACAACTGGTTTTGGGGATGTCTACCCCTGAAGAAGGAAAGGCACATTCTATATCAGACAAGTATATTGACATATTACTCATATTAATCTGAATAAAATTGTCTTTCCTTTGAAGCAGTCACCAAAACACCCACAGTTACGTCCCAAGCTCCAGCCTATCCCTTATAGCAAAGTTCCCTGTTGCAAGTAAGACAGTGAGAGAACACATACTGTACGTTATAAAATAAAGATAATGTAAATCAAACTGTATTTGTGATAAAGGAATGGTGCATGTGACCCTTGTTGTATGACCTGTGTATGACCTGAGGTCTAACATAAACCTTTTCACTTGTTCACCCAGTGTCCTCATCCTGGAACAAAGTCACTTTTTTGTACTTCTGTATAGTTTATATGATTGTATACAGTATAAGTTAACTTATGTATAAGTGATTTTTGTCTGTCTTACAGTAGCTGTAGTGGATCTACAGTCACGTCCATATCAGTCCGTACTACCATGTTGTTTCAAGGTTACAGAGCTTGTCTCAGGCCTGGATTAAACGGAAACTGCTAATTGTCCATCACTAGGAACTGGGGGGGCTTAGATATTCTACCGGGCACTCACAGTATAGCAAGTTTATCTTTGTTCAGCCTGAGTGTTGTAACCATGCTTTACAGTATGTGACTAACGCAGCCAGGTTATAATCTGCAAATTGTTTTTGAACTACTAGAAGGAACTTTTTTTTATAAACTTCAGTTACTGCTGTTTCAAAAAATGTTTTTTTGTATTTTTGTCTGCATAATAGCAACTTAGTAAAGAGATACCTATTTGTACAGTTGTTTTTGTCTGTATTTCTGACTTCTGTGACCACCCTAGATTTTACTTTCATATTATATTGTTCTTGTCACAGTATTTCAGTTGTCAAGGGAGAGCTAAACTTATTTTGGTTATTAATCATATTCAAAAACAAAATTGGTGCTACTCTTTAAACAAATATGTAGCTTAATAATGAGGCAGACATTACAGATAAACATGAGGTACTGTATCTGAGATATTTGTAAAATATGTTTTTTAATCCATCATACATTACAATTCCTCCAGGGTAATTCACCGATTCACTTTGATGAGAAGCACAGTCCATCTCTTAAGATCCCATGAGAAGTCATTATAAGCAGTATTGACTTCATATGGGTTTCACCTTTTAAATACTAAAGAGTCACCTGTAGTCATTTTGTTCTACTAATTACAAAGGTCAAATCTGATTCAGTTAATCTTCTGATCTCTAAATGAAGCAAGGGAATCTGAGTGACTCAAAATGAGAGTTGACAGTACATCTGAGAAAATATAAGGGTCTTTAAAATACATTCCAGAGCATACATAAATGATTGTATTATGCATTATCCCCCAATTTTGAATTAAAAAAAAACATTCACATTAACACTATAAAAGCTCTCATCACTTTATGTAGACTAAACTTTTACAATTAATACAGATGAAAAAATACAAAATTACAAAATGTATAGAACACAAAATTAAAATTAGGAAAATAGTTTCCCTGCCGTAAATACAACTGACAAGATACAGTACGTCTGATAGGAATAGTGTTCAAGTGACATATACAGAATTATCTCTTTATTAAAAACAGCAATATGAAAATATGAGTGGCAAACTGTGGAAGCCCATGCCATGAAGGAGACATAATTTGTAGCCTCACAGTAGACATGCAGGCAGCTATGCTACACTTCTGTGAAAGCATAATGAGGCTTCTACTGTAACTCACTAATTTTAAGCTTACTCCCACATACAGTACCTTTGAAATTGGACTAAAAGACCTTAATAGTCTTTCAGAACAAACACCAAAGTCCAATAACATTTTTTTCTGCTAATACCACAGGCTTTAACTATTGTGTGTAATTTAGGCTTCTCTGACTTTCCAAGGTTACCGTAATCTAATGGAAATCATTTATCTACTAAGCTTGTCGCTTGAATTAGCCTTTTGCCTGAACCCAGAAAGTTTGAGATGCTGCATAAATATATTTTAAAGTGTTATGGCTGTGAATCACTTAATATCCAAAATCTTTTCCTTGAATTTATATGAACACTTCTGCATACAATCTGTTTTTTAAGTTCCTTAATCTTCCTTGGAAAGAAACAATGATCCATAGAAATATTACATTGTGCACTAAGGATAAATTACTTGAGACAAATTCAAATAATCATGACACTATGATGTTCCATCTACACTCAAATGTAGATGTTGGATGAGACAGTGGCAAGGTATTCTTCTTAATTTCAAAAGCAAAGGTTTTATACACATATTTCTTTCTTTAAATTTCCAAATTAAAA
Source organism: Lepisosteus oculatus (assembly GCF_040954835.1). Taxonomy (NCBI): domain Eukaryota; kingdom Metazoa; phylum Chordata; class Actinopteri; order Semionotiformes; family Lepisosteidae; genus Lepisosteus; species Lepisosteus oculatus. The sequence goes on from NC_090699.1 coordinate 37,608,783, forward strand.
AAATACAAATAAGTATACTACCATTCATGGGGGAGCCAATTAACCTACCAGTATGTTTCTGGACTGTGGGAGGAAATCAGTGTATCCTGAAGAGACTCATGCACATGGGAAGAAAATACAAACTCCATGTACATAGAACCCCAGGAATTAAATCCAGAGCCTCAGTGCTGTGAGGCAGCATTGCTAACCACTGTGCTGCCCCTGCAATCATTAAACAAATCTATTAATAATAACCTTAAATACTGAAAGTCAAATTCAGAGATATGTTTTACATAATGTACATAAGGCATTAAAGCTATGTTACACAAAGTTATGCATTAAATATCCTGCAGCAGCAGTTACATAGCAAACATTTCTGGCATATTGGTTAAGTACTGTCAACAGGTTAAAAATAAATTATTGTCTTACAAACTATCATCAAATACTTCAAGGAGTAAGAGGAGAATTGAAAATTTAACAAAGCCCCAGATGAGTCTGTTTGTATTTAAGTGAACCTGGTAGATCCCTCCCAGTTCAATACAAATCTGTGTTTGCTTGCATATGCGGTGCATATTGTATCATCCCATAAAGGTTGTGGAATGGATGAAGTGGAATCCAGAATCAAACCTTTGTGGTTCATCATACTATTCATAAAGCCTGGTGTGAACAGATAAGCTACAAAGGCATTTGTAGCAATGCCACTGTCTCGAAATAGATCCCATTAGAGCCTGTTTTGTTAATAAAGTGGAATGCAGTTTTACATATTTCTTTCCAATGGAGCAAAATAAAAAGTCCTGCAAGGTTGTCTGACCCAAACAGAACGTGTTTATGTCACTGTTATGGAAAGATTTATACAACTGCCAGAAAGCCTCAATCAATTAACACCAAACCCATGGTCCTTGGTGACCCTTGGTCCTCTGTGCCAATTAAAGCTCCTTATATTTCATTGCTCCATAGCTTGATTTAATGAGTGGCTTGAATGCCTGCCAGAGCTTGAGGTTGCCTTGTTTTGCAAGCTGTGAAAGATAATCCAAACACATTATTTAGAAACTGACTATATTAGAGCAGTCATGTCAGGTGGCAATAGTGTTAGTGCAAATTAATCAGTCTTTTCCATTTAAATGTTTATTTTCTTTCTCTTAATGACCTTGCAGGTTATCTAATTTAATTGTCTACAACCCATGGACCAGAAGGTGTAGAAAACCAATGTACATTATCATACATCTTCTTACTTTCTCCCAAATATACTACAGTGTATCATGATGCCATTTTTTGTTATCCATTTTTTTCCTAGTAATGTATAAAACCTTTGAGAAAATAAATGAATACAACCTGCTTTCAAGGTATTAGAGTCCAGGGGTCCATATAAAACTGGAATACACATATACAAAATGGAATAGAAAGAGAAGCTTCCAAAACTTTGGTTACTCTGAATTTAACAAGGTATCTACTGTATATATTTGTGAAATTATTCCTTCGGTACTTTTTAAACATGGCCAATTTACTATAACACTTAACAAAAATTTAAATCTGAAGACTAACAATAGCCCTGCATGTGTTGTTTTTTAGCCTGGAAACAAATGTAAGTATCAATAGGTCAATAATTGATTCAATTAACACATTAAGAACTAAAGTAGAAAGAAAAGCGGAACACCCAGTTTTTCTCCAGGACCTAATGTGAGCATTGTTGATCTAAACAAATATTACATGTGAATGCGTTTTGTTGTGGTTAGACTGTTTCCCCTAATTTAACAACAGGTGGTCTTAATGTTTGCTGGCATTGTAGCCTTTACTATAATTTATAATTTTAGAAAAAAAAGCATAATATGGCAGTCGGTAAAATTACTTGTACTTATTAAATTTCACACTGTTGTTAACACATTGTTGTGATTAGCAGTCCTGGAATTAACTTTTGATTTAAAGAGCAAGACTGCTGCTGAAAACTATCCTTGATAGCGAATTGATTTCCTAGCTAGAAAGATAATTACTCAACGCTGCACAGCAGTGGAAATGTGCAAATAGCCTGTCAGTCGCACTCTTGTGACAGCACATCTTCAGAGTTAGCTCACTGTTATCTCAGTTCAGACTCTTCATGTAAGCAAATAGCTTGAAAAATGTTGTAGGCTGTTACTGTTTCTACTGCCAGATAAAAAGGATTTAACTTGCCAAAAGCAGAATGAATACCTCCTAGAATAACTGGTCCTGTGACACAAATATGGTCATATCATGAACATTAAAAGTCTTGTAAATTGATGTCAACAGTGTAAACAAAACTGCTAATTTGATTAAGAATCCTGCAGATTTATGAGCCTTTGTGAGCTCCTCATCCTATAATTTCAGTCTTCTTCAGTTCTTCTGTTTGTGGTTGTTCAAAAACTTAAAAACTAAAAGGAATGGATGTAATACAGTATGTGGAAGAGTGGGGTTTATTGTATATATTAGCAGGATATCTCAGCAATAAAAAAAGGAAAAAGACACTCGCGTGCAATTAAAATAATCACATTTGGATGCTCCGCTATTTATTAAATTAACTTAAATTCCTCTTTAAAATGACTTAACATTCTCTGTAAGGTTACTTAAACATTAAAATTAAGAAGAAATTCTGTACAAGTGATAAATGGAATTTCAAAATCAATGTTATATTGTTGTATTCTGCCAGGTCTGCAGAGGTACACCTTGTACCATAAAACGGCTAAAAAAAAGGGTTACCTATTGTATTTGACTTTAAATTGTCTTTCTTTGTTACTGGGCCGCCCAAGTAGGCCCAAGGCATGGATAATAATACAAGTCATTTAAATACATGGGTCTGTATTAATTAACCTCATAAAAATACAACAATACCACTGCATGAACACTGCAAGACATTAGATGGACTACACTGCTTACAATTCATATTTAAGTGCCCAGCTGTGGACTGGTGTTTTTGGACTTAGGGACAGATGAGTATGAGTTTGCTCAGTTTTTTTTTTCCCCAGGGAGGATGTTCAAAATTTTGATGACAGCATTAAGTAGTAAAAAATGTATTTTACTTAAAACCGAGTTATTTTTGCATTTAAGGTGCAACAGAACAGATCATATTGAATATAATTCCTCTCATACCATTAATCTGTCATTTACATAGCTGTCTGTTAGGCTAAAATGAAGATGGAATCATAAATAACACTTTGCAATGGTTAAGTCAAGAAGAGCCTGCAGCTACTGCTGTACCCTTCACTTTCATATTGGCATGGGGTATTCAATTATCTGCTATCTTTTGACAGCTATCTATTGTTTGCAACATGTGCTGAATGGACATTTATGAGTGTTGTTACTTGACTACTGCACAGCCTTATCAAAATGTTACATTCTTTATTTCATCAGAGATTAAGACGAGATGACTGCAACCTGACAAATAAAAAGTAGGCTATAAACTATTTAGTGAAGTTATAGTGTACAAAGAGCAGAAATTAACTGAAATGCGAAAAACCTCATACTAAATGTCACTATTTGTCAGTTTCTTGCTTCTTAACAAGAGAGGTGAGGCAGTTAACAGGCTGTGAGAACGTCGAGAGCAAAATTTACCATTAAAGGACAGGAGGAACAGCAGGTAACACAAGAATGCAGATAAAATATTTAAAAAAAACGTGGGTGTGAACCTTTTGAATTACCTTTTATTATTCAAATAAAAAAAAACATTTAATTTTTATTCTAAAATTCATTCATTGCTTGTCATGCATAAGATGAGATAAGATCACTTTATTGGTCATATACAATTTCTTGCATTAGGAATTTGTCTTTTTCGCATACCCCAGCTTTCTCTCCATGAGACACACAGACAGAGAGAAACTTGGGGTCAGAACGCAGGGTCAGCCATTGTGCAGCGCCCCTGGAGCAGCTGGGGTAAAGGGCCTTGCTCAGGAGCCTAAAGGAGTAGGATTCCTCTGCTGGCCACGGGACTTGAACCGGCAACCTTCTAGCCACAGGCAAAGATCCTTAGCCACAGAGCCAATATTTATTAAATTAGACCCAATATTTGTCTACCAAAAACAAATATTGTAACTGTGTTTTCCATCCATCCATTTTATAACTGCATGATTTAATACAAGCCAACCAAGGAGCCACCCCAGCAAGCAATAGGCACAGGGCAGGATACACTCTGGGCTGGACGCCAGTCCATCGCAGTGCACGAGCAGACACAAGCATGTTCACACTCAGACCAGAGCCACATATTTTTCCAGGAAGCCAGTTAAATCTATGAGTATGTCTGTGGACTGTGGGAGAAAACCCGATCACCCAGAGGAAACCCAAACAAACATGAAGAGAACATATAAAGTCCGTGCAGATAATACCCCAGGAACTGAACCCAAGGCCCATCATTGTGAGGCAGCATTCCTACCACTGCAACTGTGTTTTATCCTACAACAATTCTTGCAAACGAAGCATTAAATGACAAAACAATGGGAAACTGAATGACTTAAGAGGAATCAGGTGTTAATTTAATCTATGTTTTCCCTCTTTGGTCTTCATCAACAGCACAGCTTCCAAATAGGAAAGCCTTGTGAATGAACCATTTTATTGACACGGTTGTAAATTGACACATAAAATTGACACATTTTATTCATTGTGGGACAAACATGTACTGTACATGAAATCTAGCAGTATGCATTTAACTTCATTTGTTTTCTTAAGAACACTTTGGGAGTTTAATTCTATCCAGATTCATTTATCACCAATAAATGATATATTCCTCCATGTATGCTCTTTAGGCAAATCCTTGTTTAATAAACATATTTACATTTACTGCCATTTAGTAGGCTGACTCACTGTAGTAGTACCTTGAAAGTACAACATGCAGAAATAAACTGTTAACAACCTTGAAATTTTGCCTATGTTTATCAGACTATTCCAAATATTGGGTGAAAAAAGGTTATAATATGGGGCAGAAAACTGTTTACACAGCATGGATAGTTCATCAACTTCTGTTTATTCTGGTACTGTTTATTGTAAGTATTTTCTAATAGAATTTCAAGATATTTAATTATCAAGAAGAACAAAAAGATGACAAAAAGAATAACTTCAACAGTACCAAACCTTTACAACAGTACCAAATTTACAACTGGTGTTCAGAAACTTAATGCTTAATGTGGACTACAGTGGTAAAAGTCATTATATGGTTTGCCAACAGAAATCATATAAACAATCCAGTCATGAGTATGGATTGAATGAGTCATGAGTACAGGATGAATAGCAAATGGTGAAGCACTTCAATTTTCTCTTAAAGCTAAGTTTAGTAACTTTATATACAAAAGTTAATCCAATTGTTAAACTATTTGCAAAAACATTAAAGATTGTATTCTTATTTATTATTTATATCACAAACATGGGCAGAGATTTTCACACATTAAAACAAAACTTTATGATGAAATTCAGAACACTATCCATCCCTGAAGATGCTGTAATTGGAAGCAAAATTAATGGTTTGCTTTTTAATGTATGAACTGAGACTTTCAGAAGATCTCTGTATTCTGCTGATCTGTACCCTTGTAGACTTCAAGGACAGTCACATCTAGCCCTTGCTCAAAATTGCAGCAAATCCTCAAGAGACTCTAAATTGTCATAATATTAGATACACTTTTCTCACTACTTTACCACTCCTGCAATTTTAAGAGACATTTTTCCCATAGTGTTACAAGGACCAAACCTAAAAAAAAAAACATAGGAGCTTTGGTGCACTTATTTATATACGTCTACAATCACTAACTTTTTGTGCAGTTTCCAAATATGAACAGCTGGCAGACTGAAGATCTTCATGCAACTGCAGAAGACTGAATGTACTTCACAGAGGGAGAAGACAGCTTGCGAGATACTTTCACTGAGATTTCCATATGATGGGTCATATGACAACCTAACAAACTCTGAGGGAAAAACAGATTGGCACTGTGAGGTACTTGAAATTAGAACATCTAACCTGTTTAACATAACCCTACTACTCTCCTGTCTGATTGAGTGACTTTCAGAGGTCAACAATTGTTTATCAGAGATGATATAGCTCTGTATCCTCCTGATTTGAAGAAAGTCCTATGGGAATTTATGATCATCTCACATTCTGATGGTTGCATTCTTATTTCATTTATTTCTACTAAAGAAATAGGTTACAAACACAAGGGCAAAAGCAAAAAAACACACACCCTGACAGAAAGTGTTTAGAATAGTGTCCAGTTCAGTAAGCAATATACAGTTTATATATACACCTCCCATTGTAAGCAAAAGTTACTTCTTTTGGAAGCAGCAATTCTGCAAAGGGACATGTGAGATTAATTGAAATGATAAAGACAGAGGTAATTGATCTCTGTCATGGTTGCAGCTTGAATTGAAAATAAGAACAGGGAAAATTCCCAGGCAATTTTAAACAGCTCAATCAAATAAACCGAGATTTAGTTGGAAACATCAAATAATCAAATAATATTAAATTGATATTAACAAATAATCCAGTAATCAACATACCACTCTGGCCATTTCGAAAATATTCCTTCATAATGAAACAGAGACATGGACAAACTACAAAATTTGAAATTAAATATATGCTGTAATAGATGGCATCTAATTTAATAAAATGCTGAATGTCCCTTGGAAGAGCTATAATTTTGGATTACTTATATCTGTTAGATCAGTTTTACTGAAGTAAATTGATGAAAATTGTGATGTTGTGCACTGCAGTCCCTATTGTGCAGCCTTAATTATGTGGAGAAGGTAAGAACAGCATATTGTTAGTAATTTAAATCATGAACTAGTGCCACAACAGGTGTATAAGTGTATATAACGTTTTTTTTTAAATAATTAAAACCTAAGTCAAAGCACCAGATCAAAATATAACAGGGATGATCGTTTGGACATGACAGAAGACATAACTTAAATATTTTACCACATAAAATTCTTCCATTCTCAACACATGTGAGAATGTAGTTAAATTACAATGTTACTAGACATACTGTATAATTCTATTTCTGTGGAAACTGGAGCTATCATTCTTTTAAATCAAAACACACAACTGTACCCGTATTAAGAATGCTTTTATATACAGATGCAGCCATTCAAAACAAGCGGGCCGCTTGTTATTCTTAGCTACTAAGATTTCCCTTCAGTGGTAAAATTCCATATAAATATTCAATACTAAACCGGGCACAGTAAAGACATTTAACTCTTTCTACGACCGACCAACACACCACGAGTGCCCCTGTTGGTCAATCAATCACGTACCGTGGTATTTTGGGTCAACACGTGTCACGATGTGCGAGGCTGTAGCCAATTACCTCTGGTACGTGTCTGTACCGCGCACTTTGAATGGCTGCATCTGTACATTGTGACACTGTTGAAAATCTGCCAAACCAACAGATTCTTCAACAAAATTTCAATAAGACGCTGCTGGTTCAGAAGCAGTTATCACTATCTGTATGTCACATTGTTAGAGACTAATTGCAGTGAGATACTTATTTTTATTTTACTTCTAGTCTTTTAAGAGACCGCATAAATCTCCTTCATTCTGATCAAGCAAATGTACATGTTTTAGGGCAGGACCTTGTTCCAGAGCTAAGGTTCTGATGTATTTACAAGATCAGTAAGAAAATCATTAAATTGAATCTGGCAGTGAAAATGAACAAATGCATTAAACCTACTTTAAATCTAGAGAAATTGATTAATATATAGATGAGAAGAGAGAAAACGAATGGTAGAAATGTATCATTTTTCATTTATTTGTTCGTTCATCTGAAGATTGCAGTGCCCTCATTGACAAGACATGTCAAGGTGACTGAGCTTGCTTTTCTCTTTGCTTTGACTGCTTCTACCTCTCTAATCAGCGCTACCAGCTCCTGCTCTTCCAGCCTGGACAGCTGTTCATTTTACAGCAAGCTCTATAAACATGTATATCCATCTGCAGACAATTCCACAGTCTCCACTTTCTGCTGCAGCAGCTTAGACAGCTTTTCGACCAGATCCACCCATCTAGTAAGAAAGAGCATCCTGTCAGAGGAGATGCACCCCTGAGATGCTTAACGTCTACCTAACTGAGGACACCTTCATCAGTAAGAGGAAACCAACAGGGAAGGAAGAGGGATCTGAGCAAACGTCATTCTCAGCATGAACAGGGGTGAAGTCCACTAACCAGCACCGTAGAGGCCCAGAAACAAGTAGCCATATACTGGGAGTCCTTCCTGAAGGACAGAATAAAATTGAAAGGAAAGGGAAGAAACCAGAACAGTCATAAAAATAACTCTCTATTAGTTAGATTCAACTGCAGAGAGAGCAAAGAAATTAATTTAATATTATTTGGCAGATTTGGTTTCTGTTGCTCTTTATAAATACACAAAATTCCCAATTTTTCCTGTATACCCTGCTACTATTACAACTAACAGATTATTTTACAATAACTACTATGGAATAAGTAAGGCCTTATGCAATACAAAAAGACAAGTACAGATAAAAATATAAAAGTCTGAGTGGGGAGAATAAAACCAGAAGCCTCTACTTCTCCCTATTTTCATACATGCACACTTTTAAAATCTGGAACTAAATATTATATGTAAACATTATGATACAGTATGTCTCTTTCACATTCCAATTTTTATAATTTTTGAAACATTTCTGAATGAATAGTCTTCTAAGCTTGACATTATAGTACCTAATTTCTGGAAGTATCTGTTTTTAAGTTAAGTAATATGAAGCCTGAAAAAATGTAAGATATACCACACACAATATTGAAGATTAATGTGTTTTTTTCCATATGAAAGCTTCCTACAGTACATCTGTCAAAGGCTTGAAAATAGCCTGTGTCATATTCTTAGATACTAATAGCCCTATATAGCTTTGCATTAAAATGTTGTTTTTTTGCATGGAATATTTGATTGTTAGCTCAATGCTATCTCCAGATGGAAGCATACATTTTGACAGGCATTTTTTTATGCATCACAATGCATTTCACAGCATGATCATTCTGTGATCTTGGTGTACATTACCTGAAAATGATTTGTACTGCATTTTAAAATTGCATATTTGTTATGAGCCAGAAACAAAGAATGGCTTTCCTGAATTGTAATGTTTGCTACTATAAGTTCTTTGATTAGTTCAGCATGTTCTGATATAGGCTTGTATACACCTCCACGCATAAGCCCAACAATTTCTAGTAAAAAAGGTTTTGAAACAGAAAGAGTATTCTCCAGCTCATCTTATTACTTTTTTACATAACAGCATCTCAACAGTTTTTTTTCCTCTGTTTTCTTCTTTCTCTTTTTGGTAATTCCTATAATTAGAAAGTTGCTTAATTGCTAAAACTTTCATTTTTATCTTTCAAAATAGTTACTTAAGATCTTTTGACCAGAGATACTGTACATGCATTTTGTGCAGGCAGTAAGTTAAAACAACATTTCAATTCTTATAACTGTGATTTAAAAATATTGTATGAAATACACTAAGAAATTACATGTAAGGCCAAGATATTTGTTTTCCGAGGGCTTTTATGACAGTGAAAGACTAAGCTGTCAGACTAGTAATCAGTGACTATCAAGTTAATGCATACTGAACAGCTTTAAGAGTTCACTTAAGACTTGAATTCAATGACAATTTAAGTATTGAGAAAGAATGATCACAGGAAGAAGTCTGAAAATTGAAGTTTAAATGTAAAAAACCATCATACACAACACTATAAAGTCTTTTGTTCAAAATAGTGCACACAGAGCCACCTAGTGGAAAACATATGAATGAAAATAGCAAAAGCAAAAGCTAAATACTTGGTTGTATACTGCGGTTACCAAGAAAATGGGTAATATAAAAGGGAGCACTGGCAAAGATGAATTAAAAATGATACAAGTATACAGAAATTTCACTTAGTTTAAAATCATGTCACAAGATATGTACTAAGTGATAATTATTTGACTTTTCATCAAATTAATAAACTATGTTTAAAAATAATTTGCATGAGCAGCTGCAAGAATGTCAATGTCAAAGTAATATTAATTTAACCAAGTGGGTATCAGTCCATTTGAAATGGAAGTTGTGACACTTTTAGCTTGGGGGCTTGAATTGAATTTGGAATGAAAGTTTTTTTGTTAGGCAATCAACTGTAAGACTTGAATATAAATTCAAAAATGGAAAACAAGCAAAACTGCAAACTGATCAAATTAAACTACATACTTAACTGTTATGTATTTTAAGGTAAGTTGTAAGCTTAAGTTTGTCTTAGAAAAGAAGCCTTTGTATTTTAAATACCTGAGATTGTTTATTAGTACTTTACTAAATTACTAAGTTTAGCTGATGATATTGCCATGGTACACATTGCTTTTCCTAACAGACTTTAACCTTGGGAGACCTGTGTCCCACCATTATACCAAAGTTCCAAACATGCAAAATGCAGAATTGGAGAAATTTATGTCAGACACCTGGAATCAAAAACTGATGTTCTTCTCGAGTTGCAATCATCACCTGGACAAGTGCATCTTTAACAGAGCAAACAGATGGAAATCACTCAGTGCCAAGTGAAGGCTAGTTGGTGGGTGTTCCAGCAACTCCCCCTCATAATGCTGTAATCACTCACAGGTGTAGTTTGCAGTGTGTGGCATTATCATTCAGCAAGATGCCACCCCGATGTACTGTAGCACCTCAGGCAATTTTCAGCATAGGGCCTCCCACTATCAGTCCAACCTGTGACATGACAGATGAGCTCAGTATTGCACTACATTTGCACATGACTAACAATCTTCAAACTGATTGTTGGCATTGTCAAGGACTTTGGCGAAGCAGGCAATGTTACAGCACTCCACTGATTACAACCTACAGTATAGGGTAACTAATTCTTGAACATCTTGTCACCTTATTAACAAAAATGCCTTTGGATGTGCAAGAATTTTTGGCAACACGCTGGTCAGAAGTTAAACATTGTTTCAAGGTTTTTGTGGTCTCCCCAATTTGATAGTTATATTACAAATTTACTACATTAATTACGTGTATCCCCTGTTAATGTTATGACTAACTTTTTTGTGTCTACAGATGTTTACTTGCAAGATGCAGATGAGTATCCTTTAATTTCGGAGTTTCAAACATAGCACAGTGTTAATCTGGTTAATAAGATGTTTATTGACTTTTTAATGATGTTATCAACTGTCACTTTGTATGTAGGTATTATAACTATTATTTTTCTATATTAAATAGTGTGCAATTGTGTTAAAAGTGTTATCGATTTTTCTTGTCAGGGAAAATAATGACAGATTAATTTAGCTCTCTTTTACCTAACATACAGTTGTGAAAAAAAGTTTGCGAACCCTTTGGAATTAATTGGATTTCTGCATGAATGGCTCCTAAAATGTGATCTGATCGTCTAAGTCATAATAATAAATTAAGACAGTCTTATTTCACAAAGAACACACACAACATTTTACATTGTCATATAATTATTGAACAAATGGTTTAAAATCAAGGTCATTGATGGAAAAAGTATGTGAACCCTTATATTGAGTAACTAGTGGAACCTCCATTATTGGCAATAACCTCAACCAAATACTTTCTGTAGCTGCTGATCAGACCTGCGCAGCGGTTAGGAGATATTTTGGCCCAGAGGGCGCTCCTTCTCTGACCTGTCCCTAGTTTCCGGTCTGCTGTCCTTCCTGTCCCTCTCTTTCCCTTGGGCTATATATTTCCAGGTCTTGCACTCTGTCCTGGCTCAGCATTGATGTTCGGATTTCCTGAGACCCGCCTAGCACCAGGGCGCCCCACGTCTGCTCCCTGAGGGCATAGGTTTCTATACGGCATTCCTGAACTCTTTGCACTAATGAGCCCGGGCCTTTTTCCCGTCTCGCCGCTACGCATATGGGTCTTTTTCTGCTCTCCTGCTCCCCACGGTTAGTCCCTTTGGACGTCCGTGACAATATTTTTGGGACATCTTGCTAGAATGGCCTGCTTCAGATCACACAACCACATTTCAATGGGACTGAGATCAGGAAAAATATGGAATTTCTTCTGTTTGAAGCACTCTGTGGTTGATTACGCCTGTGTTTTGGATCATTGTCATGTTGCATGGCCCAACTTCTTTTGAGTTTTAGATCACAGACATTCTGATGTAGAATTTCCTGAAACAACTTAGAATTCATTGGTCCCTCAATGATTGCAAGCCATCCAGGCCCTGAGGCAGCAAAGCAGCCCGACACCATTATACTCCATCTACCATGCTTCACAGCTGGGATGAGGTTTTGGTGTTGGTATGCAGTATTTTGTTTTCTCCAAACATAATGCTGTGGACATTTACCAACAAATTCAGCATTTGTCTTATTTGTCCACAGAACATTGGTCCATTAGTGCTGTGTAACATTCAGGTGGTCTTTAGCAAACTTGAGATGGGCAGCAATGTTTTTTTTTGGAGAGCAGTGGTTTCCTTTGTGGTAACCTCCCATGAACACCACTCTTGTTCACTGTTTTTCGTATGGTAGAATCATGAACACAGACATAACCAAATGCAAGGGATGCCTGCAGATCCTTAGCTGTCACCCTAATGTTCTTTAACATCCGTTTGAGAATCGTACTGCGTGCTCTTGCATTGCCCGTTATAGGATGTCCTCTCCTAGGCAGAGTAGCAACGGTGCTGAATTTCTTCCATTTGTAAACTATCTGCCTGACTGTGGACTGATGGAGGCCCAAATCTTTAGAAATCCTTTTGTAAACCCTTTCCAGTCTTATGAGCTTCAACAACTCTTCTTTTCAGGTCCTTTGAAATCTCTTTTGATCGGGCCATATTGCAGATCAACAGAATTCTGTTGTGAACAGCAGATAACCAAAATTGTGTGATTTTTTTTTATATGGCAAGGCAGATCTGAATGGATTGGAACACCAGACTCCACTTACCCTCTTTTCAAGATGTCATTATCCTAGAGGTTCATGTGCTTTTTCTATCAATGACCTTGATTGTTTAAACCATTTGTTCAATAAGCTTATATGATGTGTGGTGAGCTTTCTGGCGCACTATGGTTGCTGTCGCATCATCCAGGTCTGATGCTGCACATTGGTCGTGGTGGAGGGGAGTCCCCATTACCTGTAAAGCGCTTTGAGTGGAGTGTCCAGAAAAGCGCTATATAAGTGTAAGCAATTATTATTATTATTATATGGCAATGTAAAATGTTGTGTTTGTTGTTTGTTAAATAAGACTGTCTTTATTTATTATTATGACTTACTGTAGATGAAGATCAGATCACATTTTAGGAGCCATTCATGCTGAAATCCAGTTAATTCCAAAGGGTTCACAAACTTTTTCTCACAACTGTAGGATTGCTATAACAATGTTATTCTTCTTGGAAATATATAATATATGTATATGCTAATTTGTAGACTGTAAACAGTAAAAGACCTTTCTCAAGAAAGTGCATTGTTAATCAAGTCTAAATAGAAGCTTAAAGTGTCAGTGAGTAAACTGTAGCATAACACTCCAGCTCTCTCCTCTCCAATGCATTTGTCCATTAATCTTAAACACTGTAAATTAGCATATGAAAAACACTTTGCTAATGAAACCAGGGACAAGGAAGTAAGACATGATGGAGATCAGGTGCTTAACTAGAAATAAACAATTTATTCCAGCACAATACAAGCTTTACCTAAGCTTGACCTGTCTTAAATACCACAGATGATTGCCAGCATTTATAATACAATTATGATAGGGCTTCAAAAATGTACAAGACATTTCTCATTTTAAAGCAACTTATGAATTAAGGGCAGAATACAATTACATTTACTGTATAAAACAGGGCAGTGTCCAGTTCTAAATGCAGAGAGCTGTCTACCTCATTATCAGATCAACTTCAAGGTTTAAACTGTTTCTGGGATTCTCAGACACAGAAAAACACAGAATTGTTAGTGTTGCACTCCTCAGGAGTACCTGAGGTACTGTATTCAGTCATAAATGAGCTATGCAGACATGTCTGGGAAATAAATTAGTCTTTCCAAAAAGTGACATTGAGATTGGTTGTGACTTGAGTGCTGAGTGGCACATGTAAATGTCTATGTATATACATAAACTGTGCCATATAGTGTATGTAGTGTCATTATCAGGCAAAGAGTCAGCAGCTCAAGTGGGGGTATACTGCCTGTCTGAAACACAGGGTAAAAAGTCCTTGTCACACATCCATAACATTATACATAACATCCATTATCTACTGTATGTTACTTGACTTGAAAACATACTGTATAGAACCAGGCAGCTGCTTTCTCAATTTAAAAAAGGTATTTAATACACTGTGCATAAAATAAAAATATGTTTTTGAAGATATCTAGATCATTATTTCAGTTATAGTATGGACAGGATTATTTTCTAGGTCTTTATGTACTGAAGTGAGTTACTGAAGTAACTGTAGAGTGCTAATAATACAAATTCTACAATAAACGTAAGGTGGAATAAAACTACTAAGCTCAACTGTATCAGAACTATGGTACATGTGCTATGTACATGAGGATTAGAAATTAATAACAAATTATGCAATGTTTATACATAATAGCGTAGCATGAGATACTGTATGTCACCAAATGTGATTTAGTCCTAAAGCTGGGTTAACTCATCCATTTTTTTTCTAAAATTCATTAGGTTTACTGCTTTTTCTATGACATTCACATTTAAGCCCCTAATGTCTGCTAGATCACAAAGTTCGAAGCAAGTGCTGGATCCCTGTGTGTTTTTTTTTTTAGAATTACCCATCAGCCATTACTTACTAAAGCTAAAAGGATTTGGCTGTTCTAATCTTCCATCACAACCTAGGCCTTCCAGCCTGGGATTAAGTCTAGCTGTCCTTTCCTGAACCTTCTGTAAGGCATTTTTCTAAAGAGTATCAGACATTGTTGTACTTAATCGTTGGTCTTGAATACAAATCAGACAAAGCTAAATACAACAGAAATAAAGAAAGAGTAGACAACTTTGTGAAAGGGCCTGAAAAGTATTGGAATTGGGAGATTTTGGAGGATGGGACTAGAATGGCCGGGACTAGAATAGAAACGTGCAACTTTTTTGAAAAAAAAAACAAAAACAACAAAACTGTTCCCCTACTAGTAAACATATAATTTAGCTTGCATTCTACATTAATCACTAGCATGGGCTGTGAATCTGTGAACAATTTTGGGTACCACCTTGCAATTAAAAAAACACTCATGTAGGTGTCACAACTGTACGTTTGTACTGTACAGTCAAACCAAGTGTAAATCTTTGTTGTACAAAAAGAAAAAGGGAGGGGTGCCATTGAATGAATGAATTCATAAAATTTTTAAGAATAATCTGACAATCAAAATAAATGTAGCTTGCGCATGTGGCTGAAAACTCAGGATTGTTGAAAGAAAAACTATTACTGTCCCATCCAAATGTTCTGTTTATGTACTAAGAGCTAACAACTGAACAGAAAACAACTATTATTTCAGAAACAAAGCTGGATAAGGTAGATTACCTAAGTGTTTATGCAGGTGTTTGTCTATATGCATGTGTAAATACTGTAATTTGAAGTATTTTAAGCACTTCAAAACAATGCACTTAATTAGCCAATGCAGTATATATTCACTGAAATGTGACATGTAAAAGCTACATTCTTTGCTTATTAAACAAAATATTTTGAAACAGCTGCAATCTGAAAACAGGGTCTGTCAATCAGTTTAATTGTTTGTTATTCAGTGATGCATAGCTTGGAGGCTAACTGCATGAGTGTTGCTTATAGGTTTGTTGGACTTTTTGTTATTTGTTTGACAGCTGTATTCTACAGCTGTGAATGCCCTGATGTAAAGATGGCTGGCTAATGAGTAATGATTTCAGGTACAACTAATTCATTACCTATTGATCACTCATTTTTATAATTGATGCCAGTCTATACTGTAGAGTCTCTTAATAATGTAACATCAATTATGCAATCTGATTGTTCTAATTATATGTCACTATCATGTTGCAAAATCAGTCTTCGTCTTGGTCTTAACCAAGGCTCCATGTATTTTCCTCTAATGCCTGGTTGTATTAATGCTACTTGCCAAGTATATACAGTAGCTGATTATTTTTTTTAAGATGTATGCTTCCCGGCTACTGCAGTAGATGCTTTTTTATGATATGGATGTACATATCTCCTTTTCAGTTTTATCAGGAAGTACTTCTGAAGGTAGGCTCAGAACTTTAAAACTCCTCAAACTTAATTAATATAGATATTATCATCTTAGTAAATACAGTACACACACCACTGATTTATTCACAAGCTGAGAACAATAATGCCAAAGCCTTTGAAGACCAATATCAGAATTTAATAATAACCATCCAATTATTTATTAACCAAATAAATCAGTTGAGCAGAAATGACCACTTACAAAAATGACCTGGTCTTTGGCTTACACAGAGGACAAAGCCATGAAAGAAAGAAAAGGACAATAAATTACATTTAAATAACAGGACATGGCAGTATTAACAAATGCATCTGTCAAGCAGAAAGATTTCATCATATAACAGAAAGCACTGTCAGATACAAAGGTGCAATCTAAGACATAGTTGCTGGAGATTACACCAAACCCAATAAAGAAAAAAAATCTAAACTAAAAGCAATGGCCGAGTTAAAAAAGATGGTGGCAAACAAAGGTGCACAAATTGTAACAGGCAGAACACAGAAAACTTAAGTCTGGTTCCTTATTAAGTTATTAAAGGCATGTACAATAAGCCCGATATTTGACAATAAGATAAGACATTCAAAACAAGTATGGAGCTGTCCAGCACCTTCTTATTTGAAAAAAGGTACTTTTATATATAATTTCATCATTAAAATATACAACTTGAAATGAAGCAAAGTAACACTTTAACATTATTTTCAAAATTTTTACTGCCATCATACAGCATAATTTTATGCCATTTATTTTAAAGTGTGCTTAAGTTCAAATCACTTTTGAACATAAGAGTTGTATCTTCAAGCCTTTTTTCTTATTTTTTTAAAAATAAAATCCTTACTGAAGGTATTTCTAGTGTAATTTCTGTAATATAAAACTGCTAGAAATCTTTTTAAGACATGTCAGATTTATATTGTGCAATCAAGTATTTAAGAAGGGTTATATCACATGTATGACATTCCGAAGGACCAAAGTAAAATAGATGAAAATTGCATAAAGCAAGAAATATGAAAGGTGAATAGTAAATTTCTTGCTCAAAATTAGAATAATTTAGCCATTCAAATTACATATTTTTTGTGTAGAGCATTAAGATGTGTCAAGACACTAAAAAAGCAGCTGTCTTAGGGTTTCCGAATTTTTACACAAGAGCATACAATGGCATTTTTGAGGCTGAAGTTGACAGAACTGAGTTAGAGTGTAAAGATGAATAATCTTTGATTCAGAGTATAATCCTTGATATTTTGGTACCACCTATTTTAAACTAATAACATACTGTAACTGCGGTTTTAGTGTTCTTGTTCCTCAGTTTATCGGAAAATGTAAATTCTTTAAGTGTTTTATCGTTAGAAAAAAAACTTTACATGAGCTGTTTAGTACTACAGCTTTAACTAGAGTACTTAATCAAGTTTACATGAACTGGAAAATAAAGTAACCAATACCAATGTTGATGCCACTCTGAATGTTTCTGTTAAATAACACAGGTCTTGTTTTGGAACAACTAATCAATAGGTTGGAAGAGTAATTGAAAAATATCAAAAAAATTAGATTTTATTAGATGCCCCCTCCCTTCAAAGAAAACAGACTGTGACAGAGGAGCCTGTCACAAGGTACAGGTAGCACGGGAAATGCACTATTCATACACCTTCCACTGAGCAGTTGCTACATAAGATCCTGAGGGAGCATGCTCAGGGCTTGACTAGTAACTGCTATTACTTAATTTCATATACATTCACATACATAAAACCCATACTTAAACACAGGTATTAGTATATATTGTGGTGTGAATGGAGAGCGCTCTCAAAATGGATGATGGACTCGTACAAGTACTTGGGAGTGCACATCGACGATAGACTGGAATGGTCTAAGAACATGGAGGCCATCTATAAGAAGGGACAGAGCCAACTTTACTTCTTGAGGAGGCTCAGGTCCTTCAATGTATGTAGTAAGATACTTCATATGTTCTATCAGTCGGTGGTAGCGAGTGCCATTTTCTACGCAGTGGTATGCTGGGGCCCTGGGATTAGAGAAGCGGATTCTAAAAGGCTGAACAAGCTCATCAGGAGAGCAAGCTCTGTCATTGGGTCTGGCCTGAACCCCTTGGAGGTAGTGGCTGAGAGGAGAATGGTGTCCATCATGGACAACATCTCCCATCCCCTCTATGACAGGCTTGCAGAAATGAAGAGCACATTCAGCAATAGACTGATTCATCCACGGTGCGACAGGGAGTGCTACAGGAGGTCATTCTTGCCTTCTGCCAGACTGTACAACGCATCCACCTTGCGTCTGGGCAGAGGCAACATTGACAGTGACCCGTTTCTAGACTGAACGCATCTACACATCTACTGCTACATCTGTTCTCTTTTTTTCTTTTCCCGTTTACAACCGTTTTTTGTGCAATATATGCCAGGGACCTGTGCAATACATTTATATCTATATCTACATCTATATTTATATTCATATGTGTGATACGATTTTTCTGCGTACTGTTCTGTTCTAGTTTGTTCTTTGTGTGCCCGGACTGTGAGTAACTCTTTTAGTGCACCCCTCACTGTACTGATTGTAGTGTATGTATTGTACTATTATTATATCATTTGTTACACTGTGGCTGTGTTGTCTGTGTTAAGCTGCTGTTGCGCTGCAATTTCCCTCACGGGATCAGTAAAGTATCTATCTGATACTTGCCGTGTTTTTTTTTTTTGGTGCTAGTACTTCCAGGGTGGGTCAGCCTATGGTGGCCTCAGAAGGCCAAACTTAACCCCAGTTCTGAAGGTTTATTTATGGAGTTGGAAAAAACCACATGCATGTGAAGAGAGGGAAATGCTATTGTTTGTATTGTTTTTCTGTATTGTTTATTTGAACCAGGATCAAAAGAACTGTGTAATTAAGATATGTGATGTTCTTTGGTTATACAGGAATTAATTATGAATGTATAATTTGTGAAATGATGATGAATTGGAGAAATTGTTTGTTCCAGAGGGGGAGGGGCTTACATGCTATTTAAGCTGGCTCCTCAGCCTAAGAGGGAGTAGTTGGTGGTGGTTGGCGAGTCAGGTAGTGTGACTTAAATCAGAGAGAACCCAATAAGAAAAGGAGGATTTGTCGTTATTTAAAGAATTATTTTTGTTCCTTTTTGGGGTTTTGTTTTTCTGGTGTGGGGGACTGGGAACACTGTAAATAAACTGCACTTATTTTACTTGAGTGCTTTGCGGCAGAGCCATTCTTTTATAAAACGGACCTACTTTGGCCTTCCTCAGGCCATTGCGAGACACAGACATACATCTATACAGTAATAAACTATTAATGATTTTTTTATTTATGATCCTAACATGCATATATAAAAAGATTTTAAATAGTTTTCTGAACCATTAATTTTGTGTACATTATTCTCCACTATTTGTAACAATCCAAATATACAAACATTGTTAGGTTTAAAATACCCAGGAAAGCAAAAGGATTGCTCTGAGTCAAGGAAAATGTGCAGAATATATTTTTTCACATATAAAATAGACCTACAGTATCTACAAAGACCTTTGATCCTGTTTGACATCTATTTAGCCATAGCAAGAAACACCACAAACTTATTAGGGCTCAGCATTGTAGAAAAGCTGTATCTTAACTAGGAAAATGGTCTTCAGGTACTGTACTGTCTCTTTTTGCTTTCTTGGACACTCTCAAAGGTTTCTTAAAATGACCATAAGATCATTTCAACAATAATGATACAGCTACACAACACTGATGAGCTCTTATACAGAACAAAACAGCAGTCTGTTGTTGTTTACAAAGGCTAAAGTAGATGTGAAATAGAATTAAAGATTTTAGTGAAATAGCCATAGTAATTTAATTAGCATATTCCTCATGATATATACCGTATGTTGTTGGGAAAGCACAGTACTGTTAAAATCTATGAAGTTATCTGCATAGTAATAAAATCTATCGTGTGCTTTTTAAATGTCTACTGGCAGCTATAAATTAATGCTACCTAGTTCTAGATAATGAAGAAAAACAATTGGTTTTGGGTGCTTATTTTCTTCTTCTTCAAGAACACCACAGCTAAAAAGAGCAGAAGCACTCTATTATTTGTCATAAAAAGCTGAGTTTTCACTTTTGATTCCATTTTTCACTTCTCTTTTCCAGTCTCTGCTGACACGGCCGTCAGTAATGTTGTTTATTTCCACTTCCTTCAAGCAGCATCCATATTCCAGCGCATCATTTCTGTGTAAGTAGGCTTTGCAGTGACAGGGTACTTAGAGGCACAAAGGAGTGTGTTTGCTGACTTCTAAATCGTTAAAATTCTTAAGCAATTTGAATTTTAATGTTGGGAAAATTAAGTTAGTCTAATTGCTTTTCATGAGATTATCATCCATAATTCCTTCTGCTCCTAAATGAAAAGGGTACTCTGGCATGCTGTGAAACAAAGCCAGCTCATTATGCAACATTCATTAAAAACTGAAGAAAGAAAAAAAGTGTTCTTTAAAAATAAGAGTTTTTAAACTGCACCAATCATGCCTTTTGTAACACGAATGACTGACCTCAAAGAGCAAAGGTTAAGAAGTTAAGTAAGAAGACTTTTTGTGATCTGCATCCTAACTCCCTCTTTAATATTTCATAATTACGAAAATGATTTGTGAAATGTGAATACGTTTTTGCTTATTTCATAGCCTGTGTGACAGCATAAATACAAACCCCCCATGCTGCCATGGCCAGTTTTGCAAAATAAGTTTTCTATAGACATTGTGACCCTATTAGAATTAATTTTTGAGTTCCAAGCTATTTGTTTTCCTCCAAATAGAATAACATGTAAAACGTCACACTTGACTGATCAAGTCCCCAGTTTTATTAATGTATGGACTGTAAATCCAATAGTCTACTATTCCTCTGTGAATAGTCTTCAAGGTTCTGCTATAGAACCTTGCAACATATGCAAATATGCACATTGAGCACACCTACAATCTAATTGGTCCAAGCTTTTTATGTAGCAACTTATTTAGAACCATTTTGAAGGGGTGTCATTACAATTGTTATAGCATATATCATTACAATTGTTCAAGGGAAGAGATTCAGATTATATTCAGAGAAAATAATTTAAGTATAATATGATCCAAAAATCATGAAACACTTCTCAAAGCTCTATTGGGATAGTTATAAAATGTGACAAAAAGCTTTATTTCCACATAAACTATAGGTAGATATGAAATTTAGGACTACATGTTCATGTCTGACATACTGTACCACAAGGATATGTAGTAATATAGGGGAATTACCTTATAACATTAATTTATTTGTCTCCTGGCAGCCATGTTTTTTCAAATCTTGTAATGTTTGTAATGAACAAATATGTAACACAACCTACTTTAAAAATTGCTTCAGTTAGCCTAACAATTTGAGACAAGAAGTTATTCAAGGAATTTTACGAGAAGGTTCCAAGATCGTTAATGTTATGACCCATCACATTCTGTACAAATTACAGTAATTTTGCTGATTATTGTATACAGGCATGTACAGTAGGCTGGTGTTAACTGAATAACTTTCAAGTAATCCAATTCAAGAGCAGTTCTGGGAATACCATAATACTCAGGCCACATTCTACTCCATTTTTTTTGTGCTGAGAAGGCACTCAAGGGTCTTATCCATGTACTTGGGATACACCTAAATAGGGCACTGGTACAGTATGTTGTAAATGTACTGGGGAGGGATGATAAAATCTTTTATTTAGAATTAGAATATATTATCCTAAACCAACATACAGTAGATTATTTTTTTGACTTGAGGCCTAAAACAGTATAGCAGACTGTCTTGTAAAAATGACCATGCAGATGATTAACACATTGATTCAAATAATATTAAATTTGGGGAGCATCCTTTTTACCCACTAAACAAAATGTAGTACAAGATATACTTATAATGTTCAGAGACTGATACAGTATATACCCAATTCTAGCCACCTTTCTCGGTACTTTATAGTTCAATCTATAAAACATTCAGGGCAACCATGAAAGAACATAGACAAATACATGCATTTCTAATTTACGTAATATTGTTGCAGCCGAACCAAAGCAAATATACAGGATCTTATGTTCTAGGTATGTACTACTATCTGCCTAGCAGATAGCCATATCCAGAGCAACTTATAATACATGTAGGACATTATATATAGTAAATAACTATGTACATACAATTAAAGTAATGAGAGGAAAATAAGGCTAGCAAAAGCTGTGCATTCAAAATAAAATAGTAGGATTTGAAGCAGAATACAGACAGTTTGTATCTCAAACAAATAAAAAGCAGCTTGGTGGCATTCATTCTATATCCACACTGACTTAAGAGTCAAGGACAACTGAAGAATATTGAGAACTGAGAGACTGCAGGTGATCAGATCCTGTTATATACTGAGCATCAAAAGAAGATTGATATTTAGGAAAAATTAAATATGCAGATTTTGGATATTGATTAAATGCTTTTAGATTAATTGATCATTCATGATTGACATTGATATACTCAAGTGACTATACAAAATCACTTCAAATCAAATAAGAGTGTTGATTAGGCACAGGTGATTAGATGACTTAACCTTATGAATGTCAAGTCTGGTGAAAATCAAGAGTGAAAAAAAATCAGCTTTTCACACCTCCCTCCCTTTGGTACTGTACATAGGCAGCTAGATTAAATCAAAACAATACCTCTCACCATCTGGGGTGGTCATAGCCAGCACGACACTACAGCCAAACATAGTCCAAGAATGACTGGCCATGATCTGGAAGATCATGATTCACAATCCAACACCCAGATTGACACATCATCACATTTTAATATTGCTATTTTAGTTTCTGTCGTAGTTGTTGCAGTTTCCAGCAACAGTAAGGGAATAGTTCAGCTCTAAAGAGGTATGTACTATACCTATAATATCATTGTTTGTAGGATAGAAGGCCACAAGAGCCCAATGCTTGCTGACACAATAAAAGGAGACAGAACAAAACTTCAGGTGGACTCACCCACCGTGGAACCAAGTCTTTTTTTTTAAAACCGACCATCAATTTATGGACATCAGTGAGTGTGGCACAGACATACATGTAAATGTGTTAATTATTACGTACTACAAACCAAAACAAATGGGGATGTCCATGTCTGATGATCTGGCCAAGGATGTCTAATCACAATAGAACGTCAATTAGACTGATTAATGGAAGTTCTGGAACCTCATGTGCTGTACTTCAGGCTCATCATGATGTGACATTCCAGCACGATAATACACGTCCTCATGTAACAACTGATTTGATGCAAGATGAGAATTTGACAACTAAGTCAGACTTCAGACCCACTGAAAGTGTGTTAGATAATCTAGGACAATGTGCAACATCAAGAGATTGAAGACCAATGAACAGATACTGTATGTACAGTATATGCTTGTCCAGGCCCTAAGAGAGCAATGGGACAACCTCATGCAAAGCATATGTTGTTACTGTACTGTATGTTCTTAGTTTACAGATTGTATTACTGTACAGTACATCCAATGGTGGCCACCTTACTTTGAGTTTCATTGGTGACCATCAGATGATCACCCCTGTTGAAGACAAATACGAATTGGCTTGTCTGTTCACTAAGATGTTTCATAACATAAAGATCACTATTTTCCTGGTAACTGCAAATTAGTTGCACCTACAGTATAAGGGATACCTTTCTTTTGAAGTACTTCTTAATCATCTGAAGAATGATTAAGAATGACACCTGAAGAAGGCTCCACGGCCAAAACGTTGCGTTTTCTCTGTTCTTTTTTTCAGCATGGAATAAACCTATTACTTGTTCCTTTGCAGCCTACGCATGCTGACGCAGCTACCCACCTGAACTTCTTAATCATTCATTGTTACACCCCTCCCTTTATACTGCATGTCTGAGGGACTTACATCTGCCTTAGAAGCAATATGGACACTATCTCTGATATTTTTGTACACTATAAGCAAGTGCCCTGAAGCACTATTTATTGCAATCATTTGCATAACCTGACAAGAGGAACAGGTGCAATGGGTCTGTTTTCTGGGAAGTACAATAAAAAGCTGCACTGAATTTAACTTAAAATATTTTTTTTGCAGACTAATTTTCTCCTATTCACTATATAACTAAAAATAGAAACAAAATGTCTCAGTGGTTTAGGGATCCTGAGATATTGCAAGTTTATCTTCACTACTTGGTGCTCTTCTCCTTTTGAAAAAATTGAAATAATTTACTGACAGAAGCAAAGGGTTTTAATTGTAAAGACCATTAAGTCCACACCTGACCCACACAGCTTTAGAAGTAACTACAGTACAAGTCTTTAAAAATAAACAAATCCTCGATAAAAAGTCCTCTATTGGCTGCAGTGAATGCAAATACGTGTGGAATTGTTTTTATGTAACATGTTCAATGTTTAAATATACTCATGAGCTTTAAATCTGTGATAGCAACTCATTTTGTACCCTTGCTATTTTTGTATCCATGCTGATTGCACTTTTTCTGTTTCCACAAAGAATAGACACAGAAAAGGAAATACAGGCAAATGTTGGAGAACAAAACACTTCTCTTCTAAACATGCACATATTGCTTGAGAATGGAATTGTTTCTGTCCACTGACCATCTTGACAAATGATTTTAAATGAAATATATGACTAAGTGTGCCGCCTTTGTGCTCAGGGTCTTTTTTGTTTAAAAAAAATGTAAATGGTGATGCAGTTTCAGATTCCTTATTGCCACAGTAGATACATGCCTGAAGTCTCAAAGGGATTTTTTTTTTACATTTTGAACTGAAATGGAACAACAGTCTTGATGCAACTGCTCACTTTATACAAGTCACATTGGGAATTCATATGGGAGATGGAAAAGAGAAACATAGGCCTCTAATGTTGTTTGAATGTATATCCTGATCTTTAATGAAATCCCAAATGAGCTGACATCTCATGTTTGAGGGTGCATTTGTCATTTCTGATTTGTGAGATAGGTATTACAGAATTGCTAGCATTGGGAGTTCATTGCTTCACAATTTAAGATACAAAATAGTATGCAACCAAGATATATAAGCATGTCTATACAGTGTGGTTTTAAATAGCAATTAAATTGACAAAAAATGTCATATGTCATATTTGTCATATTTCTTTATTGCACACATCAGAATATCCTCTTACGGCATTTAAAGAAAACAACCATTTTATCTATCATTTTTATGACGGTAAAATTACAGATAGTTACAGCAAAGCAAACGTTATATGTTGTGTATCCTTAACCAAATTCCTTAAGGGTGGTAAAAATATGTTCAATAATATTTAAACATTAAGTTAAATACCCCATTGGCAGTTAGGTATATTTAGAATGAGGAAGATATTCACTCATTGTAAAATGGAGTTTTGCCTTAAAGTAAGCAAAATAAAAGCCCTTTTTGTATACTTACATCACAATTGTGGTTATATTGTAGGTCCTTCAAGGATATCAATGATAAAATTGTACATAGATAAGTAATCTTGAAAAACACAAAATATCACATTGAAAATGCTGAAAATTAATTCAAGAGGTCAGAAAAATTACCAAAAAAAATTCACTAGAAATAAAAAAAAAATCAGGGTTTCCTGAATGCAGTGCCGGCCACTGGCTTAGATGAACAAGATGACTACCTAGAGCCCAGAGGCCACCAGGGGATGCCTCAATGAGCAACACAACATTTGTTTTAAATTGGCACTTTCAAATATGAGCCAAACATTTCCTCCATTGGATCTTTCTGTTACAGCTTTGGTGAATCTAGGATGTTATAATCTGTTAGTTATAAATTATAATTAGTTATAATTATAACTTACAGCAGTTGTGAATGTAAGTGTAGTGGTTTATTTCACTGTTACAATGTAGTAAATGACTCATATTTGACAGATGTTTCTGCTGCTTCGCTGTAAATTTCAGCTGCTGAAGTTTCTGTACAGTTTCAGGTGCTACACCGAATGCTGTCTGTTTAAATTTTGGAATGTAGCAAATGTTGTGATGCAAAAATACATCTAACATGTAATTAAACTCTAAAAGTGGCCTTTTACTTGCATTGCAAACTATGTTGTAATGATTTAAAAATCAAAATAAAAAAATGTGGTTGCAAATGGTAAATGAGAAAAGGAAGAGCAGAAAAGAACAGCAAGGTAAGTGATCTCAAAACAGAGGTACACCAAATCAAGCCACTGTAATAATGCATTTGTAGTAAATTTGGTTTTAAGTCTGTGTGTTCTGTGCAACAAGTGAATGGTAAACAAGCCAGATGTTTTGGCCAGACATATAGACTACCTACGTTCTTTTACTAGAAGTTAATAGATTCACGTTTCACATTATTACTTTCAATGGTAATATACATGTTATCTTAATAAAATATGTTCTTGTTTGCAAGTTATTTATTACGTGCTCTAAGAAGCTGGTTAATAACAGTTTTCATTTATTTAATTGTTATACAGGTAAATAGTATTAGTAATGATACTCCCTTCAAGTGCAAATTGATCTTTTCATTCCAGACATGGAGAGCCTGAGTTTTGGATGTGTTGCATACTGATTGTAACTCACATTTTCCTAGTGGACAAACATAGTATACTGTACTGTATATTAACTGCTGACTGAATGAGTAGTTTGTACTTCACTGACATTATTGTTACCTTGAAGAGGTTATTTGCTTCACTCAGAGCCCTGAAAAATCTGGCTAGCACATCCTAGTCCTACTCCTGATGACTCTGAACTATACAGTACACTTTAAGTTGAATGGAGCGCGTAAAAAAAGATAGATGGACAAAAGATGAATGGATTGATGGTTATGTGTGCAGGTGGAGCCTGTCTGATCTTCCTCATTTTCCCACTCATGGTTACAGGTGTTACTGCTACGAGCCAAGAGAGTACAAACATAACTGACAGTTCAAAATTGGATGGTTAACAGTTAACATTATGGTTAAGGTTGGAGAGCTCTCTGAAGACTTCAGGCAAATGGTTAACCTCCATATGTTATGAAAAAAACCCAAAACCTGAATATACCTGTTTCTACTATAATCTATAGAAATTGTATAGTGACAGCCCTGCCATTAAGAGATTGCAAGTGTACTGGATTGTAAGAAGTGGAAAGGGGGAGTGGGGCAACTATTTACAAGGTAACAGCCGCAGATCTGTAACAAACCGGAATGTTCCAGATACAAAGTAACATAAAGAGAGGTGAGCTGTATTCTTGAAACTTCATTTAAATAATAATTTGAACCTTTAGGTCAAAATCAAAATTGAATTATTTGGGCATCATCTTCATTATGTGTGGCATTAAAAAGATGAACACTCATGCTGACTTATATTATGTTTTGGGGGTTATGTTTTGGTTTTGTTTCGCATACTGGAGGCCTTGTTAACTCCAACACATACCAGGACATTTTGGCAAATTACCTGGTTCTCTCCTCCATGAAGCTCAGGCTTGATTGAAATAAACATTTCAGTATGACAATATTGCAAAGCATACTGTACATCCAAATCTACAAAGCAACAGTTAACCACTTTAAAATAAATGTTCTCAACTCACCCTCACAATCACCAGATCTCAATCCAATTGAATATTTAAGGTTTGAACTTGAGAAGGCAACAGAAATCAAAAGGTCTGAAGGAACATTATAGAAGTGCCCTACTTAAAGGTGCCAGAATCTTAAAATATATTACAGAAGATGTCTTGTCAGGATAATCCTTACCTGAGAAAGTACAAAATACTAACCACAGTAGTGTGCATAAGTATGACCCTCATGTTTTCTGGACTTAAATATTTATTACAAATACAAGGTTCCTCTTCTATAATGCTCTTATAATACATTTTTTAGATTGCATTAACATAATCCAATCTATGAATCTTTTTTTTATGCTGGGTTTACTGTATGTTTCTATTTCATGAATAAATCTGCTTTAGCATAGTTCTAAAACTAGTTGTCAAAAGCCAGAATTCAGCAGGCATTTTAGATTTCTTTAAATTGTTAAAAAAAAGTGTTACATTGGTTCAGGTAAGCTATTTATTAGCTCAATTAGGTTATTAAGTGCATAGCTGGAGTAAAACACAGACACTGACTCCATACAGGGATAGGGTTATGAACAACTGTGTTAAAGCACAGATGAACAAGTAATAGGTTTATTCCATGCTGAAAAAAAGAAGAAAGAGAACACAACGTTTCGGCCGTGGAGCCTTCTTCAGGTGTGAGAGAGACAGGGCAGTAGGCAAAGGTAAAGTAGCGGGAGAACAAAGGTTGAGAGGGAGGAGGAGTGAGAGGCGGGAGCAGGGGACAGAAAGAGAGGCCAATCAAGAGGTGTGAAGTCAGAATGGGTGCAGAGAGGTGTGAAATGAAACTTCCAATGAATGGAGAAAATTTAAAAGAACAGTAATCTGTCGTTAAGGGAAGGGAGAATGTGTGATCCTAGCTGCAGAATAATTTTAGTTTCGGTGGTCTTTCTGATGTATGAGTTCGGAAAACCGTCTTTGAGAACACAGACGTCTTTGAGAACACTATAAGGCTGTCATGCCAGACAGTTAATTTACTAACCAAGATGTGTGTTCGAATCCAGGTGGTGCTGGACTTTTCTTTTAACAAACATTTCTTCAAAAAAATAGAATAGCGATATTATGGACAATCAATTGACTTTTATATTTCAAAATATCGCAACATGATCGATCCTAAGTCATTTTTGATAACAATGAATAGTCACCTTCTTCCTTTCTGACAGCGGTTCCTGCTTCTATTGTGTGTGTGTGCAACAGAGTAAATTTTTATAGAGAAATGGAGGCTGGACAGTATGTGTTACAATATAAACATTTATATTGATTTAAATCGTGTTCTGATTTAAATCGCAAACGCGTGTTTAATTATGTGTTTTTTAATCATAATCAGGCTAATGCATTTCTACATTTTCTGTATGAACCAGCTTAGAGGTTCATACAGAAAGACAGCTTGTGTTTAAATTGAGTGTAAGGTAATTTATGCTTCTAAAGTCATGGTCAGCATTTATTATTGCCTAGTCACATTATTTTATAGCGTTTTTATTGCGTTATTAAATCCGGTGGCGCTGTGTGTTAGTTTCCTGACTCCCATGTCACATGGTCTGTGATTGAATCCCATGGAACTATGACTTTATTTTTTAACAAACATTTCTTTGAAAAAATGAAACGTTTCCCTTGGTCAGAGATTAAATAAAACCTCACTCGCACCAAACAAATTTATATTTCTAAATATCACGACATGATCGAATTTAAGTCTTTTTAATAACAATGAATAGTCACCTATGCGTTACAAAATATACATTTATATTGATTTGAATATATGTTTAAATATATGTGTTTAAAGGCGATATACTGTATAAAAGCGCTGAATCCTATGGAGTGTGTTTCCCTTGTAAGGATGGTATCAAAAGCAATCTTAAGTGGTGAGAAAGCTGTGCTCAATGTATTTAAGGGACTTAAAAGTCGTGTAACTGACAGTTTGAGGTAGCCTATCGTGTAAATTTCGCTTTGTTGCTGATAGGTTAAGCTTTCGAAACTCTGCCCCAAAGTCATGTGACTGATTTTTCGCCCTGTTTCGTTGGTTAAACGCAATGATCACAAGCACCACCATGGTAACTGGGATGTGTAGTTTTTAATTCCGTTTGAATTATAACTGTACTTACTGTCTTCATATTACTAATAGTATTAATAATGAATGACCTTGGACAAGCTGTAAGTGTAAACTCAAAGTATTGCCCTGGTCAACATTCTTTTTTTCCATTGACCGTCTTTGTAAAAGTAACACCACAGCATTTCGCAATCACGCATTTGTTTCCAATCATGCAAAGTAGTGATTCACCATGCCTTTCACATGCTCATAAAAGAGACTGATTTAGGAACATAAACATATTACCATATGCAAACTGTACTGTATACAGTATGTATATGTATATTTAATGTCTTAACTGTGCCCGTTTAAGTATTGAATATTCATATCTAATTTTACCACTGAAGGGAAATCTCAGTAGCTGAGCATAAAAAGAATAGGAGCATACTGCAACACGTGTGAATTCAATTCAATTCAAGGTGTTTTATTTGCATGACAGATGGGTACAAGCAGTGTTGGGTATGTATATTGTAACGCTTACTGCCGACAGGCACTGTGTAAGAGCCGGCATACCAGAGTAGCGCACCGAGGGAGCGTCTGCATTTATAACTTAGTTTTTAAAATTAGTCAAGCAATATGAAGCATCTCCTTTTACTTTTAAGTCCCTTAAATACATTGAGCACAGCTTTCTCACCCCTTAAGATTGCTTTT
Organism: Lepisosteus oculatus; assembly: GCF_040954835.1. Classification (NCBI taxonomy): domain Eukaryota; kingdom Metazoa; phylum Chordata; class Actinopteri; order Semionotiformes; family Lepisosteidae; genus Lepisosteus; species Lepisosteus oculatus. The sequence continues at coordinate 37,639,166 of NC_090699.1, forward strand.
GATACCATCCTTACAAGGGAAATCTTCTGCCCCTTATGCAAAACCAAACCCTCCTCCCATCCCAGTTTACCCTCTTTATCATCCTCAAAATCTACCTCGATTTTCAACTTAAAGCATTACTGCTTACTGGGTTTTTGAGGGGGAGGGGTCTTTTGCTGGAAATCTCGCCTGCCTCTACTACTCAACACCTCTCTCCCAGAGTGCTGGCTGTGACGAATTAAACCGGTCTCACAGGTATTCAAAGTAGGAAGTACAGTGTTAAGTGGTAGCTGGGCTACTCCCTCAATAGAATCACTTTAACATGCTAATGTGTTGGTTTAATAGTACGCTGTTGGTTTAACAGTACCTACTAAAATAAAGTTTTTTATTATTGTTATAGAGAAACATGATCAGATTTTCCCTGGTTCAGAAAAAAAGATCTAAAGTGCTACACATAACTTTCTTAATTCGATGTATTTAAAACAGTGAACTACTGCAGTTGTAACATAACATTCAGAAATACAATCGAGAATAGTTTTGTGGTGTTTGTTTAGATGAAACGTTCCTAAAACGTATAATGTAATAAAATTAAAGACGATTAAAAACTGTAATCTTTCCACTTGTACTGTGAGTCATCGGAAAGTTTCTGCTTTGTAGTGTAAGGATGGTATCGAAAAGCAATCTTAAGTGGTGAGAAAGCTGTGCTCAATGTATTTAAGGGACTTAAAAGTAAAAGGAAATGCTTCATATTGCTTGACTAATTTTAAAAACTAAGTTATAAATGCAGACGCTCCCTCAGTGCCGCGCCGGTTGTAAATATCAAAGTATACATTCCCAACAAGAATTGTACCCATCTGTCATGCAAGTAAAACACCTTGAATTGAATTGAATTGAGAGAGAGAGGGGGGTAGGGGGACAGATATACTGTAGACAGGACTCAAGGCAAATAAGATACTTATGGGTACGCAGGCATTCACGACAGCAACATACGAAACGTTTGCACGTACTGTATAGTTAAGTTATTACTTGGTTTTCAAAGTGCAATGAAATACAATATTGTTGTTGCTGCTGTTCTGGTTGTTTTTATCCCGTAAAGCGTTTTGAGAAGCCACCTTTAAAGGTGATATATACTGTAAAACCGGTGATTCTTATGGAATGTGTTCTGCAGGAGATTCAAATTTTTATTTATTTATTTTTTAATCGCGTATCTAAGGAAATCTCAGTATAACTTTGTTCATGAACAAACAGTGGCATGTTACATTATCATTAGTTTTTTTAACAAGGCTCGCCAGCTAATGTTAATCGAAACCTGTCTTGCTAGCTTTTAAATGGAAGAAGGTGACTATTCATTGTTATCAAAAATGACTTAGAATCGATCATGATGCGATATTTTGAAATATAAAAGTCAATTGATTGTCCATAATATCGCTATTCTATTTTTTCAAAGAAATGTTTGTTAAAAGAAAAGTCCAGCACCAGCTGGATTCGAACACACAACCTGCCAGTTGGTAGTCACACACGTAGACCAGTAGGCTACAAGACAGCTCGCATGAACAGGCAGGCGAAACAGCCCTACACAGCCCTGTCGCAGCACACGAATATAATCATACCGTTATTAAATTCTTTAGATATGCGATTCCATATTATATTAGCAGAAAAGCTTAAAACTACCACTTTTTCACACGCTATTTCACATGCTAGTTAAATACTTCGATGCTTAAAATCGTTAGGGAGAAATGGAATACCAGTGTGTATTTTTCCTTTAAAGTGCCGATTCCTGGAATCTGACTGGCTGACACCCCTCTGAAGTGGTTCCATAAAATCTGGTATACGGAAAAGAAAGCGTTGATAAATACAAGTGTCTTTTAATACACTCTTTGCTGTGCTGTTGAGGATCCTTGTGATATTTTAAGCTCTAGTTGAATGATAAGTGTCGCATTTTAAATCATTTTCGTAGTTAGAAATTATAAAAGCCCTGTTAAAAGCAAGGAAGTTTTTATGCCCATTGAAGTAAAACAAAATGCCTGACAAAGTATGGCTTGGACAGATTCCAAGTGCTTGTACAAATGTGCTAAAGAAATTATACTTTGAGTATACAGCTTGTCCAAAGTCATCCATTATTAATACTATTAGTAATATCTTCAGTAAAGGCTTTGATGCATAAATATTTCTGATAAAGGTAGGTTGTGTACTGTCCAACTGAGCAATCTTGGACATAAAATATACCAACATTTTAATGACTGATGATTAACATGTAATACACAGTTCAAAATTAAAGGCTCAAAAGCTGTACATGAGAGGTTAAGCTCCCCCTGGCGGTTTTACAAGGCGACGCTGGATAGTTTCCGACAGAGCATCAAATGACCCGCGATTAACCGCGTGACACGCCCACCGGGGTATGCCGCGAAATACCTCACCCATTTTGAATGGCTGCATCTGTAGGTATTCAGTTGTGCAAGGACACTTAGGGAACACCAGTCACAAACGCCTTAAGGTCATAAGGCAAGTATTGACATCTGGACTATAGGGTTCAACTGGTTATAACTGCACATTTATGAACAACAAATTGAAAGTGCCCATATGATCACAAATTACTGTGCCACACTATTACCATTGACAAGAATTCCACAATTTAATGACCTACGATTTTTAACAGTCTACAAGATGAAAGGGGAAAAAATGGTGCCAAAATTGAACATTTCTTGAAAGTTACAGAGTTTGCAAAACACATGACATGCAAAACTTTTAAAAGCAAAAAGGCAAATGTTAAGTTAATAGTCTCTGTTAAGACCATTTCATAAAACCACAGAGAGCAGCATATGCCTGAACACCTTTAGTATTCACCATTATCTGCAATCTTCAATGAACCATTTGTACCTTATTACTTTAAATCTTATATAAGGATTGCAGTTTTATAATTAAAGTTTAATCACAATTCCAACCACTTGCCAAAAGAAATGACTCTGACTTCTAGACTGTAATTTAACAAAACTTTCAGTTTATAGTTTTATGTGTAGGCTATTTCGGGTTTTATGAATTTGCTTTTTTCCCCACCAACTTTTTTTTTCTATAAAATATTTAGATGTTCAGTCAGAGAAGCAATTTTTACATCCCCTGGCACTGCTGACAAGTGCTCCGCTCTGCTATGTTGCAAACCTCAGTTACAATTATCTTCTGCTCAGTTTCAATTTCTTCTTCTAAACAAATCTAATCTAATTCCACCCCTCAAAAATTCTGATAGATCCTGTACAACTGGGATTGCTCAAAACAAGATCGATCCAACACGATTTTCACTGTTACTAGCAGAGGCAAAATAAGTAACTCTTAATGTGATCTGATTCTCAGAAACATAGCTGAATAATCTTTTAAAGTTGTCATACTAAACTTTGCTGATATCGTTGGTATATTCCATGTCACTGCATGACCTGGACATTAAAGGCACAAAAAAGATTAAGAGAAAATATTTTAGATGACGACCTCTGGAACTGACTTCTTAGGAATTTTAAATTGACATCATTTTACATAACACCACTTTATCCTGTGTTTTTATAAGACTTATGAGAAATTGCAGTAGGGCGACAAACTGAACCTGCCAAACAATAATACCTCATTAGATATGCCCAGGCCTTGAAATCAAAGACATGTAGCACACACAGGACTTAATGATAGAGCTGTCTGTAACATAAACAGCTGGATGAGCAGAAACATGGGAGAATTGGTTAGAGATTAAGAAGCTGCCAAGGCAAAGAGAAAAGTATAATAAGTCACTTTACATTTCTGGTCAATAAGAGCACTACAAATAAATTAAAAAATAAACAAATGAGAAATTATCCTCTCTTATCAATCTATTTATCTCTTCTAGCTGATGATTTCTCTTACTAGTAAACAAAAAATACGAAATTTTAGTACCTGTTCTGACTGGATACATCTTGTCAATATATCCCCCCAAAAAGGCATAACTACTTGACAAAATCTAAGAAAATTAGCATATATATTGGTTTTTCCAGACACTTTTTAAAGGATGAAATTTTCTTACAGTTGTTTTTCATTACATATCTTTTGTTAAACTATTCAGTTTGCATTTTCAGAATTAATTTTCAATAATCTGTATAATTCATACAGCATACTAATGTTTGTGAGATTTCACTGACATCCTGTTATCAATGTATACTCGTAAAGACAACTTAAAATGAAATAGAAGAACCTCAACTGAACTACAGTGACACAAAGATGATGGTGATAACCACTTCTGAGTGAGTTACTGTACTTCTGACTGAAATTTCTAGAAGAATTCAATGGTTTGGAAATACTGTAATTACAATGACAGTCTCAAAGAATCTAAAAGTGATATAGGTGTACAAGTGTGTTTTAGTCTACACATGCATTTGCATTAGTGCTGTATATCACAGAGATAAAATTTCATGGAAAGTGAAATTATAATCAGATCTCCACTCTGACTCCATTCCAGAGTTAGGCCATGTGCCAAAAAACGGGCAACTTGCTTGTAATCAGAAATATAATTCTCATGGATATACAGTTTCTTATCATGCTTAAGCAAGTAACCAAAACTTTAAAGACCCCACCTAAAGAGAATTATACAGTACCTCACCTAAAAGGATTCTATCTATTATCATTCTAATTCTCTCTATTTCAGTATAATTCACTCTGTAATGAAAAGGACACTTAGCCAGGCCAGTTAAAGAAAAGGCAGGTGAGCACAATAGCAATAACTCCAAGAATAACAAACTTTCTTATTTTATACTTTTTTATACATATTTTAACTGTGTGATATTTTGTCCATTCTAAATAGGTCGTGTCTTTTGACTCCAAGATCATTTCTACAGAGGAATAAAGAATTTAATAAAAAAACAAGTGACCAAGAACGACCACAATTGTGGGATATTTAAATAAGATGAGTTTCATTGTGTGACTGGATGGAAATTTTCAGATGCTGCATTTCACTGATAGAATCATGAATATTCATCAATATAGTACATTCTGAAACATGTTCCTGACACCTCTACAGTGTCAAGGAAATTATTTCACACACCTGTAAAATCGTAAACCAGTTGATAACCTCAGCCTCAATGATTTTGATCTCTTTACATAATAAATGTCAGGCCAATGTGACTGACTGTTTTGCACAGATAGATGTGCCATATTTGATGGGAGGCATTTTTTCCCCAAACTGTCTATTTTTTAAGCATAAAGATTAATAGTTGCTTGCTTGTCCAAGCTATGAAAATGACTGTCTTCAGGCGTACACTAAAGATTACAGTTAATAGCCATCCACTTGTTACAAATGGTACTGGAGAAAGGGAACTCAGAACATTTTTTCCTATGCAACAGAATAGACAAATAGTTTATTATGTTTCCAGTGCAAAATAAATTTACTTTGTGTATGAGATAAAGTGTTTTTTCAAATTAAATTAAATCTACAGTAATGGTTTTATGCAGTCTTTTTAGTGCTTTTTTATCTCCGTATTTTAATTTTGTGTTTCAATGACTTTATAGAATGAAATCAAGAACACATTTAAAGGCTTAAAGGCATAACTTAAGCAGCAAATTTGGTCTGAAGGGCTAATTTGTAAAGGATAATGTTTCAGATGTGTATGATTCCGAAGACAGTACAATAGCCTTATCTCTTTATTGAACACTAGATTTAATTGGATTGTTTTATATAAAACAGATTTGGAAACATTTTCACAGATGTGTCTCTCTACACACAGTCCTATACAAACAATCATATGTTTATGCCTACCCACCATTTAGATTACCTAGGCAATTTTCTGCAGAGCATTAGACATTTAATTCCTTTCCCCACCAGGCTTTCTCCTGGTAAATCAACTGAGATTTAAAGCACTGTGATGCACAAGTACTAAGCAATGCATTTGATACGCAGCCAATATTCTATTAGAATGAAACCTGCCTCGGAAAATTTATTTCTATTGTAAAGGAGCTTGAACTGGCATGCCATCATCTTTTTTTTTTCTTTTTTTTGCAAGAGTTGCATTTGGAGCTCAGACCTTCAGTATGTGCTATGACTGCTAAGTGGACAGCCAAGTGGAAATGGTCAAGTCTTTGCAGACATCTGTTTTTTTTAATGTATTTCAGTGTTACAAACATAAAATGTCAATTTCCCTATAACACACTTTATAAGAAGATTTCTAAAACCTTTTTCCCTGTGACAATTTTTGCAAGTTGCTTTGGAATTTGCTGATCCCAATGGTGATATAAAACGGTGACGCAAAACCAAAAACCAATAGCATGCATATGTTGTATTTGAGTTTGTTTCATAAATGACTGTCTGTTTTCCTGAATTTCATTACAAATGAGTCCTGAAAAGCCCACTCACCTGATATTAATATGTGGCTGTTATTAAGAGTAAGGCTGATGGCAAACCACCACTAAGAAAACAGATTTAAGGAAATGTTTGACGGAAGAAACACAGGAAGAACACCTTCCTCACAAAGCAACAAAATAATGGATTGGCACATTACTATATCCTCCTGGATATGGTTTGTTTGACCTTCCGTGTCTTTCAGGCAGAGGCAGGGGCATTATTGTTATTTACAACCTTTTTTACAGTCTAAGTCGTATTACTATACCTCCTCCCTCTTCTTTTGAATGTTTTGTTTTAAATGTTTCTATCCCCCAATCTACTATTATTGCCAGAATTTATAGACCACCCAAACCCAGTGGAGCCTTCTCAGGTGAGTTTGCTGATTTTCTCTCATTCTTATCCCTTAAGTTTAAAAAGATCCTTATTCTAGGGGAATTTAACATACACATCGATTCAACCTCTTCCAGTCTTGCTAAAGACTTCCTTTCTCTTTTGGGATCCCTACACATAAAGGACACACCTTAGATCTAATTATTGCAAATTACTCCTTTGTCTCCCACTGCTCTCATCACAACTTTGCAACACATTCTTAAGATTTCTTTAGTTCTAAGATTGACAACATCCGGCATCACATTCTCTCCACTACGCATATCATTTCCATACCTCCTCCCTTCTCATCCAACTTCTCTGGTTCCCTTCTCTCCAGCTTCTCTCTTCTTGACTCACCATCCCTCAACAAACTAGTTACACACATGAAATAATAATAATAATAATAATTTACACTTATATAGCGCTTTTCTGGACACTCCACTCAAAGCGTTTACAGGTAATGGGGACTCCCTTCCACCACCACCAATGTGCAGCATCCACCTGGATGATGCGACGGCAGCCATAGTGCACCAGAACGCTCACCACACATCAGCGATCAGTGGGGAGGAGAGCAGAGTAATGAAGCCAATTTATAGAGGGGGATTGTTAGGAGGCCATGATTGATAAAGGCTGATGGGGAAATTTGGCCAGGATGCCGGGGTACACCCCTACTTTTTTCGAGAAACACCCTGGGATTTTTAATGACCACAGAGAGTCAGGACCTTGGTTTTACGTCTTATCCGAAGGACGGTGCCTGTTTACAGTATAGGGTCCCCGTCACTACACTGGGGCATTAGGACCCACATGAGCCACAGGGTGAGCGCCCCCTGCTAACACCTCTTCCAGCAGCAACCTTAGTTTTTCCCAGGAGGTCTCTCATCCAGGTACTGACCAGGCTCACACCTGCTTAGCTTCAGTGGGTTTTAGACCGTTTCATAAATGAACTTGGTTATAACTTCTACATTAGATACTCAAAACAAGTACATAACTCTTAGGAATTAAATTGATATCAACTAGTTGGGATAACAATTGAATTCTCAAGCAGTAATGCAGTGAAGTTGAATACTCATCCAATCTTTGGGGATTCAGATCTCCTGCGGGCTCCCTGGCTCCGTGCCAGGCTGTGCTGTGTGGCTTGCGACGGTGCGCTGCTGACGCTCACTGACCACCTAGTTAGTGTTGGCTTTAACTAGCACAGTTTGTGCACAGGAGAAAAGATGACTGTGGGTCCCAGCAAGTCAGGAAGAGGACCGGTTCGTTTCTGATGAAGCGCTAGTTCTGAATAGTGATTCAGCTGTCCACAGTTCCGACCTGTTCACGAGGTTTGCTGCTGGTGCTAACCTCGGGTGGATCCTCTGGTTACTCTCTGGCAACCTCCGCTCTCGACTCTTAGGACAAAGGAAAGTTCTGGAACTCGGACACACTGGCCATTCCGTGGTTGTCCGGGCTGAGTCTCAGGATGGTCAGGAGGCGCTCTGCGAGAATGTCCTGCCCTTGGGAGCCTTCTGCTCCTGGGCTGTCCTGCCCTGGAATTCTCCTTTGAATTCACTTTAGAATTGTCTCAGAAATAGTCTCTCAGGCCCTCTGTGTTGCCTGTTTTCACCTGGAGGAACTTCAGCTCGTTCATTGGCTGAAAGATCCATGGGCATCAGAGTCCCACATGGGTTACTCGGCCATACCAGTCCCTGATTGGTTGATCAAGGTGAGATATGAGTCACTTATTCCTGACACCTAGGAATGCAGTCCAGATGTCCATCTGGCACTCCCTAGACAGATAGGCACCAATGGATGACCATTGATCATGATAGCCAGGCTTAGCTAAGTGCATCCCCATTTGGGAGCTGTCCCTTATCAAAAGAAAACATCTTTAAATCAGCCTGCATGAATAGCTTCTCTGTGGCTACACAGATGAAGATGAAGGGAGATGAAGGGAGGGAGAGATGAAGAGAGAGATGAGGCCTCATCTGGGAAAGCACAGCAACACTTAATTCTGCCTTATTAATAAGCCTCACCGCTACAACCATAACATCTTACTTTCTCATCTTGAGACTGTGTTTGGAGTTTCTGACACTGCCCTCAAATGCTTCAAATCTTACCTCACTGATCGCTGTCACTTTGTCTCTCTTAATGGGTATAGGTCTGAAATCAGTCTTGTTAAGTCTGGTGTCCCTCAGGTCTCAATACTGGGCCCCTTGCTCTTCAGCATTTACATGTTCCCTCTTGGTCAGCTTTTAAGATCACATGGCCTCAGCTTTCATTTTTACGCTGACGATACTCAAATATACATTCATACCAAACCTGACACTGATGTGGCTGTCTCTATTCTATCTAATTGCATCTCTGACATAAAAATTTGGATGACTCAAAACTTTCTTCATCTTAACTGCGACAAGACTGAAGTCATGCTTATTGATACCCACCCCCCCCATCAACTTCGTAAAGCCAGTCCTGTAACCCCTTCTGTAGATGGCTCTGAGCTTCAATCAAAATTGAAAAACCTTGGGGTTATATTCGATTCTGGCTTAACATTCGACCCACATGTGCACCATACTGTCAAAACTTCTTTTTTTCACCTTAAGAATATTGCAAGGCTATGCCATATGCTATCATTAACTGTGGCTGAAAAGCTGATCAACACATTTGTATTCTCTCGAATTGACTTCTGTAATGCTCTACTTGCTGGGGTATCTAAATCTGAACTCTACTCTGAACAAACTGCAGTATGTCCAAAATTCAGCAGCCAGAATCCTGACCAGTTCTAGTGCAAGTGTTCACATTACTCCTGTCCTGGAGTCCTTGCACTGGCTTCCGGTCAAATTCTGTGTAAACTTTAAAATCCTCATGCTCACCTACAGTATAAGGCTCTGCATGGCTTGGCACCTCAGTACCTGTCTGAACTATTATCGTCCTACTCCCCATCTCGCAACCTCTGCTCTTTAAATTCTGCCCTCCTTACTGTCCCCCAAGCCTGTCTACATGATCTGAGTGACAGGCCCTTCTCCTGTTATGCCCCACAAGCTCTGGAACTCTTTGCCCAAGTATATCAGAGAGTCACCTTCTCTAAACTCCTTCAAATCCAGACTCAAAACCCTCTTCTTCAGAAAAGCCTTTACTTAACTGGTTCCATTCTTCACCCCTCTGCTCTTCTTAGTACCAACATCCACGGTCTCCTCTACATATTTTAATTGTGTCTTATCTTGTGTATTATCCTTATTTATTGTTGTATTCTTCTTATTTATTGTTATTGTCATCTTGTAAAGCGCTTTGAGAAGCCACCTTTAAAGGTGCTATATAAAATAAAGTTTATTATATTATTATTACTACAAAGATTAATACAGTGATGCAATAGAAAGTACAGAAAATAAACAGAAAATAAGCTATGAAAATCCATACAAATCTGAAAAAAGGCAAAACCTATACCTAAATACATGATATTTCACAGATCTCTACAGTATGTTATTCTTATTTCTAAATAATAATCACTTCAAATATATTTCAAAATAACAGCAAATATCCCATCACTGATAAAACAGGTACAGTACTGTCACACCAAATAATAAACACCTGTTAAATACAAATGCCAGCTGCTACTAGCTGTATAAATACTTGTACAATGTACAATACTTAGTTATCTAAAAGGGTAAATGCCTAAAGAAAGTGATGCATGCAATGTCTAAACTCTTGGTGAAGAAACTCTTTGGTCTTTTAGAATCAAAATTGAAAATGTGAATTCAAATTATAGTACACAATAAAAATGGCACTTGTTTCACTATCAGACTGGAACTTGACCCTCATATACAATAGAAGGAATTTTACTTATCAGTACCTTTTGAAAAACACAGATTTGGTCACATTCAAACAATAGATGCCTTTAAATATTATACGTTTGAAATCCACTGATATATTAACTTATTATACAAGCTATCTTCTTCCCCATAGCTCTGTTCGGTCAAAGTCTTCAAGTTTTATCTAGACATTAAGGTCTCTCCTACTTTTCAGAAGATTCCAGAAGAGAATATGTTCGAGGTCCTGAATAAAACTAAAGTATTTCAAAGTACTATCATTTATACACACTACCGTCCAAGGAGAAAAAATGAGCCTTGAAGAATGGGGATCCCCAAATATTAATGGTATAACCAATTATTCTAAATACACCTCAGTTTTCCCACACCTTATAGACCTTAGAGATATTGTGCATATACAGTTAATACTAACATCAGTATAACATAACTACTGTACAAGGCAGCACAGAGCTGCAAAATAGTGATTTCAGAATCTCTGATATGAATTATTTCAATGAATAACTCTTACAACATGATATGAATTAAGCCAAGTACATTGGGTATCTAAATTGTTAAATTGCTACCCCACTGAAAAACATCATGTTCAAAAGAACAACAGTGAGGTCTGTTACGTCCCAGTGTGTGGTCCATGTGCGTTTTGTTGCTGTTCCATACTTGATTGTTCTCGCTCCCCCATTGGTCCATCATTACATCATTTTTTTCTGTGTGACATCATCATCAATTAAATCTCGGCCAATCAGAACGCAGATTATTCAGTATATTAGTTGCAGGTTTTCAGAAGGAATGGGCCTTTTGTTTGACTTTGGTCCTGCTCAGCTCTGGTTTCGCTTCGCTTCGTTTGTGTGTGTTTTCGTATAGCTTCGGCTTGGTTGTTTAGTTGATTTGTGTTAGTCTCTTTGTACTTTCATGTGTTTTTGTTATCCTTTATTTATCCATTAACTTGTCCAAACTTATTGTATCAACCTCTGTGTTCTTTTGTACCCTGTTACTTATCTACTCTCGTTTGTATTTGTAGTTCACTTGTGTTTTTGTGTGAACTTTTGTGTTTAGCATTAGTTTAGGTTGTTGGGTACATTCCACACACATAATTGATTTTTTGGATTAGTCACAGTAGTCTAGTATTGTTGACTGCCATTTGTCTTGTATGGTTTTTGGTAGTCAGTGAAGGTTAGGTAGGTTGTTTGAAGACACCGAAGACCGTGTGTTTCGGGGTTTTCTTTTGTAGTTAGGTCAGCTTTCCCTCATTTTCTTAGCCAGCTCCATTTTGTTTTTTTTCTTTTCTTTGGCACCACTCTAGTTCCTTTTCACTGTGTGTTATTGTGTCCTATTACATACCAGTCACTTATTCACCTTAAAATAATCACTTTTGCACCAACACTTGTCACGCTTCCTAGTCCCTCACCAGAACCGACCTGCATCCAAAAATGATCCTAAATGTTACACCCCTTTACCCCTAGACACTTGGGGTCGTAACAAGGTCTCTAACAGGTAACAGGTACAGTAGCCGTTCTAAGAGAGCTCCATGTTGTGCAGTGCCAACTACAAAGTGCTCAAAAACACCATACATGAAATGGTATATGCCCCAGCACAATACTTTGTTCCCCTTGAAGTGCAGAAGTTGTCATAACAAAAAAGCTTGACACCATGTATGTATGCTGACAACACCTTACACACATACAGTACTGCACTTCTCATTCTATCAAATGACAAACATGAAAATGAAAGCAGGACATCACAAGTTTCACCTGCTCCATCAGCAGTTAACCAAAGACAAACAGGCTTAAGAGTAAGTAGACTTTTTGTATATGAAGCCCACCTACAAGATCTTGAAAAAGGTCAGTGATAAACAGCTTATTCTTTGGGAAATAACAGAGTGATATCATTGCTCAGACTTGTATCATACTAACACCAAACAAGAACCACACTGGGCATGACTATGATCAGAAAGCATGGTTTTAACTGAACAGACAGATCTGGATTGCATCCTTTAAATCAACACTCAATAAGGTGAACATGGAGACAGACAGATGTCCAACCAGGGCTGATGCAAAGCACTAAGTGACCATACCAGACAGCAGCTTATAGTTTTGGAAGTTGACATCTTATGTAATTAGAAACAAAGTACTGTACTTTAGCCAACAAGTCTTATCTTTACAATTATGTTTAGCTTTAAAAAGCCTTTATGGAGCCTAACAAGTTAATATTTTTCTCATAAAAATCTTTCACTAGCCTTAAAGCAGAGACTAGTGAGATACAATATGCAAAGAATCTTAGGCAGAAAACCTTTTTAACAGGACTTCTAAGCTCATTAAAATCCCAACTGTGACCTGATTTTTTTTTATCAGCTTATACAGTATAATCATAAAAAATACATATATAGTATGATTCTTCTTTTATGACTTTTTATAATGTGGCACAACACAAATGTTAAAGGTGATACGAGTCGGTCATGTATTCATTAGGTAAACCATGCAATGTTTTCAAAGTTTTGGGTCAGAAATACCGTCAGCACTATGAGCTCAACTTTGGCTGCTTGTATGTTAGTACAAAAATGTTTATTTTCTGCAACACATTACACAAAGTACATTATAAACCTGAATATGTAAATTATATTGAATACATTAGTATGAGATATCTTGATTTAATGTTTCAGGGGAAATATCTTTATTACATTTTCATCAATCTGAAGGTGGCAGTGGTTGTTGCATTATCATTTTTGAGCATTTTAGATTTTTAGTCATTTCTCAGATGAAGTGTTTCTTGGGTTTCTTCTACATTACAATGCACAGAACACAGTACATTATACCAGAAAACAATATAATGATGCTTTTGTGCAGAAAACAAATTAAAGATAAGAAACAAAAGCTAGCAAAATGAAACCCTTCTGTCTTCTACTGTAGTAATATTTCAACTAAATAGTCAAATTTTAGAATGCTTTAAAGTATATGTATACTTTAAAGTTTAATACTGCATCCCTACATTACAGTTTGATGTTTTTAGACACAAGCAAGTAAATAAAATTATGCTCCAAGTGACTTGTAGAGTAATAGGCAAACATGCTACAGTATAAGTACAGAACAAATTCCATTAAAACACTCTTTTACAAGCTGATTAAAACTTCTGCCACTGTGTGTCAAGAAAACAGATGCCCTAACAATGCATACTGTCAACTTATCCATTTTCAATTTGACATGTAGCCCTAACTTTTATCACTTCTGTATCTTTTAATAAAAGGGAAACACACATTTCTACAATGTTGCATGAATTACAATGTTAGTGGCCAAAAAGCTAGGTACAGTACACGAGCGCAAATTGTTAGAATAACTACAGATGGATTTTAGCATCTGGAAACTTAATAACAATGTAACCCCACCGTACCACTGATTGCATGAAGTCAAATCAGTTTAAGAATAAGATACCATGAGAACAAACTTTGTTTTTTCCTCAACTAACCATTTACAAGTAAAATGCAAGAATAGCCAAACGACTGGCAGCTTTTGAAACAAACATTAACATATTGATTGGAGATGTCATTAGCAAAGACATGCTTCCTGCTGGGTTTGCTTTAAATATGCAGACAAACTAAAACAGAAGGCAGATGTCTCCTCAGAGGAATATGATGGGGTGGTTTTGAATTGGGATGTAGTGATGTAGTATCTCTTCAAGTGTACTAGAAAATGTCACTCACTGAACCTGACAAGTTTAGGTTATGTTCTCTTGTACTTTGACTGCATTAATACCTTAGCCTGAATTGTAGTTCAAATGACACAAAAGATGACTTCCTTTTTCTTCAACTTTTTATTTTATCACTCTTCACAAAGTTTTGCGATTACTGTATTATTAAATAACTTTTATATTCATTTTGTTTACAGACCTTTATTTGGAGAGCATCATTGTTTAATTTTCAAAATAAAACAGACCAAGACTTCTCATGGAAGTGACAACTACTTATAAGCAATAAGTAATAGCAGATAAAGACTGAGTGAGATAGAGCTATTATACAATTGTATATTGCAGTCTTTATATAATATTTTATATTAACTTGCCTCTTTCTGATCTAAGAGAAGAAAACCCTTTAAATGGGACAAAACATTGTATGATGTCTCACTAAGACTTCTGTATTGAGGTTTAAGTGTTGAATTTGTATCTGAACAGCAATGCAAACAGAGTTTCAATTCCATAATGGGATGACAAATGAATAAATGAACAACAGCTAATTAAAAAGTTTTGTGAAGTTTGATGCAATTTTGGGGGTGTGGGGGCTGGGGGTTCCATATTGTGCTGACAGCTGCTGTGAATCTGTAATTCACCAAATGGCCAATCTAGTCCAAGAACGTTTCTCAGATGGCTGCACTTGATATTAAAAAACATAATCAATCAGATCTGCCATGACTGAAACAGATGTCACAGAAACAAGATTGATAAACAAATACTATGAAACCCCTACAATTAAACTTGCGAAAGAATCAAAACACCTTTAATCCTTTACGGTCATGGAATATAATCCATTACACAAAGGAGGAACAAGAGTCAGCACTACATGATTAAGCACACAATGCTTGTTATTAATTCATGTATATATGAATACAGAAAGGGATATTAAGGCAATCACATCTGATCCCAAAACCTGTTAGAATAAGGATAATCTATGAGGCATGAGCCTATCTTGTACAAAACAACACAGTATCCATATAACATTCAATTACTTGCCAAAGTTATTGAATTCCTTAAATGTTAAGGCAAAATTCTATCATAAAAATATAATACACTTTGTTTTGATACAAAGGTATCACAATAAAAAAAACAAGAATCAAGTTCTCATTTGCACTTAAGACAGAATCAATTGTCAATGCATTAAAATAGTAACAATTTTTATGAGCAATGTAATTTTACCAATGTAACACCTGCATTCAAGAAAAGAAAACATATCAATATTAGAATTTAAATATTAAAGAACACTTTTGACATCAAGATTGTGTCAAAAGTTAATTCCTAACATTAAAACTAGTACTTGTGCTGGAAAACACAATGCTGTCATGATACCCTTTCTCTACATTACTATAAAATCTGTCAGTGATTTCCAAACTGGCTTGCCCGCCTATTAGGCCTGCTAAATGTACAGTACAGTAGTTTTATCAGAACTGAACTGTCTTCATTAAACCCAGAACCTTTTGGTGAATGCTAATTCATGACTTTTCATATGCATTTTAGGGTGACATATTTGATCAAGATATCAAGTCAAATTAGCCATAGTATAATTTCTTCTTACTTCATTTAACTCCATTGTTAATCATTTGCTTCACTGGATTTGTATTTTTGTGAGGTGGGTGTTGTGCAAACGTTGCTCTAAGTTAAAGGAATTGAAGTCATTCTTCAGTGACCTTTTGTCTCTCCCCTATAGTTTATATATGTACTAAACACTGAAATTACGCACAGAATAGTAATATTTCTCTCAGGGAAGCCTTTGCTGATACTGTCGTTACAATCCTGTGAATGAACAATTTGTTAGCCATTGTCCCCCATGTGTAGGCTACAGTATACTGCTGAGAGGAGTTTTGCAAAATGACTAAAGGTTTCCCTGCTGTCTCAAAACATGCCACAACACGAGCTATTCAACTATAGTACAATAAAGTGTAATGAAAGAGCCGACATTTCTTATTTTGCGTCTAAACAATTAAATGAATATTGATTTTCAATTAGTTCCCAGCTCATATGAACATTGTTCAATGTTTTTGTTCGCATTGTTGTTGTTCCCATTCTTTGCAAAACACGTTAAAAACCCAGTGTCGCATGACTTCAAGATTTTTAATGCAAGTATGTATGCAAGTTTTATGTAGTTATGCAGTTAAGTTATGCAACTGTAACATTCGTAGAAAACAATTTAACTTATGTCGCATGGCTTTCTTGTTGATTGTCCTACCTTGCTTCCTTGCAGCATAGGGAAACAGTAGATTGTAACATACTGTATACTGTATCTGAAGCTACGATTTGGAGACTTCAACACTGAGACATTTACAGATCCTGCCCATTTCATTTTATCAACGCCAGCTGCACAAAATAGCAACTTTTAAAGAAACGCCAAACGTCTTCTCGCCGAATTAAAACAACAAACTAACGGACTGTATATAATTCACGACTGTTGCTCCTGCTAAATCACTCTTATAGATTTTGCTCCAATACACAACAAATATTCAGCTTTTTTTTAAAAAAAACCGTCCTCTGAGTTTTAGGAAGGTTCTCTAAATCCAGGACGCGAAATATAAGCTTTCCAAGCCAATTAAAGGGCAAGGTGTGCTTAATCGACCATTGCTCCTTTACAACGCAAGACTAGTTTATTGACGCTCTTGTGCGGAGATTTTTTTTTCAGCTAACTGATACAAACTCAGCTGGTTCCATTTATTAATACACTTATAAATAATTGAATTCTCATTATTTCATTCTTGATGCGATTTCATTGTCAAACTGTGAACTTATAAAAAGGTTAACATTTTCTATGAAATGGAAACCTGATTTCTGTGTTTATTTTAAAAGAGATTGCTTGACTAGAACTGTTCTAAGGAAGACAGGTGAAGTGCATTCACTAGCTTAAAGGAATGCCCTACACTAAGTCTTTTTAGATTTGAGCAGATAACTCTGCAAAGGTACAGTACTTGATTTAAGTATTCTAAATTCTCTAAAGGTACTGACAAAGTCAAAATTTCTACATGAAGAGTTAAAAACAAATCAAAAGGGCACAAGTGGAAACTAAGGGGAAGTACATTTAAGACTTAAACAGGAAACATTTATTAATTCAAGTTACCAAGCCATATTGGTGAAGCTGATAGTATAACTTGCATTAAGAAGAGGTTGGACAGATTCTTGTATCAATTATCTACTCTGAATCAAAAGAGTGGAAATAAGTGCCCTCAATTTTTGCAAATAAACCATTTGCATTGTATGTTCTTATTTGTTGTTACAGTACCATTGAAAAGTACTCTGTCTTTCGATACAACAGTCCTAACCTTTTACACATAAGCCTTTAGGCCTACTTTTAGTTCATTTGAAATTACAATTTCCCAGTTGTAAAGTATTAAGAATCTATGCTTATTATAATACCAATGAGTAAAGAACACAGTAAACAGTAAAAATCTGCATAAGATCAGGGTGTGACAATGAAACCTACTGAATAAACAAATTAGCTTCAAAAACCATTAAAGCAATGGATATTTTAAATGGTTGTGTATGGCTAGATTAGATGATTAATTTACTGGCAAACCAGAGTTTATTCTAGCTAGAGTTTAGAACAGAGCCTCATTCTAGATTTATACCACTTTCAGTGCCAAATACTATAAAACTGACTCAGACATTTCATAACACCAAAAGTATCTTTTAATGTTGCAGAATGTATTCTACTTTAAAATTCAGATGTTACCAAAGCTAGTGCTTGGTTTTGATGGGGGGGTTAGTCTCTTTGAATTTGTTTGGCAGTCGGAATGAATCTAATAAAATGAAAACTTTTATTAATAGTCATGATTCTTTGTCACTGTGCTGATCAGAAATGCCAAGCTTGTTTGAAGATAGGAAAATGGAGACTTCCTAAAACATATTCTATAACTGTAAATAAAACAGATTCTGCTCCTTACATTTTACAAGGTTCTCAATGAAATTCAGTTGTTTATAACTATTTTCCTCATGAACCAATATTTTGAAGTAAAGTCTGAGGTATATTCCTAAACCTTATCAATTTAAGTTATGAACTTTTACTGTACCTCTTCTCCAGATGTGCTAGATACAGTATTATGGAGACTTAGTTAAAATAGTGTTACTGGCATTGAAGTGTACATAAAGGTCTTTTGCTGGGATACATCTTTTAAGAGAAGATGGCTGATATAGAAATTAAAGAAAATTGATAATGATCTCTTAAATTATTAACTGTAGCACATTGCTATAGACCACACTCTGTTGCAGCAGTCACCAGAGCTTTTCTAGTAAACTAATTTTAGCTCTGAAGTTATTTTACTATATAATATAAATTATGGTAGGTTAAAACCTACTGGCACTGTTAAAAGGTGATTCAATTCTTTAAATTTATTAAGCATAATACCCAAACCTAGAAAAAATGAATATTTTAAGTCACCAAATAAGTCAGCCATGTTTGACATAAAACTCAAACACCTTCAGTTTGTATCAGTGACTGTATTTTGTGAATTTTGGTGATCATTGTTTTATTGAATGTGCTAAAAGTAGCTTGAAAAACAATCCAGCCCCTATTAGAATGCTAATTAATGGACCTTTCCATTATTTATGAACTGGCTTTAATAAATTGTGTAGATTTACTATCAACTCATTAGTGATGACATTTGGATCATTTTAAAGAGTTTTAGCAATATTATCAACAAGCATGTGCAAATTACAAGGTATTGAGTCAAAACTTGTTAGATACTTGGGTTTAACTCCAAGTTATCAACCTTTTTTAAGTAAAATAATTTAATTTTGGCAAACTGATTTTATGAACGGGGTGACACAGAGACACATCAGTTAGCATTTATAGGGCCCTGAGTTCAATTCCAGACCTTGGGTGGTATCTGCTTCGAGTATGTATATTCTTCCCATGTTTGCTTGGGTTTCCTCCCACAGTTCAAAACCATGCCGGTACAGTAGGTTAATTGGCTTCTGAGAAAACTGACCCTGGTGTGAGTGTGTTTGTGTCTGTCTGCCCTACGACGGTCTGGTGACCTGACCCTGCTTTGCACCAGTTGCTTGCTGTGATAGGCTCCAGCTCCTCTGTGATCCTGAATTGGAAGAAACATTAGAAAATGGATGGATGGATTTGTTTGAATCCCACTGATAGGTCTACTTTCAAATAAATCAGAAACAAAATTCACACAAACCATTATCAATTCTCAAATGAACTATCTCTAAGGTCTGAAACAATTCTAAGAATTTTGGAATCAGTTACAAAATCAGAAGTACCAGCTGAGGTCTGTCAACTTTACTATAAGAAGTCAGCTGGCTATGATGATTTTGAACAATTTGAAAAAGCTTGCACCTAAACTATCCGATGCACCAATCCCCTTAATTGAGTCATAATTCAGGCCGACATATAGACTTTTTGCCTCGCCTTTCTACAAATACTGAAAACAAATAACTCCCAAATAACAGTTAGGATTTTTTTTGTCTGCAATTACTTTTTGCCTTATGCAGTATGTAGTCTGTCTTTTATTCTGAGCATGGATGTCTGATAGCAGCCTTGAAGGATCTCAAATGCTGTAATAGCTTTCAACAAAAATCTCATTACAGTATGTGCACCCACCTTTGCAGAATGCAATACATTGTGATACAGAGCAAACTTCCTTGTTTGACTTTACAATTACATACAAAACCATATAGAGTGTGTTTAATCTGCCAGATTTGTTTCACAGCCTCTTCCAGTCACCAGGTGAATTACAGTACCTTGGCCTTTCTCTTTTCACATTCTATTGTATATCAACTCATGTATTAGCAAACTCTTACATCCTTTGCTACACCAATTACACCATTTTATACTCAATTGGACCCACGTTATTATCTGCAATGTCGGATTTGCAACTTAATTTCAATCAAATTCAGTAGACTTTCTTTGAATTAGATTGTTTACTAAATCTGATAAAACAAAATTTACACTCTTCAATAAATACTGTATAATTCAAATTGCTCCCCTAATAATGCAAACAATTTTTACCATGCATAAAACAAAGTTGAAGCAAATTTGCGGTGTAAAAATATGTAAGTAATTGTCTGGATAGTGCTTTTTATTTCAGCTAAAAAAATACAACCTGATGTCAAGTCTAAGCTTCTTTTCTTTTATTGTGAGAAATCTCGTTTTGCACACTGCTCTAGCTATAGACTAGTTCAAATGTCTACACTCCACATTTTGGATTACGGTGATGTGGCTAAAAGAATTGCCTCGAAAACTACTCTTGAGAAATGCAATGTCTTATGCTATTATACTCTAATACTATTCTGCTGTAAGATTTATCACCGGCACCCCCTTTCACACTCATCATTGTGACCTTAATTATTTGATTGATTGCTTCTCTCTACATACTAGATGAATACTTCACTGGTTTAAATGAATTTACAGATCTTTAATTGAGAAAACAACTTCCTATCTTAATAATTTATTGCTGTTCTTTGTACCATCCTACAGTTTAAGACAAAACTGAATCCAACATGAGCAACTAGAAGCTTCAAGTGCAGGTTTTTCAATCTGCTGATACCAATGGAAAAATCTGGAGAGTAAGCTAAAACTATCCCTCCTCATATCCAGGGATTTTTTTAATACTAGCACTTGTTAAAAATGCAATATAATTTTGATAACTTTATTTAATTGTATGACACCTCCTGTTATGTTATTTGTTGATTGGTCTTTTCTTTAGTTTTGTCTTATGCACAAAATTGGTATAAGCCTTTTGGCAGATCATCATTACAAATGAGAATTTATATGTCTAAGAAAAGTATGATTATTAATACAGTAGTTCAGAGCATACAACTAACAGTACAAATGTATATCCTAAACAGTACATCTACACTTGACATACTATAGAAACGCTGAACAAAACAACTGAAACTTTTTGTAGACATAAACACCAAAGTGTGCTCTTGTTGAACCTTTTGGATAATACTTGGTTGGACACTAAAGCCTATACAGAAAACCAAGATATTTCTCCAGTGATTTGGGGAAAATGGATGAGTACATTATGGGTTTTTTTTTCCGAGTTAATTGTTATAGGTCAGAGTTATGTTTAAAGACATTTGTGAATCTTAATATTAAAATGCATATTACTTCATTATTTTAAAACCTCAGTCAATGTGAAATACTTACCATGTCACTATTTTCCCTAAAAAAACAACAAAATAAAGCTCATGAAACTACTTATCAATTCTACATGGGCAACAGAAAACTTTTGATTTTGTAATATGAATAAGATTGATTTTACCTTTTCAGAAAGGTCACAAACATTAGCAAGGTGAAGGATGTGAAGCAAGGGATCATTGTTTGCAGATTCTCCCTGACAAATAGACAAATAGATTGGAAGAAAATATGAAAAACCTATCACATTTTATAGTGTTTTACCTTTTAAAGAAATTGGCTTTTGTGGACAATACTAGTCTTATTTGCCATGGTATTGGATAGGTGGTAGGTTGAGTTTGTATCACTTAAAAAATAAAAACTATTTTTCTTGATGTTCCTCTCTCTCAATCTTGACAAAAGTGACCCAGACATATTCTAATATGAATTTTGAATGCAAATCAAATTCAAAAGCAAGACTATGTGTGAAAATTTGAAATTGTGAACCAAGTAATTAATTAAAATAGACTTAACTGTGCCACCTCTGCAGACCCTGGGATTGCTTTAGGCAGGACTGTTGATTACAATTTGTCATTGTCGTGCTGGGGCCAATCAAGGTGGCGTGATTTTCATCTGTAACAGACACAACATTCATCTCTCATACAGCCAGTGTTGTCATCTCATTGAACATAGATCTAATTAGTTCCCCAAGCATTGATTTCTATGTATGTTTAAAGAAAGGAGGTCTTCAAAATGACTTACCATGCATCTTTTGACTTAGAGCAGCTGTATGTGTGTACTGCTATAAACTGGAAAGTGATTTGAAACATTTTCCCCCTGGGAAAATGAAAAAAAAAGGAAAGCAAGCAATGTGAGATAGTAGGCTTACAATTATCAGAGAAAGAGCCACCTGTTAACTTGAAAACCAGTGTGATTACTTGTATATAATAAGTTTTATTGGAAGAATTACCACAATAATGTTCTCCTTACCATGTCCTTACCTTTACTTTGCTCTTCAAGTATTCAGGGAAAATTATAATAGAAATCACTCAATTCCAATGAAACAGTCTGCCTTAGTACTACAGTATGTTTCCCTTTCCTATCTCATATTATCTGTTACAGTGAATTGCTGTATATGTTATTTAATATATCTATACAGAGATTATTTTCATACTAATGTATTATCCATTCACACTCTAATTGGTGGGCCAAACTGTGTACCTAGCAGAGCTTGTAGGTCTTTCCTAAAAAATGACTCATCTAGTTATACAGTATGATGGCATGTTAGGAATGCAACTACAAACTACATTAGAATGACAAAGAAAATGTATTAATTGACATTTATTTTAAGGAAACACTGGATCTTTATATTTACCTTGTGCCCTGTACTTACCTTGAACTTGTGAACTAGCCAGTCAGCAGGGCAGTAATGAGAAGTCATTTTTTGGATGCAACATTTAACAAGGAGATTACAATGGCACCTGGCTATTGGTGTCCCAAGCAGGACATACTTTATTATGATATTTCTGTAATAATACCAGAGCAATTTTTACTTCTATTACTCTTACATGATGTACATAAAATGATTAAAACGTATCTTGCTTCAGAGCAATTAATGTAAAAATTAGTTTAAATCATGCAGAATTATGCTTTTTGTATTTCAAACCAATAATATTATCATAAATAATATGATTCACGGTTAAATTTTCTATAATATTCTTGTTCTTTTCCCCTGCATAAGAGAACCACCCCACATTTATCGATAGACCCAACAGGGGATTTATATGACAAAACACTAGCACATTTAAGGATGTTAACTACTACCTATAGTAAATACAATCACTATACTATAATTTAGTAAAGCACTGGATATATGGTGCTGTGAACTGCAAATTGTAATTTCTGGATGACTCCTTGCCATATTAAAATCTTTGTCAGACCAGAACCCCACATTTGTAAACATTTCCTCATCGTTCATCTTGAGTATGTCTGCTAATCTTCTCTGTCTTGGCAAGTACAGTAAGCATTCTGAAAGGTCAGATCGCATTGTAGGCTGAAAGAATTTGTTTGTCTGGTAATGTTGCCTAAACACATGATTTTCCTCTGGTGTCTTACTCTAAAAAACATGAAAAATAAATAAAATTAAAGTCTTACTCTAAAAATGATATAAATAAATCTATAGATCTGAAAGTAGTTATTTCTTTACAGTATTTTTTCCTCAGTTTTAAAACTGACCATGCCTTCAGTATCCCTCGCATAATTACATTTTTCCTTTGTAATCCAGCACATGATCAAATTTATGTGAGGAAAAAGGATTAGCAGGATTTTTGTGTTTAGTATGATCTATTTTATAACATTTTAACATTTACATTTAACATTTATATAACACTATTTTAATAGTCTCTTATTAAAAAAATAAATACATTTCAAATATGCATGCCAGCTAAATAAAAAACAACAAGGTTTAGTCAACAAAGTCAACAATTATTACTAAAACTGAACTAAAGGGTCTTTTACGTATTGATGTATAAGCTACTTATTTTCCTCAGGATAAAAAATACATGAAAAGTGATTGAAATTTAAAATTCTGAATGTCATTTAAGTCAAGGGGTTGTAAGTGTGTTCTCAATCAAGACATTTAATTATTCAAATAAGCAAGCATTTAATGTTGTCTAATTTAATATGAGTCTAATCACAGATAAGCTGTCATTAGTATTTCCATAATATGCATTTTCTCTAATTTGCTAATTTGCTTAATTTTTTAGATAACACATTTCAGAAAAAGAAACAGGAACCCATAATTACCAATTCTTCCTATACTAGCATAGCATTAGAGCTACCATATAATGAACATTTTAGCCATTCAATTATTGTACTAACGTCTTAGGTATCTTAAGCGGGAGATTTTAATATATGTATATTGTATGATCTGAGAATCAATAATTTACTTACAGTTTTCAAAACTACTGTATTTTCCACTATTGTTACAGCTTTGTTATTAGTACTGCTAATAGTTGGGGTGAGAAGAAACCAAGCTGGATATTTAGTGACTTTTAATGTGCATTAAACAGGATCCACGGTGTGAGACTAAGAGGATGTTTTGAGAGGAAGCCACCTGTTAAGGATAAAAGATGGGTAAAATGAGACAGAACTTGGCTAACTGAACAATTGGCATTCAGAAGGAGTGTGATTCCACATTGGGGAGAAGATCAGATAGGATAGACTCTATGTGGAATTGATCACTCCCCTGGATACAAATTATTTTAACCCCTAACATTTAAAACCCTCAACTACTAGTGTTCAGTTCAACCACTATGGCTATGAATACAAATGAAGTAACTATTCATATATTATTTGTAATTCAACAAAATGTGACATTAGTAGGGGATAAATACTTCTTCTATCTATTCTTTTGCTGAAAGTTAAAAATCTTTCTGGGTAAAATAAAATTAATATAATTTCAAGTTATCTTCTGCATTGAAACAAAGTTCCAGTTGCAATTGCCTGTGAATCTTTTATATTGAACGATATCAGATAAAATAACTAAATGACTTACTACTGTTTTGGTTAAGGTTATAGTGGCAGTGGTCAGCACTATGTTAATGAGTAATCTTAATGAGTAATCTTAAAAGTGCTTAGATAGCACTTAAAACCAAAATCAGTTATCGATTCCCAGCTTTATGCAAGATAAAATGGGGCGATTTGTGAACTTTAAGATCTGCTATAGTGCATATAAAATCTAGACATTTTTCATATTATAATCATAAGTTAAACAAACTCTGTGTAAAATCAGAATTACTCCACATGTTAGATCATTATACCACTGTCAGAATTACTCCACATGGAAGAGATCTTTATACCACTGTTTTTAATAAGTAAACATATTTCTAAAGGGGTCATTTACACTAAAAGCATTTAACTATTTTAATGTTTACCTTTTTGTGCAGCTACAGTTTATGACTTTCTCTCAGCTACAGAAATACAAATTGTAAGAAAAACCAAAAAGAACTTGTCATGATATTACATTTATTATTTCACTGACTATGGATAGTCATGTTTTGGATTTTTTGTAGATTTGTTTGAATATGATGACAGATGATGATGGTTCATGTCTAGAGCTATTAATTCCTTTTTGTCCAACACACTGGTTTTCCCTTAATATCAATAATTATTTAGATAAATGCTGACATTTCAAACATATTTTTAAATAAATAAAATGTCGTCATAGCACATTATCTTATTTATCCAACAACTACTTTAATTACAAATGCTTGGGATTCACTTACATTGACCTTATTGTAAGAAAAAGCGAATGTCACATCATTTGTCCTGTTAAGATTGCACTAGTAGTGGTAAAATCTATGAAAAATACAGATTAATCTTTGCTATGCTAATAACTGTACATATTACTTTTTCTAAGTCTTAAAGACTTAAAGACTATAAAACAAGCACCATTAGTTTCAGTAATAAAAAATATATATATAATTTCCAAACATCAAGATTGGCTCAATGTGTCTAAATCATACAGTTACTTCACTATTACAGAATTTACCACTAATATACGGTGTGGTATGTGCTGCTTTGTTAAATTACACATTTTATTTAAAATTTCAGAGGCCTATGGGGAAAATCTTCCTGATATAGTGCCTGTCTGGAGAAAGCACATCTCTGTAATCAGAACCTAGTCTCTGGTGTATAAAAGCACATAATACACTCTTTGAGGTTAACTTGGCAGTAACAGATACGTGGTTCTTTAAAAATGAACAGAATGTTATGAATGGAGTTACAGTAAATTGCTGGCTCAACACTGTCAGTTCTTTGACTTTGGTACAAAAGCAATAATTAGCAGGTAAGCGTCTTCAGCATCGATCCAATGTAGACATGTGGTACTGTAAGATACTGACTGGTGCAAACTCAAAAGGTGTTTACTGTGCATTGCTTTTTCATAAATGTTAATGTTATTTCTGTTCTTCCAAAGGTTACATTGCAACAAGTGGCATATCTTTTAAGTACTGTAGAATGTGGTCTTGAAAGCAGAAAAAATGAAAACCTTTCCTGTTATTGTAAAATTAAGTATACATTCCTGTACTTTCAAATATAACTCTTATAAATAGGATTTTAACATGATACTTAATCATTGCTGCTGAAAAAAGATGAAGAAAAACTTCAGTGCTGTTACTACTGACCTATTTCCTTTCTGAACGTGGATATTAAGATCCTTGCTACGTTTCTAGCACTTCGATTAGAATGAGTTTTGCCCTGCATTATCTCAAATGATCAAACTGGTTTTATTAAAAATAAACATTCCTTATTTAATTTTATCTACTGTATATCAACAAGAATGTTCTCTGAAGTCCTTGTCTCTCTTCATGTAGATAAAGCTTTTAACCCTGTTGAGTGGGACTTTTTATTTAATACCATGAAATGATTTGGCTTTGGCCCCATTTCCTTTACCTGCAGCAATTTAAACTTGTTTCCTTTAGCGACACGTTCACAATACTTTACCCTGTATTGTTGAACAAGGTAGGGGTGCCCACTCTCCCCACTCCTTTTTGCTTTTGCTATTGAGCTCCTCACTGTTTCTTTACATGGTTAATTTGGGGTGTGCAGTAATGAGGAGGGTAAGAACATAAACTTTCCTTATACGAAGATGACTTATTACTTTATATTTCTGATCCTGTTGCCTCTATTCTGCACGCAATGTCCATTTTAAATCAATTTGGTCATATTTCGGATATTGTAAGACCTCCATTCAATATCCAAGCCATAGCTGAACATTTAAGATTGCCCACTCCAAATTTTCCTACCTGGGAGTCACAGTTACAAGATCTCACTCTCATCTCCTCAAAGTCAATTTCACAGCACTTCTAGAATGTACAAAAACATGCAGGCGATCCACCATAACATTGTCAGTTACAGGTAGAATCAATTCAGTTTTTTTATATATATATACTGTATATGTTTCAGTCCATTCCATTATTTCAGTTAATACCTCAGTTAAATCAAATAAATATTTTAAATAATATCAGTCAAATACTTTATACCCTCTATTTAGAATAATATTATTACTGAATACACATTCATACGGATATTATGCAATGACCAAAAAAAGAGAGACATGACATTGCCTAATTTTCTGTTTTCTTGCTGGGCAGCAACTACTGTATTAAGAACATATTATATTGGTATCCAGTTCCTTAAATATGAGTCTTAAAAGTGTAACTTTGAAGTTAGATCTTGGTTGGGTAACTTTTACAAATATGCTGTGCTCTTCTCTACTCAGCTACAGTATTTCTCAGTTCACTCATAACCCCAACATACCTTTTGTATTTGGATCCAGTTCAGGAAGCAGTTTGGCTTTGTTTCACTCTCATAGAATTCCCATCTTTATACTTATCATTTGCTTTCCTATTCTCACAATGACACAATTATACACTGCTTACATGAGTCTTTTTTTCTAATTTTGACCTGTCATGTGACAAATGTAGGAAAGCCCCTGCCATTCTCATACATACATTTTGGTCTTGTCCTGCAGTGTTTCATTTCTGGTCCTCCATTTTTGATACTTTCTCTCATATTACTCATATTGAAATCAAAACTACTTCTTTTAAGGCAATTTTTTGTGTGCTACCTGATAACCTTACCTTACCATAAAAACAACTCTTCTTGCAAGGTGCCTTATCTTCATATGGAAGCAAGCTACCCCACCCCTATTTTTTCAATGGATCAGAGACACGATTCAGTTTCTTGAGTTGTAAAAAATTAGATACATACAAAGTGTGTCCACATTTAAGTTTTTTAAAGCTTTGAAATTGTTTCTGAACTATTTTGAGACTTTGACCCACACTTCTACACCCTAGACCTTAATCTGTCCTTACTTAATTACTTAATTACTTACAGTACTCGATATCTGATTGGAATTGCATTCCACTTTATTTATTGTTTGCTTCTTAGAAACTGTTTAGTGTAATTAGTATTTTGGTATGCTCTTTTTTGTGACTTCTGTCACTTTCTGTTCTAGTTTTACTACATTCTTGTGAGGGAAGATTTATGAGGGATGTGGGAGGGGATTGGACATTTTGTATTTTTCCTTTCATTAATTATTCTCAGGTAACACACTGTTCCAATGATCTACATGTTTTGTAGTATTACTTTAATGTGAAAAAAATGCAACTTCCAATATGATGAATATTAAAGTCGACTTGTAGAATTCTAAATGCTTTTAAAATGAATTGCAGGCATTCTCATTTTGAGAATAAAAACAAACAGGTGAGATATTTTAATTACTGTACCTCATCTTCTTATAAAAACATGTGTAGCATCACTTGATAGTGTCCTTTTACATTTCTGACATAGCTTCTGCAGTCACTGTTTAACTAAGTATTTTGTTTGTTTCACAAGTGCCCAGCCAGATGATTAGCAATTCTAAACATTGCTGGAATCAAATCACACAACAGAAGATTCAATTATATTGTACTGTACAGTATGTAATGTGTCAGTTTATGTGCTTCAATACTTTTTAAAACTTTTTCTGCATATTCAAGAATAATTTTGTTGGACTATAATGAGCTTTGATCATAATTATATGTTATATATGATTGAATTTGCTGTTGTTCTGTTTTCCATGTTTAATTATAAACTTTATTATTTTGATGGGTGACTATGTTTAAGAAACCAAATTTGGAAACTTTTTATGGTTATTCTAGGATACTACATAATATGATTTTCAGATTTAGAACCTGGGTTTCTAAAATATGTGCTTTAATACAAGTGCCTAACCTCTTGACAGCCATTGCCTGACACAGCATGCTCTTCACTGTGAGACTGCTTCTGTACAATCAATTATCATGAAAAAAATTAATTTTAGTCGCATTGCACTTTAAGTAAGCTCTGTACAATCCTTGCTCTGGATCCCCACTGATCTCTGACTTACCTGATGTCTTTTTCCAAGCTTCACATCTTAGCTTATAAAACCATAAAGCATTAGTAATGTGTTTTTCCATTTCTCCTGTTCAACAGTGGCATAATTTGGCAATTTCCTTCAATATATGCCTCTTTTCTCCAACCAAAAACAAGAAAAACTTCATAATATGTTGAATAGTTTCAGATACATTCTATGGGGTATGTGTGGTATGAGATGTAATTGGATGTACAATTCTTGCACTGACAATGGCTGAGGGAACAAAAACCGGGGGAAGGGACTAATGGAGCCCACATACAAGGTGGCATGAGATAGGAGCTGCAAAAGTGATAACAACACAATCAGCTAATTGTACAAAGTTTTGTCCTCTCTTGTTATTGAACTCCAAATAATTCAATAACAAGAAGCTTGCATTGTTTCATTATCCAAGGAAGATTCATTGTCTATTTCATTAGATGTTAATCAAAGCATCAAAGCAAAGTATCTCCAGTATATCTGGCTTGTGCAATCATATAATAAATAAAGTCTCACATATTTTATAAAATCTACTAAATGAATTCAATACATTTTGTATCCATATAATCTGTATTCTGTTTTTGGTACTGTGTCCAGTTACCAAAAACAGAGAACATTACACATTACAACAATTAACAACTGTTTTACCTGTTTTCATTTATATTTTTTTCTATTATCACTTTAGATGAGAAATATTACATAACAAAATGCTCTGTTGCATTCAAACAACAATACTACAGATGTATTCCTGTGATTTGTTTAAAACAGTATCAAGAATCATCAACAGAATAAAATGAAGACACAATTACAGAGAATTGTTCCATTTAATAAATATGATTGTAAATGCAAGAAAACAGAAACAATTGCACATGGAACAGAATTATAGTCAAACAAAACACTGTACATCTAAACTGTTTTATATAAAAGCTTTACAGTAATAAATCTCCCGCATCTAAAAAAATAAACTTGCTAACTCTCAAAAGGGGAAACAAAGAGCTGATTGGTTTCAACTGACAGATTAGTCTATTGAATTTGTCATTTTTTTAATGCAGTTTCTTCATTGTACTGTATCTCCCCATGAGAAAATAATTTGAAAGATGGTTCTTCATACATTTTTATGTACAATTTACAATTTATAACTATCTCCCAATTCATTTTGAATATATATACACTACAAGTCAAAATAAGATGGAGCATTATACAGTTTACTGTTATTAGAAATAATGCTTTTAGGATTTTAGCAAGAGTTCAGTGAGGAGAAAAAAAGGAAACTCCTTGAACAGCAAGGACTTCATTGAAATAATTTTTAACCAGGTCTTTTCTGGTTAAACATTTCAGGGTCTTCCAGACCTTCTAGGTCCCTTATAGACATTGTGCCATTAGTGTTGTCAAAATAAAAAAAATCTCAAAAACAGTGTGCTAATAGGAGTCCAGAACCCCTTTCTTGACCTGTTCCCATGGGAAGCATTAACAAGAATCATGTCTAGAACAACTTTTGCACAGCAAATTCATTTCTCATTAATGTTCTTTTCTTAAATGTGAGAGTGGTAGACTACAAACCATTAATCCTAACAGCTTACACTCTACAAGAACACTGCTGGAAATTGTTCTTTGTCTAGGGACTTGTGTACAGTAGAACCACAACAGAATTTTGCATTATCCTTGTTTTTTATGGACTCTAATTTGTTTAAATATAAAGTATTAATTAACTGACTTAAAATAGATCACCAGATGGATAAGTAATGACACAATACTTGAATATCAATATATTTTAGGGAAATCAGTTAATGTATGGTAATGATATTAGCAAAAACATAACTTTTCCAGGGTGAAACATTTAAGATACATAAAACATACAGTATACACCAGGGAGCAGAAATATTTGTAATATGTTTTAACTGGCCTGTAAAACAATCAAGTGAAGAATACGCAGACATATTTTGTTTGTAAAACTCCCCCCCAGTTTGGCATTATCACAAAACCACTTTAGCTATAATATCTTACTTTCTTTCAGATAAAGCTTATGCAATACAATAGAGTCTAAACTTGAAAAGTTAATTGTAAAGAGGAGTATAAATTAACCCTGTTCACCACCGTTTAATACCTTTCTCTTAGTTCTGGATTTTGATGGAAGACATGGTGTTAACTAATTTCTATCTGAAGCATGTATGCTTTTTTCTAACAGGATGACATTAATATTGCATGTTCCAAGATTACATTGCCTTTCATATCAATCCCTTTATTTTAAAAAGCATTCAAAAAGCAGTTTACAGCATACATCATGAAAGATTATTGTAGTTAGTAATTAATAATGTAATTCTTTATAAAATTAGATACCTGTAGTTAACATATAATTGAAAACTGCACTTGCAAAATAATTTAATGAAAAAGTAACTGCTGTTATCAAAATGACAACTTTAATGGTTCTGCTTGAAAACATTAAACTTTAACAATAAATAAAATGGGGAAAGGAGACTTATTGCATTAAAACAATCTTAAGTGTTGCTAACAGTCTAAAAGCTTTGCCCAATTTTTTATTTCACTAATTAAATTAATTTTAATTAATTATTTTCCCTCTTAAATGAATTGTACTGAACTTTGAATCTCAGATTATCTTTCTTTTAATATTGTAATTTGTAATTGTCGATTGTTCATTGATTAGACCAGGGGTTGGCAACCTTTCAGAATACAGTAAATGTGTCAAGAGTTAGCTCATGTACTTGTTTTTATGGATTTGCTTGCCATTGATACATTTTTAACAACAATAATAGCTCTACTTATGAACTGATTAATAAAAATTTAATATTAAAATACAGTAATATCTCAAATTAATAAGTTAATATGCTCATCTTACCATTTAGTGAGATCCTTACACATGCTTTCTCTTGCTGAGTTCAGTTGTTAACCTGCTACAGGAGGGACAGAGAATAGACTTAATGTGTGAAAATATGCATTCACAGAGATATGGTGATCCAAATGCTGAAAAAGTTATCAAAATGCAATCTTTTAAATGTAAGTGGTTTGAAATCTCTGTTCCACTTGGAAAGTTATTGGCATCTGAAACATTGTGTCTCAAAAATACAGTAAATAGGTGTTTAAATGATAAAGTGAAAGTTGAGAAAAAAATCATAAATCCCTCTGAACACAATGCAAGAAGTTTGGCATCTCTCTAAAAAAAACAAAATCAAGCAAATATCTAACTTTGAGCTAAATTTAGTGTGGTGCATTTCCAAATCCCCAACACCCATCCACTGATACACTGAAAAATCAATGTCGCTGGTATCAAAGCTGTCTGGTTTAATCAGAGAATAAAACATCGGGCCAAAACATTAGAAATACTGTACTGAAATTGGACAAAAATGTTAATACCAGTTCTCATATGGACACTCCAAGTGAACAACACAGATTGTACAGTGTTTTGAAAGTTCTTTAAGATGTTGGAAATAGCAGAAAGTTGAGATGTCAATGTCCTCAGCACAAATGGCAAGTTTTGCAAGAAATGTCTTCCCCATTTCAAAATGACCCATAGCAGTTTGATCTGCACCCTGCAGATGGAGGTTGAGTTAATTCATATGCGTGGTGATGTCAGTTCAAAACATTAGTTTTGCAACTCATTTTTCATCATTCAGTTCAGGCTAGTTTTGACCTTTTCTTGACAAAAAGATCTTGAATGCATCAAGACAGCATGCCAAACCTTTCCCACTGCTTTATAATGTTTGACTTTACACTTAAGTCTGAAAAATGTTATCAGTGATACGGATTTCTAGCTTTCCTGTGAAAACTGTAGGCAAGCCCCGCAAATAATACTGCTGTAAATAAACCAAGTGAATTGTTTTTTTCAGTGTAAAAGACCTTTCATTATGTAGTATTTTGTATAGACGTATGGAGCAGTCAGGGACAGTTTTTAACATTTAATTTTTTGTGTCTTATTTGTTGCACATGTCGCTTTTATTGCATATCCTGTTAAAAATCCCTGCGTGCTGTAGGTTGCCAACCCCTGGAGACTCTCAGTTTCAGCTCCCATCCTAGCAGTGAACACTAGAACATGTTCTTCTGAACTGCACACTGTCTGGCAAACCAGTGCTGCTCACCTTACAACGCCACAGCATGAACAGTAGGTCAAAGGTGTTAAATAGGAAAGTTAATGCAGCTCTCACTAAATTTCAGCTGTTTCTTAACGACCAGAGGAGATTCTCTCTGACTTGAGTTGCTCACGAGACCCCCCGCCCCAAAGAATAAAGAGCTAGGAGGTCTCACCTATTCATGTTGGAAGAAAATTGGGGGAATGTTTAAATCACAAATATCTGTAAAAATGATTTAACCTTGCATTAAAAAATGGGTGGAAACACATGTACTATGTTCTCTTTTTAGGTCAATATAATTAATAATAATAATTGCTTACACTTATATAGTGCTTTTCTGGACACTCCACTCAAAGCTTTTACAGGTAATGGGGACTCCCCTCCACCACCACCAATGTGCAGCATCCACCTGGATGATGCTACAGCAGCCATAGTGCGCCAGAACGCTAACTACACACCAGGTATCAGTGGGGAGAACAGAGTGATGAATCCAATTCATAGATGGGGATTATTAGGAGGCCATGATTGGTAAGGGTCAATGGGAAATTTGGCCAGGACACCAGGGTTAAGAGCTATACATTTTCTTTTAAGGAAAAGTGGTTTGAAAATTTTTGAGAAAAAGACTTACTGTACCACTTTCTGTCATACTCGCTTACCATGAATCGTTACCCTGATGAATGTTTAGTGTGTATTATAGTCTAACGTGACTGGCACCATGTTGGGAAGCAATTATCAACACAGAACCATTGTAAATTAACAAAGAGAGATTGTAAAAATGTAAAATGAACAATGAGTTTAAATAAGTAAAAACAAATCAAGGGTTAAACTTTTCCCCACTGTCAACAATTTAAAATGAAAAATATAAACTTTCACTGTACTGTATATAGCTATAACAAAATGCATTTTAAATTTGATTTTTTTTTAAATAAACTAACTTAATAATCTGTATCATGAGTTGTGCAATATTACATTCCTTAAGGAGGAAAAAACAGATTCATTTTTTGATTGGAAATAGGGTTGATAACTGAACATTTCTCTTCTTCAGCTTTACAGTAGTTTTTTTTTAATTTAGCTGAGAATATTAAAATTCATACATTTCTCACAAACATTTATGATTTACAAAAAATATAATGGCTAAGATTTTTAACCATTTTCTCTCCTTTTTTTGAAATATATTCTCATGAATAAATAGCATATCACTCTTGTTAGCATTAAAATAGAGCAAATAAACATAAAAGCCACTTTAGCAAACCAAAAGGTTTTTTCTCATACATGCAGGCTTTTCATAAGAAGTACCATACCTTATATAAATAAATGTCATCAAAAAATGGGCTATTTCATTGAGACATACAAAAAAACCTGTACATAGTATCTTCAGATATCCATGGAGCACTGTCTTTTGTCAGAAATGTCCACATGCACAGGTATAAAGCTTAAAACCTTGTTGTGTCTGAATGGTTTGCGAGGTCCATAACACTACTGTTTATAGATTGTCCCAGAGTTCAAACATTTACATATGTGGGGATTTCCTTTGAGATTTTGATGTTGGCATGTGGTGAAATGCATCCTGGGTGGAAAAAAAAACAAAGAAAAAAACACTGTTTAAATTCATTTAGAATCAGCCATATTTCTTCCCTTGTACATTCACTAATTTAAAATATCCAACTGCAACACATCTCACTGTACAACTACATGTTGTCAAACTGCCCTTTACATGCTACAAAGTACAGTTGCACAAACAGGAAGCCTTCATGTTAGGTGGAGAACTGATATGTTAAAGTAAATTTCCCCTTAGATTTACTTTCATTGCACTTTGGCAATTAAAGATAACTTTTAGGATGTTTGATAGTTTAAGAACAGTTACGCTATTATTGATGCAAAATGTTTCCTTATTTAAAACGTAAGGTGTTATATACTGTACACCAACACAGCAGTTTATACCAGTTAGCAGCAGTTCAGATTGACTCATCACTGTCCTTTTCCAGACAATGTGGAGAACCAATTTAAAATGTTTATAGGGTTACACAATAAGGTTTTTAGACCACACTTAGACTTACAGGTTTCATCAATACCCATGAAAAAGGTGAATGAAGAGTAACCAGAATACTTCTGGGTCTAAATTTAATATTGTACACAGGCTAAAATAGTTATTCAATTTCAATATTGAAGTTATTCAATATTGCGCAGAATAGGAATAGGATAGAAAATCCAAACTTTCCAAATTTCAAACTGTATTGATAAAGTCATCCATTGAATTACAGATCGGTATGACTGTATTTAGGATTGAGTACAAGAGGCACGGTTTTATACAAAGAGTAGTGCGTGTCTTGGACAAACTGTCAATTCACATTGTTGAGGCCAATTCTGTGGAAAGCAATAAAAGAAGGAATACAAGAAATGGGGGGAATCTTTGGAACAATAAATATTATCAATAACTCAGAGAAGCATGGGCCAAATGGCTCTTGTTTGTGCCAGTTTTGTGGCACCAAGAAATGATTCAGGAACACCTAACTGATTTTTCAACCCATGCAGTTTGGACTGCCAGTATGTAAGAATGTTGCTATTACCTATAGCCCGTGTATCCAGCTCCTTGTCCAGTAGCTCCAAAGAAGTCACTAATTCCCTTTGTGTATCATTAGGAGTGCTTTCAATGGGACTCACTGGACTTATCATTTCTTGCTCTTTTTCGTTCTGCATCTGCGTATAGACATTGATGCCTGGGATCTTCCTTGAGGAAAGAGAAAGATAAGTCATGGATAAAGAGCATTGACAAACAAGTATTTACTTGTTCCCCTTTCTTTATGACTGGAAATATGGCGAGGATTTGCCATTCTAAATTAATAAAATATAATTCTACACAGATACAGTACGTCAATTTCTCATTTGACAGCATATTGATAACTTTTTGCCACTGAATGATGTATTTATTTTAAAGTGGTTTGAAAATTCCAGTTGAGTGTTTAGTTTGGATTTGAATTTGAATTTGGAAACACAAAATTGTGCATTTTGGCACAATTTAGAGTATAAGCCTGTATTCAAAACAGGAGTCATTCTAATCTGATATGTCAATAAGCATTCATTATATAACTAAAGATATGAAAAGCTGATTTAACAACACAACTAGCAACTGAGTCCTGTGATTATATTATAACAAATAAATGTACTGTATACACTTGTGAGGATTTTTATGCACATGGGAGTAATAAAAAATAAGGTAAAATAATAAATTGCAAGTTTGTTTCTAAGCAATTGATAATCATCCATTATAATCCTTTCTCTTGTAAAGAGCTAAATCAAAGTTAATTTTTTTATCAAAATGAACTTGTTTAATCGTTTTTACGTAGTTTATAGAAGGGGACATAATCTAGTCTTTGTTGAGACTAGAGACATCCATTTAGTACAAACATGCAGATATTAAGAAAATTAGTTGCTTCCGCCAGTAAGACACAATACATAAATCAATCCCTACTAAATACATATATCAAGAGCACTGTACCTTTTGAATTTATAGATGACAAACACAGCTAACCCCACAAATACGACTGATAACAACATGAGCATTGCAGAGCCACTGTGACTTTCACTGGTATCCACAAGAGGAGCTTAGAAGGAAAACACAGAGCAAATGGGATTCACGTAAATTTGTTTTGAAACAAAATTAGATACTGCATATATTGAAGCTTTACAAAAAATAGCTCAACAGAACATTTATAGCTACACCTGACAGATAATAAGTAGAAATTAAAATAGACATTTGTACTGTAAAAACAAATTCCATGTTTTCCATAAATTCTGTTGTATTACATAACACTGTCCTATTCTGGTACATTCAGGTTGCTACTCAGCCATTTTCTGAAGCACAATTATCCCAGGTTTTCTATAGGGTTTCAATACTGTATATCAATATACATATACTTAAAGAAATAGTTGAAATTATTAACCTCTTTTTCCAATATGTCAGCTACATGTAGTAGCTTGAAGTAGCCTTTGTATGGGTATATTATTGTTTGTGTTACATTTTCATGATAATTATTAAAATGATTATCAAAGTCAGAAGGAAAATGGCTTTTCTGAGACAACATCTAGTCTTTCTTTTCAGTACACAGCCAAGACGCATACTTAAATAGAACTTACCTGCTGATAAATGAGCTGCATAGACTGTGACTTGAACACCTGGCCGAAGAGTGAACTGTATTAAGTTTTGGTTGAGTGCAGAAAGCAACATTTCAGAAAGCTGGGGAATGATAAAGAGGTTTTCATAGTGTTACCATTGCTGAAGTAAAATCCTGGTGAACTTATGGCTTTTGCAAAATATCAACACCACTAGGTTAAAAAGATAATACCACATACTGTACAATTCTGAAAGATGAACAACGAATAATGGGGAGCATATTTATGGGGAACTATATTCTTATCTACTGTAACACACCCTTAAAACTGCCTTCTCCATTGTTTCTCTGCTATCTGGGAGTTGGTATTATAGGTGGCTTTGCTATACTAAACAAAGGTAAATGACTTTTCAACAGTGGACTAGTTTCCATGCATAATGGTGACCGTGAACCTTCGGTGGGGGTGGGCCTATTCTGGCTGGAAGAATAAACCTAATGAAGAATATGGTTATATTCACTTTGACATGAGACTGAAAGGCTAAACCCCAAAATCCGTAGCCATTATTGTAATGCAAACAAAAGTTTCACCATTGTTATTTCCTTATGCAACAGTTAGATACACTACAATGATGTTTTTCCAAATGAACCATAAGCTATGACGTGGTATTGGGTGCAAAAGCCCTTGGGGGGTTTGTTTAGAATTTCAGTATCTTGAAGTACAAGCATGACATCCACCACCATCTATGATGGTCTTTGAAGCATATGTAAAATTATATGGTATACATATTTGAAAATGAAGACATTTTAAATTTTCAGCTGTTTGCCAGACAAATAGTCATTTTTAGGTTTGTTCGAAACATCAAGCATTTTCTTTGTGAGCAAAAGGTGAACTTGTTTTTAGCTCTGACCAACAGCCCATATATATTTCTTTCCTTAACATTATAATGTGATAAAAAAGGTGTTTTCTAAGGGAACAGGAACTACCGCCACCTAAACCAATCAGTTTTAAAGTTTGGTTGTTAACAGTAATATGCTAATAATAATAAAAGTGATCTAGAGTGTACACACAATGTGCTAACACTGCATGAGGGGACAGTTCAATGTTATAAATCATGGCATAAACAAGTAAGTGTTCCAGCCTATTTTTATTATTATGAAGATCATAAATCCTTTAATTCACTGGCATTGCTATCCTCTTTTAATCCAACACCCAAAGCCAAGGAAGAAAGAACTATGATTTGCAGCTGTTTAAGGATATTCTACAAAACAAATGCCTTTCCAGAATTCATTTTCTTTCTCAGCTTTACTTCATTAATTTTATCTGCCCCATTTAGCAAATTAATTGTGATATGAGCAATATATTCAGTTCTCGATTTCTTTTTTCCTAGTAGTTAAAATTAGACTATTCTATGAATAATTACCTTTTTTGAAGTGTATCAGGGTCAGTAAATCTATTAAACTTTTTAATAAGCTGCCTACACATTGCACTTTGGAGATGCCAATCTTGAATGATGATTTATTACATAGTTTGCCAGACAATCAAAACCTGTTTATGATTAGATCAACCGGATTTCTTAACTTGCAACACCTTACATAATTACAGGAATCCTTAGGACATTTTAAAAATGTTTTCTGATAGTACTGTACGTCAGAATCAGAACCTTACACATTCTTGTATTAGACATAATCTCTCATTTTCATTCCCTAGCACAGTTATATACATACACACTCATATACATGGCACTAAGTTGTTTATAAGCAGAGCTGTTAATATTTAAAATGTGATTTTAATATGCAATGTACATAAGAATTTGCAAAAATTGGAATAATCTTAAACATACTCTGTATGTTATTACACAGACACAAACACAGGTCCTTTCTTTGGTCTGCACTCTAAAAGCTATCATCCTCATATGTCACTTTAGGTTAATTATTGCATCTGATTGCCCTAAAATATTAATGTATCCAATGCATATATCATAAGTAATGTGCATATAGTTACACAAGGGCACCACTGCCCATAAAAATGAACAAACAGTGACATCTAGTGGGGTAAAATAAACACTGGAGTAAAATAAACACTGTCATGTTATGACCTTACCGCATCTTCAGACTGGAGACTAAATATGTTTCATATGTTGTAGTAACACCTTGAATTATTTTTAATACTATGTAAAAGTAGTTCATAAACAAAAAGTAACAACAGCTGTGTATAAGACAATGTATTTTAAAAAATTATATCATGCTAGTTAATACCGAACTTACAGTACATTAAATATGAAGAAATAAAGAACAATCCCTACACAAGCAAGTTATTTGCTAATAAATATTACATAATTAAAATTTCACTGAAACAGAAAAACACTGGTTTGATGTAGTGACAATGTTTGAGTGTTGAAAGCATTAAGATTTACAATTGATAAGAAACAATTACATAAATCTAATCACTACTCACACTTCTAACAGTACCAAATCTTCTTGTTTTTATGTTTTATTGGAAATTAATATTTATTGTACAATTATATATTTTAATAATTGAATACTGTTTTACACTTTCAAAATATGTTTGTACTGATACTTTGATGTCCAGAAAGTATCTGAAGCTGGTTTTCAATACCAGAAAATCACTTTTTTCCACTGTGCTTTTAGAAAATGTACAGAACAGGTAAAGTACAAGTGTCATAAAAATGACACTTTTGAATTCAGAGAAAACAATCAAAAGTCTGGGTAATCTCACAAACTATGTAGTCTACCCAGTCATTTTTTAATCAAATTTAAGACTTCTCTGACAGAAGAACGACTAAATTCAGACATAGAGTGCAAAATAACCTCTTAGTTTTTGTGTTTTTGTTTAATCACATAAAAGTCTTACGACTTTCTTTTTTTTTAAATAAATCAAAACTTCCACTCACAACACTCACAGGTTCATGATTGTACTACTCCAAAAATGCAAAAACACTCTAAAAATACCTAAACAAATGCATAAATAGATCTTTCAAAAGTCCCCAGCTTGCAGCTAAAAAATTAAGGTAATGATGTTGTAAAATGAGAGTGGTAGCAAAGATCCAACATTGTTTTATTGTTAAATTAATATCAATAAATGCCAGGAACATCGTCAATAGTCATTACCTATTATCATGATCTCTGACATTTTTTCTCACAAAACAAAAGTTGTAACCCCTTAATAATTTCAAACAACTTTTTCCCAGTGGCTCTGACTTCTAAATATAACACAATGATTCATATCACTGTAGGCACCCAGACATCTGTACTTAAGAGATGTAAAGAAACAGTAAAAAAGCATGTAAATAAGACTGATAGTCTGCAAGGCTGAAATCAAGATCATTCTTTGAGCTTGATGCTGTTGTCAAGCTGAGAGAGGAACGTAACATTCTGTAACGAGACAATATTTTTACCTGATCTAAATGTGCTGCATTTCTTTCTGGTTTCCCCTCTGTTAACTCTTTGTCAGGTAAAAGAAAGAATTCTGCAGCTGTTGGTAAGCCAGGGAGAACTGTAACCAGGAGTTGTTCTTCACCAATATCTGTGACCTAACGTAACATAAATATACATACATGTATACATATTGCAATTAGAATTGTTCAATTACAATCAAAAACATTTTCACTTTAGAATGTACTAGCCCTTCTTTGTTGCTAAAAACATTAGAGAAAACTCTGATTATGTGATAATAAAACACAAAGTGAAGGAGAATAGGTCAGTAAAAGAAATCATATAAAACACTTAATCTTGTTCAAATGTGAATTTTAATATAATCTTCTGTATCTGAACGTTTTGTTTCACTTAATTTGCATGCTATAGATCCAATAATTATGCATATTTTTCCTGTCTTTTCTTGTCTTCTATATTATCATCATTTCCATGAAGAATAAAAAACATGGATTTAATATTACATCACAGTCATTTCTTATTTGGGGTTTTATAGTTTTTACAGAATGTGTACTAAAGCATTGGGATGCATTGTTTGTGGAAAGAAAAAAAACAATGCTAAGATTACTGTATTCAAACTTGTACAGCAACAGAGGAAGAATATTATTTATAATGTTAAATTGTCATGAATTTCTTTTTATCTGTGTAAAATTACCCTGGTTTTAAGTGTCATCAGTCTGCTTGAATAGGGTTTTTGACAGTTTACAGCAGGTATTTCACATTTGACCCACCAAAGCTTCTCAGGTCATGTAGTAAGTCTCCAAAACTATTTTCACCACCACTGTTACAGAACACTTTTCTGGAAAGACACTTTATTTGATGATAATTCAGTAATAGCTTCAACTACAAATGCCTACAAATGGTGATGAAAGGAAACATCTGGTGCAACTCACTTGCACCAAAGAATTCTTGATGACTCTACTGATGTCTTGTCTCCATTCGGCAACATCAGGATTATAGTCATCCAAA
The DNA here is from genome assembly GCF_040954835.1 of Lepisosteus oculatus. Lineage (NCBI taxonomy): Eukaryota > Metazoa > Chordata > Actinopteri > Semionotiformes > Lepisosteidae > Lepisosteus > Lepisosteus oculatus. The sequence goes on from NC_090699.1 coordinate 37,681,016, forward strand.
TTGGAGGAAAATGCTAAAAGCTGTGATCTGAAATATTCTTAAAAGAGAAGATCAATTATAAATACATATATATGGTAGTCAAGTATGATTATGGGTACTTTTCACTAAAATCTATTTTAAATTTAAATTAGTCAAATTATTTGAGCTATTCTGCATTCATGTTTTTGCAATAATATCTGAGGGTTATTTTCAATGAAGATCAAACACTGCACTATATTTTTCAAGGTTCGTTGGACAGCAAAATAAAGGCTCTTAATATATTTTTTAGCTTTGATGAGACTTTGAATGAAAATAATGGCAACAAATAGAAACCCAATTATAATAATAAAACTTCATAACAGTATCCACACAACAACTCAGCCATGCAATTTAATTCCACTTTTAATATATCTGTCCATAACTAATTGTCTCAAAATTGGATTTAAACAGCGAATAAGGGGTGTAAAACAGAGGTTGTACAGTATAACAGTAATTACTACTGCACCCCACCTATATTGCTCTTTTATACTGTATGGTATATTTCAGTTTATGTACATGAAGTTTTTATATAAACTTCAGTAGGTCCAAAATTCAGCAGCCAGAATCCTTATCATATCGCATGCAAGTAATCACATTACTCCTGTCTTGGAGTCTTGCTTTCTATCAGGTTTTGTGTCGACTTCAAAATGCTCATACTTACCTTTAAGGTTCTACATGGATTGTCTAAGTAGCTATATGACTTATTATCTTCCTACTCCCCACCACACAATCTTTGTTCATCTGATTTTGTCTCCTGTTTGTCCCTCAAGCTTGTTTACACTCACTGAGTGGCAGGGCCTTCTCTTGCTATGCCCCAGAGCTCTGAAATTCTACCCCCAAGCATATCAGAGAGTCACCCACCCTTAGCACATTCAAATCCAGCTGCAAATACTTCTTCAGAAAGTCTTTTATGTAATTTGGCATTTGTGCCTACTACTTTTCAAATCCCTTTTCTATGTACTATTTTTTTATTCCCTATCTTTGTTAGTTTTCATTTGTTATGTTTGTGGTTTTTACTTTTCCTGTAAAGAGTTTTGAGAAGATACTGTTAAGGGAACTATTAGTAGTAGCAGTAGTGGTAGCAATAGTAGTAGTAGAACCTAGGTTCTGATTATGCTATTCTTTTAGAAAAATTTAAAAGATTATGACATTTCTTTAAAGCATTGACATTGTGAGTTCGTATGCAACTTTTAAAGCTTAACACCCAACAAATGAGTCAGGTCCTACAGAATTCCATGAGTAGACTGGATAGCTAAATACTCCTTCTTTTTGAAAAGTTAAAGTCTCTCACCATGAACAGCAATTGTTTTCCTGTCTTGCAGTAAGGAATTCCCAGCAGACACTTGGACTGTGACAGTGTTTATTCCTTCCTTGCTGAATGTAAAGGCAACACTTCCCTCTAGAGTGATCACTGGCTGAAATTTAAAGAAAAAAAGATAAGGAGCTAGTGTATCCCTTGGGGTCTTCTTATCAGCCTGACTACTGGGAGGACATTGGGTTATTTACACTATGTAAACAATAGAAGCCTACAATATTTTTTCTTGAATAGTTTTAAGTTGCCTTTGAAAGAAAGGTAACATGGTCACACGAGTGAAAAATATTGTTTTTTGTGATGCTTTGCAATATAATAATAAACAAGAGACACGTAAAAAGGATTTAATAAAGTAATTTAAAAAATATTAAACGCCACAGTATAAAATGAATTTTAAGACAGAATTCAAAAGTGCTGACTGACATGTAAGAACTGGTATGAGTTGGGAGATCATTCCACAGCCTTAGGCAACAGCACAGAAAGCACATTCTTCTAGTGTTCAGAGCCATGATTTCGGAACTGAAAGAAGGCCAGAATCTAAAGAGCACAAGTGATGTGTAGGTGTAAGGGGACTTAATGACTCATTGATGTAGTCAGGAGCTGAACTATTCAAGCCCTTAAAACTGAGCGGTAGTATTTTGTTTTTTTTCTAATGCTCTGTTGCAAAAAAGCTTTAAAAAAGTCATCAATTATCATAAAGTTTAGCTTTAGTTAAGATCTATAGTATGTACAGTAGTTAGACATTATATTAACTAAAGATACGTTAGATAACTGAGCTAAGAAGATGTTTTGAAGTGGCAGTACACATTGCTTACTAATAAGCAGTTCTGGAAAATGCCAAAAGCATGTGTTAGCTTTTCTGCATCAGATTAAAAGGAATGTAAATGGAAGTGAGGAAAGTTGCAAAGAAGAAACAGAAACTTTCACAACATTGTAAACATGTAAATTAATTTTATTTTTCCACTTTAGATGTGTCTTAAAGTCTCAAGATTTGTTCAAGGCAGTAAATCACTACTCTTCTGCTACTACAGTGGAGTTCACTGATCCTCCACTGATGGAAAATATACACTGTACTGAAGAAGGGTATTGTCGACTTGATAAACCCCCTGAAATTGTTTCTCTCTATATACTGTACCCATATAATATCGGTGAGAAGAAAAATCTGGCCCAGATTTTTTATTAAAGCTAGAGGTCTTAAAATTGGCAAAATATATAAATCAATAATAATGACTTCTTTAGCATGACTATAACACAGATTAAACCAACACTACCCACCCACATACAGTATCAACAGCAAATTAAAAACCAAGTACTTGTTGGATTTGGATGGTTAACTTAGGAAAGCTGAGGCAAGCAAACAGCTGCCACTTAGTAACATCTCTGTGACTGTGACACGGGATGTTGTTTCCATTAAACCCAGGACTCATCCACAATAACAAACACAAAAAAAGCAAAAAGTATGAGCACTGTATTCTACATTATATAATGAAAATTAATCCTAATTTAAGAAGTTAGATTTTTTAAAAGAAGAGCAAAAATCAATTAAGACGTATTTATATCTTGAATTATTTGATAGTGTAACTTCTAATTCATAATTTAATCATAGGTTATAATTTATACTTAATTGTAGGAGAAGGTGATATAATTTTTAATATATAAATGTATATTATGCATAAAGTTATTATGTATAATGTCTGATGAAAATGTGATTTTATATCATAATAATAAGTTATTACAATGAATGTACTTTATTTATGTATTGAGAATCTATACAATTTATCAATCAGGTGTGTATATAATGTCTGAAAACAGATATTTTTCACTTTATAGATCTCTTAAAAGTGGCTGAAGTTTGATATAGATGTAATATCAGTTCAAAAAAAGAAAAAAATTATCACAGGTTTTCTAAAAGAAAATTCATATTCTGACACTCTGACATTTAAAATTACAGATGCTTCTTAAAAAAATTAAAACCTCTTTGAACAAAAGTATCAGAGCCAATGTACCTAGATACCTTTACTGAGTAAGCTCTGAAAACTCTGAAAACACTGAAAACATCTCATTGACCAACCTCAGTGTTATTTCCAAACCACCAGATGTAGGTGACTGTTCCCACTTGACTTGGCCAAAGGACTGCTGTAAGATTGACTTCTTTGTTCTTCACAGCCACAAAGGGAGCAGAAAGGTGAATGTGCTCTAGCTGACCTACTCAAGGACAGAAAAACATCCAGCATGACAGACTGGAGTCCTCATTCTTTCATTTACAGTATTTTACAAAAATTTAATAGATAGATTCAATTCTCTGCATGCATATTTTGCTTCAGTTTTTTTTGCCCCTCTTCCTCCTTCCTATAACCTAAATTTTATCCCTGAACAGCTCACACTCCATGGAGTTTTATACAAATGTCTCTCTCATTGGGAATCATGTCATCTGTGTGTTATTTTTCATCTCTAACACACTGAGCAAACCAGACCTCATTTTCTTTTTCTGGCAAATCAGATTGACAGATTGGAGAGCTCAACATCCCTGATCAATAAGTCATTACCATTATATCTGTCAACCTCAAATACATCAGGGGGTGGTCTGTTCACTCACTTAACAGCAGGAGTAACTTACATGTTACGTGCAGGTAGAGGACGGCACTGTCCGATCCAAGGCCGTTCTCTGCAGTAGCAGACACCTTATAAATCCCCACATTTTTGTACACATGCTTGATCCCATCTTCTATGGAACTCACATTGGAGTATGATATGGCATTACCATCACCAAAATCTACCATGATGCTTGTTTTAGACCCATCACCCTAAAACATAATGTTTAATACAAAAGGCACAGTCAAAAAGCACAGTAACAATCCAAGAGAAATAAATTATAGAAAGTACACCAAGTAAAAAAAAATCCTCATATCACATCATGAAAATTCTAAATAAAATTGAACTACAATAAACTTTACACATTAGTAGGACACAAGCATTGAGCAAATTAATGCATCTTTACAATGTCACTGAGGTTTAAAATGAGACCACAGAGATAAATACAGGCTTTTCAATGACATTTCAGTAAATGATCATAAGAAAGGATAACATTTGTGTCAGTAAGTGGGAACCTGTGACTACAATGGCTGCAGGAAATGGCTATGTTTGATTACAAAAGTGCCTGAGTATCTAAGAAGATAGAGAAACTTCAGTTTTAGTGAAATTACAGAGTACTCTGACACAAGAATAGCCCTGTCAGTGTTATTCTAGGAAGGAATATACAAAATCTTTAATCACGTCTATTTCCCTTCAGGGTACTTACTTCTTCCAGAAAGATGAGGAAAGTGACGTTGGTACTCAGAGTGGCTGTCAGCTTTCCTTCACTGGTGACGAGATGGAGGCCCCTAGGAGGCCGATTAGGACACTGCTGCCTCCTGGCTGTGTACAGCTCCTTTACCCCAGCAGTGCAGTTATTGGACACCACCTTCCGGTACCTGACAGACACAAACCGGCAGAATATTGGAAGAAGAAATACTATTTTGACAATTGTGAAATAATCTTTTTTAAAGGGAGACTGCAGAGCCACCTAGGGTTAGTTCTTGTTACTCTTATCACCAGTGGCTTATTCCACCACAAATTCAGAGTCAAATAATATCAGCCCTTTTCAAGAACATGAAGTGCACTTTATGAAACTGAACGTTTTTAGTTTAACAGTGTTAAACTTCCCCCCTTGGCATGAGGTAACAGATTAGTCGCAATAACAAATGCAGGGATCATGATAGACTCAAGTATGAGAAATCAGACTTCAGTTTTTTTAATGTTCTCTTTTTCTGAATGCCAGGGATTGATATGATGCTCATGCATATGGCCTGTCCATGATACCAGGCACTTCTGGCAATCATTATGGCTTTCATTTGCACAGATATGTCTGGAGCATACAGTACCTTGCCATAGGGTGCCCCATGAGAGAAGGGATGCTGATGTGTCAGGTACCATTGCATTTTTGCCTGTATGACTCAGCGCACCTGTTTACAATTTGGCAAGTAGACCCATTTGGTTATGACAAGACCCTACAGAGTGGCAGATTTACTGATGCACTGCTAGAGTGAATGACAATGAATAGTACCAAATGTCATTCAGTTGTAGAAGTTTCTGTATGAACTTTATACTGTCAGTCTTCATAGTGGCAGAAATAAAATGTTAAAAGTTGTTAGCAAAAGAGAAAAAAATGCTGTAATACCAGTGCTTTTTACACTGAAAACAAGCAGTATGTTATAATAATATAATGATAAGTTCAAAGGCAGTTCATTTATTACATATATTTATATTTCCATTTCAGAGCACCCAAGATGCCAGTTTTACTGAATTCTGGATTGAATATATATGATGGAATCACTTTGGTATATAAATCAACGGGATACACCTGAAAATGCAAATACATTTATTACAGTGTAATAACATAGTAATTACCTTTTAATAATGTGGTAGTTATACTTTTCAGTGATATAATTGAGAAAAATAATCCTATGACTGAACCAGTAATCACACATAAATTCACTTCTTTCTACAGTTTACATTTGTAACTCCCATATTGTAAGTAATTACATAATGTAGTTACAATATCAGCCATATGACTTTAAATGTAATTATATGTATTTCAAAATGTAAATGTCACATAATTGCAAGGTGATTAAAATGTTACTACACTGTAATTACTGTAGCTGTATTTTGAAGTATATGACAAATCTATACTTGGTCTCATGTCTATTTCAGGTTGCCTATTCAAATATTGTGCATAAAGATTAAACACTGAACTCTATTCAGTTTCTTTTAAAGATGATCATTTTAGGAGAAAAAACATTCACTGACAATGAAAAAAAAAAAGAAATCTCATGACTTTTACATACTGTACGCTTACCCAGTGCTGTTGAGGAAACTCTTTCCTGAGTTGCAGATTCTAGACACAGAAGATGGAGTAAACCAGAAGGCAGGTGTGCACTTTCCATTTCCTCTTCGCTCATATCCATAATCACTACAGTGTGCATACAAGAACATACTTATCTATTAAACTGGCTTTAAAATTAAACACAGAATCAAAGGCAATTAAAATGCCATACAAACCGTAAATATCCTGACATACAGTACACTATACTAAGACTGTGATTTTCAATGTGGCTGTGTGATCTTTTCAGGTTTAATGTTCAGTGTATATCTTTTCTTCATACAGTATATCTAATATGGATAACAATATGAGTTTACACTGCAGTTTTATTTATACTACTATAATTTAAAAAATAAGAAAACATGAATATATGCAAAGTCATTTCAAAAGGCTTAAAAAACCTACAATGAAGACACTTTTTAAAGAGCAGAACACCTTTTATTTTTATATGCTGTAGTCCACACAAACTCAGTATCTGAGATTTTCATCTGTCTATTTGGCTCTTATTCTTATAATGAACGAGGAAATGTCACATTACTGCCAAACAAAAGAAGTATCTTTCTACTATCTTTTGATTACAAAAGATACTTTCCTAAGGCAAGTGTATTACTACAGTACAGGGATCAAAAATTTTAGGCAATATACAGTAGCTAAAAGCCTAACATTTAAATAAAGGGATGTTATATTAAACTGTACACCATTAGTAAGATCTCATTTAGATATTTTGTACAATTTTGGTCTTCACAGTGCAAAAAAAGATATTGCTGCTTTGGAATCAGACCACGGAAGAGCATTCCAGTTTAAAAAGAATATGCTATACTGAAAGGCTAAAAGCTTCTAACTTGAATTGTGCAACATAGAAGACTAAAAGTAATTTTTTTCAAGTATTCAACCATCTCAAAGATATTGAAAAAAGTCACCTTTTCTTCATAATCAATAGTAAAACATGAAAAAGAGGAGAAATGGAAACTATGTGAAAATGCTTTTGAAAATGGAAACCAGCAGGCATGTTTTTACACAAAAGGTTATGGGAGTCTGGAACAAGCTTACCCAGCCATGGTGTTGAACCTGTTACCTTGGCTTCTTTTATTTGCACTAATTCATACGTTCTACTGAGCACATGTCACAGCAACATACATGTCACTCCAAATTATGTATGGTGAGGTGTTCATATTGAATTATGTAGGTTACCCCTTGGGTTTTGCTGGCAGGTTAATGACAATTTGGGAATTGTTGCAGGTCTCATAAGTGTTCTTTGCCTCATTGTTCCATCCAGACCCTATTTATTAATATCACTTCTACTGCCAGTATTTTATAATACAATTCATGGGCTTTTTGCATATAAACAAGCAAAATTGAAGTGATGTCAAACTTTTAAAATTTATGTATGTGTACATTACAGAATAAATCCACTTAGAAATGCATACTTTACTACCGTTGTCATAAATTTACCTGATGCATTTTTTTATTAAACTAACAAAATGCATGCCATGTTGAGCTTTTAATAGACTGCACACTTTTCAATGGGTTACAGAACAGAGCATGACTAAGATTGATGAGAGTTTGATAGTAACAGAGCTCTGTGTGGTTTTTCAAATCATTTTTCAGTCTACTGTAAGGTGTATGTCAAATGCACCTCTCTGTGTAAAAGTGAACTGAAGGAGTACAAAAAAAAGAAAAAAAAAACAACTTAGGAAAACACAGCTCTTTTCCAGAGTGTGAAGGAAGGTGCCACAAAATGTTTAATTCTTATAAACTTCCAGTCTTATCAGATGTGACCGAAGTTTACTACTACAGTGTGTCAATTTCTTCTTCCCCCTTATTCCACAGAAAGAAGCAGCCGTGGAAAAAACATACAGATTGAAAACTTTGGCAACTAATTAGAATGAGTACAAACACACTAATCTAATTAAAAAGGCAGCACAGTTGTGCTTTCCAACAATGATGGTAATGAATTACACCAATTAGTGGTACATGCATACAGATGCACAGCAGAGTTGTGATTGTTAATGAAAGCTATTACACAAGATGAGTAATTGCTTTCAGGAACCTCAGTTTGAATAGTGCACACCACATGGGTTGAAAAGATTCTAGGGTTTGAGAAGAAAAATAAAAACACAGTAAGACACAAAAAGAAAACAGAAAAAGGAAATTAGATCTACTGTATATTCTAATATATTGTATTGTAAGAGGACAACAAAGAAAAGAGCATATCTACTGATGCCCATTCAAGTACAGTACAAATTAGCCACTAAACATTCCTGATGTCTTCATCGTAATATTTTAAAATTAAGATTTATTATTTAGTTAATTACAGTTTTAGGCATGGACGTTTTTGAATCTGATTAATAGTTGTCACAGATGAAGAAAAGCAAACAAAGCCCGAACCCATTTAATTCCCAACTCTAAATCCCAAAGCTTTCTTTGTTATTGCAATATTGCATTAACTTGAGTGCCAACTCACTTCAGTTTATAAAGAAGTACCAGACTATCGTCTTGCTTTGTGGAATGACCCCCTTGCACTCACCATTCAAAATCTGACTCTGTACAAAGACAGGGTTCTGATGTCATTGTGACAGAATAATCTTTTCCCATGACACATCTGGCTGTTGGCTTGAGTTTCCTGTAGATTCTTTTCACACCCATAATGCATGGCTCACCCTGCAAGGAGACATTACGCTGATCAAAAGCATCTGTAATGGGGACCTTGGTTGACAAAGTAACAAGGTTAATATATTTTTCCTATTCAAATGTCATTAAAATGATTAAAATAATCAAAGGATTGATTCCAGTTGGTTTTAAATTGGGGTGGAACAATGAAGCAGTGGTTAACATTGCTGTCTCGCAGTGCTTGGGTCCGGGGTTCAATTCTGGACCTGGGGTTCTATCTGAGTGGAGTTTGTCCTGTACTGTATGTTCTCCCCATCTTTCTGTAGGTTTCCTCAGGATGTTCGGGGTTTCTTCCACAGTCCGAAGACACACTGGTAGGTTTACTGGCCCTTTTGTGAGTTCATGTGTGTTTGTGTCTGTGTGTGCCCTGTAACAGAGTGGCTTCCTGTCCAGGGCTTATCCTGCCTTGAGCCTCTTGCTTGCTGGGATAGGCTCTGGCTCCCCTACGACTCCATACTACATAAAGCAGTTTGAAAAAGGATGGATGGATGGTTTTTAATTGTTTTGTTTTTAACTCAATTTAATTAAAATTGGTATGTGAAATTCAATATTGTAGTTATGTTCTTTTTTACTAAATGTATTTGGGTGATTTTGTCTTACACTACATGCTAGTGATTTCAGTTCCATCTGATACCTGCTATACTGAAGCACCTGCCTATTCCTCTTAATGGTTAAGATTGAATACTGTTGTGGTGGAACTATGATCCTTGGGTAACAAATGCTTTTCGCTTAGACAATGAGCTCATTTATCTTCCTCACTCTCATACTTGGCAGTGTTTCTGTGAAATTTATTGTTGGCATTCTGAGTAATGCTAAATTAAAAAGGACTGAAAATTGGCACGCCAGAGAAAAACAGTAATTGTATGAGTGGATAACAAAAAATACAGTGGTTTAAATAAGTACAGTATGTCAAAACAAACTGTATTTTTTATTTTTAATTTGCTTAATGCAAATTTCTGTTTGAATTGTAGTTTTTAGAGGTTCACCAATACAGTTTATTTTGATATATACCAAAGCAGTATAATTTTCCATGAGAAATGAAAAGTGCAGTAATGTACAACAAGAATTGTGTTGACAGAGAGGCACCTGTAAGACTTACTGCACTGAGCCTCTTTCAGATCAGAGTTCAAAATGTTGCAAACAAGTGTTTTTAAAATGTTTAATGTTTTTAAATGTTTCACTTTAAAGTAATTCCATCAGATGAAAATTTACTTAATATACATATAATACATTTATGTCCTTTAATAAATTGTACAAATATATTGCAGATATTGTACTTTGTGGCATTGAGGAGTCATTGCAAATTATCATTACTTTAATATTTCAGTGCATAGGTAAACTTTGGGTATATAACATGCTGAGATTTTTACCTGGTTGTGCAGATGCCATGTTTGATAATCAGCTTCTGTACATCTCCGATTAAAGATTGACCTGAAGTCAATTTTGACTAGCTGCCATTCTGATCGATGGCTAAAATGACCAAATATACTAAAAACAAAAAAGAGAACCAGTTATAATATTAAAATTGTAAGTCTACAGTTTTGAAAATCCTTCATATTTGTTGCAAAGGGTGGAGATTTATCTGGATCATTGAATTAATAGACTGTATACTTTCTCTGTCTGGTAAATAATACCAGTAAATGGCCTGGCCAAAGTTAAAAAATGACATGCTTATGGACCATTTCCATCAAACACTATTATTTTCTTCAAAAAACAATTATACAGTCACTAGCTTACCAGAAATTGATCGTCATTGATTCAAAATCAGAAGAATTTTGTTTTGATCTGAGTTACTGTACTCGGGAATAAGATCCTTTTTAAAGAGGGAAGGGCGATAAGACAGGTTCAAAGAGTTCACAAAATTGATATCCTTTGTGAACAAAATGTATTGCCAAATAAACAAAATTCTTCTTCATCTCCTTTTTGCTTTGTGTCACTGCACATAGCACCTCTTACTATATCAATAAAGATTTTGTATTGCTAGTAGTACTGAATATTGGTAAAAATCTATGGTGCTAAAATCTGTCTATGCTAGAAAAGGCCTGTTTTTACAGATATTTTCCTTGCCATCAGAAGTACCTCTTGAGCCAAATTGATTTGCAGGATTTTGCATCTGCAAACCATGACTTCGGACAACACTCTTGCTTCTACAAAAACCTCTTGAAAAGCCTACATCAATTCCAACTTAACCACAGCTAGTGTCTCAATTTGATTTGATTATTTTTTATTTTAAGAAAAGATACAGTACTTCAGTTCAAAACTCCGCACTTCACTCACGTCATTATCAGAGTTTCATCTCCAGGTTCTCCTAGCACTCCATCCACAAAGAGGGGGGTGAAAGTGAAACTGTACTTATTCCACACCCTGCCTTCATCAAAACTCAGCCTGTGTGAAGTAGGAGGAAATCAGAGTCCACAAAAAAGAATTCCCACAGAGAAATATAAAATAACCTCCCTCTTCCTTAACTCATAACATATGATACAGTACCTATGCAGCAACAGGATGGAAAACTTTTTTTTAATAATTCACTCATCCTATTGATTATCAAAACAGAAAAGAATACTGTAAAGTGGATTAAAGAGTGAGAAACTCATTGTAGGTATTGACAAGTTTCCATAATCCCAAATCATTTTTAATAGTTATTCATCCACCATTTATCCACCCAAACTTCTAGCCAGGTTTGCACGAATATTTAATTTTATTTGGCAGGCTTCATGCAATATAATGGAATGTAATAACAGACTTTGGAATTCTTCAAAATATATTTGAATAATCATCACAAAATCCAACCCTTTATGATGAGCAAAACATGCTGAACTATTAACAAACATTTTCACATCAATGCTGATCAACTACTGTCTATTGTTAAGCAATTTATGGAATGTAAAATGTGGAATGATCATCCTGTTTGTTTGTGCCTCTATCTGGGGTATTTTTAGTAAATGTATACTCAAAACTAAAAAATCTCACATCTCCCTGCTATGTAGGTGACCTATTTTTATTCAGCTTAAGGCAAACAGTAGTCATTATCACAGCTGATGACAAATGTAAATATTTTCTTAATTAGAAAAATTCTACAGTTTCACCTAATGCACCTTGTGCAGGTGTTTGAAATAATACTTCTTGTCTTAAGGGTATGCACACGTAGCTGAAACTGGTGTAATTAAACAACATCCTGCTGATAATAAGGTGATTTTTTTCACTGTTTCATATAATTGGCTATCAGATTTACAGGAAAAGTGTCTGGAAGATATACTGAACAGGAGTTATTTTTAAAAAATAATTATTATTTGGCATTACCAAAGATGTCTGATAGGAAGAGGTGTGTGTCTAATTGCAACTAAAGCACCACCTTGGTCCAAGTAAAGAACACTATACTCTTCATCAAAGATCTGGAAAAGAAAAGATCACAGACTCTTTTTATGAACACATTCATGACAATCGGGAATACAGTCAATATGTGGGCTTACTATAACAAACTTTAGTGTCTGTGTTTGGACAAAGACAGAAGACAAGGACATACACAAAAACTTACATATATATCTACAATTATCAAAGGTATAAATAGACTGAAATACAATGAAATTAAGGCTATACAGTATACAGTACCAGTCAAAAGTTTGAATACACCTCCTTAAAACCAGACCTTTCATGATTATCTGTGCTTTAAACTGTATAAACCTGTCTATAAACACTTAATATTTAATTACATGATATGTGTAATTCATCTTAAGTGAACTGCATTAAAAATGTTAATTTTTCATTTTCAATAAAATGAATACCCAAAGCAAGTGGATTTCAGTCTGAGGCCCAGGTTAGTTAAAAGTCAGAAATGTGTATAACATGGTGTTAGAACACTAAAAGAAGTTTAAAATTGTCTGTGTTAATGTTCTCACAGACTAGCATGTCACCTAATTTACCCTTGTCACCAATTATTGGTAAACAGGTGAGGGTCCACAATTACTATAAACATAGGGAGCATGGGCAAAAGTTTGTAATTCCTGAATGAGTTTCCTAATACAAGTACTGTACATTACAGAAAATATATATAATTAAAAGCACGAGTATTGAAATGTATTCAAGTATTCTAAAGTAATACATAATGTATTGAATAACTAAGAGGTTGATTGATTGTACTGTAGCTTTCAATGTGATGTCAGCATCCGTCCTGTACTTTTTCCCCCATTATCTGATTACATTTCCCTTATTTTTCAGAGCTTGTTGTTTATACTTGTTTGTGTTGCATTGGTTGCCTTGCTGAAGTGTGAAGCTACAGTAAATGAGGTCAGGGTATAATTTCTGTCATGAAATGAGTTACCAGTTTGCCCCTTTTATTTAACTTTTCATTAAAAAATGCTTCTTTTAGGCCTTGGCTGGACTTAGGGCCCTCAATTATAAACAACTCAATATCTGATTAATCATATAATAGGATGTTCTCGAATAATTTCTGAGGTTATGGATTCCATTTCCATGTGCTTAATTTGTATGTTTTCTTTGATCACAGATTTGCACTTTCACCTTGTCCACCTACTCCTTGCTTGCTGAGGGATAATTCTGCCAAATGATTTACAAGGTATTTGAGTCAAAGCTTAGGTTTTATATAGATGCAATGAACAATTACTATATCAGATTTCACTGTTATTTCACTCCTTATTCTGAATCGGGTCCTACTTGTTGATATACTGTAGTTTTATATGCATTAGTCTAGCTCATGTGAAATTGATTACCTGGCTTTAGTAATTCTTTAAAACTTTCTGAGCTTCAGTAATTACATTTTTTCAGATTTTCAAATTGGTTTTCAAACATTTGTACTTTCAATACATTTAATATTAGAGTACAGTTTGTTTCACACTATAAATATTTGCTTCATAGCACATTACTTTGCTATGAGTCTTGGACTACGGTCAGCATTTATTGATATGGCTCCGGGTTCTTGCTCTGCTTAATTCTGAAATTGTTAGGCTCTTTGGGATTACATGTCAGATCCTTGACTGAAATTATTACGGAGAGCTGGAATTTAATCCACTACTTTAAAAGAAGGGGTCCCCCACACAGGAAGTAAGTGCAGTACTGAATTATGAAGACAACCTTTTCGAACACATCAATCTTTGAAAAATCACCACTCTACAGCTTTTCTTTTCACTTCTACCTTTATTTACCTGTCTCCAGGTGTTACCGGCATCTGACGTTATAAACATACTGACATTATTGTTTGACAGCTCAGAACCTATGGAACCTTCAAGACAAAGAAGGGAAAGTATTAGACATTTTGCACTTGACTTCGATTGCATTTAAACTTAAAGTTTATACAGTTCTACGACATAATACGTGTACCAATTCAATTAATGTATCACTAACAACAGGAAGAGAAGAAAAACCCTGCTGTTTCACCATTTTTTTCCCGTTAGATCACTGTTATCAACAGTGTTATCAAGTTATCAATGCCAATGCATTGTTTTGAAGCTAATTATTGAGGTTGTCTATGATGGCACCTCTAAACTAAATGGTAGTTTTTTAGAAAAAGCCCATGAATTGATTTTGTAGAAAAAAAAAAAGTTTTTTTTTTATTCTGTGTCAGGTGTGACATTTATTTGAGTACACATTTTTATGTACTGTACATTGTTCCTGTGTAAACTGAGAATAAATCATACTGAGCAGGATTTTTGCACTAATAAGTGATCTTTCTTATTTTAAATATGATAAAATATTCACATTATATAGACATCTTCATGGAGTTTTTGTCTATGTAAAAACGTAGACACAATTCAACTTAAAGGTATATACTAATTAAAAGAATTGATTCCCTCCTCTATCCTAGTCTGGGTCAGAATTTCAGCAAAATTAATTGTCAAAGGACACACGATTGCTTTTAACATGAAATTTAAATAATCAAATTCTTATGACTACCCATTCCTTCTGCAGGTCACAGTAAACATTGAAGTAAACAGTAAACTGGACTAAAATCAAAAATAAATTTCAAGAGAGATATTGATTTGGAAGGTTGTACAATGCAAATTAAAAAAATTCTAAGCCAGTACATACACTTCTATCTATCAATATTCTCTGGTTCTGACATTAATTTCTAATCTATTTATATTATTGTGTATCTATTTTTGCAATAATGAATTTAATATTTAATATTACAAGCGAATTCCTTTATAATAAAAATGTTTAAAGCGAATCAGAGAAGGCGAACTCAAGATGGAAGTGGCACAGAAGCAGAAAGCAGACAATTTAAAGATTTTATTTTTCTCATATTTCCCAAGTGTGTACTCTAAACTACAGCAATATGACACATGCCTTTGGTGTAGATAATTGAGGCTTCTTTTGTAACAAAGTTTTGTGGTTTTCAACTATAAACAATGAGGAGCAAAACACACATTATAAAACAGAACCTGAAGAACTTTCATGTGCAGTTAATGATAATCATACAATGAGCTCAGACCAGGCAGTGGGGTCAGCTTTAACAGTATTATTGCCGCCAGAAGACACTGCTCATTTATTCTGGATGCACTAGCTACAAGTACAAGGGGAATGACATTAATTAATAAAACTCTTTTGGTGCAGCTTTCTATTAATCTCAGTTGTAAAGCAGCACAAGGACAGTACCATTAGCATCTATTAGCATCTTCCCAAAGAGCAATTTTCCAGAGTGATAATCTTTTTCTACAGCGATAAAGAATATTCCTTAAAAATAATATATTGACTACAGGAGAACAAACGCAAGGCTCATTAAGGCAATCAGATTAGATAACTGATGCCTAGGGTAAAGTGGATGGAAAATGATTAATGCAGTTTTACCTACATAGACTGTAGCAACCATATAATGACTGATTTTTTGATACATGGAAAATTCCAACAAATGGCTGTATATGACATGGAAAATTAGTAACAAACCTGAAATTATTAAAACTGATGTAGAGAAAAAAATCACACAGCTGTCTTACAACAATCCCTGCTCAACAATCTGTAAAATATTTTTTGCAACTGTAAATCCAAATTATATGGAAGCCCGTTTCCGCCAGGGAGGAAAAAAAAACGCGCTATGCTATCTCAGAATTCCGATTTAGTATCTCAGAATTGCGACTTAGTAACTCAGAATTCTGACTTAGTATCTCAGAATTGCGACTTAGTAAGTCAGAATTCCGACTTAGTATCTCAGAATTGCGACTTAGTAAGTCAGAATTCCGACTTAGTATCTCAGAATTGCGACTTAGTAAGTCGGAATTCCGACTTAGTATCTCAGAATTTCGACTTAGTAAGTCAGAATTCCGACTTAGTATCTCAGAATTGCGACTTAGTAAGTCAGAATTCCGACTTAGTATCTCAGAATTGGACTTAGCAACTCAGAATTCCGACTTTATATCTCAGAATTGCGACTTAGCAAGTCAGAATTCCGACTTAGTATCTCAGAATTGCGACTTAGCAACTCAGAATTCCGACTTTATATCTCACATTTGTGACTTCGAAATAGCCGTATTCCATTGTCTGTCCTTTTGTTATTGTAACGGATTCGGGTTCTAGGGCTTGTGCCCTCGCCGCTCCCACCCTTGTTCGTGCCTCGCTGCACTGGCTCACTTTCTTTAACCCCAGCATCCCTGTTATGCGCAGGGGAGGGTGGTGTACTGCAACCAGATCGTACAACCTGTATGTCGGCCGTTCCGTTACACTATTTTCATGAATCGTACAGGATCATAGGATCTATAAGCCTGAAGACTTGTCCTGTACAGTGCCCTGATAAAAATCAAATTAATTACACTAATTTTTATAGAATCCCATTTCCGCCAGTGAGGTTTCCATAGTACCCGGATGGAATAGTTCACGGTGGGCTTTTTAAAATAGTTTTTATTTACGTAGACAGAATATGAAATAAGATACAGAAATAGGCACTTCACATCCAGAAGAATTCACAATTATAAAAGCTGAAACATACTTTTTACGTATTTCCATTGTATGTCCTTTTTTACTACTAGGGTGGGAGCGGCGAGGGCACAAGCCCTAGAACCCGAATCCGTTACAATAACAAAAGGACAGACAATGGAATACGGCTATTTCGAAGTCACAAATTTGAGTTATAAAGTCGGAATTCTGAGTTGCTAAGTCGCAATTCTGAGATATAAAGTCGGAATTCTGAGTTGCTAAGTCGCAATTCTGAGATATTAAGTCGGAATTTTGAGTTGCTAAGTCGCAATTCTGAGATACTAAGTCGGAATTCTGACTTACTAAGTCGCAATTCTGAGATACTAAGTCGGAATTCTGAGATACTAAGTCAGAATTCTGAGTTGCTAAGTCGCAATTCTGAGATACTAAGTCGGAATTCTGACTTACTAAGTCAGAATTCTGAGTTACTAAGTCGCAATTCTGAAATACTAAGTCGGAATTCTGAGTTGCTAAGTCGCAATTCTGAGATACTAAGTCGGAATTCTGACTTACTAAGTCGGAATTCTGAGTTACTAAGTCGCAATTCTGAGATACTAAGTCGGAATTCTGAGTTGCTAAGTCGCAATTCTGAGATACTAAGTCGGAATTCTGAGTTGCTAAGTCGCAATTCTGAGATACTAAGTCAGAATTCTGAGATAGCATAGCGCGTTTTTTTTTTCCTCCCTGGCGGAAACGGGCTTCCATAAAATTACTATCTTGCAATAATATTATTTTTTTACCACATTCTAACTTAAATGTTAGTAAATAAATATAAAATGTATCTGTGGCACCATGGGTTGTTAGAAATTTCAGTAGTGTGTCAAAACCAAAGTGCTCTTCATCTTCACTAACCATTAACTCTCCATAAATCTCTCTATTCAATAACTAGGTTTCTTCATAAAACAAGCCCTTTCTGGACCAACAACTCATACTACCCCCAGCAGATAACACAGGACACTGACAGATCTAAACGCAGTACCCCTTAACCTCCTCAGCAATGACAAAGCTTCTTGTTACTATTTTAACCAAGAGCAAATGGAGATCTGTTATATCAACAACTCAAGACTCACATATTTCAGATAATGATTTTACCAGTAAGACAAACATAACAGGGGATAGTCTGTATGTTTCATGTTAGCTTTGTGTATATTTGTTATTGATTACAAGTGCCTTCCTCCTTTACCTGCATGACATCAACCAATCATGTGACAATGTCATGGGGCTCAGGTGAGTGTGTTTTTATTATTTTTATGGCCTTTGTAACTTCAACATTACAGTAGCATTTAACATATTTTAATACTTCTTAATGCTGACAACATTTCTGAAAACAAGACAGTTTTAGAAAGTCCGTTTTCAGTAGAAATCTTGTTGAATTCTTAAGTTGACTAAATCAGTAATCAGTGCACAAATCAGTGTACAAAGATTTTTACCTCTTTTTAATTATTTCTTTATTCTAAATCTGCTCATAGCTGGTAAACAAATATTATCTCTATAAAGAGCTACTGTATGCAATCTAAAATACATAATGATAAACCAAAACAGATACTGATGAATAATATTCTCCATCTAGCATGATCTAGATAAAATGTGGCTTCATAAAAGCTATGTGCAGTCCATCTGTTATTATTTATTAACAAACAATTACAATGAAACCAAAGTTGCCTACCTGTGGCAACTATAATTCCAGGGGCTGAATATTTGCTTGCAATATTGCCAGAAGTGTAAGGATTATCAGATACCTGAAGATGTAGGTGCAAAGAGCAGTAAGGCTGAAAAAAAAAAGATAAAGAGAAAAGTCAGAATATAATTACGGTGCATTTATCAAACACTCAGTCCTCATTAGAGTACTCAATACTTTCATAGTTTAAGCTCATAGAGTTACATTAATTCCTATTACATTCTCCATCTCCAATGCACTCCCCCATTGGGCGTCCATAACATTACTTTCTATTAGAATAACCTTTACTGACACACTCCTCATTATAACACGCAAAATGCCAATGGCAAGAACATATTGCGAAGAGTGTTGAG
Source organism: Lepisosteus oculatus (assembly GCF_040954835.1). NCBI lineage: Eukaryota > Metazoa > Chordata > Actinopteri > Semionotiformes > Lepisosteidae > Lepisosteus > Lepisosteus oculatus. The sequence continues at coordinate 37,699,885 of NC_090699.1, forward strand.
GGATTTTATAATGCTTCTGGGTTTTCTAACTAATTGAAGTGGTATTATGCCACAAAATTGTGCTGTTAATTTGTTTATCAAATGGTGATTATCATTTTATGCAGTAATGTAGGTTAAAGAAGTTCGTGTTAGGTGGAACTCATTTACAAATAGCAATGATTGTTAGTTTTATGTAGACTTTTTCCAAATAGAACATTTGAAAATCTTTTGGCAGTATACTGCATCAAAAACAGAAATTAATTTAATTGAAGTGCTTCTAATATGTGTAAAAGCCCTTATCCCTTAGTGATTTAATATATTGCAGTTGTATATAATGTACTGTATAACGTGCAAAGCCTTGCAAAAGTATTCAGACCCATGCGCAGTTTTCAGAATTTGTTGCTTTAAAGCTTGTTATCATAACACTTTGAAGTAGCAAGTAATATACACAACACATCCAAAAAAGAAATAAAAGAAACAAGTAATTAGATAATCTGAAAGAAAAATAGAAAAGTCATGATTGAATAAGAAAGTAATCAACCATGTGCTATGGCAAACCTACATTTATTAAATCACCAAATTATTTGAGTTGCTTCTGTTTGTTTGGAATAACAACAGTTCTCACAATTTCATAATAAAAAAACACCAGTTCTTGTTAGGTACCTTGGTTAAGCAGATAATTTCAAGCAAAGCTCAACCACAAAGATCAAGGAAGCTTTGCAAAGCTGATAAAGGGATAAAGTAATTAAAATGCTCAGAAGGCTACAAATATAGAGTACATGTACTGTATACAGTATACTTTATATGGAATCTTTATATCCCAGTGAGCACAGTTTGCTTAATCATTAAGATATAAAAGGTGCATCATATCACCTTAACATTTCCTAGATTAGGCCCAGATGTCCAAATTGAACAGCTGAACAATGATAAAAACAGTGAATAACAGCCCAACAACAACTTTGAATTGGCTAAGATGGAAAATAACCTTGCCTTTGTGGTAGAGTGTAAATGTCCTATCTTGCATGGAGTTTGCAACAAAGCACCTGAGTGATCTTGCAAAAATGTGGCAACAGGTGTGGTTCTCAGATGGTCTGAATGTCAAACATTACATCTGGTGCATACACAACAAAGGACATTGAACATTCAATTCAACACCTTTCCTGTTGTGAAGCATGCCAGTGTCAGCATCTCGCTGTAGGGATGCTTCTCCTGTATGGGACTGGAAAGCTTGGTAGGATTGAAGGAAAAATTAATGTTGCAAAACACACGTAAATAATACTGAAAACCTGCCTCAGTCTGCTAAAGACTTAATATTGGGGTGAAAATTTACCTTTCAGCAGGACAATTGGAGGAGATTTATTCAAATATACTGTACATGTGACTGCAATTGCTACTTCTGCCACATATTTAATTCATAGGTCTGAATGCTTATGCATTTATTTTTTGCTGACATTAACCTATCTAACCCTTAGAAGTCAGTTTGAGTTTTCAGGTTTTGAATAAAATATTAAGTTAAAAACATACATGCATCATTTTGTAATTTCACAAAATAGGACGGTATGGGAAGAGTCTGATTTGTTTGCAAGTCACTGTATAGATATATCATATTTTTTATGGAAATTAATGTTAATAAGCCCATGCCCTTTCACAACACTGAGTGGGGCAGAAACATCTAAAGAATCTCCCTAATCTGCCTTCACATATACAGTACAGCACATTAAATGTTAGCAGCCTTTAAAAGTTAGACATCACGCTGATGAGCCCTAATGAGGGCTGTCCATGACTGCTGACTTACTTTATACTTTATGCAAAAGGATGAATTGAAACTCTATTTAGATTCACTCCAGTGTTATGAAACAGCAGGAGTTAATATCCATTCCGATAATTAATTTTATAATTCATAATTCATAACAACTTCATGATTTTAAAACATACCGAAAAGTACTTCAGGCACTACTGAAGTTTAGCATCCACCTTAATAATATACAGTACAGACTATGTGCCAAGACCTTCACTACACAGCACAGCAGGTAAAGAAGAGAAACTGCTAGACCAGTTGAAATGAGTGTAGAGACTGTAGAAGTATAAAGTGAATTTGGCCAGAACACCAAGGTTAACACCACTGTCCTTATGAGTGCCATGCGATTTTCCACGTAGTGAAGACATCGGTTTAACATCTCTTATCTTATCTCTTAACATAAGACTTATCTGCAGCATTTTCCTGGCTGAGGCACTGAGTTGCCATAGTTTAGACATGTTTTGGGTTGTGGGAATATGGAACAGGGGCAGCACAGTGGTTAGCATTGTTACCTTTTAATAATAATAATAATAATAATAATAATAATAATAATAAATTGCTTACACTTACAGTGCCTTGCGGAAGTATTCGGCCCCCTTGAACTTTTCAACCTTTTGCCACATTTCAGGCTTCAAACATAAAGATATAAATTTTTTATTTTATGTGAAGAATCACCAACAAGTGGGACACAATTGTGAAGTGGAACGAAATCTATTGGATTTTTGAAACTTTTTTAACTAATAAAAAAATGAAAAGTGGGGCGTGCAAAATTATTCGGCCCCTTTACTTTCAGTGCAGCAAACTCACTCCAGAAGTTCAGCGAGGATCTCTGAATGATCCAATGTTGTCCTAAATGACTGATGGTGATAAATAGAATCCACCTGTGTGTAATCAAGTCTCTGTATAAATGCACCTGCTCTGTGATAGTCTCAAGGTTCTGTTGAAAGCGCAGAGAGCATCATGAAGACCAAGGAACACACCAGGCATGTCCGTAATACTGTTGTGGAGAAGTTTAAAGCCGGATTTGGATACAAAAAGATTTCCCAAGCTTCAAACATCCCAAGGAGCACTGTGCAAGCGATCATCTTGAAATGGAAGGAGTATCAGACCACTGCAAATCTACCAAGACCTGGCCGTCCCTCTAAACTTTCAGCTCAGACAAGGAGAAGACTGATCAGAGATGCAGCCAAGAGGCCCATGATCACTCTGGATGAACTGCAGAGAACTACAGCTGAGGTGGGAGAGTCTGTCCATAGGACAACAATCAGTCTTACACTGCACAAATCTGGCCTTTATGGAAGAGTGGCAAGAAGAAAGCCATTTCTCAAAGATATCCATAAAAAGTCTCGTCTAAAGTTTGCCACAAGCCACCTGGGAGACACCCCAAACATGTGGAAGAAGGTGCTCTGGTCAGATGAAACCAAAATCGAACTTTTTGGCCACAATGCAAAACGATATGTTTGGCGTAAAAGCAACACAGCTCATCACCCTCAACACACCATCCCCACTGTCAAACATGGTGGTGGCAGCATCATGGTTTGGGCCTGCTTTTCTTCAGCAGGGACAGGGAAGATGGTTAAAATTGAGGGGAAGATGGATGCAGCCAAATACAGGACCATTCTGGATGAAAACCTGTTGGAGTCTGCAAAAGACCTGAAACTGGGACGGAGATTTATCTTCCAACAAGACAATGATCCCAAACATACAGCAAAATCTACAAAGGAATGGTTCACAAATAAACGTATCCAGGTGTTTGAATGGCCAAGTCAAAGTCCAGACCTGAATCCAATCGAGAATCTGTGGAAAGAGCTGAAAACTGCTGTTCACAAACGCTCTCCATCCAACCTCACTGAGCTCGAGCTGTTTTGCAAGGAAGAATGGGCAAGAATTTCAGTCTCTCGATGTGCAAAACTGATAGAGACATACCCCAAGCGACTTGCAGCTGTAATCGCAGCAAAAGGTGGCTCTACAAAGTATTAACGCAAGGGGGCCGAATAATTTTGCACGCCCCACTTTTCATTTTTTTATTAGTTAAAAAAGTTTCAAAAATCCAATAGATTTCGTTCCACTTCACAATTGTGTCCCACTTGTTGGTGATTCTTCACATAAAATAAAAAAAATATATCTTTATGTTTGAAGCCTGAAATGTGGCAAAACGTTGAAAAGTTCAAGGGGGCCGAATACTTTCGCAAGGCACTGTAATACCAGTAATAATAAGGGAATGATGAAAAACGTATTTGACTCATTTTAAACATACGATAGGTACTGTATGATTTATTTATAATGTGCATTAAATCACTTCCATGAAAGAACGGATTTTTTTACAGTGCAGACATACTACACTTGCAAATTTGATTTGCTTTTAGCCATCTTTTCAACACCACCACTAAAGAACACATTTATAATGAAAACTCTTTAAGGGTCACTCTGAGACAAAAACATAAACACAATAAAGCAAATACCCTACTGCCGTTGTGTAATAATAGCCCAAACAATGCAAGCATTGAGCCAAATGAAGCCCATTAAACCATTAGTGCCTAAGGCTTTGCATCATTCCTCAGAGCTGTGATCTGTTCCACCTCATTAAAGCATTAAACTATATCATAACAGGATAGTGAAGGATACTCTGTGGTATAAGAGTTTCAGTAGGAATTGAAGTTAAAGCAAGGGAAGTGATTAAACATGACAAGTCATTTTTTATTTCTCTGCCTTATTGCCCCTCTTGGTTTTCTGCTTGAAATTACTAAACTTTCTTTGTCTAATATGTTCATTTTATAAAATGAACATTTTAATTTAAATGGCTTGTTTTGCCACAGAAGCAAATGCTTTTTCAAAGCTGAATAAAACAACAGCAAAAACATACAAAGAATGGGAGCTCAGACACTAAAAAGGAGAAAACAGGGTTAGCTCAATAACTGTTTAAGGTAAGAAAAGGCATCTGACTGAACTATACTTCAGAGTCACACAGAAAAAAATAAAGAAATGAAGACCAGATCCTTCAATCTCATATCAATTGTAATTGTGTGTTACAGTTGCTAGGGGGCACCGAACACAAGCATGTAAGCAACAGAAGCATTTAATAAAACAAAGGGCTAGTGAAATTAACTTTATATTTGCATTAAGGACATGATAGGATGCAGATGAAATGTATTTTCAAACGGGCTCTAATTTGTATTTATTTATTTTTAAATTCTATTTTAATGTTTATTTTGGGGCATAACATTGAAAGTAATGAATTTTTAAACAATAGCTCCTTGTTCCACGCAGCATAAAATGAATATACATGTAGTTTACCTTACCTAAAAAATATCTAATATTCACATATTAAATTTTTAAAGAAAATCTTATAGTACCTTCTGCATCAAAAGTATCAAGATGGTTTTCTTCATTCTCTTCTTCATCATCATCTTATTATTACAGGTATTAAGTCATTTTCCCTCCATAAATTGCATTTAAATATATCTAAAATCTCATCCAACATATACTTTAACAGCTACCTTGTAAATGAAAGCTGTTAAGGTTTTAGAGGCATTTGAGAATGGATTACGTATAGGATAAGTACCTATTAAAAACTGTAATAATGCAGTTTGTATAAACCAGGATTTACAGTAAGCTCTGAGACAATTGCGGGAGTTCATCCAAATAATTTTGTTTAAGGCTGATGCAGATTTCTAGTAGTTAACATTTGTGACTGATTGTTCTATGTGCATAAATACAGTACTTCATTGTAAAGCACTACACTAATTAGATCACCCCATAAAATATTTCTGCTTCTACCAAATGTATTGCTCTTAAGACTTTCATACCTCCTTGTTCTTAATGGCGAAAAGGTTTTTTGAAACAGTAAAACAAAATATTGTACTTCAATTTTCAAATATAAAAACATATTTTCACCATTCAAGTGAATAAAACCCTTTTCTGCTTCACATAAATAGACCACATTATTTTAACGTTCCCGCTCTGGTCTAAGAAAATTGTTTGAATTCAATATCAGAAACTGATGAAGGAGAAAGGAATTGTGCTGTAATGTCAAACAGGGCCAGAAAGAAGGCACGCATAACTGCACATGAACTAGAAAACCACTACGAGTACAGATTTTCATGCTACAATGCTTCACGTGGAGAGTAACATGCAACATAAAGAAAATCACACAACTAGCTGTTGTTGAGAATAATTTGCCTACATTGTGTTGCAACCCCTTATTTCACCATGATACAGTTGCTCCATTGCATAAAATTCATTAAGTAGGAATCATAGGAAAGAAGAATTATTTAAGATAAAAATAAATAAAATAAAAATACAGCAAAAAAATCAAAGAACAGAATCTCTTTAAAAAAACTTAAAAAAACAGAACAAAACAAAAACAGAAAAAAAGAAGACATAAAAAAGACCTGAAGATAAAAATATTTGAAAAAAAACATATACAGTATTTGTTATTCATCACTTTGTTGCATTTTCTGACTGCATGCTATCTCTGGAGCATTTTATTTGGATATGTTATGAACATAAATATTCAAGAAAAATAATATATTATAAAATTGAAACATATGGCCATTTTAGGTCATTTTCTACTGTGGTATCTGGTAGACTGAATATTGAAAAACACTGCAAAACAAATAACTGTCATTTCTAAAACAAAAGTAGATATTAGCATCCAAAACAATAACAAGAAAGAAAAAATCAATGTTAACGGCAATTGGGATGAAGTAGCTTAATGAATGTGCCAGTGTTCAGGACAAATGTAATAGCTGAAATTCAGATTGGTTAAATCATGGACCCGTTTACCTTTTATAGATCATGAAGACTTCATTAGGTATTGATAATATAATTATACGATAATTTATTCAAGGATTTTCATACAGAATGCTCCTTAGCTTGATCCATGTCTTTCATCAAACAGCAAACATTTTGCATTTAAAAAACTAAATGGTTGCAGTTGAATTCAGGAATAGAAAACAGTGCATTGGAATGTTTAGCTACCCCTTATATAATTGTACTGCATTCACTGCATTGCCCAGGGAGTGAATTGAGAATTTGTAAACATCTGGTACACCCTGTGGTCAAAGTACAGTATTTTCTACATGGAATTTGTCCTTCATCGTGACAGAAGCTCTTATTAGAAAATGTCTCAATCATGTCAACAACCAAGTGGCTAGGGCTTGTCTTTGTAAGTTAAAAACTACATGGCTTCATGTCAGTTTAAAATGCAGTTTGTTTAATTATTTAAAATTAGAATTTGATGTCTTTCCCAATCTGCCAAGCAACTAAAATAAGATACTTTAAAGACCACCTTTATCTCAAACAACAACAAAGTGATACGACCAGCAATCAAAAACCTGTTACTGGAAAACGCTCTAACCAGTCCCCAGTGCAGGCTAATTCCACAAAGCACTACTGCACATGATAATCAATCATTCTCAGCTGTTCTTCACTAAACTCACCCCAGTCTCCACTCCTTATAAGCCCTCATTCAGTATCTGTCAGCGCTAGGTATTGGTTTCTCCCCTGGAGCTCCTACCTCACCTGTTGTTCTCTCTGACTACCTATTCTTAAACCTTGGTCTTTTGGATGTTTGCCTGTTTACCGACTATGTCTTTGCCTAGCAATTTGGATTGCTCACCTAACACTCCGAGATCACTGCATAGGGTCCTGATATACGGCAGCTCACCATCACACAATGTTTCAGATGAATTCTGCTAACAGCTGCATTAGCAATCCAGATGCTTCAGGAGTGAAAGCAATCTAATACAACTGAAAGATTGTAGGGACAGCTAGTATTTCCTTCAGAAGCCTCAATGTGTTCTAGCTCATTAAAACATTAATGCTGATGATGCTCAGAACTGTATTTTCTTCTTTTAAACAGGCATCCCTTTAAAATGAAGCAGTCAATACCCCAGTAATTAAATTTAACCTTTCACTCTATGTTTCTTTTGCTTTTTTCTCCTTCACGTATTGGATTCCTGGCTGTATTGATCCATCCTGTTAGTCCTGCTTTATTACTGTGCTGTTTGGCTGCCAATAGTGTTCATGGTCAATCAATCAACCACCTCCAAAATTGAAGATAACTAATTAGCAGCTAACCCAGAAAAAGTTAACATCTCCAGCTCCCACCAACCTGTCAGTATTCCTTCCCTGAAACATTTGAATTCTGAAATGTGCAGATGTTGGACAGCCTGAAGCTGCCACTTGGACAAGATGGGGCATTTTGGAAACACAGTCTGGCAAATCTCCATTAAAATAGAAACCAGAAATAACAAAAGAAACGCAAGAACAGCTGCCAAATTAGCAGCTTTTGACAGTGGTGTTTGGATTTGGATCTAAAACATAGTTCTGTAGATATTAGAATAGTAAAATTAAAGTAATAAATGTATTTGTTTGCACTCCAATAGAATAAGAATAAGAAAAAGAAAAAGAAATTGGATTAGTAACATTGCTTTTAATAGGCACATATGAGATTCTGATTCACTGAGAGACAACAATTAATTCCTGCATTACTATGTTTGGAAGTTGAAAGTAACATCTGGGAATAACTAGTGTAAAATAACGACTTAAAGGGAGCTTAGTTTTGATTCCTGTTTTTTACACAAACCATTGTTCAGTGAAATAGAGGTAGAATGGACACTATTACATCCAAGAATGGGTGTATCCATACCCATGTGGAAAACAAGTACCTCCTTTTTAGACAGAGAGATTCGTCTATTATATTTCTGCCAATCATAGTAATGTCATGTTTTGAAACACTAGAAATATAGAAGATAACACATCATTATAATTGGCATTGCCATCTACAGTATATGTACAGATAGACAGGTGGACTAAATCAAATTCATGACCTTTAGCTCTGAAATTTCAGTCAAAAGGATACTTACAGTAAACGGCACCTGCATCCACATCACTCAACATTTGACAAGGCTTAATTGAGAAGCCTGACAGAGACAACTCACCAGAACACATTGGATGTCGTTACCCCTCAGGTCTGTGGCAGGTGCCTGCAGTAAACGCCAGTCTCTGCCTTTGTTGTACGTGATGTAGGTCTTCACTTGGTTCTCAAGCTTCTTGTTTGCCAAGAACATTCCTTTTATCCCTGCTACCTAGGAAAAATGGAAGAAGCTGAACAATGCATCTATCTTCAAAATATTTAGATTTTTGATTCAGTGAAAAGTCAATACAACAGTTTTAGAAGTTAAAGACAACAGTAGTACAAGTGCAACGGAAATTAACTTGCTGTGTATCAAGATATATGACTACAGAGCTCAAAGACGCCTAAATAAGTACATATTCTGAGATCATTTTATAGCATAGACATAATATAACGATCTCTTTTTTGGGTGGCACAGATTAGGCCACTATTTAGTCAGAACTTGTGGTCTGGAAAGAAACTGTAACTTCTGCCTATACGTATTTCACAGTTCTCCCGGAGTTGTCTTTCATCTCCTTGTAGAGATCATCTACCAGAAAAGGCCATATTTGTATGGAATATTGGAGGTAAACAATGTGCACCATGGAAATTAAAACTGAGCCAGGGGCATTGCAAACCTGCTGTGAATAACCACAGTGTCCTCAGTGATTACATACGTATGATCTATGCTCACAAAGCATGCCAATAAACCAACTTCACAAAGCTGCTTAATATTAAATGTGCCAGCAACAAGGTGCAATCTCAAGGAGCATTCCAGAGTGTTATCCTCTCTAATATTTGACCAGTGCACTGTAAGTTTCCTGAATAAACAGAAGCTTTTTTCAAAACATTTAAACCAATTACTTATTTCACACATTGAAGCAGGATCCATTGCCAAATAATTATGTTTTGTATTTCTATCTACATTTCAGTGTGAAATTAACCTCTATTTTCTCCAAATGTATAAGCAGAGATATTTATGGGTTTAACTGATAATGCTTTGAAAGTTAATGAAACTTCATTAGTGAAATGCACAGTACTCATTAAAGTAACAGTTACAAATTCCATTCACATTTCTCCATGTCTACAAAAAGTAAAAGCCAGATAGGAAGTTATCCATGAGTTCATGGATTACTTCAAGGGAAAATAATAGTTCTGGTTTTTCGATTGATTTCAGGAGAATACTTTTGTAGAGAGATAAAAAAATGAATCTAAAGAAAAACCCTGCAATTAAAACTCAGTCTAAAACCAAATTTAGAATTATTATCAATCCATAGAATCCAACAAATTCCATGGAGTTTCAGTAATATAAAGGATGAAAATATATTATTGCAACAATTCTTATAGCTATGCAAAGTCAAAAGAAATGTTCTATTTTTGTGTCCTCTAATTAAAGACAAAAACTTATAACCAAAAGGATAATATAAGAGCTTAAAATGAAACTTCTCATTTAAAACAGCATGCTGTGTAATCAGCAACTTAATCAAAATACATTTTATGAACGGGATATTTAGAAATTCGTATGGGCTTTTGAATAAAACAAGAAACTAATGTTTGTAGAAGGACTGTGACAAATTTTCCTCCAAATAACATCACATCAGTAACTAAAATATATAGTATGAATTTATATCACAACATGTGGTTTATCCATTTAATTAGATTGATAAATCCTCTATCTCATTTGGATCAAGACAAATGGAATTTGTTGAATAAGCTATGTGATTCAACCACAAAACATTAATGTCTTTTTAAACGTGAAAAACAATTCACATTTCTTGGGTAAGCCCATTATCTTATGTAAAAATTAAAACTGAGCACCTAAGACTTACACGATGTGCTTTGAATGTAACTAAGGTTTTAGACTTACAGTGTGTGACAAAAAAATCAGTTTTGTTATCTTAGTGCAGACAATCCTGTCTTTTAAGGAAATTTGAAATCTGTATTGATGTATTTTATTCTATGGGAGAGATTGAATTGTTTTAAATGACCCAAAAGCCTCTGATGAAAATAAGAAAAAAAGGTGTAAAATCTCAGAAAAGATTACAAGAGTACTAGGGCTGAAGAGAAAGAAACCAAATATTAAGTACAGTTTAAGTGAACATTCCAGAAACAATAAAAGCCAATTATAGGAACTCACCCAACCACAGTATTTCAAAGGCAAAAGTAAAGTTTTAATAAGCCTTCTTATAAGCTTTCTTTGTAAGAATAAAAAAAGACTTTTTGCTCAACTTCAAGGCTTGGCACTTTGTCAATGGTTCCAAAGTACAAGTATGGTACAATAAGAAAATAAAATGTCATTTTATCTCAGAATATGATATATTCTGTTTTAATTCTGTGTGAAGTGTTTTAATTATAAGTGTTTTGATTCTTATTCTAATTAGAAATAATCAGTGATTACCTTAAGAATGCACTACATGTACAGTATGTGTATACTGTATATGTTATTGCCAGCCCTGGAAACAAGTTTTCAATCTGCCAGAATTCCAACTCCATCTCTCAAAAACTTTCCATGTCTCAAACATGCAGTGAAACAGCACTAAACACCTGTGTGTCAGAGGCTTGATCTTCCTCAGAAAATGAACTTGCTTGAAAAAACAATTCTTGATTGTGTAGAGATACATTTATGCTTTTAAGAATCAGAACAATTTTACATAAGACGTACATGAAATTCATTTTTATTTTATGTTTTTTTCATGTATGTTTTGAGCCAAGACCATGCCCATGTAAATCCCTTAAAATCATTTTTGAACTGTTATCTAGATTTTGTTTGTTTAATCGTATAGTATTGTTTAATAGTAGTTCATTAGTTTATGTCTTCAATAGTCTTCATTCCGAGTAGCACAGTGTTTAGTATTGTTGCCTTTTAGCACTGGGGTCCTGGGTTCAATTCTGGACCTGGGATGTTATCTTTGCGGAGCGTGTACTGTACATTCTCTCTGTGTTCACGGTGGGTTTTTGCCAGGTGATCCAGTTTCCTTCCACAGTCCAAAGTCATACTGTTAAGTCAATTAGCTTCTGGGAAAATTGGCCCTCAATGGGTGTGTGAATGTGTGTGCTTGTGTCTGTGTGTGCCTTGTGATGGATTGTTGACCCATCCAAAGTGTATCCCACCTTGTGCCCATTGCCGGGATATGCTCCAGTTTCTCCTCCACCCTAAATTGAATGAAGTGGTTAGGAAATGGATGACTGGATAGTCTTCATTCTGTTCATGCTTTCTTGATTCAATTCTAACATCCATTCACAAAGTACAGGTGCTGATCCGAATGCACATCAAATCATGTTTCACTGGTAAGCACACTGTGGTATACCATGGTGTGCTTTAGCATGTTGACTTTAGTCAATAGATCAATAGATGGTCAATAGATGATTAAGATGCAAGTAAAACAGTAGCTTCATTAAATGTATTTTAATACTTCTTTAAATCCACCTAAGATGGAATATTAATAAGGACCCGGGTAACAAAAGGACATGTTGGCATCGGAAAATAAAAATAATCAAAGTTTCCATATGTTATTTTATAAAATGTCCATACTAATTTATAAACATAAATATATTTACACAGCATACTTTTGTTGGTAGTAGTAGCTGATAATAAATGCTTTTAAAATAAAAGTTTTTGCTTTGTGGTTGGTTTTGCTGTCTCTTGAATGCAGTCTTTGAGGGAGTGCCAAACCATCTTTATTGGATTTAAATCTGGGGATACTCAATACGAATACTAGACATTGCTTCTGTGCATTTCACATCATTGTGCCGAGTGTCTTGATACTGTACTGTACATATTGCTCCCTGATGTTATTGTTTTTTAAGTAAACAGTACAGGTATGCAGAACAGAAATGACCAATAATAGACCAGTTAAGAAAATACTGAAGGCTGGTTAGTTAATGTCTGTGCTCTGCCTTTCTAGGTTTTTGCCAGTCCCAAAAAATTTAATGAGCGGCACAGGTTCTGATTAGTGCAGGGAAGCACTAATGGATTAATAAACATTTAATACCATAAAGATTGAAGTGACAGCAAAAGTTCTACAATGGGAAATTAAACTTGGGAAATTAAATACAAAAATCAAATTACATAAAATGAATGTATACAGACTAAGAAGTACTGAAGCGCTGATATGCATTTCTACAGTTGGTATTAAAATAACTGTAGAAATCATAAATACAGTATCTGTATTTTGAACAGTATTTTCTTGTCTCATAATTTAGAAATCAAACTTCAAAACTGATGACTTGATTATAGTTAATATATCTTCACTAATGTCAAAAAGCCAAGTATTTCATTTTTAAGTATCTTTTAATGTCACTTTTATCAGACTAACATTAATCTGTCCTGAATGTAACATAATAAATTCTGTGCAACTTGTAGTGGATAATTTTTCCTTGTTAGGAAAAACCTAGACAACCAATATCAGAAGAACTGCACAAAGGTATCCATAGCAATTAAGATTTTATCTAAAAAGTATCATTTTACAGAACACCATTTATGAAGACATACATTTTAAAACAAGAGCCCTAACGAAAAAACATAAATATATATTAATCTAATGTACTGTACTTCTTATATAAAATTGATCTGATTCTTAAAAGCATAAATGAATCTTCCCCTCCATGTATCTATCACAATTACATACAGTAGATATTTTAAAATCTCCCCTTTACTAAAAAACGTATTTTATATGAAGACATTTGCACAAAACATATTGCAGATGAGCTATGATGTTGGCTGTCCTGATTTGGCTTTGTCAATAGATTCCTCCTCACCTTTCAATGATCAAGAGTGATCAATATAAATCAAGACCTCTTTGGATTCCCAGTGAACGTATGAAAGTAACACAGATGGCTGCTCATTACGGAAAATAAAAGACCCAAAATAATGAGAAGGATGGGAGCAAAAAAAAAAAATGTCTCAAACACACAAAAAACAGCAACAGTTATGGGCAAATTTATTATATGTTTTGCACTATGTCAAGTTAAGCAAGAGGTTTTTAGTAAACCAAAGTCGATAAGATTAATCTGTAAAGCCATCAATACAGGCAAGTGAACACGTTGACAGTGTGGCAGTAGTAGTACAGTATGGACATACTCTTTCTACTGCATGTCTAAACATTAATATGGGAGACAACACATATTCCCTGGACACTGAGACAGAAAAGAATTTTGAATTTTGAAGTTGAATTAATGTTTTCATATTCATAGAGGACTATGGCATACAGTATATCTACTGTAGTGAAGAAGAATTGAATAAATGAACTTTCATTTAATGCCTTTTCTATGAAAGTGAAGAGCCCATTCATCTTTGCCCCTTGCCTTACCACATACAATATTCATATGTCACAGTTTTCTATTTGCTATTAAAATTATCTTCCTGCATATTGTATTTTTACTTTCTATGTTTATTCGTAATCGCGTTGAATGCTGTACAGCGAAACACTATCCTAAAACCTACCGCATTATTTTTTATTCCGTTAACCTTTGCAAAAAGTCGGAGGTTGAACATTCAGAACCTCATTAGCCCTCTAATAGGGTAATTACTCAAATGTGAAAAGAAAATATGGCTTGGGAAAAATAAGGCTAGAAAGATTTGAAACAATTCTGTGTTAGCACAACCCATAAAGTTCTGAAATACATGTGGGAATAGCCACCCAATTAGAATTAGAAGAAACGTTTAACATCACTACTCAGATTGATAGTGGTTTATTTCTGATCAAGCTATAGAGCCAACTATTGTAAGTGCTGATAGACTGGATAAGACACATTTACTTCACAATTGACAACATTCATTTGCTACTAAGTGTGATGAAATACAAAGATTGTATTTTATTTTATTGATGAAAGAATCCAGAAAAATAACCTTTAATTAATAAGAATAGCCACAGGTATAATCATATTAGAATCGTACAATTATTCATACAAAATAAAAAACAATAATAACACACGGGTTATTGTTATTATCATTATGATTTCAATAAATATTAATATTCATAATTTTACAAACTGCATATCTACCAAAACTTTAATCACTGGCTACCACTGAAAAGCACCATGAAAATGAAGAAAGCAGTGACTAATAATGCACTATACAGTAGCTCATGAGCGGCATTAAAGTTTAACAGTTTATGGATTCTTCTGAAATTATTGACATTTCATCCCAAAGTCTGCATTAATAGATGTACAGTAGATCTTGATCTTTAGCAATGGAAAAATATTTAAGGATCCTTTGACTTGAAGGAGACAACAACTGTAGTGATGTCATTCAGTGATCTGTAGTATTATCTAGCATGATGCAGCACAGTCATTTGTCAACGTTAACCACAAGGGAAGCTTGATACAAAGCTTCAGTTCAGGGCACATGGATGTGTGTAGATACAATCAGCAAGATTAGCCGGCTTTCAGTGCTACATACCTCATAGAGATCAATCATAATGTTCCCTTCAGGTCCCATGCTGCTCATGACATTCTCCAAGGCCAGGGTGAAGTAAACCCCTCGAGCCTCTGAGACATACAAGTTGTAGGTATCATTCTGATTCCATTCTTGCACGGCAGCTACCACACGGTACTCATCCGTGCTGATAACATGCATATCCTGGAAAGCAACAGCATTCAAGTTATTTACATTAGGGAGAAGCTGCTGGCGGTCCATGCTCTGATACTGTTATATGTTTGGAAACATAAAAAAAGGAATAGTGATGTTACTGTATTTTGTGGGGAAAATATTGCTTTTCTTTGCCTGTGGTTTAATTTCAATACAGTTTTCAGAAGATTACCAAGTAAATCTCCCCAAAAAAATTCTGTTGGTGAGTATAATATACATAATATGAGTTTTAAGCCCAGATGCCATTAAAACTAAGATGTCTGCAATAGTACTCTCCCCCGCTTTGAGTATAAAAACTTGCTGAGATCAGTCACGCTACCCTTCAACACCCAGTCTAATTTGCACCAGTTCGATGAAACTGGATAATCTATTTCAAGATAGACATAATATTCTCATTACCTCTGATTTTTTTCATGTCAGCCCAGCAAGCACTACAGAGCACACGCAGGTACTTTGCAAATTGCTATCTACCTCAGACTGGGCTCAAGTCACCTGGAACTTATTTCTCTAGTAATCCCTGCAATCTATTTAGGAACCATGCTGATAAAACCCAGGGAGGAAGAATCAGATTGCTATATATTTTGATACTGGAAGTCCTCTATGGAAGTGGCATTAAAAAGATACATTTTGAGTTCAGATTCCTCACCACAGAAGGTTAAAGGGGATGACATTTTGAACTCGAAAATCCTGTAGTTTTCAGGCTACCCTTTTGCTAATGATAGCTGTCTTGACATTTGCATGAAAGGATATCAATAACATGAAGCTCTAAGATTAGACATGCATTACTCATAAATACAGTACATACTGTATAAAATATGTACTATGAATGCAGAACTTAGGTACTCATTGTACTGAACCCTTTTGCAATCTGTAGAAAACTTCACGTTTGTACTGCTCAAAACTAAAAAAAAAAATCTCTATGGAATTAGAAATATATACAGTAACTATATGAAACATATACAATGTTATATTTTTTCTTTTTCTATCCATCTGTTCATATAAACATCATAATATGTTAGACTGAACCAAACAGTGTATATGGTTACCATTCGTTAAATGAAGATGTTTTTAGTAGGAGAGATTTGTGATTACCAGTTAAAAATTCTTACCTTCGGCAAAGTGTATTTTGGTAGCTTCATTTGTGTAAATGTTTCTCTTTTATAAGATACGTAGTAAACTGACTGGCCTCCTGTTGACACCTGGAATTCAAAACATCAGTTTTTCATTTTATTGCACCTTTATCAAAATGACCTTTAAGTCCACTGAAGCCTTCAGAACCATACAGGGTATGTATTCTAAGAATCTATTCAGTGCTTAAAGCTCCAAATACTGATACTGGATCAACATATTGGAATTGACTGCACAGAATGGAAGTGAATTAAACTTTTTTCTTTGCAAACTATGAATCACAGTGATTCAGTTGGAAGATGAAACTCTAATCAGGCATTTCATAAGTACAGGTACGTATTTAGATCTAGAGAAAAATAATATACAATAATAAATCTGGTTCACATAACTGTAACACACCAATCACCAATAAACCAAATGTAATTTTCATTTTCAGATTTTTTTTCAGAAGTGTCAGTAAGCTTACTAATTTACAGTACAATTAATAATTAAAATACAAATGCAATTAACTTTAAAAGATTTTCTTCAAGGTTCCAATTTGTCATGTCTTTAAATAGAAGAGGCATCGCATGGGGTTTCTGACACTGGATAGATGGTTCAAAAGACATTCTTCAGAAGGGATTCATGATAAAAAGATTATTTTAAAATGGTTAGGGTTTTGATACTGAAAATCAGTTTAATAAAATAATCAAATTATTGAAACTGAAAAGGGCAATGATATATCATAAAGATCACAGTCATACCTGTGCAATATACAGATTGAGAAAAAATATTTTTCTTGCTTCTGTACCTGTGTACATTTTATCTCTTACAATGAAAGAAGGAGAGATACTATATTCCTAGTAAACTATGGAATAGGTGCTATCAATCAGCTGTCAAAGTCAAGACATTCTACGTTTTCCTATTCACACATTCAGCAGGCATTTTTTCTCCTTCATTGCCTTACACTCGAATCAATATTATATCTTCGAACATCCCATAAACACCAAAACCCCTTGGCCCATAATTAAATACAATAATGAAAATACAATGAATACTATTATGGATAAAAGAGGGGACATTTTAATTATCAAAAGTGAAATAGGGAAAACAAACTACAAACTGGCTTTAAGCTACAATACATGACATTTTATGATTTATATGCAATGCATCCTCTAATCTTTTGTTACCTTTTCCTGTATTACAGTTACAACAGTCTTTCTGGTATTATTTTGGCTTATATAGATTATTTTCCAGATACACTCCAAGGTGTAAAGATGGAACACAACTCCTAATTTTATACAAAACTGAATCTATCCAAAGGTAATACAATTATTTTAAAGAGAATCAGAATTTATTACCACTTCACTAGTTAGTGCCATAACAACACCACATTTTGCAAAAGCCTCATAACTCAGGACAATGTTATATTGCTACCACTAAATTCAAACTAGTAACACAATAATCTCAAGACCATTTTTACTATTTATGAAATTAAATAGTGACTACACCAGTTGTTAACGTCTAATAATTGATGCTCCAGCACTAATGTTCTGACGTGACAATGTAATTCCTGCATTTTAATTTGAGAATCTAAAAACAATTATAAAATATTTAATAAATAATTACTTTAGAAGATTAACCACAGCCTTTCTTTCATACCTCTGCCTCCTACTTTAATACTTTTAAAACAGCAAAGAGTGCCTCATTATTGTTGTCATTTTGGATTAATTTTCTGCTTCATATTGTTAGACCCCTAAGTGAATAAATACACATCTACAGGCGATGAGATATCGTTTTTAAAGACACACACTACACAGAAGCAGGAATTCATTTCAGATTCATGGCTATTATTTTTAAATTTTTATCATGTGATCCCATTAAGTTTATATGTCTTCAATCAACTTCATATTTATTGAAAGGTTATAATCACTTATTACCAAGTCTTAGCAAAGTTATTCTACCTTATTTAGCCAGAAGCTATTTTATTGCTACACTTTGGAATTTTTAAACACTTATTGAACTAGGAATCTGCTGAAAAATATTATTTTAGCAGAAAATAGACCTCAATGTATTATAGTAGCTGTTTAGCTGTCTGAAAATAGCAAATGCTTACAATGCAACATTAAAATGTAAATAATTCATAAATAGCATTATTAAAAAAATACAGACAGCATTGACTATTTTCTCTTAATTAAGTAGCAGTGATGACTTAAAAATATTGTGATTTAAAGAGAAGTACAGTATCTAGCTGGAAAATAACTGCCAAAACCCAGAAGCCCTACTTATACTGTATTACATGTTCCATACTCATGCTGGTGTCGGGCTGGTTTGGCTTCTAAATTAAATGATATATTTTTAATGCTCATGCCTTTTTGATAAGACTGGCCTCCCCTTGCTGCGGCATTGCCTACTGCTGGATTTAATTTGTAAATTATTGCAACAAAGGCAGCTGCCAGTATGACAACTCTGCTCAATTGGATTGACCTTAAGTGGCTCTGCAGGGGAGTATAGGGTAAAGCACTGACGAACACAGCCTAGGCAGTTCTCTGACATTGAAATTTAAGCTTTTCTAGTCCACAGCTTACTGCCTCCCTCACTTCATACTTGGCAATTACATACCTGAACAAACACATACTCATCCTGAACCACCAGGGAATTGGGGTCAATGTATCCTGGAAACGGTTTGCCTTTGTTGGCCTCTGTGCAGTTTTGAAGTTTGCAGGTGACATATTGGGCTTCTGAAACAGATATCAAATGAATCATCATATTAAGCCAAAGGAGAACAGCTTTCACTGACATTCAATCAGAGACTTACGTTAATTGCATCAATGAAGTGACAAAACAGCAAATCATAAAAAACAATGGCTTTTTTTCTTCTAAAATTCCAGGGCAGGAAGTAAAAAAAAGTCCTTTAGCATAAGCTAACAGTTTTTTGAAAACCCCAGCTGATCAATACCAATGCCCTTATGAAAAAAACAACCTCACATTCAGGCGTCAAAATGCTGGTACTGAATCTCTTTCAGCAATATAACATCAGATACATAACCGCTAAAGACCAAGGATTTAAAAATTAGATCAAGCAGCATGGTAAAGCGAGAAACTTTTTGATTATACCTACTGTAACAAAATACAATGTAATTATCATTCCAGTGACAGTATAGTTTAATAAAAAGACATAGTTTCTGAGTACAGAGCAGTTCTTATATTAAATTAGGGCAGTTGATATGGTGGATCATAACATAACCCGCAAATGACTGTTATTCTGCTAATCTACTGCTTATTCCTGGTAAGAGGTAAAGAAACCTGGAATCTATCCTAGAAGCACAAGGTGTAAGCCTAGGCTTTATCAAGTATGCTAGTCTTTTGCAGGGATGTGAATAAACACAAGCACATAGGAATACGTTTCATGCAACAATTAACACAGTGCAACTTGCCCTGTAGGTACCCCAGGAATTTAACCTAGAAACGTAGAACTGTGAGGCAACAACACTAATCAGCACACAACAAATTTTAAAAGGATTAGTATTATTATTTTAAATTTAGAAATTAATTATCATCTCAGTTTACTTCTGAACATCCTGTAATACAGTGAAAATGAGAAACTATGAACACACTTCTCCAACATGTACAGTACATCTGTCGGAGCAATTTGATGAACTGTGTTCAACAGTGCTGACATTATTGAAAGATCCCAGGTACCTGGAAAAGGGTCAACTGTTGCTCAACAAGCCAAGCAAATCCCAGTTGACTAAAGCTACCCCAACAGCAAAACAGGAGGTCAAATAGTATATCACCAGTTGATGAATCCCAATCAATCAGCTGATAGAAGGTGGATTACTTTCCGTCACATCTAAATTATGATAATTAGTCTGACTTGTACTCCATCCTGACCAAGTAGTGATCAGAAAGCTTGACAAATCCGCCTCCCTGCCCGCAGTCTATGCAAAATGTTCTTGTTGACCATTGTTCTTGGAAAAAGAGAATCAGGCAGTCAGACTAAAAGCAAAGTGTTGTCTGCACCATGACCAATGTTCTTGGTTGCCCTATAATTAGTGAAGCACATAAAATGTTTTCAAGATAATCCCTTCAAGATAATTTTCAAGGTAAATTTATTCAGTCTGAGATCTACCTTTAAATATGTAGTCAACTGTCTAAAACTACAGAAACACAACTTTAATTAGGATTCTCTTTGTCACCCTATCTCTGTCTCTCTAGTTTTTGCTCTATAGACATAAACATGAGCAAAACAGAAAGCATTGGAGCTGCAATGGCTGAATGAAATTACTTACGTCCCTCTGAAACAATGGTTTCCAGGTGAATTAGGCCAGGCTCCTTGTCTAAACCCGTTTTTGACCTACCGGTGAAAAAAATATCAAAAGAATGTTATTTCAAGGTGACGACAGCTCCCTTTACCTTAGTACATATTGTAGTAGTATTCAGAAAACAGGAGTGTCTGTCTTCTGATTTATTCTACCACAGATACTTTCTCTGTTAAGTGCAGGAACACTTAAAATACCATTAATTAAAAGGTAGATGCTGGTCATCAGTACTGAATGAAAAACAAAAACTTTGACCTCCAACTCTGCAGTGGCAGATTAATTACTCATACAGTGCCTTGCGAAAGTATTTGGCCCCCTTGAACTTTTCAGCCTTTTGCCACATTTCAGGCTTCAAACATAAAGATATAAATTTTTTATTTTATGTGAAGAATCACCAACAAGTGGGACACAATTGTGAAGTGGAATGAAATCTATTGGATTTTTGAAACTTTTTTAACTAATAAAAAAATGAAAAGTGGGGCGTGCAAAATTATTCGGCCCCTTTACTTTTAGTGCAGCAAACTCACTCCAGAAGTTCAGCGAGGATCTCTGAATGATCCAATGTTGTCCTAAATGACTGATGGTGATAAATAGAATCCACCTGTGTGTAATCAAGTCTCTGTATAAATGCACCTGCTCTGTGATAGTCTCAAGGTTCTGTTGAAAGCGCAGAGAGCATCATGAAGACCAAGGAACACACCAGGCAGGTCCGTAATACTGTTGTGGAGAAGTTTAAAGCCGGATTTGGATACAAAAAGATTTCCCAAGCTTCAAACATCCCAAGGAGCACTGTGCAAGCGATCATCTTGAAATGGAAGGAGTATCAGACCACTGCAAATCTACCAAGACCTGGCCGTCCCTCTAAACTTTCAGCTCAGACAAGGAGAAGACTGATCAGAGATGCAGCCAAGAGGCCCATGATCACTCTGGATGAACTGCAGAGAACTACAGCTGAGGTGGGAGAGTCTGTCCATAGGACAACAATCAGTCTTACACTGCACAAATCTGGCCTGGATTTATCTTCCAACAAGACAATGATCCCAAACATACAGCAAAATCTACAAAGGAATGGTTCACAAATAAACGTATCCAGGTGTTTGAATGGCCAAGTCAAAGTCCAGACCTGAATCCAAACGAGAATCTGTGGAAAGAGCTGAAAACTGCTGTTCACAAACGCTCTCCATCCAACCTCACTGAGCTCGAGCTGTTTTGCAAGGAAGAATGGGCAAGAATTTCAGTCTCTCGATGTGCAAAACTGATAGAGACATACCCCAAGCGACTTGCAGCTGTAATCGCAGCAAAAGGTGGCTCTACAAAGTATTAACGCAAGGGGGCCGAATAATTTTGCACGCCCCACTTTTCATTTTTTAATTAGTTAAAAAAGTTTCAAAAATCCAATAGATTTCGTTCCACTTCACAATTGTGTCCCACTTGTTGGTGATTCTTCACATAAAATAAAAAATTTATATCTTTATGTTTGAAGCCTGAAATGTGGCAAAAGGTTGAAAAGTTCAAGGGGGCCGAATACTTTCGCAAGGCACTGTATAAGATATTTGCATACCTACTCTACACTGCTTATCAAAACTCTTCTTTTAAATGCAATGAGAAGTTACAATATATGTATTTTCAAAGCATCAACAATGTATTCCAAGTCTCTACTAGTTTTCAATTACCATCACAATTTCTACTTTTTTTTGGAAGAAATCAATCTTGTTTTAGCAAACTTTGAGTCATAAAGAATGGAAATTTCAAATGCTTGATCACAACAGCTAAAGGTAAATCATATATAAACAGACAATATGATGCATAGTAGTACATAATCTCTCACATTGACCAAACATACAGTATATAATAAAATTTTCAAGTGT
The DNA here is from genome assembly GCF_040954835.1 of Lepisosteus oculatus. NCBI lineage: Eukaryota > Metazoa > Chordata > Actinopteri > Semionotiformes > Lepisosteidae > Lepisosteus > Lepisosteus oculatus. The sequence goes on from NC_090699.1 coordinate 37,722,446, forward strand.
TCTCATCATTAAAATCATTTGATCCTCTATACACATTAGTAAAGTTTAGAGGATTATTTTTGTATTTCATCATATAGATCAGGTAGGATTAACTGACATTTTAAAACAAAATGGTTTCAGAAGATTACCATAATAGTATGTTTCGCCATACAGAAAGAAAAACTGAGAGAAACGAATCAGACAATTCAAATCTAATACTTTCGTGCAGTGCTGTACTTCTATGTATACCTCATGTATTTGTGTTGAAATAAAAGAATTTCTTCGACACTTCTAGAAAGAGAACCAGATCAATATGATGCAATGTATTTTAAAGTAACTCTTGTGCTTTATAATCCACTTTACTTTTTTAACAATCAGCTTTGGTAGCTGTGCACAGTGGCAATGCACATCTTTTAATGGTTGCATCCATGTGCAATCTCGATATTTACTGTTTTTCTAATCTTTTAGTCTGAGAAAGCAACTTCTTTGTATGGTAGTGCCTTCAATTTAAACAAAAGACAAAAAAAACATTCATTTTTATTAAAAGCTTCATTCCAATAAAACCCGCAAAATGTACAGTATCTAAGCCTTTAAATTAGGATAATAAGCTTTTGATTGTTTTTCTTAATCAAATGTACTTCTTAATAAAGAGGTTGTGCTCTCAGCTTAAAGGATTACTGCTGTAGCATTTAAGGTGTTTTATTTAATTAATAAAATAGATCACTTTTAATACATTTGAACAACTGCATTGTTAAAACCATACTTTTATTAGAGCAGTGCCACTCATTGCTACTCATAGAAAGACACAAATCCAGCATGTTTTAAAGATTACCCAAATTCCTCCGTAAAGAACTGGAAAGAGAGTATTTACATACACAATGAAATAATTGATTCAGTTTAGTTGCTAAGAGTTCAAATGGACTGGAAATCCAAAGTTTCCCGGACATTCCAAGGTACTGACAAAGTTATCACTACCTTCGAAATATTCTACAAATAAAAAAATGTACAAAGAATTACCTAAAGCAATTCTTGGTGCAAAAAAATCATATTGCAGTTGAACATGCTTGTTCTCCTTTCCCCCTTTTAATTCTCAATTGCAGACTGTGCCTCTGTCACACTACAGTATTTGTATTGTTCTGACTTTGTTCTGGGGCTCAAGATGTGGTGGGAACATAAAGGACAGTAATGACAAAGAACAAAATGAACTCTGGGGTCAGCAATTATGATATAGAAATCTCTATGGAGTTTCAGAACTGAAAGACTGGTTTCTGAGCTGGAGAGGTTAAAGAAATCAAGGAAGGAGGAATTTATATCAAGGTAAATGTTCACAATGTTTGCCAGAATTTTAAATACTTTCAAATTTTCAGTACTTCATAAAAATAATGGTATAAGGAAGTTTTTTAATGTTTTTTTTAGAATGAAGATAAATATTTGATCCAGCCTTCCACATCTTTTGAAGTAAAAAAAGAGCCAGAGATTTTAGCTACAGTGTCCCCAAGTTTATTGTTCAAGGCTGCCCTTGGTTTCTGACAGAACAGCAGAACAGAGCCTTTCGTTAGAATGAGACGCTCATTTATCTGCTCACTAAAAATGCCTACAGGCATTACAGTGTATTCACCAAATCCTCCTTTCTGCTTTTTGATGAAAAATCTGTGTAAGATTAAATATTTATTAAAAAGACTTCAGAATCAGAAAGACAACTTCAACCAAAGTACAAACAAAGAGGGAACTCTGCCTGTTTCAACGAGACAGATAATTAGGACACTTATTGGAAGCATTGGTGGATTAAACTTTGCGGCTGCACCACCTCTTCTTCAATGACCTACTTTTTAGTTTTCTGGAGACTCGGATGCCTAGGCAAGCTACAGTATATGAAGGAACACTGGAGCATTTTTTTGTTGAAACATGTGAAAGGCGTGTGCTACAACACATCTATGCTTTTTAGGCAGAAAAAAGTAACTTTCCTTCACAGAAATGCATATACCATTTTAATTAACATCTGCTGGACATCTGTTCTGCATCCCATATCCAAATGAATACACATTAATCCCATGTTGTACATTTTGTAAGGGTTTTGAAAGTTTTCATCAATTTAAATTACTCAGGTTTTTACCAAATTTCAAAGTCCCCAAACTTTGATAAGGTTCTCTTTTAATGTATGTTACAAATTGCTTGCTGTTATTTAGTTCCAACAGGTTTATTATTTTATATATACAGTATATACTTACAGAAATGTTTTATTGATTTTTTCTGAGTAAACCTGAGATCCAGAAATTACACAATAATATTCTTGATAGTAAATTATATAATGTAAGTCCATGCCTCAGGAAATTCAACTGGATATACATTCTGACTCCTATTCTTAGACTTCCCATTAAAGTCTACATGTACCATTTCTACAGTACAGTATATACCCATCTCATACAAATTAGACTTGTAACTGAGAGTTGTTGGAAATATATATATTTAATTTTTTTCTGTTGATTGCAAGTTTGGAAATTCCAAATCAAAACACAAAAAACAAGAAAAAATTAAAGTTCATGCCTTTTATCTTTAAAAAAATATACACCTATTTCACCTTTCTATTGTGGCAACAGTATTCACATTATCTACCCCAGAATGACTATGACTGGTTAAACATATGCCATCTTAAGTACAGGATTAGAACTAAAATAAATTTAGTTTAAAATACTGTGGTTAAAATTAGCAATGCTTTTGTTTAAACACTGACCAAAACAAGTGTTCCAGTAAGGAGCTGTAAAGCATTGTGATAGGCTGACAGGAAGGTAGGAGATGATGATTTGGTCATCTTCATTCACCTGCTGTCAGGTGATGGATTGCTAAAAAAAAGGCAAAGTGGCACTACCTCTTCAATATTTCCTGATTTTATTAATTGTGTCTGTTGTCAGGAAGGCGAGATTTCTTACGTTTTTCATCTCTGTGCTGTAATAAAAGTTACAGACTTGCCCTGTTCAGCAGTCTGTAATTGCTTTGTAGTTCAATTCCTTTTATTGGTGGAGTTTCCATCAGGGAATTCAACTTCCAGAGCCTTAGCACTGCAGCTCATATTCCTTATAATAAATCTTATACATGTGCTAAACAAGCAGCCCTCTAGACTCCCACTCTGCAGCTTGTTACGAGTTTGACAGTTCTTCCAGAATTGCTCTACTAGAGCTTTTTAAGAAGTTGAGGCAGCGATGTTATAAATGACTGGGTTTGACAGCTTCAATCCAGCAGACGGGAAACCAGCTATCCATAAAGCTAAAGAAATATGAAGAGAGGAAAAGAAAAAAGCAAAAAAAGGAGCTGCATTTCCAAGTTAAAAATAGATTAGATACTTTCCTAAGCTTTGCTTCAGCTTTCTGAAATACTAGCCAAATATCAACAACAAAAGCAGGGCTCCCCTTCGTGGAAAATGCAGCAATGTAGAAATGTGCATTTGTGTAAGACAGACCAATTTTCTGGAGTGAACTTGAGTTTTACTGTTTCTACTGGATGTATTAAACATTATGAGAGGTAAAGATCAGCTGTTCAGCTGATGTTCTTGAAATTGTGCCAGAATTGCAAAGCACTGCTGGCACCAGACACTATTAAAACAATAAGCAGCTTAAAAACAAGAAAGCACAAAGATAATCACGAAGAATCACTAATGATCACGAAGAAATCATACATTAACACTTGCATCTTTGCAGGAACAACTTATTCCTTTGCCTTTTAATAAGCAAATGTGGTACAAATTATATTTGAAAAAAACATTGATAAATCATTTTTGGAGCAGCAGATGTACTCTGGAATGGCCTACTGTATATTCACTATGCAGGAGGATATGACAAGTAGTTTTACTTCCACACAAATGAAAACAATATTCTGAGAAGACAGAAGAAAAACTATTTCTGCATATCATTCTTTCCCATGCATAATACTGAGAGCTCTTCTGCCAGGTCTCAATAGCCTTGGATGATGTACAGTAGGTTGAGTGTGTTGATTGACTCAAGAAATAGATAATACAAAATTATTACTTATTATTATGAAAATATGAAAGGACAAAAAAGAAAAAAAAACATAAATCTATAAAGGGAACAATGTAACCTTTGTATAATTTATTTGGAAAGACAAGGTTATCATGTGATTAATTTCCAATTTTGAAAATGTTATAGTTTTCTCAAGCCTATTTGTGTGGACTTCACAAAATAATGTAAATAAGTCATTGTAATAGCCCAGAAATAATCTGCCACATTGTAATTGATTAGTGGTAGTGTAAAATTACAATTTTAAGAAAAATATGCTGGCATTAGAGCTTGCAATGTTTAGCTCTAATGGGTTCATTCATTAACAGAGTCATAATCGTCTGTACAGGCAATTACCTGTAAAACACCAGTGCATAATGTTCCAGCCTGAATCAAGGATATACTCACAAAAAAAATCACAAGAGGTATTTAAAGTAATAAAGTATAATAAAATTCTGCCATTGTTTAATGTGTAATAGCTTATTTTTTTCAAGGTAAGAAGTTTTTTATCTTATTTACAGGTATTGCTTTCTGAGCATGTATATTTTTCTCTATACTTTTTACTAAAATGTGTGTGCCAGAAATGCATGAAACAATTAAAGTATATACTGTCACACTATAAAAATAGATAGCATAACATGTTCTTACACATCTGAACTGTGCCACACTTGTTGTTTCTGTTTTAAAAATAAAAGACTTCAGGAAACATACAGTATACCCATGTACATCAGTCTTAAAGTTGCTACAGTATGTCTTGTTAACCTTCTGACTATTTCAAACAATGTTTTTGTAACAGCTTCCCTGCAGGTCACCTATTATTGTAGGCTGCATTATTGGACTTGCTACCCTCTGGTGGACAAATAGGGAACTACATTTCAGTAATTTCAGTCGTTGCATTCATACAGTCCCTTACCCATTCTGGTACCCAAAACTCACTGCCATCGAGTCACTACTCCACATTCGATTTTAGCACAGTATCCATTTTCATTTGACACTATTTGCCTTTAATACATATCTGTCAAATTCAGTTACTTCAAATAAATGTATTTCTGCTGCTTTCTTAATTTCTATTCACATACATTATTTAACAAATCACCTTGAAATTGATCACAATCAAATTGTGCTAAATCCTATATGGTATAGTAATGGTTTGGTTTAGTTAAAGGTTACCTATAAAGTCTGTTGGACTGGGTTTATGCAGCAGAAGGCGGAGCATGAATGACAAAAATGGATTTTTTTTTAAACCTGGAGAAAAGAGGGCCAGGATATGGAATTATGAATTACAGGATCTCAACATGCATTTATTTTTCTCCTGAGCAACCAGCACTTTAAGATTTTATTTCATACCAGTAGAATCGGTTAGGGGTCACTCTTTCATGGACCAGCTGCCACCGCCTCCCGAACTCCACGGAGCTGTAGAGCTGAGGAACAAAGAAAGACAAAGACTATTAGAAACATAGTCCAGTATAAATATTTGTTACAAAATACAAAATATGAGTTTAATGTCATTAGATGAACTTTGTCTGTACAGAGCATGTTTGCTTATTTTGTACATTTCTGATTTTCAGTTGACCTGTTTTCTCAGAAGCCAATTAACTTATCAGTCTTGCATATCTTGGCACAGTGGGAAGGAACCCATACAAACACAAGGAGAACATACAAATTTCACAGAGAACTGAACCCAAGGCATCCGCACTGCAAAGCAGCAGTGCTAACCACTGTATCATTTTTATTTCCATAATTATACAATATTTTCTTGCTACAAATGTGATACTTTTCTTACAAGGCATTATTTAATGCTAAAACACTGCAGAATGAAATTAAAGAACTCTCCCAATGACAGTACTCTACATTACAGTATATGTTGAGCGCATTGAAAACAATTACTAAGAAAAAATAGGAAGATGATACATTCTTTTTTCTATTATGGCTACTAGTTCACAATTAACTTCTTAAAAAACTAAATCAGTTGTAGTGGGGTTGTGATTCCACAATATTTTGAGAAAATCCTTTTGAGGGAGAAATTAAACTACACATGTATAGAAATTAATCTGCATTCTGTAAAATGAATGAACATTACGACTTTGCTTATAGCTTTAAAAACTGCAAACACTGAATTCTATTTTGGGCAGCAACAACAACAAAAATGAATTCACGAGGAATGACAACACCCAAGATGAAAGCATCATGGAGCGAAATTGTGGCTTAACCCGCTTGGCTGAGGGCTAACCTCCTGGCCATAGGACCAGGAGGCCAGGACCCCCAAACAGGGTGACTAAGGGGTAGCTGCAGATGTAGAGATGGGGTGGAGGTGGGATCAAGAGGCATGCACGAGAGAGAGATGGGGATCTCATAGGCAGTTATAGCATTTGGGAGAGGAATGGATTGTCTGGAGCATTTACTAATTACTGACAGCTGAGTCTGATTGAGCTTGGTTGCTGTCGTCTCTTTTGTTATAAACTCCATTAAATAACATAACACCGGCAGGTTAATGAGTGTTTTTAGTTAATAATTAGCTTGTATTATATTACAGGCATTCAAAAGATTCAGAAGCAACAAGTCTCACATGAAGAAAATAAGGCCTTTGTGGGATTGTCTAGCTATACAGGACATTTAAAAAAATGCAGGGAGAAACTATTTTTTTTTATTTTGAACGCCTTTGTAAGCGATTTACTCCATGATATTTCAAGCATAAGACACCCAAATCTGGAGGCTGAAAGGATAAAAAGAGCTGCAATATAAAGAACCTGCAAAATGGAAAGGATATCCCAAGAAAATCATTCAATTTCTCATTCCTGATCCTGACAGATCCTGGTGAGCAGGTAAGAGACAATAGAAGCACAGGACATCTACAAGCACACTAATACTTCAAAATACAGTGAGTCAAAAAAGCAATGATTTTGTCTTGATCTTTTGTATAAACACAAAAAAATCTTTCCAAAGCAAAAGATGCATCAAGGATATTACACTTCACAGAAATGTGAATGAAATTAAATTTTTTAAAAAAGTTTTATTTCACATCCATGCCTAGGTTTCAATGAAGGGCTTTTGTGAAAAAGAATACAGTACAGTAGTTTGTACATCCTCCTTCTTTGATGTGAGAATGCTTCAAGTTTGTAATTGCAGTCACTGCAATTGTTTATCTTCTTAGGTAAATTTTGAAAATAACTATAACCAATGGGAATAAGTGAAACAAGAAGAAATATTTCTATTTAAAGCAGCTAATTTCCTGGATAATTGGTAGTCAATGGTTTTAGGGGGTCAATCATACTGTAGGTTGAACAGCTAAATTCCTGCTTAAATAGATTTAGCGACATATGGAAAAATGTGTAAATCACAAACCGTTGACATCACCTGCTTCTAAAGTTAATTTAATTCCTATATGGAGTTAATCTCATGAAAACAACACTACCATCTGTTAGCTTGATCTTGTTAGATTTGTAAGCTAAAAAAAGATAAGCCTGGCCAATGCTGTGTTGGGTGCTTATAGATGCTGTATGTGCTGCAAGTAGTATTTGTATAAAAGGAGGTAGAGATCTTCACTCTGCAAGAGTATTTCTAAACCAATGCCCACACAAGGATACAGTGCTGGGATTTTGTCATTTGGAAGAGAAATTAAATTGAGGATATGACTGCTTGGTCATTAATGATTGCATGGTACTTTTCAAAAGAAAAGGGGTGTTAAACCTGTTGTCCTGGTTAAATTCCTATGTTCCTTTAGGAATGTAGGCCTTTCTAAAGTGGAGCCTCAGTTCAGTTGGTAAAGGAGTTTCTCACTTTCTCTTTTGGATTGTTGGCACACGTCACCCAGATGGGTAGTTCGCTTCGGAGTGAATGAAGTGGGTCTACTTCTTCGTGTGAAATATTTGGGGATCCTTTAGAAATGTAGGGAATTTCTTCCTTAAGATTCTTATGATTTGCTTGCTACATCAGAAATGTTTACCATCTAATTCAGACCAGCAGGAATCCTTTTGAAATGTCCCAGAATAGCTTGACTGAATATACTGTACAAGTATATACAGTACTTACAGTATATACTGTTATATACAGTATAGACCAGCTATTATACATTGAAACCCTATTGCCCATGAACCTCAGTCCAATACTAAACAGTTATTATTTTTACTTTCATTCTGACAAAAACAGATGTGCAGCTCCAGATCCGATATTAACAAGAGAGGAGATAAGGCTAGGTCTACTCTATATCAATCATTGGCTTTGACATTTTCTGACTAGTTTACTCCTAGTTAGTGATCAAAGTCTGATTTGACAACTACTGTTTGAGCACAGCCCTACAAAGGAGGTACCAGGTTTCTGTAATATAAAGGCCCAAACCAATTTTCTAAGCAAACAGCTGTACACCATATAACAACCCAATACTGGTTTATGAATGTAATTTTGTAACATAGCAAAGTTGTAACCTTTAGTCTTCTACAAATTAGTCCTAATGTGAGTTAAATGAAGCTTAGCCAGCCTATTACATTTGCTGTTTTCAATTTGTAGCAAAGATGAGGAGAAAAAACGAAATAACATCACATATAGTATTATATATCACTGCTTTGGTTCCAGTGATATAATTAAGTTTGCATATGAATTCAAAAGTAGAGAAAGGTATTTAAAATATTAAAAAGTAGACATACGCACCAGTGGTAACGAGTGGTTACATAAAATTAAATATGGTAACAGCATATAGAAACCACAACGTTACAAATCAATTCAGTATATCTACACAAAGACATGTCTATTTTGAAGATATCATCTACTCTACTCCTCCTGAAGCAAAAAAAATGCTTATCAAATAACGAGAATGACAGAAACACTATCATTTATATTACACTGATTTAAACTGAGAAAGGAATATAATCTATTTTCTTCTGAATTTCTGCTTGCTATGCAACCCATTTTATGTAACTTTAAAACTACAAAATAAAAAGAAACATATCAATATGGTGTGCCAGACATAATGTCTTCACTGAACCTTTCAGACTTAAAAGAAGCACAAAGTATAGTGTGGAAAATGATGAAATTGTTAAAAGGATTATTAGAAGTAATTCAGTACAGAAAAAAATACTACAAGGCACTTTTAAGATATCCTCAGTCACTTATCTGAAACTAGGTTCTGAAATATGATTTCATTTCAATTAAATAAAGGATAGAGAATGCTACAGGAGGCATTTAGTTCTAAAAGACTGTCACTCAAGCGGTCTTATATAATGTCTACTTCTCTGATCTTTCCAGAAGCAATAAGGGCTGTTTCCGAGGTTCTTACTGACATCAAAGAAGCTTTGGTGACTGAAGTGGAGAGGATTGCTTGAGTTACCTGAGATCAACAAAGGAGCTGATTGAAATCCTCTCAGCAAAATGATCACAAGTCTTTTGGAAAGGATAGGGCAATAATGCACTCATCACAAAAGACAATTAAATTAAAGTAGTTTACGTCATACAGGTTTCATTTTGACTTATTGTGTGTCTTTTTACTACGGTCTGGCAGCAAATACCACTTTTCAAAACCAATTTTTAACAAGATGTGCTCCACAGAGCAGTAAATTTAACATTAGGCAGGTACTTTGAACCCTTGTTGTTGAAGAAGTGTGGGTTCTACTGGACCCACTAACCTCTTCATATGTTATTACATTTCAGATGAAGCCATCATTTTAGGACCTGACAAATTTGAAGTTGAGTTACAAAGGAGAAACTGTCAGTCTAAATTAATCATTAACAAGAGAGAAATACTGAAGAATTAATTTACACTAGGATAATACACTAAATAAAGTATAGATCACGCACATTTGTAGTATGTTTTAAACTTAGCAAACACTGTAATTTAACATTTCAAGAAAGTAGTAAATTTAGAAAACTTAAAAGTCCTTGAGAACTCAGACTCATTGTACACTGTTTGGAATAACATAATATGGAAGGCAGTGGACAAAATAAAACTTCACATCTTTTTCTTTCTAACTGTGCATCTGCATTGCCTGTACATATTTTGCAAAAATAATAATCAATGGAATAATTCTCCCTGGATGTCAGTATATTTTATGCCTATTTTATGCCTAGCTTATTTGATAAATAAGCACAGGGTTACATAATTAAATGCTTTGCCTGTCTAAAAAAATATGTGAAAATAGGTAAAAAATGTTCTAAAAATCCATACAGTAAATGTTAAAGATCACTCCAAATGATCTTGGGATGTCATTTGCACAGAAAATAATGAGACTGGCAATCTTTTGTTCAGGATCTGAAATACAGGTTGCCTTGTTTGAGAGCTATCAGATATTGCTTTGACACTGCAAAGCTGATTGACATTTCTCACCTTTTGGTCATGGCTGTATGCCAAAATCCAGTCCTCTTGCTCGGGATGAAACAACAAGCTCAAAATGTAGAAATTCAGGCGGTACTTCTGATAGGTGGCCCCTTCATCTGAACTGATGAGCAAGCTGCTTTCAATCTCTGGGTCAGTCAGCAGCATTATCTGAAAGGGATACCATAAAAGACACCATGAATTCAAGGAAAGCACGATAAGCTATTTCTTTGACTATACAATTTAAAATTCTGTTTGGCTGAAAAACCATATTATTCCTATGGAAAACAGCATTTTGTGTGATTTTATTCATAACAGAATATACAGGATCTAAGGATCCAAGAAATGTGGGTAAAATAATATAAACAAGAATGAAATCAACAAACTTTGCATGACAACAAAATGTACAGTATAGCAAAATATAACTAAATGTTTTTTAACTGATTGGTCTCTTTACACAAACTGTAAATTAAGCAGACACAGGGAAAAATCTTTCTACAAGATAATACCATCTGGCTGTGGTGTTTTTTCTGTTGCTTTCTTCTTTTTTTCTCTTAAAATAATGTTGAATACAGTAAACTAAGTATTTTAACTACATAAAATGTTAAAGAATGAGAAAGTAGGTAAAACTAATAGTCATTTTAATACACTAAAGACAAGTGTATTTAAATACATTAATGTAATTTAAACACAAGGGGCACCAAGAAAGGCTAAACTGTCACAATACTTTCAGCAGTTATAGCTGAAATGATAAAAGGAATGGATTATGTCTGTATCTACAGTATATGTTGTTGTATAAGTACTATATATATCTACATGTTTTTATATGTTAATTGTTCATGTGATAATACAGGATTAAATCTCTCTTTAGCTATTGGTTAGCAAAACAAATCAATGTTTTTGGTATAGGATAAGCAAATTCCAATCAATATGCCATTAAATAAAATACATTCTAACCTGCAATGAAATTTAATTTACTCACCTACACATCGTGATAATCTTTAAAAAGGTCAAAATGATTGATTAGCTGAAAGAACTACTTTATTCGCTTTTAGTTACTTTAAAGCATGCAGGGCCTGACCATAAACTGATGTGGCAAAAAAAAAACATTGGAGCAAACACTTATAATCATTACATGTATTATGATTATCATTTAGATGAGTTCAAACATGTATTGACATTATACAGAACAACATTCAGGTTAACTCTGACCCTCATTCAAATAAGTTAAACACAACATCTCTAAAAAGAATGACTTGTTAATTACAGTACATTGTTCTTTTAGCAAATATCACATCTTCATTCTGATGATCCTTCTTTCTATCTCTCTTTGTGCAGTTACTGTATTTGTACTCATGTATTCATAATTATTGATGCATTATTTCTGTGTTTTCCATCTTAATTACACACAATTACAACATAGGACCTTGCTAACAGTGTAAACGTGGGTAAACAAAACTCTTCTTTGTTCAATAAGCATGAAGTATTCCAGTTTCTAACAAAATGAAAAAAAGAAAACTAATAAAATCACACAACCTCAGAATCTCTTTGTGTACCAGGAAGCAAAATATGAATGGTCATTATCTGTTTTTGTACTTGTACTAAGAGAACTGTTTTACTGTGATAAACACATTGAAGTTTAATAAGTCCTTAATAATTAATGGATACATAATGTTCAATATGCTGTTTAATAATTAAAGCAAGAAAAAGGTCAAAGCGCATTTGAAAGAGTGTTTTTGAAGTAAATGTTTTTTAAAGTGACGTGACACCTGCTTTGAAAGCCTCTGAATTGCTCATGGCTAATAGCAATACCTTGTGTTCACATATTACTGACTTCTAAGAGCTATTGACAAATCTAGTCACTGTGGTCAAACACATTCAGCAGTCTGTCCCAAGGTGTCTCATTAAATTGATCACATACTGTAGGTGTCTGGAGGAGTTCATGCTGGGATGTTCAATACCTCCTTCTTCTGTTGTAATGACCTCCTTTTTTAACTACTGTGAAACATTCCACATTTTTTATGTTCTTTATCTACAGCTTCGTCAATCAGCCTTTTACTGTTTAAACTTTTGTTTGCAAGTATCTGATTCAAACAAGTGCCACCACTTCATGTGAGTTTCTCCTAATAATTATGCCTTTAACACAAATTACATCATACATAATATATATTTTTTAGAATAGCTTTTAGAATAGTGATTCTTGGGCTTGTAGAATGCAAACATTAAAACATCTTTACCATAAAGTCACAAATTCAGGTTTATTTTGTATAAAGTAAAAAAAAATATATATATAAAAGCAAAATGACTCTGAATATTCATGATTTACAGCAGAATAACAGTCAACAGTAAAAAAAAAATACAGAGAGGCAATTTGTAGATTTGTGGACTAATTTGTAGATTATATAAGGGCCTTAACATTCATTCAAAGATTTTATATATGATCAAATCCTCTTTCAATATTTAATACTATCCATTTTGTTCAGTGATCTCTTTGCATTTACAGATCACATACTGTTTGAATTCAACCGATAGGTCACTAGGAGTAAAACAGCTTACAGGCTAAACTGAAACAACAGTACATTCTGTAGTGAATATTTTAAAATGTCCTTTTAAATTATTTCCTTATTTCAGATGTTTAGATTTCACATTTTTATTCTTCATTTTAAAAGTTCACCAGGTGTGTAAAAGTCAATAACAAAAGAAACAGATCAGAATAAAAAATAGTATTGCAATTTATGTATGTTTCTTTAGGTTTTAGCATAGAAAATCAGTAAGTGGAAACAAAAAAGCAAGCTTTTATTTTTTTACGATCATTATCTGCTTTACTTATTAGAACCATTTTTCTACAAAAATGTAAAAAGCCAAAGGTTTCTTTCAATATACATGTACAGTATATTGAACAGGAGCTAGTGCCTTTTTTGTTGTACAAGACAAAGGTAAAACATGTGTAAATTCATAATCATCAATCATAGAAAACCAAAAAATAATGTTGCTCAAAATAACCTTTTCTTTTGATCTGTTGAACAAAGTAGATTTTAAAAAAGTGAAGAAAAACTTTTTTATATCTATGCCTAAGACTCTGAGGGAGGTCTGTGTGGAGTACCAAAGAATTGTAATTTAAAAGTTTATTTTCCTTCTTCCCATCTTTGAAGAAGGGGGAAATGTCTCACTTTATCAAGTGAAGACACACACTTGGGATAAACAAAGATTGAGAAACAGTTGTTGGAAAAATACTTAATTCGCAGAGTAGAAAACAGAACTGGTATTGTTAACAAATCACTGGTGCATGTTATTTTAATCACAGCGATTCACGTTATGCATAGCTCATATTTTTAAAATCCTTCTTACACTTACTGAGCAGCAGAGTCATCTACATGATCTTGTTTGTGTTTAAAATTCCCTGACTGAGAATCATATAAATCCATCACTACACAATGTCAAATTAAATGGTAGTAGCTATTAAGTACTTTAAGTGAAGGTGGAAAGGAAGTGGAGTCATTAATATGGAATCACATTAAAACATTCCATTGCTAGTTAAATAATTCACCATTTAATTCCACATACAAACAGAAGCAACATTATCAGTGACTGAACCTAAATCCCGCTCAATTGAAATACCACTAAACTAATGGCACAGAGTTTTAAAGTCACAGCACATAAATTAAATGTAAAATACCATGTTAAATAAGAAATGGAATAGACCATTCTGGCACATCACTAGAGAACAGCATGATCTAGCAGGCCAACAGCCCCACATGATTTAAATTCATCTTTAAACAACAAATTATCCTAAAAAATGAAGAATTACTGTAGTTCACACACTGTAGGTCTCTGTTAATTAAAAGCAGGTTAGCACAGACACAGACATAAGGAAAACCAGAACATGTATTCTTAAGTTTGTGTATCTGCAGAATATAACAAACAAAATAGAACTAAGGAGGTTAAAGCACAGGCTACTTTAAAGGTCATACCTTTAAAGCTACAAAAACCTTCATTATGAAGAAGCAGTTTTTATTATTGTTACAGTATTAGCAGTAGCAACAGTTTTGGTTACTGTTGCATTTGTACACTAATAGTCAGTGCCCCCTTCTCTTCTACACTTGCCCCTGCAAAAACGTTCCTGCTTTCAATCTATCATCCAGACTCCCACAAACAATCCCCATATGACTGTGTCTTGAAACACTCCGTCTCTTATTCCTGGCACATGTATTCTCTGATACACTCCTACCTGGGCAATATTTGCAGCATTTATACCTTCATTACCAATTATTCTACACAGTTCCTTTTCTTGGTCCTGCTTCTTTTCTGCCATAACTAATGTAACTCTCTACTGGCCACTCTGCCTGCCAATGCGATCTGTCTTCTCCAACTCATCCATAACTCTGCTGCTTGACTTGTCATTACACATGCTACACCATTACTTCAGTCCCTTCACTGGCTTCATATAAAATACAGGCAGAAGCAGTGTCTAAACCACTTTGCACCTGCTTGCATTCAGTGTCTTATCTCTCCCTCACACTCTCCACTCCTCCACATACCCCTCTTCATTCTTCCATACCCTTATCCCATTCACTCCATTCTTACTCCATAGTGGTTGAATGAACTACGCAAAGGAATGATGACTGCCTAATTCCTAACCATCTTTTGGCACTTTCCCATGATACTCTGTTTTGACAGCATTCCATTACCTTTCAATTCTCTACATTCTTCAATAACTCCTGAACTGCACAGCACTGTGCTTTTAATTATTGCTTTTAATTCTCACTTTGGTAATGCAATTCACTTGTTGTTTTATTCACTAAAAACATACAATACAGTACCAGTGGGCTGTCAATATTACTTCTTTGTTACCACACCACCTGTTTATACTTGGAATTTCTAATAGTACTTCATTTATTTTTCTCTGCATTCAAGTGGCACATACTGTAAGTCACATAAGAGTATGTGCTAAACAAATTAAAAAGAAAAAAAGTGAAATTACAACTGTGGGAAACTGTGCTGTATGTGACCTTGAACACTCATTGAAGATACATTAAGTTTTTAAATAGGAATGAGAGCCTCATTGGTTCAATAAATTGTAAGGAAATGCAATTTTCTTGTTTTATTTGTTTTCAGTGAAACTCTATTCATCAGCATTTTACTAACGTAAGATCTGCATTATCTTTTGTTAGGAAAAATACAAAGTACAATTGCCATGGCATCTTTTATTCTGCTTATATTTTACAATGTGCTGTTAAAGTACTGTTAAATTAAAATTATTTGACCATCTGTGAGGTATTTATAAGCACAGTGTTCATTTTAGAACTACAGTATGATCTGCACTATTGTTAGTACTTACTTTTGGCAATGTCGTAAGTATTTGCCGGAAATGGTTACAAAGCCGCAGATGAAATATTGTCACATCCACAGAGCTTTTTGTGTTGATGCTGTAACAGATTGTGAGAATAGCCAGGGTTGTCAACAGGTTTTCAGGTTTTAAAAATAAGGAGCACATCTAATATACTGTATCTTTAGCACAGTGGGGCTAAATAAAAATCAGTTACAAGCCATGTATACTGTATATGCAAACTAGTGACACAGCAATATGGACACTCCTAAAGCCTAGGTTTGTAGACTGCAGAGATTGCTGTGCAACACTGGTTAGCATTCAATGTAGAAACTTTTGGCAATACTTGCCAGCCAGGCCGCAATCTCAGCATTTTGAAGGAATGAATAAAATAAATAAATAACATAACACAAAGTGCTTACACTTGCAGTTCTGCTGCTGCCAGATTTGTGGTTCATTCACAAAACATTTTGCAATCTTACCAAGTTTACAATGCAGAAAATACATTAGAAGATTTAATTTTTGGGTTACTTGCATTTTTATTGATTTTGCACACAGGCCCTGCTGGTACTATACCAGCCTTTCTAGTTAAAATGTATTGCAATCTGAAAATCAATACATCACAGCGAAGGATAAAAATGGGTTATGGAGATTCCATAAGCTTCTTCATGGGGCTGCAGATTCCATCAGTTTCAGCTTGACCTTCTGCCCTAAAGCTGTATGATGAGGAAGAGAGGATGGTTTCAATGATCAAGAATGACTTGTTCTTGTCCTGTATTCTCCAGGAGTACATAATCCTGAAATACGTCCTATTTAAAACTGATATTAAAGAGGGCTTTATGCTTTAACATTTTTAAAATTCCAAGCTAAAACTGGTGCTAAAATGGTGCTTCATTTCCATATTTTAAGTATAGAATGACCAACACCTTTATAGACAAATCTCCTGATTTTAACTACTAAAGTGCTGAAATAAAACCTCTTACTGGTGTTCTGGAAAAACAAATGACTTTTCAGATAATTAAGCCATTAGATAGCATTACACCATATATAATTGCTTAAGATTTGGGCATATGGGGAATAATGGGCAGAGTGGTGACTCTGTGGCAAAGGGTCTGCGCCTGTGGCTGGGGGGTTGTTGGTATGAATCCTGTGGCTGGCAGAGGAATCCTACCCTGTTGGGCCCCTGATCAAGGCCCTTAACCCCAAGTGCCCCAGGGGCGCTGTATAAATGGCTGACCCTGCTCTCTGACCCCAAGCTTCTCTCCCTGTCTGTGTGTCTCATGGAGAGCAAGTTGGGGTATGCAAAAAGACAAATTCCTAATACAAGACATTGTATTTGGCCAATAAAGTGATCTTATCTTAATATTACACTACTAATAGGCCAAATGTTCAGTATGTCAGGTTTAAGAAAATATGTCTTCTCCTTTAACAAATATGCAAGCAGGCATTACACTGCAACAATGAAGCAAAAAAATAATTAAACACCATTGAGGAGTCTATCTCCACTTACAGCAAGTGTTGTTATCTAATTCTAAGACACTGAGGTAAATTGTTATTTCCTGAACAAAAAAAGTCCTGAAATTATAGAAACACTTAAATATGTAGGCTTTCCTATAGGTTAAACATCACAAGAAAGAACTTGTGATTAGCCTTTTTAATTTGCATTAGTCTTCCGATTGATGGCATTAACACTGTGATAGATGGCATAATGGCATTAGCACTGTGGTATAGTACACAGTATATTTATTACATATTAAAATTATTACATATTAATAATATAACATTATATTTAACATGTTAAAAGATTACCTACAGTAAGCTACAAATTACTTTTTGCCATTTCTTGTTTTAGTTGAATACTTTAAGGTTTTTATTGTACAGGTATATCATGCAATATACAATACAATATACAGTAACTCCATTGCCAGTTGTGTATATATTATTTAAGAAGATTTAGCAACACTTTGATTACATTTGTTATATTTGTGTACCTTATACATTTGTATAATGCAAAGCCAGCAGCCATATCACCCTACAACTTACAACTGGCATCCCACTGAAGCTAAGCAGGTGTGAGCCTGGTCAGTACCTGGATGGGAGATGTCCTGGGAAAACCTAAGGTTGCTGCTGGAAGAGGTGTTAGTGGGGCCAGCAGGGGGCGCTCACTGTGCAGTCTATGTGGGTCCTAATGCCCCAGTATAGTGACGGGGAGACTATACTGTAAACTGGCGCCGTCCTTCGGATGAGACGTAAAACCGAGGTCCTGACTCTCTGTGGTCATTAAAAATCCCAGGTTTTTTTACTTTGCCTTGTATAGCAGCTGCAAACTGTCACAAACATCTTTAAAGGCTGCCTTTTAAAATGGAATGAGTGGAGAAATTTATACATTACCCAACACACAACACGTATCCCACTTTTGTAATGCACTTTAAATATTTTTTAATAAACATGGTGTATATAAGATACTTTTGAGCTATGGTTCTGGAAAAGATGGTTACGGATACCATGGACAGCAAGGGTCACCAATAAAGAGGTTCTGGAGCGCATTAAGCCAGAAATTTCGCTTGAGGGAAAGATCACCAGACTCCGGCTTACTTATTTTGGTCACCTGATGCAATCAGATTCATTGGAGAAAGCAATGATGCTTGGAATGGTCAGTGGAACAAGAAGACGAGGCCGCCAATGAACACCGCGGCTCGACGCCATCAAAACAGACACTTGCTTAGGCATAGAACCGCTGAAAGGGAAAGTCCAAAAATAAGCGTGGCGAGAGATGGCCTATAGAATCGCAGAGAGTCAGATCCGACTGACCGGATAACATCATCATCATATAAGATACTAGACTAGAGGATACACTGGGTAGGACATTTTTAATCATTTTTGCTTTTTAATACTGTACATATCTATATCCAAAATTGCCCAGAAGAACATGTATTAATTTAGTCTCTTAAAGCTGTTGGGAAGAACTGTGTGGCTTAATCCGAAACACATGAAAAATCTTCAGTATATATACTGTATCTTGGATATCTCAGTGGTACTGTATGTAAAGCTATACTAATTAGTTCCATACTATGCATGAAGCTGAAACATCTGGTGAATTTCATCCATCTCCAAAAAGAGAGAAAGTGAAAAAAACTCTTATTCCCATTCACTCCTAAATTATCTGAAATCCTCACATTAACAAATGCAATTATGAATTAACTCAGTGACTGATCTGACATTTCCCAATTGGTAATGTACCTAAACATTGCTTTTGTTTGAGCAGGGGAATTTTCACCATGTGCAATGCACTAAACTATTTGTAACTCCATACATACTGCAATTAATAGCCCCAACCAATATTTAAAAGTAAAAGAATTTTACCTACTGTATGTTGTTTGTTAACCAATGTACACATTTACAAAAATGATCTTATGAAAACTGACTTATTTGAGTTTTAAATAAAAAGTCTGAGAGGATGTCAAACTCTATTATCGCCCATTTCTGCCTACCTACAGTAAGAATAAATATCATGCTTTTTGCTTGAATGAGGAATGAATTTTCACACTCCTTCCTCTACTTTATCTTCACTCTTGCAAGAGCTCCCTGGCTCATACTCATTAAAAAAGTGATTTCCAACAGCCCTATATTTACAGACCCAGTGTCGGATTAAGGTGATCAGAGGCCCCTAGGCTACACATTGTGTAGGCCCCCCTACCCATCCCATTACCAGAAAAAAGCGAGAGAAAATACTGTAATAATTCAGTGATGCACTGGGAGTAGCCTGCTACCGCCAATTCAAATGGAATATGACGCAACACACACAGGGAACATGTCCACATACTACTATAGCCTGTAATGTAAGTACAGCAATGCAACCATTAATCAGATTCACAGCCAATCTATGAGCTGGCTCGTCATCTTGATCGGTGTTGATGGGGTCTTCGCCCAAGCCAGCTGCAGCTTTTCTATTGCTGTAGCACTGGCTGCAACAGTAGCTGTAAACTCGGGGTTGGGGTCTGGCACAGGCTGACTGGATGATGATTCATCACACTTGAAATTACCTATCAATTTGGAAATCTTTTTGAGTAGATCCTGCTCACTCTGCTCTTTTAACCGCTGTGCTTTTCGTTTTTGCACCCCACTATCATATTGTAATGCAACGGGGTTCAGGTGGGCACCCTTGCCGACGGTGCAGGGCCGACCTAATGCGGCAAGGGCACCCACCCGAACCCTGTTGCGTTACATTGGTGTCAGAGTGGGATTGGATAGCCCTTCGCTGGGGAAGGCGAGTTAAGCTGGGGAGAGTGTAACGGCCGACAGGTACTGTGCAAGAGCCGGCTTACCAGAGCGGTGACGGCACCGCCCTTCCCTGTAATAGCAGGACCATAGCCCCTGGGCTGTGGAGAGATCTCTCTTCAGCTCATCGGGCTGGGTCCCTGTTGAGTGATGCGGGAGTCCTGGGTTCGAGCCCCCGAAGGTGCGGGGCTGACCTAATGCGGCAAGGGTGCCCACCTAAACCCAATTGCGTTACAATATTGTAACGAATACAGCCAACAGACAGATTGTACGAGCCGGTTGCAGCACGGTGACAGTACTGTCCTCTACTCCTCTGCGTATAACAGAGATCTTGGCTGCCCGGGCTGAGGAAGGTCTTCTTTAGCTCAGCCGGCAAGCCCCTGTTGAATGACGCCTGAGACCCAGGTTCGCTCCCATGTTGTGAGGGACAAATTGGGGCAGGAGCGGTGTGGGCACAAGCCCCAGAACCTGAACTCGCTACAATATTTTCTGTCACACATTTTGATATTAGCCACCGTGAAACTGCACCAGAGATAACCCACTAAGTGACAAAACAGTGATATAAAATCCTCCAAAATAAATTTGAACTGCGAACCTATTGCATCTAACCAATCATCGATTCACAAATTATTCAATGTTTTTATGGACCAATGGGGGCCCACAGGTCTGATAAAAAAATAATAACAACAAAAATCCTGGCCAATCAGGGCCCCATGATCAATGCCAGCCTGTTCATTATTCTGCCCCAGTACACACCAGTTATTGTACTCCTCAGCCAGGTGAATTACCCCAATAAAGCACACTATTCAAATGTCCCTGCTTCCCTGTCTTAATTAGGGTTGGACCAAACTTCTGAAAGTGGGAGAAGATGAAAAGACAAAGGGATCATTATATTTTATACATGGATTAAAACATTATTTTGCAACAATGATGAGCAAAAATCTGTCAGAATGTCTTCTCAAAACATGACTTAGAAAATTGGTGAATATGTGAAATGCATTAGTTACAACAAGAAATGATTGTATACTAAAGCATGTGCAACACTAAAATATTTATTTTAATGTTCAAAATGAGCAATTTAGCTTCAAAGGAAAACATCTCTCAGTTTAGATGGACATTTAAATCACTGACTTCCTTGTAAATTTATTGCTCTTGTTTTGGTTCTGAAGTTGTTTTTTAAACGGATGCTGTAAGAGAATGCATTGCACTGTTCTAATATTCACAATGGATAAAGTAAGTAGTGTGAGTATGTTTTTATCGACCAATTTTCAAATCTGTTATGGACTGCACACTGGATATCTATAATTTCCCTATAAGACTCAATATTTAACAAGCTGTATGATATTAGCACCAAGGATCCAAACAGGATGCCCTGTGTTATATTCTGTATATAAATGTCACAGATGCTATTATAATTCTCCAAAGGAACTGTATCAGCAGACTTGAATTTCTCCAATTCATGCACATCCTCATAAATATTTCCCTTCTCTAGTATGCTAATCGGTCACATGAATGATTAACAGCGAACCTATTTGTTTTCACAGAAGTAATTATAATGCTGCAGAATAATAACTTGCCTCTCTCTTTTTCAGGAAAGCTGGTCTCACATTAATCCTTCAAGGCACACTGGAATGATGTCACACTCATGCCCCAGACAGACCTCCGCATCCATGCCTTTTTTTTTAAACTCTACACACAATTTCCTTAAGGAGTTTTATAAAGCCAAATACAGGAGAATAATGTCAATAAAAACACCATCCACTGGTGTTTCTCCACTCATTCCATTTTAAAAGGCACCATCATACCCTTACAAATGGGAAAATACAGACTATTCTAAGGACATAATTCCAAATCTATTTTAATTAATAATAATAGCCTTTTAATTAATAAATTTAACAGAATGTCTGCAGGTGTGACAAAACAATATTTAAGTCATATTACATAAACAACAGGAGACTAGAAACAGGAAGAACTCTTCTGTCACAGTCCTGCCAGGCCCCTTTCTATACTAGAAAAGAACTAATAGGGCATAGTACTTTCATTTCGGAACAAATGCCCTAAGGATACTGTAAATGTTTCACTCTACACAGAAAAAGGCACCCTTCTTGTCAGATTCCATCAGGTTTTGAAAATCTGATGACATTTCCTTACCATTCAATTTGAGATTCCAAGTCTTTTTTGTGGTGTAATCTCAATCCTACAAGGCTATGACAAGCACAGAAATCAAGGCTCTGGAATGCAAAGTAATAATAAATGCTATTGCTATTTTTTTAAAGTGCACCTTAGCAAATGCTAAATTCTTGATAGTCAATGTGATTTTTGGAACTTTAAATTCTCTTATCATATCTCTCTCAGCACCAGCAGTCACAGGAAGATTTTTATCAATAACATTGGTTTCAGCAAAGCAGATTTAACAGTTTACCTGAACATGAGAAGAAAAAGCTTCTTATTTTGTATTCATTTTTTCTCTCCAAACAAGTCTTTTAAACTAATGTGGCCAGTCTGTTGCTTGATGAATGTTGTGAAAATGCCAAGTAGGAGGACCCTTCTGTTCAAAGCATTTCATTGACTACTAAATGTAAGATGAAGCTCTCCTCTTGCAGCAACTTTATGGGTTTCTGACATTTATCAACTTATATTTGTCACTGCATCCCACATGTAATGCAAAATTCAAATAGCTTCTACATAATATGATAAAGTGGCAGCTTTTACTAAAAATAATGAATACATAAATCAATTGGTATGCATTTATCCACTGTCCAGGCTATTAAAATGAAAACAGCAAAGCATTCACTGTTTTGGTTTTGTCATAATCTTGACAACACAATTTTGAAGTCTAAATCTTAAGTTACATGTGCAAATTATTCTGATGAGTCTGCTGACCAGTGTTATAAGTAATTTGCAGTATATTCTCTTCTGCTGAATAATTACCTGCATTATGGGGAAGAGAATCAATTTAATTCTCTCAGCATTTCTCACTTCTGAAAACTAGAAGCTCATTCTAAATTAAGAAGAGTGTGACAATGGCATTATGAAAAGGAAGACTAATTTAGAGCTCTACAGAGTTCTGCTTCATGCAGAGACTTGTACATCAGCCAAACAAAAAATTATAAAGGCTTACAATTCAGCTGAACTTTGCATTTTGTACTTAGCAATCACAAAACTAAAGTTCTGGCTAAATTAATCTCATTTTTTTTTCTGTGAGTATTACAATTGTGTCTTCTGCATACTTGAAGGATGAACAAGTTACAAAAACAATCTTAAACCTTGCTATAAAGTACAGTACACCCTGTAAATAACACTACAAGGAACTTCATTCTGGGGTACAATCATGTCCGATTCTCAACTGGACATACTGTATCAAGTGTATAATGTGTATTTCTCTGTGGGCTTTGTTTAAATTAGTTTACAATTACATGTATATAAGGCTAAATCTGTCATAACATAGCTTTAGTAAATCGGTAACAACAGATTAGATAAAGATACAGATTTTCTATGGCAAAATAAATCAACTGGCAGCATTTTAAAAGCAAAGCATAAAATAATGTACCATAAATTGTTTTAGACATGTTTATAACTACGATTTGGTTTAATCTCAAGGAATTAAACTAATGAAGATACATTTCTAGTTTGTTAGATAAAGCATGTTATTTTGCTTCTTTTTCTGAACTGGCATTACTTTCTCAGTACAGTTTACTGGAATTTTAAAATATGAACCAATTCAATAAAAATTCAGTGACCACATACAGTAGGCAAAGAGCTTTAAAATGAGTCTTCACCTGTGGAGAGGTACTGTAGGACTGAAACACATAGGAATGTTTAAAAAAATATTGATAAATTAGCAGCTGTCTTAGAATTATATTTTTGTCTAACAGGAAAGGAGATGCTTAAGGAGATTCTCATTCTGCCATTTTGTAACTCAACCTTTTTCATGTAGTATCTGTTTTTAAAATGTATTGTATACCAAATTGCTACTTGAACAATAAGCTAACAATAAGCTAAACAATAAGGTGGCATAAAGTCAGAGCATACTCTGGAATTAGCATGCACACATTGTAGCTGCTAGGTTTTAAATGTGATTAGGACAGCTAATTAAGGTACTGTATATTGCTGTTGAAAGAATAAAAATCTGCTTCAACCTGGCATACTTCCCTGCACACAGCATAATGATGTGCCTTAAATTCAGAACTGGAAAGAAACAGCCACCATCTAGTGGCTGCACTGTTTACTGCACTAAAAATATATAAATTATAAATGTTAGACAGTATGCATCACTGTTTTGGCAAACAAATTAAATTGCATATTGCATAAAATAAAATCAACAGTTAAAATAGTGTTTTAACATTGTTTATTAATAACACTGACCACAAAACTGATTTCAGTGACTGACTTAATTTATAGACCTAATCAAGAGTCAGTTACATTTTCCCTTGAAAAGGAACGAAAAAAAAACCCAGCAAAAATTATCATTCTTCAGACCAAATCTTGGCACTTGAGACTCATAGTTAACCAGGATTTACAGGTTGTTTTAAATTAGTTCTCCTCAATCCTGGTCCTAAGGGACCACTGTTCCTGGAAGTTTTCATCCCAACTGAGCCCTTAATCATTGGTGCTAATTGATGCATGTAATTGATCTGCTTGCTTTTTTTCTTGTCTTTTCTTGATTTTTAAAGAAACGCCGTAGTTAAGGTATGATATATCCAGCATCATCAGCATACAGAACATAGTCTCTCCTCAACCTACTAATTATGAATTTCCTAACCAAATAGTTACTACCAAGCCATTTATTATTAACAGACACAGGTGGGTAATTTATCAAAAATACCCATAATGAGAATTTGTTTTTTTTCCTTCTGTTTAAGTCACACTTGTTACATTTTGGAACAAGTAATAGGTTTATTCCATGCTGAAAAAAAGAAGAAAGAGAACACAACGTTTCGGCCGTGGAGCCTTCTTCAGGTGTGAGGTGGCACACACCTGAAGAAGGTGGCACACCTGAAGAAGGCTCCACGGCCGAAACGTTGTGTTCTCTTTCTTCTTTTTTTCAGCATGGAATAAACCTATTACTTGTTCCTTTGCAGCCTACGCATGCTGACGCAGCTACCCACCTGAACTTGTTACATTTTTACATTTTAGGATAATGCACTTGAATGAAAGTTCTGGACTTCTGAAACTCAAGAGTATAGGGTATAACATGTCAAAAGAGTTGAAACAAAATTAAAAGTACACCTAAAGCAAAAAAACTAAATCAATTTGACTGCAATAACATCTTGGATGAAGCTAAAAATAGAAGACACATAAGAGAACACACTGGTAAAAAAAATATCAACAGCTGAATCGTATATGGAAGGCTTTCATTTTAATTAATTAATTGAACTGTCTTAACTATTTAAACAGGTCTTAATAGTTCATGTTTACTTTTTTCAATTTTTAAATGAATAATGTAATGTAAAAAATAAGACAAAATACTAATAGTTTGACCAACTTAGCACAATCACAGATGATTTGGATTAAAATATAGTTATAATAAAAAATTGGTCAAGAGAGTGTATGAATATTTAAAAATCAAAGAGTTTGTAGAAAAGGCACCTAACAAGGTCTCAAGATAGACATGTCAGTGAAACAAGGTTGCATTCTGTCAGAATTCCTTTTTTTCTTGCGTTGGACTGGCTGATGAAACAAGTGACAAGAAATAGAAGACTTATCATAGACAATGACATTCATGCAAGAAGGAATGGATTACACTGATGATATTAATGATAATGTTTCTTTATTAGCCCTATACAATTTCTTGCATTAGGAATGCGTCTTTTCGCATACCCCAGCTTTTCTCTATGGAGACACAGACACAGAGACAGAGACAGGGAGAGAAGCTTGGGGTCAGAGCGCAGGGTCTGCCATTGTACGGCACCCCTGGAGCAGTTAGGGTTAAGGGCCTTGCTCAGGGGCCCAACGGAGTAGGATTCCTCTGCCGGCCGCGGGATTTGAACCTTCCGGTCACAGGCGCAGATCCTTAACCACAGAGCCACCGCTCCGCCCTACTCTTCCTTCCAGCCAATACCAGGACATTCAATAGAAGATGGAAATTAGACAGTAACACTAAGTGGCATTAGTCTGAACATCAATAAAGGGAAAACAACTTGCAGACCAATTCCAAGGTGAATTACCCAGTTACAGTGAACAACATGCCTTCCATCAGAAGAATGGACATTTCTAATGTGTCAACAGATATTGAAAGTGGGAGGAATGTGAACACACAAAACAGCAAAGCAAACAAAGACATAGTTCAAATTATCTGGAGGTCAGCAACCTCCTAAGCATTTAAACCAAGTTAAGTATCATCTTCAGTGTGTTGCTAATGTCTTTTAAAACTACTTAAAGTGCAATTGACTATTGTAATGGTCTATTCGCTGGGGTTTCTAAATACACATTGAACAAACTCCAATATGTCTGAAATTCGGCAGCCAGAATCCTGACCAGGTCTAGTGCACATAATCACATCACTCCTATCCTGGAGTCCTTGCACTGGCCTCCTCACCTTGCCTCCCCACCTCGCAACCTTTGCTCTTCTAATTCTGGTCTCCTATCTGTCCCCCAAGTCTGTCTGCACTCTATGGGTGACAGTGCCTTCTCCTGTTATGCCCCCAAACCTCTGGAACTGTATCCCCAAGGATTTCAGAGAGTCACCTTCGCTAAACTCATTCAAATCTAAACTAATAACCTTATTCTTTAGAAGAGCCTTTACTTAACTGGTTCTGTTCTTTACCTCTGTGTTCCTTCTGTAATCAGTACTCCCATCCACTGTCTCCTTTCATTGTGTATTATCATTGTACATATTGTTTTTGTCACGCCCCACACTCTCCCTCGCAAACGACGTCACATTCCCGGAACCTCTGCTTCCCAATCTCATCCCTGATTGAACCCAGCACATTCTCACATGCACCAGATTCCTCAAATTCTCACTCCCTAACCAATCATCCAATCACACCCCTTTCCTTTCAGTATTTAAACCCCCTTCGCACACCTTCCCATGCTCACTATTGAGAAGCCTTCATAGTATTCTCCAGTGTGTGTTTCCAAACCTTTTGACTGATCTCCTGTTACGAATCTTCTGCTTCCGCCTCTTGACCTCGCCTTCTGGATTTTGACTTTTGGATTGTTTTTGGATATCTCTCGTTACTGGACCCTCTGCCTCCCTTATCGACCCAGCCTTTGGATTTTGTCTTTTGGATTGTCCCTTTGCTACTCTGCATCCTGTGGGATTCCGGTCACGCACAAGGATCCTCCTATTCCACGTATAGGTTCCATGACAGTTTTATTGCTGCGTTTGATCTGTAAAACTCTTTGAGAAGCCACCTTTAAAAGTGCTATATAAAATAAAGTTGATTATTATTTATCATTGCAAAGCTAGAAAGATTAAAAAATGTCATGCTGCCACAGAGTCAAATGAACTCCAAGAATAACAAGCCTGGAGAGCAGCATCACAGCAGATGGAGATGGCTGATTATGTACGCAGAATGCCACCTCCTGCAATTCCTGGGGAAGACCTTCAATGGACACCATGTGGCGAGAGAAAAAGAGATAGGCCAAAGGAGGCATGATGCATAACAATAGAAGGAAACCTCAAAAGCAGTGGCTTGCCTTCAGAAACAGCACCAAGTCTGCAGAACAGTAGCAGCACTCCCCCTACATCGTCTTCAACACAATGAGATGTAGAGAGAGTACAGAATGAATTAACAAGTGTTTGATGAGCAAAAAAAGACCTTCCCTTTTCCTAATGTTAATAGCCTTAAAACTCCTTTCATGTTACTAATAGATGGCCGTATTAAAATGTTATTCAAAATAATTGAAAGCATTTCTTTGTGTTAAAAAGTGCCTGTGAAAAAGCACCTGACAAACACTTTTAAAGTGCATACCCTCTTTGACACTGAGAGAATAATATAAAAAAACAGATGTTAAATGTTTCATGAACATGCCTATAGCACAACAGACAATTTTGCCTAATGCCATTTATGTTTTCATCAGTTATTCCCTTTGTGTGTACAGAAAAAGGAGTTTAAAGTTACTGCTTATTAAAGATCAATGTGGGTTATGTGCCAATTACTCTTGAACTGAAGATATATCATTTTGCAGCCATGTCAGCAAGAAAAAAGGACTTAACGAGATTTAACCATTCATCTAACACAGGAGAAAAGGAACGCTTAATTGAAGCCTAGGGCTCAGGTCAGTTGACTGGGGACAAGGCTTGGCTGCTGAATGAGAGGTTTGTAAATGTCAACAGTAGGTTTGGAATGTTTTCACAAAGGGCTGCTCCCTTAGTAAAAGCCGAGCATCAGGGTTAGAAAGTTCACAAGCCGGGATTTGAACAAATGTATGGCACAAACTTGCCTTTTAATAAAATACAGTAAACACAAATAAAGGATTCATCTCTTTATTGATTTATTTATTCTAGTTTTTTAGTGCTCCTCAAAGACACTGCACAAGTCAGGTTAGATAACAGTTGTCTTTTTGCAGATTTAAATGGTACTAAACTAGGGCTTGGAGAGAATAACAGTGGCCTTCTTTTCAATTCAATGTATGTAACTGTGTAAAATCTGGGAATGTTTTTTATCCACATATAGCTACGGTAGTCACCTACATCATTATACTGTATTTGCTAATGATGCCAGCTCTGTTACTAGTGAAAGGCTTGTGAACTACTACAATAATATTTTTTTTTTTAATCTTTTCAGATTTCTACTATTTTGTGACACACATAATAGCTCCCTGACAACACACACATCATTGCTTTCATATATGAACACAACAATGTATTTTTGGTCTTTACAATCTGTTAAACAACATGCTTCATATTTAAATTAGTCATTTATCATTATTGTCAAAGCTTAAACTACAGTAATATTAATCCATTAGATAGGCAAGCTCATTCATATGTCTCAAATAAATACTATAGAATTTGTTTAAATGTTTCACTTTGCTCTAATGAAAGACCCACAATAATATGGCTTTCATTGTATTTTTTTTCATATTGGAATATAAGATATAAAGCATTCCAGCATAAGCATGAAGGGACATTGTTAACCCTATTGCTGTGGAATATAAGGGTAGCAAATGGGAAAATTCTGGGTTGTACTATACCGTATGTACTATATGAACACCAATACTTAGCTTTTGTTTGAACTAAATTTAATACATTACTGAAATAAATATTATTCTAGGTATATACAGTACTAATCCTATTTGATTAATTAATATTATAGTATTGATAATAATATATACTATAACTATTTCCTTGCACACATTTTATACAATAAAACATCTTAAATAACACATTTGTCATTTTATATTTGTGTACTGAAGGACAACAAGATAATATTACAAAGCTGGTTCAGTTTTGTACTTAAGGAAAACATGATTTTGTTGGGATACTGAATTTATTTCAATGCCTCCGGAAAAAAATATGTTGCAAAAGATATAAAAATGTCAATTTCATTTGTCCAATGAAATGTCAAAACAACTTGGGAGATTAGGACTCACACAGAAAGCGATGGATGGTGGGAGGAAAAATGCCAAGAAAATAATATTCCAAGATGAAAAATATATTTACTTGGACCATACATTTGTTATAAATTAAATCCTAAAATCAAGGTAATATACAATGTTTATATTGCCTTTAAAAAGAAGCATACTATTTTGCACAACAAAATTTACAGTAGCAATCACATAATAATAACAAGGAAGTATGCTTTGAAAAAAAACAAGATTTAAAGCTGTATTTTTAGAAGTCTGTAACAATTAAACAAATTACAGTACCAATGACCATCGACAACAATTTGTTAATTAAACTGCTAATACGAAGGTTGTTGCAATAGGAGGATCAATTGAAGAAGAAAGTGAAAAGAGCAATAGGGTGATTGTTCAATGACTGTTAATTACCCTGCTTACTATGTTGGCTCAGCTGACCTCTTTCACTGCAGATCTAAATTATGGGGAAATAGACAACAAGAAAAAACCTGTGAAAAAGATCAGGCTGTACTTTTAATAACGATGTGACGGCAGCCATAGTGCGCTAGTATGCTCACCATACATCAGCTATCAGTGGGGAGTAGAACAGAATGAACCAATTCATAAATGGGGATTATTAGGAGACCATGATTGGTAAAGGACAATGGGAAATGTGGCCAGGACACCAGGGTAACACCTCTACTTTTTTTAAGAAAGAATATTTGGTGGAAAATATACAGGCAGAGCAATTCAACCACAAGGCATAGATAGACTAAATCCAACTCTGACCACAAATTTTCAATGTAATCATTTTTAAATAATAAATGGCACACAAATATCACCCTGAAACGTATAAAATCTGTTATCCGACAACTTCACAGCACAACTTCACTAACTCTCCTGGTCAAAGACACTGAATGGAAACCGAGAGGTGAAGGTTCGAGGGGAGAAGCTGGGGCTGCTCTGCCCCTTCCTCTATCATTAAATTTTCTCCTTCCTATTTAAACACTAAACATGCTAACACACACGCATAGAGTTTTTTAATTCCCTCCTTCTCCCTCCTCCTCTTCTTTCTTTTGTGTTTCCTTTGCATCCAGGTTTCCTCTGGGGGGTAAGTGAAGTACACTTCCCTGACCTCAGGGATGGCCACCTCAGGTTGGCAGCGACACCTTGACTCCTTCTGGAGTGGTTCTCACAGCATGATCCAGAGGAGACGCCCGGCCACATTGTTCTCAGTAGCTCTAACCTACTAATTCTCCTCTCTTTGTCCCCAGAAGGTATAGCCTGGTTGTGAGGCAGCACCACAAAAGCAACTCTCAGCCAGTCAGAGGACTTTTTTCACTTCCTTCTCAAGCAGCTTTCTCTTCATTCTCAACCCCTCCGGCAGCACCTCTCAAAGTGATTCCTACAGTCAAGGAGTTCTTTCTCTTTTCCCTAAGGGATTCGCTTCCAGTTGTGAGGCAGAGCCTCTCATGCGACTCTCAGTGAGTCAAGGGGCTATCTCCTCATTTCTATCACCTGAGGGTATAGCCTAGTCATGAGGCAGCGCCTCTCAAAGCAACTCTCAAGAAGTCAAGGGAGTCTTCCTCTTCCATTTCTATCCCCTGAGGTCCTACATGTAGCTCCCTTTCACGAGGCAGCACCTCTCAAATGACCCTCAGGGAGTCAGGGGAGTCATCCTCTTCTTACTCTACCCGTGAGGGCCCAGCTCCCAATCATGAGGAATACTGAGCCCCCTACTTTTAAGCATTTAAACGTTTCCACTTTGTCAGCTTTTAAGATCACATGACCTCAATCACATGAGATCAAATTATCTGAAGGCCAGCAAATCTAAGCATTTAAACCAAGTTAAGTATCATCTTCAGTGTGTTGCTACTGTATATGCTTCTGAGTGCTGAAAAACTCTTCCATTGGAATTGACTATTGAAATACTCTACTCTCTGGAGTTTCTAAATCCACACTGAACAAACTCCAATATGTCCAAAATTCGGCAGCCAGTATCCCGACCATGTCTAGTGCAAGGGATCACATCACTCCTATCCAGGAGTCCTTACACTGGCTTCCTATCAGGTTTTGTGTCTACTTCAAAATCCTCATGCTCCCCTATGAAGCTCTACATGGCTTGGCACCACAGTACCTGTTTGAGCTACTGCCGTCCTACTCCCCACCTCACAACCTTCGCTCTTCTAATTCTGGTCTCCTATCTGTCCCCCAAGCCTGTCCTCACTCTATGGGTGACAGTACCTTCTCCTGTTATTCCCCAAAACCTCTGGAACTCTATCCCCAGGGATATCAGAGAGTCACCTTCCCTAAACTCCTTCAAATCTAGACTAAAAACTTTATTCTTTAGAAGAGCCTTTATTTAACTGGATTTCTTCTTTACCCCTCTGCTCCTACTGTATTCAGTACCCCATCCACTGTTTCCTCTCATTGTGTATTTTCATCGTGCATATGTTGTATATTTTTTTGTTCTTGTTGTCATTCTGTAAAGCACTTTGAAAAGTCACCTTTAAAGGCACTGATTAAAATAGTTTATAATTATTTTTATCTATATTATAAAAAGTTCACTTTCTTAAAACCAGGAGTAAACTCAAAATAACTCAGTGCCACGCAACTGTTTATTCCTATCCAGTTTTTCTTTTTTCCCCTACTGAGCGCTGATGCTTATTACAGACATTCTCAGATTATGCCTAAGGGCTGACAGATGTTTCTTTTTTTTTCAGTGCAAGGTTGTTCATTTCCACCACATTACCACCAAGCGTATTCTGTGCAGCACCCAGCTGATTCAACTTGACTTCTATTTTCGCACAGATGTAGATTCAACTGGACTTATGCTAGCGTGCCTTTCTGAGAGACATTTTCAAAGACTCCAGATTACAAGTATACTGCTAAATACAGTTCATCCACGGTTTTAACAGGGCAATTTAGAACACTCCTGGGGACTTCCAGATTGGTGAATCACATGGGTCTGTGCATCTCAACAGTTTTATCACGTACACAGAACACATTTCCCTGGAAATTAGGAGGCTGGTTCTTGAGGCTGTTAAACTGTTCAAATGTTAAACATTTTGAATGGAATAAGTTTAATTTAATTTAACTTTGATCACCAGGTACAGTATATAGAGAAAAGTCAATCAGTGTCATGTTCTAGAAAGTTTTCCTGAAACCAAAGTCAGGCTTTAAACAAGTGTGTGCTAGAGAACTAAAAAAGAGGTAACAACAATCTGCACTTTGTAATCTCTAAATCTAAGATCATATTTTAAATATCTTTACAAACCATACATTACAAACAAAGCCAGAAAGTCCATAAAAGACACACTGTAGGTTTTGGAAACCTACAGAAACTGAATACTTTACTATGAGTTCATAAGTTTTGACCTACTTACTTACTATTTCTTGGTTCAGATAATCAGAAAATCAGAACAACTAACACAAATAAAAAGCATTATTCTTTTTTAGAGAAATTATTGCGCTTTCTGAGTACTGACAAAACATGATCTGGATGGGTATTGTAAAAGAATTGTGTAATCAATATGTATTTGAGAAAAAAAACACAAAACGATGAAAAAATAAAACAATAGCAGAATCTTTTGAACCTTGGAGAAGTACAGTATCTTCAATGACTTTGAGTAACCTCTAACAATTACTCTTTTCATACTACTCTTCAAGTCAAGGGAGGCTGAACATCTTCAAACCACATTTTCATCTTCAAAACCAAAATAACAAAATCAAAATCCAGGCATAACATATGGGTGAACAAAATAATGAAAAAATAACTGCCAAGATTGCTAAAAGAAGATACTGCCATTCAGCAAGGTAAAGAATGGATCCACCTAATTAACAGCTTCTGACAAAGTGATAATGAAGTTCTTCTGTTTAGCGCAACTGTTCATTTTACACAGAGCTAAAGATGGCTCTTAGGACATTCTCGTTATTCTCATTTTAACACTTTTCACGTTCATTATAGTTTGCAACAAGCCCCCAAGAGGAATGTCATTTTTTTTTTGTTTTCACCAGTTGGCTATAAATGGATGACATGAAATATTCATTTACATTTGTAAATGCAGGCTCATTCCAGAGTTGCGTGAAGATAAAAGGCCATTCAAAGGCATTGAACACAGATGTATGGAGATCATCTGAGGCAGCATTCATATTCCACCCACCTGCCTGTTGTTGGGAACAGAGCTTCACAAGGGTATAATTGTTTCTGAACAGCATAGACACAATACACATCAATTTCGGGTCAATGTATATATGGAGAGGTAGGTTTTAACATTTTTAATTACTGTAGCACTGAGATCTGTTATTAGTGGTGCAACTAGGAAGACAAAGGCAGAGCCCTGTTATGCACACACAGGAACAAGCACAAAAAATCATCACCTCAAATACTATAGCATATCATGACTTTCATCTAGAAAGGAAATATTTTTTGTTATTGAATCAGCAAATACTGTATATTAAAATTAAAACTTTTAGACTCAAAACAATTTAACAAATCAAAACTAATGTATTGTTGGTATTTTCCCTGATACTGTATGGGATTTGTAACCATAGAAATAATTGTTTTATAAATAAATTAAAATTAATTTGCACATGTCCATACTTCTGCCATTGTTTAAATAAATATTTTCAAATTTAGCAGACCTTTTTGTCAAATAAAACCAGTGTGTGAACTATGCATCAATAACTACGTCTAGAAAGTCACCCAGCAAGAAAACCTTAGCTGTACAGTCATATAAAAGAAAGTGCACAAGAGTCAGTAACCAAACTGGGTTTGAAATTGAAATATTCAAAATATGAAGTATCAGTCATTTTCCTTAACCCATACTATAGATCAACTACCCTTGCTTGCAAACATGTAAGCTGCCATTTGAGAAGTGTCTCAGAATTTTTTTCATACTTTATGTGATAGCACTACGTTCATTAATGTGCATGTATGACATACTGTAAGAATTCAGGTGGGTAGCTGCGTCAGCATGCGTAGGCTGCAAAGGAACAAGTAATAGGTTTATTCCATGCTGAAAAAAAGAAGATTCCATGCTGAAAAAAAAAGAAAAAAAGAAAAAGAGAAGAAGTTTCGGCCGTGGAGCCTTCTTCAGGTGACACCTGAAGAAGGCTCCACGGCCGAAACGTTGTGTTCTCTTTCTTCTTTTTTTCAGCATGGAATAAACCTATTACTTGTTCCTTTGCATACTGTAAGAATCCCTCTGTAAACAAATATTTTAATACCCAGCCTATACCCCTGCATATGCAGCAAAAAATATTTCTAAATTCTAAGTTCTTTTAATTAAAAAACAACATAAGAAAGCAAATATATCTGCATTTTTTCAGCTCAGACAAATGGTGTGCAGTGGCTCAATATCAAAAGAAAGGTTATGGTGGAGGTCCATATTGGAGTAATAATGCTATGCATTAAGATCATTTTGCAGGGTCCCACTTGCTGTGAAGCACAGTTTGTAACACGATCAAAGTACGACCATGCAAAAGAAATAATGATTTTTGACTGCAGAAAGAGAGGACACAAAGAGAAAATGACTACTGTAGAGTAGGAGGGAGTGGAGAATAGACAGAGAAGGCTGTGCTGTCACATTGCCAGCTTTCACTCCTGGGTATCTAATTAACTGCTCAGCTGCCACTTATCTCCCAAGAGAAGGCACAGAAAGAGGGTTGTAAATAAGAACTTATCCTTTGCCTTTGATTTTGACATTGAAATTCACTAAGCCATGTGAACTTTTCCTATGGTATACTTATTCTAATAACAAAAAAAATGTTTAATGCCATCAAATAACATTGAAACAAAATGTTACTTTGCATTCTAAACACACAAGCCATTAATTCTCTCCCCTTGTGCATTTTTAAGAAGAAGTGCACATTATGAATTTTCAACTTGCAAAGCCAGGTTCTTTGAGGTTAATATTCAAGTTTCAAAGTTTGTTCAAAGTTTGTTCTTGAGAAGATCTCATATTCAAAACAAAGACTTTGACTTACTGAAGTTTTCATTACTTGTATTCTGACTTGGTTTCCCTTGATTGCACAAGACAAAACTGTGCAATAGTTTTCCAAAGAAATGCAATAAGGTAATATAAAATGCAACAAATCCCATTAGGGTCCCCATAAATGAAATAGAAAACTTGGTTTAAGAGCTTTGCGTTAATGGAACTATTGCTAGATTGTTGTGGCACATCTAGTTCAAATCTTGTAATTAAGATTCAAAGAACTAAAAGATTTAAAGATTGCAAGAACTGTGGAAATCTGCAATTTCAATTTAATAATCTATCCATTCATTATCACAAAATTGCATGTCTTGGTAAGGGTCACAGCAAAATAGAGCCCTGGAACCACATGGTGCAGAGCAGTGCTGATAGCAAGTGATAGAATGGGGCACCTGTCTATTGCAGGGCACTGGACAAAATGGGATACCATAGAAGACATTCCTTAGACACCTTTTCATGATATTCCCATTCTATGGGGTAGGAAAGCATAGAGAAAACACTGACAACTAAAGAAAAGCAATGGCCTAGCCACTGTAAAATCATTAGGAAAATGATAAAAGACCTAGGATAAATCTACCACGGCAGAATGGCATGCAAGGGTAATGTAAATATATAAATATAAGGGCCTTACCTTTCTCTTGTTATTAGGGCTGACATACAAGTAATTCAGAATAGTTTTTGCTCCTACTTTGTCATTAAGCTTCTCATATGTGGTTCCATAGTCAGTTGACCTGAAATTTAATTAGAAGACTCAGTGAATAGGTTATTGCAATCAACAGCATTGGGCTATATTTAATAGGCAGAGTCAAAGCAATTTAATAATGTTTCCTATTTTCTTTAATACACTAATGCTGTACACATAAAACAATGCCGATTTTGACTGACAAATTGCAAATTAACAGTGAAATAAGAAAATAAAGCAGTTGGCAAGGTATGTATTTAGGCAGACCCATTTATAAAGAGAAAGCCAACCATGAAATACAAAAGAGATTATTAAATTAATGTGCCTGTTACACCACCAACCCATCCACCCCCACACTCTTCCTCTGGTTTCTAAACATTTCAGAATACACTGCTGTTGCCTCAAACTGGCGTGTCAGCCACTGAAAGACTTTCCTTGTTTATCCCCAAATCTATTGAGATTCTTTTTCTACAAGTTGAACCTAATCAGTGCAAGGTGTCAAACTGAAGATCATTGAGGATTCCAGTTTAGCAAGGGAACTGGCCTCAGCAGAATGGGATACTGTGACACTGTCAGGCAAATCAACCCCAAACTGTTTTCAGTCTCCGGTCCAAGATTAAAACACAAGTCTGGCTTTTCCTTTTAGGATTTCACTGATTTTGGCGCATGGGCTGAGCATCTGCGCTCTATCAGTTTAGTGAGGCAGATCCCTTTTCCCAGTGGTTGTGTATTTGAAATACTAGACATGATTCTCCCTTTTTTTAATTATTTTTTAATTCACTGAAACACATATTACAAAAAAAAAATATCACCAATAATATAATAAATCAGACAGCAGTATACACTAAAATGTACTATATACTACAGTATATCTAGGAATTTAAAATTCACTCTTTGGAAAAAAATGCTGTTGGTCACAACAATGTCATCATTTTGGAGGTTATGCTCCAAGTATAGTCAGTAGACAAAGAACAGCTGCTTTGATTCTAACCAGATGAAGATAGGACAGGAAAAGAAAGAAAAAAATAACAGTCGGTATATTACAGTATAAGCACTTATTCTTTTCAGAAATACTATGAATACAGTAAAAAAATTACAGAGAAGAGAGGCACCAAGGTCACTTTCTCACGATCGTGTTGTGAAGTGAGAGACCAGCTACCCCCACCCAAGGGGCACAATTTAAATTTAATCAATCAACCTGAGTAGCATGTCTTTGAAAAGTGGGAGTTCAGCGAAGCACCTGGTGAAAACACATGTGAACAAAGGAGGAATGTACTAATTTACAGAAAGGTACCCAACTCCAGGATTGAGAATCAGCAGTGCTAACCGCTACGCCAGCATGCCCCCAGGCTGCATCAATTCCATAAATAATATTTCTGTATCTTAATTACAAGAAGGAAGTATTGCTACTGGGCATTAATATGAAAGATCAAACTTGTTATAAATACTACATCCATCCATTTTCTAACTGCTTTAGCCAACACAGAAGGGGGAGGGGCAGGTGGGGGGGGGGGCTGTCATGGCAAACAATCCATCACAGGACAGACACACATAAACAAACTCACAAACACACTCACACCAGAGCCAATTGTACCAGAAGCCAATTAACCTACCAGTAAAGTATGTCTTTAGACTGTGGGAGCACCCAGAGAAGAACATACAGCATAAACTCCACACAGATAGCACCCCAGGTCTCGAATTGAACCCAAGGCCACAGTGCTGCAAGGTATCGATGCTACCCACTGTGCCACAGAGCCACCCCAGTACTATATCTACTTAAATAATTCTTCATTTTATGTTCTGTATATCATAAACACCCCTATCTTTTTGCATTTCATTTCATGCATCCCTCTTTCACCTTTTCTCCATTTTTGCAGCTGCCCCTTGATTAACTCCACACCCTGGCACTCTTGTCCTATGGCAGGAAGGCTGTCCACAACCAAGCCAAATCACCCCATAACTAAATACTGTTACTCAGCACTATAACTAAATACTCAATATACATGGGTTTCATTATTCCGTATCAGATGTTATATACATTTAATTTGGAAGATGAAGGTTAACTTTTTGTAATCCAGACAAGTTTGATTAAAAAAATAATAATGTTAAACCCATCCTGTCAGTATGAGATTTGTAATGAAAACAGTTCAACCTTGCACATCTCCGTAACCACCAAAAAGCAAATTCTGTATGGATCTAGGCCAAAGTTCTCAAGGACATTCACCTGCAAACTTTAAACGTGCAACTTTTTGGAACCAAATATTTACAGATTTCTTCAGGTGTTCTGCAGAAATCCTTTCTGAATCCTTTATACAGTGCTGCTTGGAAGTTTGTGAACTGTGAACTGGACCCAGATGATTCGCCATCATCGAGCAAACTACGAATTCAGTCACACCAAAATATTCTTGGGGAGAATGTCAGCCCTCTGTCCATGAGCTGAAGATGAGCCTAAAAGGGGATCCTCCAGCATCACAATGACCCTGACATTCCCGTAAATCTCTCAAAGAACAGATTATGAGGAAGACATTTTGTGTTTTGGAATGGCCAAGTCAAAGTTCAGATCTCAACCCAAGAGAAATGTAGTGACAAGACCCGAAGCAGGTTCTTCATGTAAGACAGCAAACAAATCTGGTGTGGTTGAAGCAGTTTTGTAAGGAAGAATGGGCAACACTCCTCAAAGCAGATGTTAAAGACTGATTGGTAACTATGGGAAATATTTGGTTGGTGTCATATCTTCTACAGGGTGTGCCACTGCTTATTGAATTAGGTTCACAGAGGGATCATTGAGTTTCTGTTAAATAATAATTTATAAGTTTTATTTAATAAATAATGAAACAATGAAACTATATAGATTTTGTATGTGTGACTGTTGGGTTATCTTCATTAAGTATTGAAGTTCGTATAAAAGTGTTTTTAAGATAATGTGTCTAAGACATATGAAAGGTTCACATACTTTCAAGGAGAACTGTATTTCCTTTAAAACCAGTGTGTTTTCTATGAATTTCTCATTAACTAGGAGCAAAAATAAAGATGCAAGTATTCATTTTCTTTCTCCTGATACCTCATACAGAGAAAAACCCACAAGATGCCAGTAAGTTCCTACAGTATGTATACTGCTAAATTCCTGTGATATTCACTAATACACAAAGAGAATTACCTACTGGATGAATATGCAACTGTAACTTATTCCCACAAGGTAAATAGATCCTTTATTTAAACAAGCCAGTCTATTTTCGCTGTAATTACTTTTCCTTAGTTCTACTGAGGATATAACAGTCTTCAGGCCAAATCAAAAAAGTTCTCAAGATTTAGTGTGAATCAGTGAAGCCGTTAATTCTCACAGTAAAGCAGTGATGGCCCTATAACCACTTAGGGTTATTCCTTGTTCTATGAAGTGTCAAAAGGAACAGTAATAAAATACAGAGAAAACGTCAGGTAACATGCTCACAAAGGACCAGAAGAAAGATAATGGAAATTTCTAAAGGGGGCAGCACAAAAGAACAAGCTGAATGCCATTGAATGTGTATCTGAAGTCAGAGAAAGCGATCTGAGAAGGCAAAGAATTCCACCTCAACTGAAGACAGCTCAACAAATTAAAGTGTCAATAAAGAGGCAGCTGTGAAAAGTTGGTTTAGAGGCTGGCACTGCAGTTAGGAAACCAGCTACAGTACGTCTGCAGCAACCAAATAAAAAATAATGGAATTTGACATGAATGGAGGTCCAACTAGTACCTTTTGTTTGAAGTTTCTCAAAAATGGCAAAAATGTAATATTTTATTTTGTATATGACAAATAACACAAAATAACAACCAAAACCATTTATAAATTACTGTACAGTACATAAACTGCACTGTCCTTTTAACACTAACATGTCCTGTCATTTGCCAAACCACTTTATACCATATGGTGGAAGCCAGAGCCTACCCGGCAAGCAACAAGCCTAAGGCAGGGTACAGCCTGGACACGGCACCAGTCCATCGCATGGCTCAACACTAACATAACACAATTAAATTTACTAATCTGCCACAGATCAAATTACAGTATTCACTGTTCAATTATTGCTGGAGTAAAATAATCTGTTTTTTTTTTTTGCTTTATTTCTCATAGGAAATAAATCTGAAATGTTCTCATAAAGATCTACTTCTTAGCTTTTATTTTATGTTATCTGAATGAATGCCTCATCAAATACATAATTATACTGTACATAAAACTGACCATACTAATTATTGACTTATTCAAGCTGAAATGGCAAGTTCTGCACCATAACCCCTTAACTATGTACTGTATGCTCGTTTAGTAGAAAGAAGCTGCAAACTTATCAAACAGAAATAAAATGTTTAGGAATTGATGTGTGAAAAAATAATAAATGTTATTTTTCTATAATCCAACAAGATGTCCTGTTTTTCCAGCATAAATATGTAGATTGAACAGCATTTTTGAAGTACATTTCACTGATAGTACCAGCAATACACTTATTTCATATGCCATCAAGAAATCAGAGTAATCGTAATGTGAAACTGGACATTGCTCACATCAAACAACCACTGAAGATATTGCTTTTGAAGATGTGAAGTACATTTCATCCCATGTTGAAGAAATAAATGCATTTAGTTGTTACTGATAGAACTGTGCTGTAAATATGAATGACCAAATCAATAAAATCAGATGATGCAGCATTTCAGCCTGGAATCATGTTTGAAAGCCTTTTTTCTTCTTCTGAAGAAATTATTACATAGCTTTAAAACTGCTTTTTAAATATTTTAATTTTTTCATGTTTGGCAATTCTTATTTATGGTAACATGTTGTTGTAGCTTTTGTTTATGAAATATATATGCAAATAAACATTGTACTTACTTATTCAGTCTTTAAAACTGCTCATCAGAATGGGAAAAACAATATAGTGACAGAGATAGAAACAGACTTTCTACTTAGAAAAGTCACTTTTGACAGAACTAGGGATCTTCCTTCTGCCTCCTTTACAATTAACCAGCATCTAGGCCACATCTACAACCATGAGAGTGTCTTTTTACATAATGCTTTTTGAAAGTATTAATTTCCTGATGAGACTGTCCAAAATATTTACATTAAGCAAAAGAATCAGCAGCAGCA
Source organism: Lepisosteus oculatus (assembly GCF_040954835.1). Taxonomy (NCBI): domain Eukaryota; kingdom Metazoa; phylum Chordata; class Actinopteri; order Semionotiformes; family Lepisosteidae; genus Lepisosteus; species Lepisosteus oculatus. Next base: position 37,763,624 of record NC_090699.1, read on the forward strand.
GTAGTAATATACCGTTCCATTACTGAAGTATTGAGTGTATTAAAAGCAAATGGCAATGACAAAAACATACTTTAGTCAACAATAAATATTATTTGAATCAAAGACTTATTGAGACAGTGTTCTTCTACAACTATTCTAAATATAAATACAGCCATCCATTTTTAGTAACCACTTTATTCCTAGCAAGCATAGGGCACAAGGCAAGACTTCACCCTAGGGGGGAAGTCAGTATATCGCGTAGCACATAAACACACCAATTTAGTCTTATTGTATGTCATTGGACTGACCCATGCTGACACAGGGAGTGCACGTAAATACACATACAGAAGACACACCAAGTGGAGTTTAAATTCAGGATTCAGAAGTTAGTAGGCAGCAGTGCCAGAAATAATGCCACCATGCGACTCTAAATAAATATATACTGTAAGTAAATAAATGGCATGCAGTCTCTAGGAAATTCATCCTTTTCTTTTGAGCTTTTGGCTCCCAAGCCTACTATAATGCCTGTACTTCCCTTACACTGTTAATCATATTTGTATGCTTAAAAAAAGAATTACATATTTCTTGTTATCACTGCAGATATATATCTGTGAGTAGTTTTGGGATGAACTAGGTCATAAAACACAATATTTATAGCTTCTCCAGAGATGAGCAGGACAGTTGGTAATATGCTCCCCTGACTCTTAAGTCAGGGATAGGATGAACATAAAAAGAAGTATGTTTGCAAAAGGCAATGAAAGGATGAACTTCTGAATTACTGCCACTTCAGATATATAGGATACTAGTGGTAATATTGCTAGAATGAAGACATGGTGCTTGTGTATACTGTTTCTGGAAAAACAAGACATTCAAAAATTAATCCACAAAAAATCATTACTAATCAAACTTAAAGACTTAAAGTGTCTACAGTTGACACTTGATTCCATGTTATTGCCTTGTTGTTTCATATAAGTTAAAGCATAAACACTGATGACTATTGGAAAAAGTCTGATATTTTCTCTGAAGGAGGATCATGGTCAATACTGACTAAATAATGTCTCATTGGGATACGATGTGATGAAATCTATATATATATATTATATGAACACACGGGTGCTACTTCCATGATGAAAAGAGAAAATTAAAATTAAAAACAAATAACATTTTGACTGTGGAGCCCATTCCAGGCTCTAATGAATATTCAACAGAATTTGAAATCTGTTTAGATGGCTCTGCCTCAAGCATTATGAAATGGTGAACACAAATGAATATTAATTCCCATAATACACAGTCACTGCTTGCTTTTACAACACACCGTGTGTTTATGTGTGTGTTATACAGTATATATCCATGCCTATTTTTTTTAGGGACTGAGTTCTGTAAAAGTCTTCATGAGGTAAAAAGTATAAGGTTATGTATAGCATATGATTACTTTTGGGTTAATCAAAACCATGTAAATAATTGACCATTTTAGTGATGTACTCCTGTAAGCCTATGCTACTGCTACTATACATTCAAGTGGTGGAAAATATGCTTTCAGTATTAAAGAAAGCTTTTGAAGTAGATATAAGAAGTTAATAAAATTCAAGCGATGTGGGATGAGTTCTGTGAAGATGATAGGTCAGGATATATCGAACAGTCACTTATTTTTTCCATATTAATTTATCTAAACATGTTGCTTAAAACAAATGCATATAACTACTGCAAGAAAAATGAGTTTATTTTTAATGCTGATGGAGGCAAATGTGAAAAATATACCGAACATAAAAAAAAATCATATTACTAAACATTTATGCACTGCCTTTTTTAGAAATAAAATATAGATTTTGATTAGATTGTGAGAATAAGTTACTAATATGTTAATTGTTGTGTACAGTTGATGTTTAAGGTCCAGATGTGATAGTCTGGGTTGGAGTGTCCAGTCATTATAGAACTCCACTTCATCAAAGTGCACCTCCCCTCATTTTGCTATATTGATCCAGTAGAGAAACCTCAATAGCCACCCTTCCTGTGGGCTCTTCCAAACTTGACACATTCTGTACCTACATGCAACTCCTGGAGTAAGGACTTTCTAGCAAGATGAGCAAGTGACAGCTGTGCCATGGACCCCTTAATTACACACACTGAACCCCGATGAAATTTCAGTTGTTTAGGTAAATCCTAATGAAGGAGTAGAGATGTGATTGGAACAGCAAACTTTAAGATGGTAACACCATGCGGAGGAGAACTACTGTACAACCCAGGACTGTCAGAACACCTACAGTACTGTACCCTCTTCTAATGGATGATGAGCCAGCTGAAACATGAGATGCTCAAGGTTGAAGTTGAGATGAAGGGAGGCATGTGAAAATGCACAAGTATATGTAAAATGGTGGAAGTGTCTGAAATTAGGTTTTGATCCACTCTTCAACAATTGTTCAAAATTCTCACCAATGAGCTGAACTAGGATGGAATGTATTATTGATGTGAGACAAGTGAACATTCAAATGCTTGTTCACCCATTATAAGAGGAATAGGGTAGAATCTGCAAACTGAAGCAAAGTACAGTATGTACAGTATCACAGATTTTCAGCTTATATTGCTTCAAGCAATGACCAAAAATGTTACAGCAATATCCTATGACTTCCATACTAGACACACTCTTGATCACCACTGTTGATAAATGTTTTTCAGTAAAAAGATTTTACATACAGGTAATGTCTTGTCTGTTCATGTCAGTATATGTGCTAGATGTTTCTTTTTATGCTCGGTATATTAGCAATTCTACATTAAAAGATCCCAAACTACATTAGTAGTTTTGCCTGGAGAAAATGAATATCATTGGGGCTTTGCAGTTCACAGATGAAAAAAAAACATTACATTTAAATAAATTTAAAATAAGCTCAATATTACTGTCTTATACAAAAATGAATCCCAAGCTATGGTATGTCGAGTCATGAAAGACCAATTAGTAGCTGGATTAAAGCATTTAAAAAGCATCCTACCCACTGATCCCTTGCGAAGTGCAGTGAACTGTTGACTTCTCCCTTTTTTGTAATTCAGTACACTTGGCTTTTTTATTAAAACTGAATACATTTAAATACATTTTCAAATACTAACCCACCTTTTGGTCCCAGGCTTTGGTAACAAAGGTCTATTTATAAAAAATATAACTTTGACCTCTCTTGATCTAATAAAAAATCATTGTAGTTATTAGGTCTGCTTCTATAGCCACTACCAATTTGTCTTAATTGGCATTCACTTGGTGTGCCAGTATTTTCATTAAAGAACACAATTCTCATAAGCTAAATGCAGAAGAAGGTAGCTGAGAGAAATACATAATTGTCTTGGGTAAATTTAACTCATTTAATTAATATTTCATCATGTTAAGCTTACTGTATGTCCCAGACTTTAGGTAAAAATATACTGTGGTTCTTTTTCTCCATGGAGGTAATTTTAAATTAAAATTCAAGGAATGGGTGATTTGTCTGTTCTTCTATTTTTGTACTCTCAAACTCAAAATGTGTGTACTGACATAATGTAAAATACAAAGGCATGTTGAGACAGAGACTAAATAATATTAAACTTAAATTCATTACATATTCTACCATATAATTCATATTTGAAAATACTACATATAGTATATACATATACACACAATTTATATACAGCAAGGTTTACTCAATATACTGTACTTATAATAACATTTTTTTTGTTTTCTCTTACTAGACAATAAACATAATATTCCCTTATAAATCAAGAAAAAAAGTCCAAATCTTCTTGTGCCATTTGGTTTTCTAGTGTAGTTTTCTGAAAAGATTAAATGCATAGATTTTTTTTCTTTACCTAACAATAGGATGAAGGGAAGTGCTCATATAGACAATATATGCAACAGTCAACAATACCTTTCTCTTGATCAAGATACATGTTGTTGTTGCTAGCATTATTCTTTCCTAAATGTTTGGCAGAAAATATTTTCAGAAACAAAAACACTGGACCTCTTTTTCTCAAGTTCTAATATAATATTTAAGGTGGGTAGTTGCGTCAGCATGCATAGTCAGCAAAGGAACGAGTAATAGGTTTATTCTATGCTGAAAAGAGAAGAAAGAAAACACAACATTTTGGCTGTGAAGCCTTCTTCAGGTGTGAGATAAACTAATATTTTCCTTCTGTATTAAATCAGTAAGATGTGAGACGATTACTTATAAAGAACTTGACTTGAAAGAATAATAATGAGTCAAACATTATAAAGATAAACATATCTAATCTAACACTTCCACTTATTTTGAGCTAACGGATGTACTGTAATAGCATGAAACATTTGAGAGATAAAGATTACAAGAAACATGGATAGTGCTCAGGATCAATAACTTAATCAGGGAGATGAAGCATATTCATACTGTATAGTGCTGTGACTGGAACAGGGTGGGGATAGAGAAGAAGACTCTAAAGAAAAAATGTATACAATATAGAATATATTGAATACATTAAAACTGAATAACAAAATACAAGAGAGACAGGTTAGAAGTGAAAATGCATATTGGACTCAAAAAGATGTGCTTTCATTCAGTGGTCTGGATCAGAAAAGAATGAAAAGTTAATGCAGATGGTTTCAATAACAATACCTTCAGTTTCCACAGGGAAATGTCAAGAGTTTACTCAGACATTAACAAGTACTGTAGCTATCATACACAGACCACTATGCTTTGACATTAGCAGTAAACTTCTTTCTTTTAAACACAACATCTGGCTTATTTTCAGTTGAAGTGCCTCTTATGAAAGAGCAAACAAGTCATGAGTATAACTAAAACTGAGGGGAAATAAGGCAACTTCTTTGCTACATGTTGTGTTTCATGTCCAATATAAACAGAGGCAGACTTGAAAGACTTAGAGGCTACGAAGCCGGTAATGATGATTTTAGCCTCCTCAGTCTGATATGAACATGGCACAGGCATGCCCATTCAAATTTAATTTGTCATCTAGCACACTAAGAAATAGAACACAAAAAAAGGTTATCAAAGGAACTTTATTAATAATTAAAATTATTATGCTGAAGAAAGTCAGAACACAGAAGTGGGAGTTGGGTTAATGGCTTTTTCCTATATATATGTTATAAAAATTGCAGTACCACCAGAGTACAGCACATTTCTTTAAAAATCCCTCGTTTCTTCTTTGTCGCAGAGGGAAAGACATATTTTCTTAATTTCTCATATTCACTTTCAAACAATGTTACACTGTGACACCTTATGTGACATGTTCTTCCCTTATCTTATACTGATACTCGGTAAAACAGCAAATTCAACACAAACACAGTCACAAGATAGGCACAGGTGCATTTTTCATTTTATTTCTTGCAGATTTATTATGAATTGTAATCTGGTGAAATTAATTACAGGTAGTCACTCTGAATTCATGAATTATTTGAACCAAACTGCACCTGCAACATTTATCAAAATGGAGGTCACCGACATACGGACCATGGGACAATGACATCATCTTGCTATTGATCAGCTCCTTATAGCCCATCATAGAACTGTATGATTTAAAGCCCCATGATTTACTTTTACTATTACTTTGTCTCGCTACATGTTCCCATAGAAACTGATCTAGATCCAAGCAAATGAAAAAAGGAAAATTATAGCCTTTTCAAGGACAAAGTTGCTGACAATTCTGTGTTAAATTGTCAATGCAGATACACACCCAACACTTTTCCCATCAACAGAACTACAAAAGCTAAGTAGAAAAGAAAAAATATTATTTAATTTTAATGACTCTAACATCAGAAAGCAATATTGAAATGTCTCGCTTTCTGTTTCTGAAATAACTTTTTGTTTTAATTTCATCCTTAACAATTTAGATAGCAACATTGTCAAGTCATCATTTGTTTTACTTGAATTGATATAACTTAAATCTTCCTAGAGTGGCAGCACCAGCAAAAAAAAGGTCTTTGTTTGCAAGAAGTTTGACAGCATCTGGGACGCATGCTTTATACCAGACTGCGAATCCAAACCAAAAGCATTCTTTCCCATTCCCATTTTCAATGAAGCCTGGACAAGCAAATCCCTGTTCACCTACTGTAGATGGCACAGTTTCGGATCTCATTCCGCAGACGGGCAATGGGGTTCAGGTATTGCAAGCAGGTCAATCACAACATTACATCCTGATCACAAAAAAGCCATTGCTACCAAATCAATATAAGGGCATGTATTGCCCTGCAGGAATGTTGTGATTTTAGGATGAACCTGTACTGGGCAGTAAGAGAGGTCCTATTACTTGAGAAGTGCAGTTCCATGCAGTCAGGTTGCAATCAATCACTACAGGTGGAATTCTGTACAAGCTAGATGCTCTTGTTCCTTCATATTTGGTCCTGTAATTTGATCTTTATATGGTATTGTTACACATTCTCCCAGTTTGTAGTCTACTACTGACAGAATCAGTTTGACTGTAAGATCTTGTCAGGTTAGAAATGAACACAGAGACACTGAACAACACTACACTGAATTGGTCTAGATACTACTGTACGATACATACGATACTACAAGGTATTTATAACGTTTCAGAGAGTGAGAAGCAGTAGACTGACTAAGTCCATCCTCCAACATACCAATGGCTCACTGCTTTCAGAAAACTGGTAGCAAGGCATTGTTCTCTTTATAATCATAACACATTCATTCCTTTGCATGTTTTTTTTCTTGGTGTTCTTTTCACCACATTACCTGTGCCTGATCAGCACCCACAGAAGTCACTTGCATGTGACACGGTGAGCCATGAATGATTAGCCAAAAACATTTGATCAGTATTGAAAATCTACGTATATACTGTATATTTCTAAAACAACGTCCATAAATAGGAAAGTAAGTTTATTATGAAGCTCAGCATACAGAACTCAGCATATAGTTTAACATCAGCTTGGAGCTTTGTTTCCAGAGTAGATAGCAGTAGGAAATAAGTATACAATGGCTTATTTTGTTAAGGATATTCGTACATGTTATTCAGTGATTGAAGATGGTTTCCTTTTTTACTTAAAAACCCCATGGTGTGTTTAGGAGCACAGTTCAAGTGACTGTGAAGGCTTCTGCATTCTCCCAGTGCACAACTAGACAGCTTATCTGCTCTTAGGCAGCTTGTTTACTGAACATAGGTAACACTTGCTGAAGGTGTCCACCCCTTTCAGCCAGAAGGCAGACAACTGGTAAATATTGATGAGCAAATAGTACAGATTCACTGACAGACCTGTACATGGCAATAAAGTGCTGGTAAACAGCTCACAGGGTACACATTTGAGTGTGTCCAATATTCAGCAGAATACTTCAGTAGAGTAGAGTAGTTTATTGCCATATGTACAGTACACGTACATTGGAATTCTTAATCACACTCATCTCTGGGACATACACAGTACAACAGACAACACCACACAATGTACAACAGACAACAGGAACAATAAATATATTGTGTAAAAATAAATAAATATGTAGTAGTGAGACTGAGAAAAAAAAGGGTAGACTATGTAAAAAGTGCAGAGTGCAGGTGTGTATTGAGTTTGAGGCCCTGCAGTTAAGTGTTGAGAATGTGTACTGCAGTGGGATAGAAGCTGTTCTTGAGTCTCATGGTCCTTGCTTTAACAGTGCGGTACCACAGTGTTGTGAGTCCAAGCCAGGTCGGTGGAGATCTGTAGGCAGAGGAACCTGAAGCAGTTGGCAGTTTCCACTGCTGTGTCATTGATGCTGATTGGGGCATGACTCCCTCTGGATCTCCTGAAGTCTTTTGTCTTGCTGACATTCAGGGCCAGATTGATGTCGAGGCACCATCTTGTAAGATGCTCCACCTCACTCCTGTATGCGGACTCATCGTTGTTGTTGATCAGCCCAATAATACAGGTGTCATCTGCAAACTTAATGATGTGATTGCTGCTGTAGATGGCTAGTGTTTAGGATTGCTGTAGAGATATTGTTGACTATTTTTTACCACCTGAGGTCTGCTCATCAGGAAATCGCAAAAAAAAGTTGCAGATAGAGTTACATACTGTAAGCCCATATTCCTGAGTATTGGGACCTGCTTGGCGGGAACAATTGTGTTGAAGGCTGAGCTATAATCAATAAACAGCATCTTAGCATATATAGCATATACTCATTTAGGTCAGTGAACGAATCTTTGAATACACAACAGTCATTTCAAAACAGTCTGCGAGTGCTTGCTCAGCAGCGTCTGACCAGCACTGCACAGTCTCTGCTGTAGGTGGCGCACTCTTTAGCTTCTGCTTGTAAACAAGAAGGCGTGGTCAGACTTCCTAAAATGAATCGTAAAATGGAGCGGTATGCTCCTTTAATGGTGATATAGCAGTGATCCAGTGTGTTATTCCCTCTAGTGAGAACAAAGACGTGCTGAAAGTACTTTGGAAGTACTTTTTTTAGGTTACAGTGGTTGAAGTCCCCCGCTGCAATAGAAACAGCTTTCGGATGCGTGTTTTCGTTTTTGCTGAAGACGCTGTACAGCTCGCTGAATGTCCATTAAACATTAGCATGTGGGTGAATGTACACAGTGATCATAATAACAGCCATAAAAAGGCGACATTTAATAGTCAAGTATTCCAGATTAGATGAGCAAGAACTGTAGAGAATTTCTACGTCAGTGCATCAAAGATTATCATGAAATACTCCACCTCCATTCTCCTTGTCGGTAGAATCAGCTGTGCGGCATCCTCTATACAGCATGAATCCAGCAGTTTGTACAGCGGCATAGGGAACATTGGGTTTCAGCGAAACAGAAGACGCAGCAGTCTCTCAGTCTGAGTGTTGGAGTGTTGATGCGACAATGAAGTTCATCGATCTTAGTGTCTAGCACATTTGCAACCATGGTGCTGCCTGATTCGCGCTAACATGCCGCTTCTCGTACCCCGCTTTCTTTGGCATTCATGTCCCTGTTTGCTCTGTGCTTGAGAAGTACTGATTCTAGCTTCAGAACCTAGCTTCTGAATCTCAAGTATTTGTTGGTCGTATGTAACGGTCACACCCGTATTTTTGCATATAAAACGAGACATAACACGTAAATAAACGAGAGCAACACACGAGACGTCGCCATTGAACGGGGCCATCTTGAGAGACTGCATTGATACAAGTGGAGAATTAACTACATTAATTCTATTACACTGAGTGCTACTATAACACAATCAAGTGCTTATACAGTACATACCTACAGTATATTGAAAGAGATAAATTGATAGTAAAAAGCAACACATACAGAACATTAAAAAAATTGATTGTACAGTACATTCAAACTACCGGAAAAGTTAACTTTCACCAATGGTATAAAGAAACTAAATACTGTATACTTTAGAGACAAAAAAACACTGAAAAAACAATGTTTTAAAACATTGTAATCTAACATTTTACAAAAAAAACTCTGTTGTCTGCACATAAGATGCAAAAAAAAACAATGGAAATATTTTTTACATTATTATGGGTTGACATTTTTATTTTGCAAAGTTTCCTAACTTTAACATTAAATGTCTCATAAAATATTGATATCCTCGCCTGGTGGTGAGGAGGAAGCGCCCCTAGGCACTTGTAGTACCGCTGGGCATGCTGGGAGTGGTAGCCAGGGAGAGTCTGAGGGTCAGCACGATGACCAGCGGCTGACCCTACCTGTGTAAATAATATCCTAGTAGTTCTAGTGCCCTGTGTAGTCTTATAAGTGTATAGCATGTTGTTAAGTAATAACTACTGTGGTGCCTCCGGGGGAAAGTTTATGTAAATGAAAGTAGTACTCACACCACACTTTTCTTTCCTGAGTTTCGTGGCATTTCTTCCTCCAACTATCTTCCAAATACAGTCCGTAATCCGTTCCCTTAATCCTGATCCAATCCGAGTTCCAAAAGCCCGTAATAAAGCCAATCCGCGATGTATCCTTATCCAGTGTCCATAATCCAAAAACCATAAACCTTTTCTCCTTTCAGTAGTCCGTTATTCTTTAGCCCAATCTTTAACATACACCTCTTTCCTCTCTTTTCCTCCAAACCGCATTCACCTTATCGGCTTCCGCCCTGTTCACTGCCTCCGGGGCACTTATATTTCGGTTCCTGATGCGGCTCAGCTGTGTCTTATTGTTTCTCAGGGTAGACCCTTTCCATTTACCGGTCAGCTGATTCTTTTTGGCAGCCATTTTGCTAAGGTCCATATCTAGTATTTTAAGTAGGTCCTTCAAAAAATACCTGTTATGAATGACCCTTCCCCTGGTCATGTTACACCACCCTAAAGATGTGTACGTGTTCCGTCAGTCGCCTCATGTGCGTATATATCCTGTGTTTGGTTTTGTGTGGTTGTTAATGAATAAAGCTAGCGCTTGGTTTGTTAATTGCGTCTCCACTGGTCCTTTGTTCTGAAAAGAACCTGTAAATGCTACATTGGTGTCAGAAGCGGGCAGGATGGACAAATCGTGGCAGACACTACCCGATTCTGTTAAGCGCTGGCTGACTCTAAAAGAAACAGAACCCATCGGCAGCGCACATAGGGAGCCTGAGCAACTCCTGGGTGCGACAGGTGGCCACAGCCCTTACCAGGGCTATTCAGTAGTGGTCCCGCCGGTAGAATTGGGGAGACTGGCCGCTACTCCTGGTCAGCGAGTGCCTGAGAGAGAGGATACCCTCCCTGCCGGAGCCGATCAGTGATTCCCACACCCGTCGGCGCGGGTGCGACCAGGTCGCTACGATGGGGAAGCGCCTTGGGAAACCTACGAGGCGCAGTTCCAGCTCATGGCCCAGACGAATGGCTGGAGCCGAGCGGAGATGGCCGGCCACCTGGCGGCGGCGCTGGAAGGAGCTCCTGGATGTCCCAGAGGAGGACAGAGGCGAATACACTGCGCTGGCAGCAGCTCTCCAGCTGCGCTTCGGTGTGGAGGAGGCACCGGACTTGATGCGGGAGAGGCTGGCCCTGTGGCGGCGCCGACCAGGAGAGCGACTGGGCCCGGTTGCCGCTGATGTCATGTTCCTCTCCCGCGGAGGATACCCAACTTTTCCCCAGGAGGCACAGCGGAGATGGCTCTCCAGGCCTTTCTCAAGGCCCTCTCACCCGAGGAGCTGCAGCGCCACGTGCAGCTGGCCGCGCCAGCATCGCTGGAGCAGGCCTTGGCCCTTGCTACACGGGCTGAGGCCGTGTTCGGGGTGGCTGGAAGCGCCAACTGACGCAGTGCGCCCTGCCGGCTGACCGAGGCGGCGATGGAGGAATCCAGCGAGGGGGAAGAGGAGCCAGCCCGTGCAGTGAATCCCGCGGAACAGCCCTGTACGCTGATAGAGTGTAACGCTTACGGCCGACAGGCACTGTGTAAGAGCCAGCTTACCAGAGCAGGTGACGTCACCGCCCTTACCTGCGATAGCAGGACTACAGCTACTGAGCTGTAGAGAGATCTCTCTTTGGCTCACTGGGCTGGGTCCCTGTTGATTGACGTGGGAGTCCCGGGTTCGAGCCCCCGACGGTGCGGGGCCGACCTAATGCGGCAAGGGGGCCCGCCTGAACCCCAGTTGTGTTACAATATTAATTCAATTTCTGATTAATTTAAGGCTTAAGATTCACCTGCGGCAAGTATCCCCAAAACATTCTACTTTGCAAGACTGCATTATTATTCCAAGACAACTGCCATATAACATCTTGCTCATTGTGAATTGTGTAGTCTGGGTCCATACTGATAGGGCTTATTCATTAATTAACTGTCATTCATTTACTATATTGAAACATAACAAGTGTGCAGTTCTTTTTTTAATAAGTAACCTCTCTAATTACCACATTTAGCAATTTTCACAGACTGACATATCTTCAACAATACAAAAAGCAAAAAAAAAATCAAGATTTTAAGTCATGATTTTTGCATCCACTAATGAAACCCATAAATTCTGGAAAAAAAAAATATTTGGGAATGGAAATGCTCAAGCTTTGTAAGGAGGATTTAACACTCAAGGTGCCCTCCTAAATTTCATGGTATTTATTGTACTTTGCATCAGTTTGTTTTTAGATTTATTGTATTTTTCAGAATACTTATCCAGGAACTACATCAATTTAAGCTTTTGTCTTTCAAATATATTTATACACATGCCTTATTAAAAGTTATATTAGAGTGGGTGGCATTAGCATGCTGTACTGGCTTGAAAATAACTTTTGCTAGTGTATAAAAGTATAAAAGGTCAGAAAACAAAAGCTAAGCAACTAAGGAAGTATGTTCAATGCATCAATTACCATGTACAGTATGTTTGTATAATTACTTTCAAGTGTTGTACATAACAAATTCTGTGTAGTATAAAATTACTATGTTATTGAAATGCTATAACTGTAATAAGACATGTCTGATACAATAATCTTTTTTACTGCATTATTATAAATATATTATGAAAGATCTGTTCCTATTAGGTGGGAAAAGAAAAAAAACTTGGGCTCTTATCATTGTAGCTCAAAACAGAAAAGCTGATTTTAATTTAGTTTAATTCATTAGTTTTGGATGACAGTACTTTTGCAGTGTCCTGTATGGATCTATTGATAAGAAATCAGATAATTGTTTTCAGGGGTCTTTAAATTAATTTAATTAAGAATGCTGTTCATACACCATCAAACTAATTTGTTAGACCCATAACTGTATATGGGCACAGTCATAAATATTATTTCCACTGAAGTTTGTTAAAATGCATAAAATATAAATTTTAAATATTTAACCATCCAAAGTTCAGTAGTGGAATTTAGTTTACCTTAATAAATCCCTTGTTACTTTTTATTTTTTCCTGAAAAAATACCAAAATCAATTATAATGTACTGTACTGCATTATGAGTATATCAACCATCTGGTTATAAAAAATAATTAAAAAAGAAAATATTTTAAAAGTGTTTTTTATTTGAATGTTAAATGCTTTAATGAAAAAATGTTTACAGATAATATTGTTTAAAAAAAATGCATGGTGAGATTAAAATGATGTCACACTTACAGTATGTACAGTAATGGTAGAAAACACTGAGAACAATGAAATCTGTAAAATAAATACAGAAAACTCCTGTTCATTGTGAGTTGTAATATCTGTCAAAACTCATGCATGTCTTGTACACATAAAGGAAAGACAAGTTCTGAGTGGGAAGTAAATGACTGATGGGATATGACTGTGCTTTCAGCACAAGAACTTCTTTGCTTGACTGACCATGATGGCAGAAGGGAAATGGATGAAATGCATGCGTTTGGGCCCGGGGGTGATGACACAGGAAATGTTATGCAAAGAAATGTTGGCATGGCATAAAATTCTTTTAAAGAAGCCTGTCGATATCCTAGCAAAGAAGTCTTAAAAATAAGGGCTTTCTAATCTCTAATTAAATCAACATTCATTTTTTATTTAAATTGTGATCAAGCAATAAAAGTTGTTATGTACTGTATATATATAGTTATTAGCACTTCTCACTTGTGTTGCTCTAATTTGATTTAATGGGCTCAGACTTGAACTGTAAAGAGCCATTGTCAATTTTAATTGGCTAAGATTTGGAGCTTCTTTTTATTTAGTATGTACTGCACTGATATAACAAATTATCACTGATGAAATGGTGAAGAATGTTCTCAAAAATCCTTTGGCCAGGAATGTGTAAGCACAAATGACATTCAATGAAATCAGATACCAATAACTACTTTTGTAGAAATCTCTCTGCCATTTACATTGGTTAGACAGGAAAAGGACTGTGAGGATCAAACTTTTCTCTAAGCCAACAGCTCCCTATATCACCTCTCTTAATCATGATCTTATTGTTTGCATCCTTCGACAGGGATTCTGAGACTTCTACTCTAGGAAGTCTCCTAGAGTAAGGACATCGGGAGCCAAAATTATCCTTAAGTTTGGATCACACCTCTTTTTTTTCAATGATAGACTAATTTTTTTTTTTACATCTTATTCAATATAAAGTGAATCATAGAGTACATCTCACCCAGCACAAGATGTATAAGATGGGCTTAATAAATTCAGATACTGTACATGCTCACACTAGACACTCCAGATAACTACTTCCATGCCATTTGGCTCTGCCCTACAACTCAACATTTTTTGCAGACAGTTATTGATAGAATGTCCCTCCTTTTGAGTTGCAGCATTCCTCTGCCTGCATCTCTTTGTTTACTGGGAGATCTCTCAGTAATTAATCCACCCATTCAGTACCCCCAAACAATACTCGTCACCTTAACTATTGCTGAGAAAGTTATTCTCTTGAACTGGAAAACCAGAAATTCACTCAATGTCACACAATGGTTAAATCTACCTACTGTACAGAACATATATCAATAGAGAAAATGAAAGCCTCAATTACAAATCAAACTAAACATTTTGAAGAAAGTTGGGCTCCATTTATTGAAAATCTAAATCCATAGTGTACACTCGCATATACAGTATCGTAGTGTACATATAATACATGTACACTTTTGAAGTATGCACCATGTATTACCATCATATGCCACATTTTTCTTTTCTTTTTCACAAGGGGCTGTTATCATACAGTATTGTGATTATCCCTCCTTAATACTATATGTAATATGTAAAACTCATAGTGTACTAAATGTAACATACGGTTTCCCTTTAATACCTCACATTTACATTTTACTTGTCTCATCTTTTCATGTGTTCCGAATGTGGTTTATCAAATTTGTCTGTTACGTTTTTTTCTTTCCTATTTTTGTTGAATTTGTATAATCAAAATAAGCTTTAATGAGATTACGTAACTGCTCCAGCATTGGATTAATGCCTGTCTGACCTGGGTAATTTTCCCCATGGGACCATATAGGCTTTCTGCAGCAGTGAGGTGTGCATGACTGTGACCCTGCCCGCTGGCTCCCTGGAGGAGATCAAGGATCAGAGAGCCTCTGGCAGCTTGGTGTTGGTGCTGGATCTTGTGGATACTCTGTGACAGGAGGACAGTACCTGAACACCCTGTCTATCCTGTACATTGACTACCATGTCTGGCTTGTGGACTTGGATTACATGGTCAAGGTGGTGTATGTTCCCAGTTATGGCCCAAGAAGGGAGTTGGTGGTGTCCTGTCCCTATTGCCCCTGCAGACCAAATGAGAGCTGCAAACGTCCCAGGAGTTATCAGGTGGCCTATGGTCCAGAAAGGATCTCTCCAGCCCACTTACCTGGCCAAGGCATGCTATGTGGATCCAGAAACACCCTCCTGCTACTATCCACTGGAGGAGTGCATTGCTGACAAGCAGTTTGTCTTTGCTGGCCATCAGGCCAATGTCTACACCCTGGTGATTGCTGGCAGCACATCCAGCACCCCTGTCATCTGTACCCCAGATCTTTTCATCTTCAAGTTCCCTGTAACTGGTTGTAGGACAGCACAGGCTACCTGCTATGCTGTCACAGGGAGTGTTTGGGGTACACCTTTGGATTTCTACAGATAAGAGGTACTCCAGGTTCAACCCTCAATACCACTGGCCGCTCTGGCTCCTGGTGGAGAACCAAGTCTACCTCGAGGTGCAACTGCTGAATGCTCCAGACCCCAACCTGATGCTGCTAGTGCACTACTGCATTAACTAACCTGCTCTGGTCAGACTGGGTCCTGCTGTATGATGACTGCTCTGGACTACGGCCACATTTCTACCCTGCACATCCACTCCAGGCTGCCTCTGCCCAAGCACCACACCCACTTCAATATCCACACCTTCCAGTTCCTGGACAACACCCCCTAATCCTACATCAATGAGGAAATCTACTTCATGTGCTCCACAGAGCTGTGCCTACTGTCTGAGCGGTAGTGTGTGGAGGGCTGCTTTGATGGCCTCAAAATCCCAGTGCTGGAAAAGCCAGATATTGACAAGTGCTATGTCAGAACACCCTGACCTGGAAGAGATGCGGCCCTTAGAGACAGGTTAAACCAGGACCCGGCAGTGTGTCTTGAGGGTGGTCCCAGTTGTTAATATCAGGGAAAGTCAATTCTAATAAAAATGGAGCTCAACTGGGAAAAAATATATAGGATTTGAATACTTGGCAGCTGTCTGGGGATCTATGTTTAAGTCAGGATGCATACCTTGTTTGTAAAAATTGTAACTTGTATGTTGCATGTCTATGTGTGTTGTTTACTGTGCATATTGTATTATTAAAAAAATGATAGACTAATTTATTTTTAGAATCCATCCACTCATTTATAGATACTAGCTTTTCACACCTCTCCCCCTGATCTCCCTTTGTTTGGACACTCTTTCTCAACTGCTCTGTCCTGGAGAACTCCTGTTTTCACTCTCTCCCTCACACTTTAAAAAAAGCTTAACAGCTTACAAGTTGTCTTTGCTTTTCTTCAACTTTTCAGTATGGAAATCATCTTTACTTTCTCCTATACTGTATATTTATATGTTCAAGAAAAGTATGACTATAATCATCAGGGGACATCAATCACCAAAACGGTTTTCCACTGCCACCAGGTAGAAAAACAATGGAAATATACTTCAAATTATATAACGTCTAAACCTAAATGAAACAAGAGACATACACTGTACGTCTGTTCCAGAGCAGCAATTAGTCATCAATGGAAAAAAGAGCACTCCAACTATAACTTGAATTCTTTGAATTCTTAAGCACATGCACACAAACAGCAATAAGGCTATAAAAACACTAAAGGAAGCAGAGGCACAATATTCTTTAAACATGAATGAAATTCTATTTTTGTATCCATCCTACAGTATCTGCAAGCACATTGCAGGAATCCCTTTTAGCGCTAAGGCATTTCTTCCACCATGTACGGTATGCAGCACATGGGAATGAAAGAGAATTTGATTTTTCCTGTTTCCTTGTTTGTGTTGCCCTCATTATAACAGCAACTTCCAGCAAGAAAGAAAGCAAGTTTTGTATTATGCATTTTAAGCTGGAACTTCTTAATTTATACAGGTATGTTGCATACAGTACATGTACTTTAGTTTTAAAAACATTTTTAAATAGTTTTGTGGTGAAAATGCACATGATAAAAATTAAAAAGGTAACACTGAGAGGAATCTAGTCTGCTTGATAGAGTAGTTATTGTAGCATTGCATTGCTCTAAGGATCTCAGCCAACCATGTCTTAAAAGAAGTCAGGGTATTGGCTCCAATAGCTTGTTTCATACTCCCACATACAGTATGAAGCATATGGCATGGCATGATCAGTTAATTTAATATCTTAGTTTACTTGAATTTATTCTCTTTTACATAACTATTGACAAGCTTCCAAAAAGAAATGTTGATTCAGCAACAGATTTTCCTTCCCTGAGGATTTCTGTATCCTTATACTCCCTCACCTTTATAAGAATCAACAGACAGCATTGTTCTTCCATGGTATCCTTTAGATACTAATACTGCTGAGGTGTTCGTATATTAGTGTTTATGTTTCTAACATACCGCTCTTGGAACATGGTTTCTGTCCCAGGCTGAGGTGTTTTCTCTGCAGAGTTTGTATGTTCTCTTGAAACTTGCACATTTTATAAGCACAATATATACTGTATATTGTACAGTATATACAGCATGTGACCATAACACATATGCTCTAATTGAAAAACATGTGCTTGTTGATATAAACACAGTACTTGGAAATTTAAAATCCTTTAAAAGTATAACCTTGTCAAAGTGCCGGGAACTTTAATTTTGGAAATGATAATAGAAATTACCATTCTTTGTACATCAATGCAGCTGTCTATGAAGAAAAAAACTACACACTGTGGATGCAAAGTGCAAATGGTCTAGGTTTACCAAATATTTGAAGAACAAGTTCTTTCCAATACATTGCCTTCTAATGTTTCTAAAATCCAAAATGCACAATTTTGGAAAATTACACTGTATTATGTGCCTTTGTGATTTTAAGATGCATGTTTTGTGCGTTCAATGTTTTTGATTTGTTTGATATGTTTAAAGAGTTTGATTATTTAAACATTAATGAATTTTCCTGAAATCTACAAATAACATGCTCTTTTTTCTGTCCACTGTTGTAAGTTTGTCTAAATTGTGACACCAATATTTTTTTGGGGGATTTCAGATTTTTCAATATTTGTCCATAGCTTATCTGAAGCATGATTATCTCTACCAGAAGTTCAATTTTCTTCAGAACTAGTTACTGCTTTTAAAGATTATGTGTAGACGTCTCCTGGATACCAGTTTTTCCAGAAACATGAGAAAATTGCCTTCATTATGTGGTGTCCTGTAATAATATTGAATCAGACTTTCAATTCAAACTCAGCTGTGGCATGTAAAATAAAACTCCTAGTCTCATTATTAAAGACTGGTACTTTCAATGAAGCTCTTCATAATTTTAAATCTTTTTCTAATACCTAGCAGGGGTGTATGAGTTCAAATGCTAATACATGACATTTTCCAAATGTTTTAGACAAAACACATCAAAAAAGGTCACGTCAAGGGGTTTCAGTTTTATATATTATTTTAATTTATCCATTTGCATTATCAGATGTTTTAGATAAACCACATTAAAAAAGGTCACTTCAGGGGTTCTGTTTTATATATTATTTTAATTTATCCGACTGCACTTCTGAAAAATTGAAAAAGCTCTCTGGGGACATGAGGAGCAACACTGAGCAAGGAGGCAAAAATGAGAGCATTAATAAATCACTGCCGTCATTAAAACACCAACAGTTTTGAGTGTGGCATGAAGTTCACTTCACCAATCCTGCTTCACATAAAAAATAATTAATTAAAAAGAGGGGCTCAATTGATTAACAAAAGGTCACTAATTGCATAAGTAGGCTGCAAGATAAACAATAAACAATATGACATACAAAATGGGTGGCAGATTTGCTGTGTATCTGAAATTAATTTATGAAATGCTTTGCTGAACTAAGCTCCCGTTTCTCCTCCTTAAAACAGCAGGCTGGCCCCCCCTTTCTCCTCTGCCCTTAGGAATCATGGCTGATTTCCATGCCAAAATCCTTTGAGGGAGCCACAGCAAACTGGTGCGGAAGAATTTCTTTTAATCCTATCTTCTCATAGCTCTTGTGCTGCAAAACATTACCCTCTATTGGGTACTTATTCTAAGTTTAGAATGGATTCTGCATTTCATACGAAATGATGCAAAGTAATTGGCTATTGTTTGTATTTTATTGTATAATACCATAATGGAGTTTGCATCTAAAATAAGATAACTAGTTAGTAATTTCAGAAAAAAATATTTTAATAATTGCATTATAATGTATGTTTTCTTTAAAATATGTTTTTTTCAGGATTTCCCAGTTGTACTGTGGTCATTAAGCCCTTAATCATTAATTGAAATAGAAAGTGGAGTTATAGGAATGCCCATCACAAGATGACTTCAAAATGTAAGCCCAAGCAATATGAACCCTTATATAAACTCTGATATTTGAAGGATATTAGTGATCCAGAGACCCTGTGTGAGTGATATTGGAGTCGGAACTCATTTTTAGGAACCGTCCTGCCTACCTTTAGCTTTGAGCTTGATGTTTGAACACTAAGAGAAATTGCATCTGTTCAAAGTGATTAATACACAGAGTCTCATAAATGTTGAATCTCTGTAAATCAGCCTCCCAACTGGTGATGAGACAACACACATCAGCTGAATCTAATTTTCTGTTTCTATCACAAAAGGCCATGAGAATAACAAGAGCAAGTCATAAAATGTGTCCAGTTAAATGAATCCTGAGAGTAACCTTGAAACAAGCTGCTCCATAATGGCTTCCCCCTGGTATACTCATCTGTGAAAAGTGCACTATGAAGCATATGAGCAACATGTGAAATGTCTAGCAGGTCTTACAACAATTTCTTTTAGGCATAGGCCTGGCAACTCCTCATTAATTCTACCCACAAATATCATTCGTTTTCTGAGAGAGGAAAAATCCAATGGGACTCAATGCTACAGGAGATCCACAAGCTGTCCCTGTTTCCTTTGTGTT
Source organism: Lepisosteus oculatus (assembly GCF_040954835.1). Taxonomy (NCBI): domain Eukaryota; kingdom Metazoa; phylum Chordata; class Actinopteri; order Semionotiformes; family Lepisosteidae; genus Lepisosteus; species Lepisosteus oculatus. The sequence continues at coordinate 37,783,461 of NC_090699.1, forward strand.
TCACACTAGATCAGTCATTAAACAGGCAGAAAGAGCAATCAAGACATTTCACTGGGGGCAACGACTGTCATGCGCGTTGAGCACCACTTACAGTATATTACCCACTCATATCTATACTTCCCAAATCCTTGGGGCCGATAATGAGTAGACAGAATAAAATGCACAGCAATCTCTTCCTGGTTGGACTTGATTGATTTATGATTTGTTTTTCTTCTTGATCATTGCATTTTCCCAGTCATATAAAGTTCTAAGTTCAGTAAGTCTGCTGTACTTTTTCTTACTTATTAAAATGAAAAGTTCAAGTCGATCATTAATTAGTTGATTTGTGTGCATAGTGCTCATTTCACAAGAATGCAGTTTGTTGACTTCATGCAAATGGAAAAAAATTAAAATGTAAGAGTCATTCAAACACAGAGACCCATTTTGTCAAGGAAACTGCTGGCACTTTATGCCAGGAATAGAACAGCAGCAGAAGAGCATATAGGGTTCGGTAGAAGACTGTATTAATTTCTAATGAAAATGCTTTTACACTTCTTAATCTATAAACAACTGACAGAGTAATGACAGTATTTCTCCAAAAGATCATTATAATATTATAATAATGTTATTTATTTTAACAAGGCAGTTTATTGGTTTATTACTAGCTGGTTACTAGTTGTTTAAATTGCTATTGTACATTTTTTATATTTTCTCTTTTACTAACTACTTCTCTTTTCACAAGTAGTAATTGTTATTCACAATTGGCAGCTAACTAAAATAATCATTGATAGAGATTCGAATGAACAAAAGCATAATGTTTTGGTCACTGGAATGGCCACTCAGTACTTTAGTAATACATTTTATGTTTACACTAAACAATACAAAAAGTAAAATTAAATTATAAAAAATTAAATTAGGGAATAAATGATCCTGGCTTGTATACAAGAAAAAACATTTGTAATGCATATTATGTTGCTCATGTGAAGTAAAAGTAATGTGAACTCATTTTTATTTGTGTCATGCCAACATAAAAAGTATTACAAAAGCAAGGAGGTCATTTGGCTCATCTAGCTTATTTTGTTTGAGATTTAAGGCCTGTAGGTAGCATAAAAGAGTGGAATTAGACAGTACCATAATTTTGCTGCATGCACTTGTGTGCATGGTTTTATATAACTTTAAAATAGAAGTTTATAACTTGTAACACCTTTATTCACGTGTACAGATGAATCACTTCCTTCTACAGTTTCAAACGTCCTTATTCTGGAAGAGAATATTTGTGACTAAGTGTGCCTATTTAAAAAGTATTTCAAAAAAGTTTTATCTAACAAAAGCTATGAAAAGCTTTTAGTGAAGTATTAAAAAGGATGTTTACATTTGGGCAAACTTTATACCAGAGAATTTCATTTGAATTTTACAGGTTAGTCCTGGAAAAAAAAATGCTTTTTATTATGTCATAAGGTCATCCGTATGCATACAAAAGGTTTATTTAACCCTAGATATTATTCTGAATTTTAAGTGGAAAGGAGTGAACCATTACTATGAAGAAATGAATGCATATATATGGCTAAACATAATGACAAAGAAGGTGCTTAAAAATGGGAAGTGCACCATGGAAAATTTGCGATGCATAATTAGAACTAAATGCTTGAAAGGGAATTTTGAGTAAGATGAGAAAATGACAATAACTTACGTTGCAAGGCTTGCCTTTCAGAATACAAAATTTCATCTGTATTCTAGAAGCAATGAACAAAAGTCTGTGGGTGGGTTCTTGTAAGTCAAGTTAATGAAGGGAAAACTCAATAACGATGTTGCATCCTGGCATGAGCTCTTTCAGATTTCAGGTAAAAAGAACATGGCAAATATGCTTGTGTTGCTTTCTGTGTAAGATGAGCTTGTTCTTTGATTCATTTTTAGAAATGCTTCATTAAGTGTCAATATTAAATTCCCCAATATCTGATAAATATTTAATTGGAATTCTTTTGTTAAAGCATTATTTATGCATGACTTGATGCATAATTTGGACCGATAGCTACAGCAACATTTCTCTGTGGAAATAAGCTATGGGGAATGTACCACATCAATAATATGGCATAAGGCATCCACAAATACTTTTAGTACTGTATATCAACCAGCAGAAGTCCCAAAACACCAATAAAGACATAAGAAATCTTGTAAATTATAGCAGGCCAACTTAACTAATCTAAAATTTCATCTGGCCATTTCTCAAAGTTTGGGCTTCAAGAATCTTGCTAAGAGGCCTGTTCTAAATACAACACTTCGTATGTAAAGAAGTGCTTTTTATTCTCTGTCCTAAAATAATTCCACCAGTTTGTTAAGTTTCTTTTCTATGCTATTGACCCCATGTACCCTTTAGGATGTTAAATAGTTGGATCAAATCTCCATTTATCCTCCTTTGCTTGAGATTGAAGAGATTGTGTCCTTTAATCTATTTGTACTGAATGTGACAGTACCCGTGAGACAATACCCTTGGAATCATTCTTGTTTCTCTTCTTTCAATTCTTCCAAAGGCCATAATATATTTTTTGCAGTACAGTGACAAAAACTTAACATGGTATTCCAGTTAACCAAATCCCCTGTCTTTGTTTTATTTCCAATTTTCCTATTTTGATAAAAAATATAATTAATGAATAAACATCAGGAAGAGCAAAGACAAAAAAATTGAACCCTGTTATACCAGTATTTACATCAGCCCAATAACAGGAAGCTATCATAGCTGCTTGTTCAAACACTTCTAGTAAGTTAATAACTAGCACTTACTTATTAGAAGGGTATAAGGCCTTCCATTTTCTAAACACTTATATTATCCATCGTTTTTATGTATTGTTACAGGTTAAATAACTCATTACATTTCATATCTTTACCAGAGGTAAGGCTGTCTGGCCTATACTTTCTCCCTTTTTTATTGAACTTTTGTTATATCTGCCATTCTCCCCAATCTCTGATTACAATTAAGTGTTAGCTGAAATATCCTAGCTAGTGATCTATGAATAGCATCCTTAATTTTTTTCAGTGCAACTGGGAAAATACCTGAGGCCACAGAGGTTATTTTTAAACCATGCTTATAGAACCTCGGTGTCAAGAATGCTAAAATTACCCAATACCGATATACAGTAGCTACTTCTATAATATGGAGAATGCTACTGCATATTTTTTTCAGCTACTGTATTTCTGTATCTCAGTGTAGTTTGCCTGTTTCTGTCTTTCAATTAGACCTCTTTACACCCTCTTTAGAGTGCTTTTTCCTTCTGTTTTTTTTTCTTAATTACTCTAGAAAATCTTTTAAGCCATATTTTATACTTACTGTATTTGTTTCAAGGACTTATTTGTTTTGAGTTTTTAACATTACATTTTTGGTGTATACCACCCTTCTGGTTCATAGTTTGTAAGTCCTACCTAATTACACTTTGGTCTTATTATAACAATGTAAAATAATAATCCTTTACAGTATTATAGAACTAATTCCCAGTTACATAGCTAACATACACCTCAACTACTCTATACTTCCTCAAAACATCAGTTTACTTCTGGTTCAAAGGTGTTCTAGAAGGACCCCCGTTGTTCCATAAATGTAAACCTAATTTCTTCAGCAGTTTCACATCATCTATGAGCTTTGTGTTAAGTCTCCATGCTGTACAGGTATTCCTTCTGTTTCCCTGAGTTAGCATGTGGCATTGGCAGAAAAACGGAGTATGCCTGGACAGTGACAATTAAGGAAGTCAAAAAAAATAATGCAATAATAACTCTCTTTTTATCATTTTAAAAGAATAAAAGTTTATTTCTTTGCCAGTATTATTTAAAAGTGTTAATCTTCCATATACAGTAGCACATTGAGAAAATTCCAAGGAGAATAGGCAGAAATGTGAATTCTCAAAGGCCCTTGGTATTAGACTTACTGGTGAAAATAAATATTAGAGTATTTGTTATTTTGTTTTTTTCATATGAAATTGACTTCTAGGCTCAAGGGACAACAAATGTTGCATTTCTCCATATTGCACCATATCTTTAAAAACTGATTTATACAAATTAATGTTTTACAAAAAATATTCTAACACACATTCAAAATTAAAATTTCAATCTTCAAGTGTGAAGTTTGTCAATATGATGAGATTTTTTGTGAACTTATAACAATTGTGATGTTTTCCATAAAAATATATACATGTTTATATCTCCACATATATTCATACTAAAAGATTATATAGATTTGAAGGGGTAAGGATATGTCTTTTTTCAACAAGAATAACAATCCAAATAATAATAGTATGACAGATTTTTACAAATCAATCAAAGTTCATTTCAATATTGGCATTCTTGTATAAAGTACCACTTTGTATCGATCTGGCTTACCAGATGACACAAGAAAAATGGACATTACCAACGCAAATTATGTAAACAATAGCATGTACAAAGCTGTGCATACTAAAGGGATTTATATATACTGTATTTCTATTGTGATTTTCTGATTATATTTATGATATATTATGCTATAAACCTTCCTAAACTTCCTAAAGTTTAGTTCCTAAACTAAGACAATGATGTACAGTAAGTACTGTATATTACATGCTAAAATTTTCAAAGATATTTTAGCTTTCAGCAGAGCATTAATTTATTTTTACTGATTACTGAATTATATAAAAGGTGTTGCTGCTCTGCCTATATTATTTCATACAAGATGCTTGAAATCTATTATAAATATTTTAGTTCACAGATATAGTGACCGAAAATTAATTGTGGACCGGGGTGTTTTAGAAGTATGCTGTTGTAGGGAAATTATCAGCTGTGCATGTCAGACTTTTACAAGTCAAATGCAATTGTGCTTTGTTGCGTTGTTTGCATGCATAAGCTATTACTTTAGATCTAAAATTTTGTACAACATACTTTTTATATCACAGAGCATTACTGTTCATAGCTGGTGGATTTTTGTCTTTACATACTGAGGGATGTTGCTGTGTGGCCAGCTGCAGTAATATCAGTTTTTGGAGCCCCAGTCACCTTTTTCATTGTCATATCAAATTGAACACAAACTCTTTGTGTAAAGAAGTGCCTCGTGTGCTCTGTTTTAAACGCACTTCCCCTTAGGTTCCACTTGTGTCCTCCGGTTTGTGTTTCTCTGCTGATCTATGAAAAACTGACTGGGATGACTTTGTTAACACATTTGACAAATCTGGTCTTGCCTTATTCTGTAGGTTACACTCCACACTAAGCTGATGTTAGCTTTCTGTGTCTCCCCAAGGCAGGTTTTTACAGCCTGAGTTTTTCTTCTAAAGGACTAATAATGTTGCAATGCTTTGTCTCACTGGATTTGGGACTCTGAGTCAGGGGAGTCAATCTACAAGTCAATTAAAAACTCGCCTTTGGACCTCGCCTCCCAATTAATTTTAAGTACCGCTTTGTTTTAATCACTTAACTATTTATTAGCCCTCATTTGTTACTGTACCTTGGGATGCTTGCTGTGAAATCCACTTCATTACTGTTGTATTGTCTGAACAAAATTTATATTAAATAAAATAAAAATAGGAGATAGTAATCCCGAGCAATGTAAAATTCTGTTAGAATTTATTCCTCACTTTATTCCTTGAAGTAATAGTAGGTTCCAGGAAATGCAAACAGCTGAAAGAAAATATTATATTTTGACATCTGCATGGGATGTAATTTATGGTTTACATGTTCAGATTTGTTTTATAAAAAATACTGTTTTATTTTCCATTGTCATTGTAATCCTATTGTTATATTATTATAACCATTGTTACTATACCAGGTAAGAAAGTATGCATTAATTTAATTTTGTTTATTGTAAGTGAGGAAGGAAATAACTTTTTATTTTTTTAAATAAAGGTTGAAACAATAACAAAATGGATAGCATGCTTTTTCATGGTGATGTTCAGAGCTGATTATGAAATTTACCTGATTTGCAACAGCAATATCATTAATATGCATTTCTAAAATATTTACAAGGTGTATTTTGGAAAAGAGCATACAGTACTGGTACAAAAAAAATGAATGTACTTTTTTTAGCATACCCAGGGGCGATGTGCAGAAATGGGATCCAGAATAGGTGAGTCTAGGTAAAAGAGACAGACAAACACAGCTCTAAAATCAACTGCTCTTTCTTCACAGTGCAGGGAAAATAAATTAAAACCACAAACAAACCTTAGCTGACAACCACAAAGTCAAACAAAGAAAACTCAAAACTTTTCCAAAAAAACTACCCTTAAAAAAAACTCATCCTCTCCCCAGGACTCTTCAAAAGCTCACAATATCTATCCATCTATCATTTGGTCACTTAGTTCCTCCCCTTTCCCATGATGCATCACATTTCCAGAGGTTCTCAGTCTTTTGGCTGGTATTCCCCATTGTGGACACACAATACACTGCAGCATCAACAACTTCTCTTCGACTTTCAGGTGTCTGGCAGACAGCCTCTCCTCCTTTTCCTTTGTGTAACACTGACCAATGGCAACTCTGCCTCTTTCGCTGTTCCTGTTTCAGGAAGATCTGGACGGTCTGACTCTTCTTCTACCACTGGCATCGTGAATGCAGGCTCTTGCCAAGGTAACATTGGCCACTTCTAGCCTTCCTTCTCTGGCCCCAGGCCATCCCTTGCTGCCTCAGGTCTGAGTGGTAATGCACTATTCTGTTTTTTCTATCACCAGGTTCTCTGTTGGTTCCCTCTATCATTCTTAGGTCCCTTCTCTGACTTGAGTTGTTCTTTCTCAAGCCATAGTGGCATCATTTCATACTTCTTCTGGAGGTGTAGGCCAAGATACATCATCATCTGCCTCTGGGAACACTGGGACACAGAGCACTGTTCCTCCATTACCTCTAGTGACTCTTGGGAGAGCTGGAAGCCTCTGCTTCCTGTTTTTTTAATTGTCATCTATCACATTCTCTTTCATCAACTAGCCATGTGACTAAGGGTGGCAGGTCATTCCCTGCAGCTTTTTAGGGACTGCAATTCAGACAAGAGCTGTCATCTTGATTGAACCTACTGTCCTATCACAATGACTTACAAAAATGTCAGACCCGTTCTGCCTCCCATTTTGTGAAATTACAAAATAATGCATACACATTTTTAAATTTCTATTTTAATTAATAATAATAATAATAATAATAATAATAATAATAATAATAATAATAATAATAATAATAATTGCTTACACTTATATAGCGCTTTTCCGGACACTCCACTCAAAGCGCTTTACAGGTAATGGGGACTCCCCTCCACCACCACCAATGTGCAGCATCCACCTGGATGATGCGACGGCAGCCATAGTGCACCAGAATGCTCACCACACATCAGCTATCAGTGGGGAGGAGAGCAGAGTAATGTAGCCAATTTATAGATGGGGATTATTAGGAGGCCTAATGGGAAATTTGGCCAGGACACCGGGGTTACACCCCTACTCTTTTCGAGAAACACCCTGGGATTTTTAATGACCACAGAGAGTCAGGACCTCGGTTTTACGTCTCATCCGAAGAATTACAATCTGAATGTTCAGACGGAAGACGTATATGACACCAAAAGAAGGAAAACTTTTGTCTAGGTTACCAAGAGAAAAAAGGCTTCAGACAATCAATATATAGGAGATACATCAGCAAGGGTGTAAAAAACTAAAAAAATGTATGCAGAATAAAGCCACCAAGACCACCAGGATCAATGGAGAGGGCAAAATGTGATGGCTGGAGTAAAAGTATGTACTTGTTACAGACCTCAACTTTAGTGACATACTGTAGTAGTGACTGATCATGTCCAAGGACCTCACTTGCTGGCCCACACTGATGAGACAACATTCCAGCAAGACAACCTACTGCACATCCTCACACTGCTTGTATACCAAAATAAAATGTGACAGCTACAGTACAGTATATTACGAATATCCTTTTCACTAGAGATGAGCCCTTGAGGCCTTGTGGGATAAACTATTGATAAGATTTCCCAAGTGTATTTATTTTATTTTTTTATTGAGCATTATGGAAGTTAAATTATTAACTAGCTGTTTATTAATATATTTTTATTTTACTTTTGGGGTTTGTTTTGTTTTACTTCATGAACATTAATACATTTTATAAGGCAATATTAAAAAAAAACATAACATTTCTATTTCCCATTCATTTTAATATCACAGAATATTAATGATGAAGAAAGTGCATGAACAGATCTAAAATTTTTCATAGGACTGAGGAAGTGCTTACTATTAAACACTCTTTGTTTCTATATAAAGTACAAAATCATGTGTTTGATGAATGGCAAATAAAATAAGTAACCTTGAGCTCAGTACACTGATGACCAGAATCTATATTTTACACTTGCTGCAATTCATCTTTAGATCACAAAAGAAAGGCTTCAATAAGCAGAAATTTGAAATCAGTGAAACAAGGAATAAAAAATGGCAATACTTAAAACAACCATCACTAAAAATGAATTAGTGGCACAGAAAACAACTGCAGTAAGTCTAAAAAAAGGAGCATAAGAAAATGTACAAATAAGAGGAGGCCATTTTGCCCTTCTGGCCCATTTGGTAGTTAGTAGGTACAGTAACTGATCCAAGGATCAATTATATAGCTGTTTCCCAAAAGAAGCCAGGGTCTTGGCTTCAACACCATGGCTGGGTAGCTTGCTCTATACTCTCACAACACTTTGGGCAAAGAAGTACCACATGTTTTTTTTTAAATACACATCCACATAGTTTCCACTCCTTCCTTCTGGTTCATGTCACAAAAGACATTAAATCCTAAAAGAAGAGGTTCTGGACACTAAACTAATGGCAAGCAATAGATTTGCTTAAAAAAATCACTCGGAAAGTACAGATTATTTTCCCTTTAGACAATCAAATAAAAAATACATACACCCAATACATAGATTTTTCTTCTAACCAGTTTGAAAAGTATGTACTGAATAGCAAGCTGTTTCCTTTATGTTATCTAAAAAATGAGACACAATTACTGTATTGTAATGAGTAATAAGTATTGTAATATTTTGCACAAAGTGATCCAACTTAGTTGTTTTTCCCTTTCTGAGCTCCCTTATAATGTACAGGATGTGCATAGCTGGCTTTCTATCTACAGTTATTTGAATAACCCTCATCTCAATATACAAATTATCACATTACACCTAGTTTTCCATGGCAGGATGCAATCATGTCCAGCTGATGAACTGACTGTCCACATTTTGTGAAGAAATACATAAATACTAAAGAGTATGTACAAGGTCACCTACAGTATACAGTGCTGACACTAGTGTTTTTCACGATAGCTATGCATCTGAGAAAACGTTGTCAAAACCTGGAATAATATTACACTAAAAGACAATTTCTTGATTTTATTTCTTATTATAATCACCCTCCATCTCAAACACTAACACTTTATACTGTATATCCATTCTTAAGAGTATCAGTTTCTCGATTATATTACTCTTCTATCTGCTTTTTAATTACTTGTCAATAGAAGCCTTTAAAAATCATTGTGTTCAATGCCCCGAGGAGTATAGACTTCAGCTGAAAAAATAATAATCATGCCAGGCCACATCTTTGTTATAGCATGGATTCATCTGTTCAAATCCATTTTTGTGAACCTTATCCTGTATGAATCTGATTGTGCAAATTAGCAAATTGACAAACATATGCCGAACACCATTCCCAGAGTTGCTTGTGGTCATTTCTACACAGCTATTTAGACCAGTGATTGTAGTGCAATGATGATTTTGATTAGAGGTATCCTGTTTAAATCTCAGAAGATGCTGGCCTTAATCTTGTTATTTTAGGCTTTGATGCAGAACATCTTTGGGAGTGGAACAGTGAATAGCACTAATTCAATATTGCTTTCTTCCCAATAGTCAGTCATCAATAGTCAGAAACAAAGTCCCCTGTCTTGTGAGCTAGGGTTCCACCTATCCAACATACTGTAAAAGTTTGACATAATATTTGCACACATAAAGCAATCAATGCTTGGTCAACTGCTTACCTGTTTAAAGTTTGCAAATATATCAAACAAATATTATTTAGATTTTGAAAAGATAAACTTCTGTTTAATTTTGACAGCATGAATATTTATTTATTGGCTGGACTTGGTTGATCTTTTTGGGACTTATTAGCATTTCAGTGTGCAAAACAAGGTAATCTAGATATTACTTGAAAATATTGTTGCATGGACATACTTGATTTAGGTTTTAAGTTTAGGTAGCACTCAGAGTTTTGTGCTTTCCAATGCAGACTACTGCTTGGCTAGTCATATTAAAAGGACATCCAGACCTAGGGAAATGAATCAGTTCTCTGCTAACTCATGTTGTCAGCATACCACTGTTGAATATTTAGGGCCAGCTTTTGCTAACAGAGTTTCCAAGCATCAATCATAATATGATGATTCCACTTTCCTTTACCTTTGATGTCTTTTTTTTAATGAGCCTGATTAGAAATGAATGGTAGCTGCCACTTACAGCATGATACTGATATATTTTAATCACATTAACCAAATAAAAAAAACAGGAAATGTATAATAGTCACCATCAAAATATATGAGCTATAGTCTATGAATGCCCCTTTCACTGATAAAACAAGAATATATCAAATGTACAAAAGTGGAATTACATCTAAAAAAATATTAACTTAATAATATTAAGGATTTTTTAAACATAATTTCAGTTTACATTGAACACTATTCAGGATTTTTATAAATCCTGGACTAAAAAGGTAGACCAGTATTTTCCTGAAATGCCAAAGGATATGTTTTTCTTAGTTTTATACTTAAACTACATCCTGTTAACCCTGCAAATGGCTCTTTTTCCCAGCCTAAAGCTGAAATCTATCCTGAAAATCTGTCAATCACATCTGGTTTTACACCTAATGGTGATCTGTTTTTTTTATAGATAGAGTAAGTGAGGAGATCAAAGTGCAATAATTAATACAAATTTCAACTTGATTGAAAAATGAATAAAAAAGTTATTTTAACTTCATTTCCAAGAGAGACTTACTATAATATATACAGTAGAGGATTGGCTTAAAACTGAAAACACTGAATTCCATTCATCCATTTTCTAACTGGATTCCTGTCCATCACAGGGCAGACACAAACACAAACTCAGACAAGCACACACCCAAACAAGGGCCAAATTTTCCAGAAGCCAATTAACCTCCCCAAGGTCATAGACCACGACAGTATGTCTTTGGACTATGGGAAGAAATCAGAGCTCCTGGGGGAAACCCATGTGAACATAGGGAGAACAATACTAACCATTATACCACCATGCTGTCCAACACTGAATTTCACTAACGTCAAATTAAGTATTTCTGTATGTGGACTATGCAGTTGCTAGTCTTACAACAATGAGAATTGTGTTTCTCAAACAGCGCCATGTCAGTTTAAAAATTTAAATAAGGACTATGAGCTTTCTCCCAAAATAATTTTGAAACATTCACATGCTTGTTGAATGGGTGAACAATGGAAAGAGAGTTATGTTAACAAAAACTTAATTTCTATTGAAAAGAAATAAAGAATTTCATACTTTATAAATGTAGTAATTTGGATTAACATCTGTAAATAAGCTTGTAGTAACAGACAAATAAGTTCTGGAACCCGAGATGAAGTTTAAAGAACTGAGTTTATTGCATGCAAGGAACAATAAGACCAAAGTATTGTTTGAAACATAGGTACAAAACTTCCAGTTTATATAGCAAATTTCACCGGCTTCTGATGCAAATTGTTGCCATAGTAATGGGGGGCCACCTGTGTTTGAACATTCCCAAGACCTTGAACACTTGTGATGGTCGGTTTTATCTTTCCTTAGTTAGGGAGTCTTTATCTTGCACTTGGAATTTCATGTCAATTAAATCCCATCCCTGCCATAACTCAAAGGTGCCTAAGCATGGAATGTCTTGTGCCACAAGAAGTCTTTGTGCAGAAAGAAATCAGTTAACCCATTTTTCACATCTTATATCTTTCTTCAAGCTCTAAATAAGCACCACCTGTTCTAATGTATACACTCAGATCATGTTACTTACCTCCACAAGGAGCTCTCCGTGACACTTCCCAGGTTGAAATCAAACAGCTTCGTCAACATAAGAATGACCTAAACAAGAAATTGGGAAACAGACTTTTAGAATCATTTACACCAATTTGCCCCGCTATGGCCATTGTGTTAACTTAACATTTATTCAGTTATTATAATAATTAGATAAGATAATTTTAGCTTAAACTTTAATATTTAAAATATCTTTTTTATTCTAGGAACACACATTTTGAAACCATCAACTGAACTGACACCCGAAGAAGGCTCCACAGCGAAAATGTTGTGTTTCTTTTCTTCTCTCGAATAAACCTTTACTTGTTCACATGCTGACACAGCTTCCTACTTGAACTACCATCAATTGAATATTTACAATTCAGCTGACAGCAACAGGCTGTGTACACATTGTCAAGACTGAGGAGATGTAGACAGGCTCCTCCAATTGAGACATTCAACCTTTTGACATAATACAAACTCTACATCACCATAAAGGAGGTTTAGTACTGATTAGAGGAGAGGAATGTCCCTGACTGACAACACCATAGGCCTGCAGATTTTTAGGAAGTTTCAGGGGTTTCTGTTTAGATGACTAATCTCCTGTCCTACCCCAGTGGCTTTGTGAAAATTGTAAACTGCTGTTTGGAGAATCCCAGTAGCAGTCACCTAATGACATGACCCAGGCTTGAACTTATTAAGTCTAGATCACAGAACTACAATTACACACATAGTGAGCAACTTTATTGGTGGAGTCCATGAATCATCATCTGTTACAAACGCAGCTTGAGGTCTTTTATAATTCCTGCTGTCATTTTAAGTTTTATGATTCTGCCATTTTCCCTACACTGAATGCCCCAAAACACGAACTGCCCAGCCATTAAAAAATTCAGAGAAAAGACTGCTTATATTATGCTAAGGATGGAAGACTATCCATCACAATAATGTCATACCATATCTAAACATGTGGAACTTCATTTTTAATAACCCTTAAAATACATGTTACATAGTTCTAATAACCCTTATAATACATTTATTTAAACTTGACTGCTGAATCAGTATTGACATTTTCCAATTCTTTATTGGGCTTCTGAGTGGCTCAGCCAATAAAGGGGCTTGTATGGAGCCCATATAAGCTCACCGTGATTGAAATTTACCAGGCAGCAGCAAATAGCTGGCTGAATGTTGGAAATGAATTGGTTTAAACTTGACAAGGGTATCGTCCTCTTACAAGAAAACTGATCGATCCTCCACTGACAGGAGAGGTGTCTGTTATTAATAATAATAATAATTGTTATTAATGCTGCACTGCTCCATTCAATGCTTACTGTGATGGGACCACCCTGGTACATTACAGAGGAAACCTCTACCTGTATCTACATATCATGCAGGTGCAACATTCATAGATGTGAAGATGAGTTGACAATTAACAGTTCACAAATTATTTTATAAAATTAGAAGTAAAATCCTCTCCTGACAACAGACTACTATATATAGGGGTGAAAAGAAGAAATAAATGTTCCTCTTGGGAGTTCAAACCTGCCAAGAAAAATAAGTAGATTATCTTGCACACATGTTTCTGGAAGCCCAACCAAGAAGATTGTGTATTTTCAATTTAAGAAAACATTCGACACTATATAACTACACAAAAGACCCAGTTCATTTAATTAGATTGTCTACCTATAGGTTTCCACATCAAAGCTGTTACATTTTAGAAATACCAATAATTATGTACAAATACATTAATAAAGTTATGTATTGCAAAACTAATAATAATTTTTGTATCGCAGATTGTATTGTTCTATATGTACTGTACTTTACACTCAAACCAAGGTCTGTAAAAATAAAAGTACCCCTCCAATAACCATTACACACAGCTCTATTTAATACATGTATTTTAACTTACAAAGCAATAAATAATGCTCTGACAACTTCAGGGCTATCATTTGTACAAAATCATTAAACATGACACATTTCTGGTAAATCTAGCTATTGTACACTACATTATATTGTATGTATATATACACTGTACTGTACACTAACCACAGAATTTCTAATAATATTTAAGTAAAATTAATCACTTCTCCAAAAAGAAACCTTGATTGTTTCCAATAACTTATCCTTAATGGATTTTTACAATTTTGGTATAGTGTAGCTGCCCAAATGTGGTGGTGTATCTTCATAGTAAGAAAGGTAACATACCTGAAAATTGCTTTAAAGCTTATGTGCATTACCTGTTTTAAAGCACTGTGGGGGAATTCCATCACTGTGTAAACTACATTTTCCAAAACATGGAATACATTATTAAAACTACACTTAATGAATATACATGTAAAACTAACAATCATTGTAAATTAACATATCTATTTAAATATTTATTCTTTATAATACAATATACATTTACAGTATCTCCTTTATAGACTACTTTGAGTCAAAAGGTAACAATCAAGTAGAATCCAAAAGACTGATCCCCTGTTGAAGTAGTTGCAGGTGATCTTCAGAGACTCAGAAGATCCATGTTCTGATAAAAGGCTAATTATACACTATGTGCTCTGTTACACTCTGCCCTTCTCAGCTTCACAGAACACTCAGTGGTTGACCTTGTATCATTGTGTCTGATTTGAGAGATAGCATCACTGAAGCATATACAGTATGACAAGATTCTGGACTTGAACTTCTGTCATATGTACAGTACACCTTCTTGTTTCTGAGCTACACAGACCACACACAAGATCTAACATGCTTTACTAAAAGACCAGCACTTTGAAATAAAGGATTTGAGTGCTGAGAGACTATGAGAGTGGGAAGTGACATCATTATTAAGAACTCGTTATTCACTATTTGCAAAGTAACACATGTAGACAATATTACATACAGTATACTGTATCACTTCCAAAATATTATAATGAAAGTGGTTAAATACTTTTAACTAAAAAACATCTAGAATCCAAAGTACATACTGTATAAATCATTTTTTTTAATTCCATAAAGCTTTTCACACTGAAGATAAAACAGGATTACCATAAGAATTATGACACATTAAGCATCAATTTTGTGAAGCCAGCCTTTTCCACTTCCCCTCAGTACTGATAACTCAAGCTGACATGTTGCATGTGCTCTTGAATTAAATTCAAATGAACAGATCTGTGTTTTTTAAGTAATTGCATATGTTCACTGACAGGGTGCTAAGAACTAGTGTGTTTTGCTAGGGGCTGTACCATCATAAAACAGAACAGTTTGGGGCCATTTTTTTTCTAGACCCACAGATGTTAGTCTCATGATACCATTAATTTTATAACCTGTCAGTTGAAATAACTACTTTAGGAGGTATTGTACGTATAGCCCAACAACTGTATAAGAATTTGCTTATTTGGCTGGATGGTAAAAAATGTCAGTTAAAGAGAAACTGTTTCTTTGGTATTTTACAGTTTTGAATGATCCTTATGTACGTATACTTGTATAAGTATGCTGCACATTCACAGATAAATGTTAGTCAGATATACTTAAAATGAACAAACTACTGAAAGTGTGGTATTTTACAAGGTGCTCTGAAAACTGGGCATCACACCTTTTAATAAGCAAAAAAACAAAAATTGGAAAAATGAAACACTTCACACTCCCAAAGCAACCAAATCCTGCTAATTATTTAGAGCTCATTATTTAATCATAGTGGGTCCAATCTTAAAACTGTACAGTAAATATTCTTTATGAAACCCTCCAGGCTGAAGAGATTTGAAAATTGGGTCAGTTGAAATCTAAGGGGAAAATAAAGACTGAAAATCGGATTTTGCCTGCAGCTGGATAAAAGTACAGGAACCTGCAATCTATTTACTCTCTGGCAAGGGATTCATAGGTATTTGAAATTCATTATACCTTGTGGCTGGGAAAATCAAGAAGATATTTATAAGGATGAAAGCATTACATGAAGTGTAGCAGAGGATCATTTTTTCCTAATTAAAACAATTTTTATTTTTAACTTTTCCCAGCTTTGGAACTTGCCAATCACATTTTCAACAGCTACAGTCACTTGTCTATTAACCACTTCAAAGATACAGTATTTCTCAATGTGTTACTTGAAGGCAGTTGAAATAAACACATACAGGATATGTAAAATAATTTATTTCAACTATTACTTGAAAATATGTATTATAGTATTTTTTCACTCCACATTTTTGTATTTAATCTTATGCTTTAAGAACTGTAACAACTTTTAAACCTTCAACATATTTTCTTTAAAGTTCCTTGATATTAGTGTTATATGATGTCATAAACAGTACAATAGCTTCACCAAAAAAAAACAGTAAAGCTTGGGGACAAACTCTCAATAACCAATTAATATTACATATTAAGCACATAATACAATTACATATTACATTTCACTAGTATGCTGCAAGTTAAGGATGTAGCCTAAGAAGATTCACCACTCCAAACTGGAGGGAAAACCACACCTTAGAATCACCAAGATGCAAGATCCTGAAAAAGTAGTCCAGTTTGCAAAATCTATGGATGAAGCTCTGAAAGTCACTCAGAATGGTGATTCTGTCACTGACACGTGGGAAGAACTATATATAGCAGTGCTTTTGCTACATATGGGAAAAGGACCTCGAAGAACAGAGACTGGTTTGAAGCCAAGTCTTGAGAGATGAATCCCGTTACTGAAGCAAAGTGTGCGGCCATCACGGAACACAGGCATTCACCAAGTGGGAGGTTTTTGCAGATGCTGAGAGCTGCCAGGAGGAAAGTCCAGCAGACAGCCAGGCGCTATGCAAATGAGTACTGGTAAGAACTCTGTGAAGACAGCTGAACAGCAGTTGCAACAGGTAACATCAGAGGGATGTACGATGGCATCAACAAAGTCCTTGGTCCTGCTCAGAACAAAACAGTACCCCTCAAGTCCTCCAGTGGGGAAATGATTACTGACAGAGGCAAGCAGATGGAGAGATGGGTAGAACATTACTCTCAGCTTTACAGAGAATACTGTCATCAGTTCAGCACTTGATGCTGTAGAGTGCCTGCCCATTATGAATGAACTAGATGCAGAAAGCCAAACCAAGAAGAACTCAGCAAGGCCATTGACAGCTTGGCTTTTGGTAAAGTTTTAGGCAACGATGGGATTCCCCCAGATCTCATCAAGCGCTGCAAAGGCACGCCACTGCATCCCCTATATGATGTCCTGTTTCAGTGCTGGAGAGAAGGAACTGTAGCCCAGGACATGAGAGATGCAAAGATCATCACCCTTTACAAAAACAAGTGACTGCAACAATTACAGGGGCATCTCTCACCTGAGCGTTGTTTGCAAGCTCTTTGCACATGTCCATGTCCGACTCCAAAAGCTGGGTGAGTGTGTCTACCCTGAGTCGCAGTGTGGTTTTAGTGCTAAAAGATTCACGGTGGACATGATCTTCTCCCTCCGTCAGCTTCAAGAGAAGTGTGGGGAACAACATCAGCTCCTATATGTCGCCTTCATCGACCTCAAGACATTTGATCTGGTCAATAGAGATGGTCTCTTTCATATCCTTCTGAAGATAAGATGCCCACCGAAGCTACATAGCATGATTAAATCTTTCCATGAGAACATGAAGGGCACAGTCCAGTATGACGGCAGTTCATCTGAAAGCTGTGACATCCGCAGCGGAGTCAAGCAAGGGTGTGTTCTGGCACCAAAGCTCTTTGGGATCTTCTTCTCTGTGCTTCTGAAGCATGCATTTGGGTCATCAACTGAGGGCACACCAGATCAGATAGGCAGCTATTCAATTTAGCACGTCTCAGAGCAAAAATCAAAGTCCGTGAGACTCTCATTAGAGACTTGCACTTTGCCGATGATGCTGCAGTCACCACCCATACAGAGCAACAACTCCAGAATCTGATGGTCCGCTTCTCTCAGGCCTGCACAGACTTTGGACTGACCATTAGCCTAAGGTACTGCATCAGGACATGGAAACATCTCCTGCCATCATAATCGACAACTATGAACTGGAAGTCGTCAAACCAGTTTACAGTATATACCTGGGGTCCACCATCAGTGACAACCTCTCCTTGGATGCTGAAATCAGCAAACGCATCAGAAAAGCTGCCATGACTCTTGCTCGGCTTAGTACTCGTGTCTGGGAGAACACGAAGCTCACTGTCAGGACCAAAACAGCAGTGTACAACGCGTTCGTCATCAACACACTTCTCAGCAAAACCTCGACAACATACGCAAAGCAAGAGAAGAAACCGAATAGCTTCCATCTGAGCATCAAGGATGTCTGCAAGCGAGACATGAGAGAGCTAGACATTGACGCTGCATGCTGGGAGGACATGGCAGGTGACCGTGTCAGCTGGAGAGGCGGTATTCAGCGTCAGCTCAAGATAGGAGAAGAGAAGGTCCTCAGGCAGGCCGGAGGAAGAAGAAATCATCAAATGTAGCACTGCACCACCAGGTACACGGAGACTGTCCACAGATTCTGCCACTTCAACAGAGACTGTCACTCCCGCATCATCAGCCACTCCTGATGCTGTTTCAGTCGCAGAGTAACCAGTAACTAGGGCGCAACATCCATGGTCGACCCCGACTGACGGAGGCTAATAATAAATTAATTTAATGAATTAATTACATATTCTGGAAGAAAAAAAAAAACTGAATTGTTTTCTCCACAATTTTGTAACTATTGTTTTCCCCAAAAACTGCAGGTCTTCCAACTATGTTTAACTTCTCAATTATTAAATACCTTAAAAAAAAACAGAGTCAATTCTCATTCTCTGTATTTTTCTGTTGAAATCTTAGACCAGTGAGAGTCAACTCCAGATACTGTATACAGTAAATTATCAACCTCTGCAGATGTATGGATCTCTTCAGTCATTACATACTTGAAAAATTAATAAGTATATTGTGTGTTTTTTAGGGGTTCTACACTCTACATAAGATGTTTAGAAATGTATTATCATTCCTGCTACAATAACACATACAACACATTTTATTCTGGTGGGAGCAATGGAACACCGGTATATGAAATTTTAAAATCTTATGTTAAATTTGAATGATATATAAATGCAGTAGTCTTTAAACTGGATATTGAGTATAACTTCTACCCCTCCATGTTAACACATGTTTTCTGTGAATACTCTATGGTGATATACAGTCGTTCATATTAGCAATGCATGTAAATTAACTTAAGATACATTAAGCAAACATATTATAAATAACAAATTAATTGTTAATTGTGTGCACTGTTCTAAAATCCAGATGCTGTGCAATGCTAATCAGATGTTAAAAAAGTATCCATTTGATGGCAATTTGATATCATATTGTATATATCATATCAGCTTATACTTTACATAAGCCTTATTTGTTCATTGCATCATTAAACTAATATTTAGTAACTTAATTCTCAGTTTATACAACACAAAAAAACATATACTGACAACAAAGTCCAAAATGCAGTAAGAATTTGAGTTTTTCTTATTAGATCATTTTGTGAAATCACCTACATTTTCTACTGCACAACATTCATACAGTATCTCAATATTTTAGTCTTGATTGAATCACTGGTGAAACCTCATTTTCCAAATAACTTAATATTCCCTTTATAGCAACACAGCACATTGAAGATTTATATTTTTAATGTCAACTCAAAATTTTAACAACTTATTTTGCAATTTTGCATGACAACTCACAACTCAACTAAACTATCAATTATAACTTTTAAAATGAATGCATCTTTATTAACATACGTTTCATTACTAAGATTCAGTAATCTCTTGCACACAATCTCCATACAGTACTAAGGTCAGATACTTCAGCTGAATTACATAGCAATTGACTCTTTTTTATTAAAGAAGCCATACCATCATCTCCACTGCATTACTTATGGTCTCTTAAGGCTGCCTATTTATTTCTAGGCTTAATGTGTACTGCTGAAACCCTAAGGCAATACAAAGTATGGCCTTTTCATATCCACTGAGACCCTGTACTTAAGATTCATAAACAACATTTGAATTGAGCAATGCTCCTGAGTCAGCACATACTTTTGCTCTAAGACTATTTGCTTTCTCAATATGCCACACAGCTATTATTAGAACGTGATCTTCTGCTAGAAAAGAGTTATCTTCTCCTTCCAACTTTGCAAAATTGTTTGACAGCAGACTGTTTGTCGGCGTTTACAATGTGCAAAAGGGACACACTACAGCAGCAGAATCACCTTACATTTGCCCCTGCAACCACTCTAATTATGCATGCATTAAGAGCTGCAAATTAAAACGTCTGCTTTGAGATGCACCGAAGTAAGAAATATACTCCTCTAATTAAGAATCAGAAAGTACAAGTAAGTGCAGAGGCCCTTTGAGAGAAATTGCTGAGGGACCAAATAACCTTAAATGTCCAGATAGACCAGTGGATGTGAATGACAAAGCATCCAGTAACACCAGCTGGTAGGTGAAATCACAGCTTCTTCCTTACTACCTTTCCCAACAGGCTTCACTGCTGGTCCAGGTGTGTTTAAAATGTGCTTCAGTGGGATGAAAGGAACTGGCCAAAATTATAGTGTTTAAAAGTTAGGTGAAAGCATCCATTCATCAGCTGAAGGACAGTGTGCACATGAACCTTCTGTCTGCCACATATGGAGACTAATGTAGGTGGCCAGCACCAAGTAGAGATGTCAGATGGCTTCCCACTGGAAGGTACATATGCTAATATCATAAGCATGCCAATTAGACTTGTGCATTTGCTAAACTGTAAATATCACCTCCCAAGAGGTGATCCCTGGCAAAAAAGAGACCTTTCTTGCAGTTTAGATCCAAGATTTTCAACAAAAAATCACAGCATAATCAACTTTACATTTTACGTAAAATCGATCAGCTTCTTAATAGAAATATTTTCTAGTATCACACAATACATATTTTGGATTGCCTCTAAAAACTGACACTCTCCACCACTTTGTCTTTTATTTGTTTCAAAACCTCCTTGGTCTTCACTTTTAAATTGTCTTAATTCTATGTGAGTTGTGGCCTGAAATTCAATATCTAACTGGGAATTTACCGCGGCGGTTGCATTTACTTTGATGTCAAGCTAAACTACTTGGATTGTTCACAGACCATTACACTGCTTTTGTGGCTTTTCTGTTTTTTATTTTCACCTGAACTGATTTAGGTTTGCTGAATAACCCTATGAAATCAAGAGTATTATAGTTTTCTTAAAAAATCAAAATAAACTACATGCTATCGGTATTTCTTAGATTTATCAGTTTGAAGTTGGTAACAGATTCAAAACCTTTCTAAATATAAAGTTCTATTTGAATGTGTCATGATTGAAAGCTCACGTATGCAGAAACATTGTAAGAGAAATGAATACTTTTGTAAGGGACTGTATGTACAGTTATAGATACTAGCTACTGAGTTGTCTCAGGAATCTAGGGGAAATAGTCAAACATCTAGAGAGTGTCAACATTTGTAGTTTGTAGTAGAGGAAGGAACGCGAGAGAGTGAAAGTTAAGGTGGAAGGTCTTTGTTCCAATCAGCCTTTAAGTCCAGATTTGAGTTAAGTACCTGTATTTTAACCTTGTTAAGAGAATTTGCCATGCTATTGTTTTTAGGAAACTCCAATTTCCTGTATAGACAATCCCTAGGTTATAAATAGCCTCTCCTTGTTAGTGGATGCATTTTTAGGGAGATAGATTTCCCATTCATTTTGTAGCATCTGGGTTTATAGAGTGAGATGTAACTCTAGGTTGTATTGTTCTTGGTGCAGAAGGCAGGTGTATCTCTATAAATGTGTTAGGTGTTATATTGTATTCCAATTCCTGGTAGCAATCTGTTTTTTTTAGTTGTTCAGGACGTAGACGTTTGAGATGCCCTGTTTGTAAATAGTGTATCTGGCATGTTGTTTGTTTATGTTGTGTGTTGCTTAGTATGTTATTGCCAACCGCTCATGTATATTTTTGGCAAAATCATTACAGTTTATATACTTTTATATTACTTACAGTAATTCTTGGTTAAACCACTTGGTCATTTCTGATACTCTCTATTTTCATAACCCCATTGGTAGCAATATGATACTATTTTTAAAAGACAGATGGTACAGTAGACTGTTTTACCAATATTACCCTGCACTTGGCTGGCCAGAAAAATATGGTAAATGTTACACTGGTGTGATACGTCTTGCATTCAGAAAATACAAAAACTAAATGCTTATTCACATGCAATCTGAAAAAATAAATTTACATCTTAACATCTAGTTCTGTACTGGCATACATCAGTGAAAATAATTCTAACTATAAAATATTTGCATTTTCCATATTTGCAAGTTTCCAAATAATGCTGTGGAAGTGTTCTGTTTTCTTCTGTCTGGGGATGGTTCTTGGCATAAAAGCTACATCCCAAGGACATTTTCTGCAAAATAAAGCACAGATGAATAGTACCTAAATTCTACACAAAATAATAATAATCAATGGAATATCTTAAGATAACCCTAATGGGTTATCATAAGTGAACACACGCAAGGCTGCAGGACCCGACGGCATACCCAGTTGCGTCCTCAGAGCCTGCACCAATCAACTGGCGGGTGTATTCACAGACATTTTCAACATGTCTCTGGCCCAAGCCGTAGTCCCCACCTGCTTCAAGACAACCATCATCATCTCCAATACCAAAGAAAACCACATGACATGTCTTAATGACTACCGACCGGTGGCACTTACACCTGTCATCATGAAGTGCTTCGAGAGGCTGGTCATGAAGCACATTAAGGACATCATTCCAAACACACTGGACCCGTACCAATTTGCCTACCGGCCCAACAGATCCACAGATGACGCAATCTCCATTGCCATACACACTGCCCTATCCCATCTGGACAAAAAGAACACATATGTAAGAATACTATTCATCGGCTTCAGCTCAGCTTTTAACACTATCATTCCAGAGAAACTAGTCAAGAAACTCAGTGTACTGGGTCTCAACACCACCCTCTGAAACTGGATTCGGGACTTTCTGACAGGCAGACCTCAGGCTGTCAGGCTTGGAAACCACACCTCCGGCACACTAACTCTGAACACTGGGGTCCCCCAGGGGTGTGTGCTTAGTCCATTACTCTACTCCCTCTACACCCACGACTGTAAGGCCAAACACAAGACCAACCCCATCATCAAGTTTGCCGATGACACCACAGTTGTAGGTCTGATCACAGACAATGATGAGAGGGTCTACAGGGAGGTGGTCAATCTCCTTACAACGTGGTGTGAAGACAACAACCTCACCCTCAGTCAGCAAAATGAAGGAGCTGATCGTTGATTTCAGGAAACTGCAAAACGGACATGCCCCTATCCACATCAACGGGACTGAAGTGGAAAGGGTGAGTAACTGTAAATTCCTTGGCGTCCATATCACCGAGGACCTCAAATGGTCTCTCAATGCCACCTGTCTTATCAAGGAAGCGCAACAGTGCCTGTACTTCCTAAGACAGTTGAAGAAGGCTAAGATATGTCCCCAGATCCTCACTAACTTTTACAGATGCACTACAGAAAGCACACTGACAGGTTGCATCACAGTGTGGTATGGCAACTGCAGTATTGCTGACCGATGGACTGGCAACTGCCCAGTCCATCACTGGGGTTGCCCTTCCATCTATACAGGACATTTGACAGACAGTGCTTGAGGAAAGCTCTAAGCATTATCAAAGATCCCACACACTCCAGCTACAGACTGTATGACCCTCTACCATCTGGAAAACATTACCGGAGCATTCGACAGTTTTTACCC
Source organism: Lepisosteus oculatus (assembly GCF_040954835.1). Lineage (NCBI taxonomy): Eukaryota > Metazoa > Chordata > Actinopteri > Semionotiformes > Lepisosteidae > Lepisosteus > Lepisosteus oculatus. The sequence continues at coordinate 37,807,183 of NC_090699.1, forward strand.
CCGCACTATCAAACTATTAAACTCCCAGCCTCTTTCACTCTCACCTATGATCTGAACCTCACAGTGCCTTCTTTCTTACCAAAAACTCAAACACACATTGAAATCTACCTTTACCTTACATGTCAAAAAGCTCACTCCCTATAATTTCTATCCCTTTATTTCATTCTGTTGATGCATGTTTTTGCACATTTGATGTTGTTTTTGCACATTACCTGTCACCTTGTTGTTGTTTTGCACATTGCCTGTTGTTGTTTTGCACATTGCCTGTTGTTGTTTTTGCACACTGCCTGTAGTCTCTTTCTTTTATTATACAATTGTATTGTTTTTTTGTTCTACTTATCGTCTGAGAGCTAGTTAAATAGCATTTCGTTATACCACATACCTGTATATGAGTATAATGACAATAAACTTGAACTTGATTAAACCCTAATGTTTCAAGATGAGTATAAAAGTCCATTATGTAATTTAGACTCTGTGTTTCTAAAGTAAATTTGAAAAATAACAACATAAAATGTATATCTGGTTTCTGAGAATTGAAATATAAAGCAAAATGCTCTTCAAAGACTGTAAGATTTTGATCATTATAAATTCAGCATCAAACTAATCACAAATTACTTATAGTAGACTTACTGTTCAGCTCTTGGTGTAGACCATTTATAACCCATTGATTCAAATAACAAACAGCATTAAAAATGTTCTGCTTTATTTTCCCAAGACAGTTGCAAAAATGCTTTACACTACCTGCTTTGAGACTCACTTTGGCATATCTGCACAGCCAAGCGTCAGATATCTACTGTATGCACACATACCAACAAATCCCTACTTATGCAAAGTACATCTTAGGTAACATTGGAGGCTTAGTTACTGTATTTTAGCAAGATCCTAAAACTGTATATTCTTTCATGGTGACAGGTGTAAAAGACTAAATGTGATTTTCTAGAATTTCAGTTATATTCTTTAGACAGCAGGTATGTAAAATCCTCTATTTAAAGAAAGAGATCTAAAAAATATGTGACATTTGCAGATCACCAAACAGTGGAGGTAGATAATGAGACATAACTTAGGGGAAATCTTAAAAATTGTGCTGCACCAACAAACAGTAATACTTGCCCATAGCCAACCTTGAGGGATCTTTTCAGAAGATTTATTTTGGTTGGAATACTTAGAATATGTCAAAAGATCTAAGCGGAACAGAAACAAGTCACAAAGAAGAAATGCTCATTACGGGATTAAAAAAATATAAAGCATGTCAAACACAAGATAATACAAACTACCATTCTAAGTTATCAATGTATTAGACAAGCTGCAACTTAACACAGTTTTAAAATCTTAGTCCTGGGATATATTGTTTGGCATACTCATAGGCTCTGTACATTCACATTTGTTTTTATCACTTTCAAAGAAAGTTAACAGAATATCCATTGACCTTTTTGGTAATATTGACTATTTTCAGGGAAAATTACAACAGCTTTCATGCTGTTGTTATTTTCCCATTTTTATTACTCAGTGATGTCTGGTCACAAACACCTGACTTAATCTAGGTTAAAACTTATAGAGATAACAAAACACATTCTGAATGCACTATTCCTTGGAAATTGAAAAAAATGAATATATAAAATTAACATTATTGTAAATAAACAACAAGGTTTTTAACATTAAATGTATCTGAACATAGAGGTGGACCCCAAAGCAGATTTGTGATGCATAAATTGTCATTATTTACATTTTTATTTAAAAAGTAATATATCACTATAACCAAGCAGAATAATGTCTCTCACTTTAAAATGAAAATTGTTTTTCTTTTTATAAATCCCCTATTTGGAATTGCTAATCATAAAATCTAATTTGGCTGATTGCTGCCACTTCCCTACCACCATGGAAAAAGATTAAATACATGCATGCTTTCCTCTGAAATGTGAAATAGTTAAAATGTTTGCCATGTTCCACAGTTAGCTTCACATGATCTACAAAAGGGACAGTACTGAATGAAGGACTGACACAGCTCTCATTTCTAACACTGAAAACTCATAGACTCCCATATCTTAGTAAGCTACAAGAGTCTGTGAGCATGTTTCATAATAGGCTGATGATACCTTAGCTGACTCAAGCCCATGCAACTTATTGTGCTCCACCATTTGAGAAATTCCAGATACAGTCATCTAAATATTTGAACCAGTATCGTCTGCACTGTGGGACTCAACCTGAGTTCTTAAGGAGTCATTGCAAATTCTGTAACAACTTACTTCAACTTATTTTGTAAAAAAACAAATACATAATCTTTGATATAAAGCAACCATCAGCTGCAAAACCAACTGTCACTAGGGAGCAAGAAATTAAAATTGTCAACAGTTACAAATATCTTGGCACTACTGTTACTTACAAAGTAACCTTTAAAGTTAACACGGATGCCATACAGGTATGTACTGTAAGAAGGGCCAACAGCAATTCTCCTTACTGAGACAATTACTTTATTCTATAGAACTTTCATGAATATGGGCTAACATTCACTGCAGTAGCCTGGTTTGGTAACCTAAATGCATGCAACAAAAACAGACTGAGCAGGATTGTGAAGTTGCAAACATTTGTACGTCAAACAATATAATCATTGACTGTCATGTCCACCCCTTGCACAGTAAATCTGAGTTCCTTCCATCTGGGCATCAATTTAGACTACGTGTATCTAGATTCAAATGAACAGAATTAAGTAATCCTTTATGCCCAGGGCTATTAACGTGCTGGATTTGGAAAATTGACTGTGTATTTTCCTTATTTTTTCTTTCTCATTCTCATTTCTTATAAAGAAAGAAAAAATGTGTATGTTTCTTAATTGTTAATGGGTTCATGTTGTGTTAAATTCATTGCATTTTGTGTAATGTTCATTGTATTTTACCTGCCTACAAAGCAAATTTCCCATTTGGGAAATAGATGTAAGTTATGAGTAAACTAGTGAAAACCTTAACTGGTTGAGTCACCCGAGAGCCCTTTCATTGCATATCTGGAATGGAAAACTTGCTTTGAAGAGCAGTTCACTAGTTCTAACACTGAATATACAGTAATTATGTCAGAATTGAGACAGAACATCAGCATAATTTTTAAATTATGCTGTTACTGAGAAAGTGCTTACTGAACAGTTGTAATGGAAATCTTACACTATGATAGTTTTACCATATAGGACTGTTTATTTAATTACTGAAATTTTGTTTCTCAAGCCATTCAATTGTTGTCTGTATTTCAAAGCCCCCAAAATAAAAAGTGATGCATAGAGTAAAAGCTGAGCAGGAAGCAATAACCTTAAATTTGGCCTCTTCTGAGTAAAGGGCTTACATGTCAGTACGATCATGAATCTTAAGCCAGACTTAAATTGCAAAGCTCAACAATGGGCTTTGAAACTGACATATTTGTCTTGTTTGTCTTCTGTCCATAACTCTAATTGCATCTGATGGTATGTATTGAACAGGAGAATGAAAGAAAGAAGACAACCAGAATAAATATGGCTGGAGAAATAATTAAATTGGAACAAAACTGACAATATTTATGGAAAAAGCTTCAATTGGAGTTGCTGCAAAATATAATGAGGACATTGTTCTACACTTTATTAAATCATTCACAGTAACTGTTGGGACAAAATAGTAGATAGGTATGTACTGCTAAAACTATGAAGTGATACCTAGAGCAAGCGGAGATGGGATTGCTAATGAGGACCAACATTTTAATGAGAACAATGTACAGTAAAACCATTCTCTGTTGTTTTTTATTTTTAAAAGGCCAATAAATTTAAATGTAAACCAACAGTTAATACCTATTCTTACCTTCTATGTTGTATTACATTAAATGGCCCAGGTGTGCCCATAATTACAATTGCAGAGAATTGCATAATGAGTAATGTAGTGAGTAAAAACTGCATAGCAGACAGGAAGAAGAGAGAAAGATTCTTATGTGTTTGAAAAAGCATTCCTTTCTTTGGTAATTCACAAAGTATGCAAAGCAATTTGTTTCTTAACACCTTGGGAAGAAGAAGATTGTATTTTCACAAGCTGACTGGCATACAGACAGTTACTGTCAGTCATACTGTATGTCAAGTTTACAAAACTACAGCTCAGAGAATTTTAACATCTTCTTTCAGCACTATTTATTTTGAACTTGGATACCAGCAGAAAGGATGTCTATCTTTTTTTTTAAGTGCCCCTAGGCTAATAACCATATTCATTGAACAGGACAATATGTTATCTTCTGACCCCATGTATTGTAAGCTGTTGTGCATGACAGTCTAAATACACAGAGAGTTTAATATGAAAAAATATGAGAGGTGAAAATTTATTTCAGTGAGCTGCATACAGTAGCTATATCATTGAAACTGCTACCTTGGCTTTATTCAAGAAATGAATAATTAAGATCCATTAGCTATTGAGAAGAACAAATAAGGTAAATGTGCCACATGGTATAGTCTCAGTTGTAACTTTATTTTCTTTTTCTTAAGTACAACACACATGCCGATAGCTTAACGATATATTATGATAGTATCATTACATTACTATAAGCACATTATACCCATGACCCTTTCTGCCCTTTTGTGGCTATTAGTAATTTAAAACATAGCATCATGTCAAAAATAATAAGACATTTCCTCTACAGTCAATATTTTTAAACAGATATTGGTTTATGCAATTATAGTGAAACTATTTCTTATAATAGCAATAATACAGTATTTTGATTTATTTTGTCTATAAAATATCAGTGCTTGTAACAGAGAACTTTCATGTTTACACACTAGTACAAGACTGATTTTATTTTTGTGGGATTCCTACAATAGGAGCTGACAGTTTTAGATTAAAAATCTTTAAAATAATTTAAATCCTAAGGCTAAAGCGCAAATGATTAGAAGAACAAATAAATCAGATCCTAGTAATTCATTTAATAAAAAAACAATTAATTCTTATGCCCTGTACATTGATTTATTTCAACATTTCCATAACAGTCTTACTGCCAATTTGCATTACTATGGCATTTTATGACAACAGAACTTGCCTAGAAGCCATCGAAACTGCTTGCAGTCCTTATTTTGTTTGTTTGAGGAATAATATGGTAAAGAAAGACAAAGAAACAAACTGTAACGAAAGTATTAAGACGTAATACAACATATCCTCCATCCATTTTCAGAACTTTAATGCTTGGGCATGCATGAAAAATTATAATAAAATGCATAATTATTCTTATGATTAAAATTTTTGAAAAGCCAGTGGGGAAGAAAACTTTGCCAGCATGAAGCCACTGTCAATAATCAGCACTCACAAATGCATCTGTACTTTGAACTTATCCCAGCATTCAGTCAGACTATTAGCATACAATGAATAATGGATACCCATGTGTGCTAGAGTGTGTGTCTATGTGTGTGGCTTGTCTTTAAATGAATAACTTTTCTGAAGACAATGTTTATTCAAGCAATAAATCACTGTTTAGTACTTTGCCACCAGGGTAAGATAACACTTGACACAATTATTGAAATAGGATGCATGGCCACCAACTCATGTTAGGCAGATAACTCAATGCATAATGCTCTGAGGGTCTATGGCACCAGGATCTATAAGAGGATGCACTATGGTGATTGATTTTCTCTTTTAAAGTGGATTAAGATCAAATGGAATATTGTAAATGTTATTCCCTGCCCAAAAAGAAATACAAGGCTAATGATCTGATGAGAGAACAATTCTCTAAGATGCAATGAAGGAAATATTAAAGCAACTTTTTTGGAATACAGCAATGTATTTGACGTACAGTAAAGAAAAATTGCTATAAAACACTGATACTAAAGATGCATCATTTTCACTCTTCAAACACTTTGTAGAAGTAATAAAAAGTGCTAATAGAATATTTGAAGTATAGTTAAAATTGTGGTATTTAAATGAATGCTTGTTCAGTTAGAAAGGTTGTTTAGCTGTTACTGCAAACAGAGTAGTCTATAATAGTAACTGATTCTTGGACTCAAAATTGGAATTCTCAAAACCTAGACAATGTCAACCCAAGGGACATCTTCAGAACCAACACTGAGACACAAAAGAGACAACACAGGTGGAAATTATGCAGAAGCGCATTGAAAATTGAGCACAGGAAGAAATTTCTTACAAATGGTTGCTATATAAACCACCCAGGAAGATTTTTAAAACTGATACCATTTCTCCATTTTCTTCAAGAAATGGCTGGATGAGATTCTTGGATAAATTACCTACTTAAACCCAAACAGGCTAGATTGGTGGAATGGCTTCTTCTTGTTTGTAAACATTCAAATTATTTTATTCCTACACAGTTACTGTACCTTTGCTAACTAGCAGATCTAGATACAGTCTGTGAGATGCAGAGCGGAGCTCAAATTCTGCTTGTATTGGCACTTCTTGTGGAGTCCCAGCACTTTTTAATGGTTCATAAAACTAAACAAATTCACTGAAAACTCCACCATTTACAGTAATAGTCATGTAGATTCAAAATACATCTGACTTTAATCTGTAACACTAAACACTATAAAATGGCTCTGCTTTTAAATACTAAACTTTAATATTTAAAGTCAAAATTCAAACATCTACAGTATATTTCAATTAATTTGATACCCCCAAGATGACTGAGCATGAAAAAAAGCTACAGCAGAGTGAGGCAAATGTTTGTCTTTACTTTCCATTTCCAAAGTCTGCATTTCTCAGTTGTGTTATTTTTTGTGTAATCTAGCATTAAACTAATAAACAGGTCTGTCTCCATCAGATATTTTACCTTTTTACCATTTCCATTCTTTTATGCTTCCTCAAGCACTGGTGCAGGGGAAGTACTGTAGGTAGGTAATAAGTAATAGCACATCTGCCATTATATACTGTACTGTATATACTGTACACTGTATTGCTATTATTTAATAACAATAAACTTTATTTTATATAGCCCCTTTAAAGGTGGCTTCTCAAAGTGCTTTACAGAATGACAACAACAACAAATAAAAAGAATACACAAGATAAAACACAATTACAATATACAGCGGAGGCCATGGATGGTGGTACTAAGAAAAGCAGAGGGGTGAAGAATGGACCCAGTTAAGTAAAGGCTTTTCTAAAGAAGAAGGTTTTGATTCTGGATTTGAAGGAGTTTAGAGAAGGTGACTCTCTGATGTCCCTGGGCAGAGAGTTCCAGAGCTTTGGGGCATAACAGGAGAAGGCCCTGTCACCCATACACTGTAGATGGGCTTGGGGGACAGTAAGGAGACCAGGATTAGAAGAGCAAAGGTTGTGAGGTGGGGAGTAGGGTGATAATAGTTCAGACAGGTACTGAGGTGCCAAGCCATGCAGAGCCTTGAAGGTGAGCTTGAGGATTTTAAATTCCACACAGAATTTGACAGGAAGCCAGTGCAAGGACTCCAGGATAGGAGTAATGTGATCATTTGCACTAGACCTGGTCAGGATTCTGGCTGCTGAATTTTGGACATACTGCAGTTTGTTCAAAGTAGATTTAGATACCCCAGCGAGTAGAGCATTACAGTAGTCAATTCGAGAGAACACAAATGTGTTGATCAGTAATTGTTTGGAATTGTTTCATTACCAGGTCACAGCAGTGCTTTAAATATTCATAAAAGGGTGTCATTATCTGGCTACCATGGTAGAACTATACCAATATGTTGTGCATCTGTTATACATGGAAATCTTGATTTGCGTTAAGGAATATTTTTTTTCCTGGAGATTAAACTATTGTTTTAATCAGACACAAATCTGCAGAAAGTCAGTGATTAATGACTAATTACAGGCATCATTTGCATATAGTTGAATCTATCACTTACAGATGACATGATACTCATCCTTATTTGTACTAACAAACACGTACTTCATGTCACCTTCACTGTTTAGGTAATACATCTGATTTTACCGTAACAACATCTCTGGCACATTTATGGGGTTTTTTCTCTGCAATAGCAAATTTCAGTATCCTTGGGCTTATGTGCTTTAAAAAGTAATATTAAACCTTTAATGCAATTTATTAAAATTACCTAATTTTGTTTTATTGCTATTTTCATCTTCTTGTACACAACCAATGTTAAATGCAATCAATGAGCTGAATCTGAATGCATTGAACCCTTATCCAAGCCTTTGGTCTGGAACAGCAGTCTGGATCAAAGGCACCATGCAGTACTTTGCGCATAGTCTCAACTATCGTTGGATTTTTTGGTCAACAAGATTTTAGTCCTAAATCAATATATCCTCAGTGTTGCTTGCAATGATGAATCAAATGCATAGTACCTGTCTGGTCATATTATTCATGCAAAGATGTATCTTTCTTAAGGAGCAGATCTGTCTGTTCAACAAAGAGAGATATTAAATGTTAGTAGAAAAATGAATGTCTAAAATGGGTACTAAAATGTTTTTGTTTTGCTCTGAGCATAAAGACGTTCACTATAAATAATTTCAAAATGTCTTTCGAAATGCTGAGAGAAATGTCACAAACAAATGTATTGACATCTGTCTTTTTCAATATATCCCCAATGCCATTACTGATGCATAGATACAAAAGATGACGCTCTAGAGGTAAAAATGCTCTTGTGATGTATGTTTCAACTATTTCAATCAGAAAGAAAATGAACACAAGATACAGTGAAAAACTGAAATAGCTCCTGAACTACCTTCAATTGCAGACCAAAGCGTAGGAATACAAATAAATGCTGACTGATTTTTCCAGTTCAAATCATTCTTAAACTATAGGTATTTGGTGGCACAATCAGCTTGTCACTTGGATAAAATGAAGCTGAGGCAATGCAAAAGACAAAGTTAATTGTGTAAAAAAAAACTAGAACATTATTTGTTCATGTTTTAAAAAGAACTTTGTCTTATCGATTTGCTTAATTTTAAAAGAGCTTTTTGTGAGTTGCTGAAAATGAGACAAAGCCAAAGACTCAAAGGAACTATGTCAGTGGTAAAAAGCTCTTATCTCCCACTCTCTGCCTTTGTTCTCATTGTCCTGAATCAAAGGTATCTGATTCCGATCATTCACATGTGAGATTAAAGATGATTAGCTGAAAAGTGTATGCAGCTTCAGACCTGAGCACAGCTGCCATGAAATACAAAACAAGGAGGATTAAACAGAAACAAATATTACAGATATAGAGAAGCACAAAAGTAATATGTAAAGCTATACACATATATATAAGACTGTGTAAAAATGTATACTGTGTTAAATATATTTGATTTAAAAAGTTAAATTAGAATAAGAAAAGCTACCTGCTTATTCAGCACTTCAATACCTAGAGTGCTTGTATGCTATTTAGCCAATATTATGATGTGAATAATAAATATTTAATGAATTAATTCATTTTTTTAAATAAAAGAGTAGACATAGCAATCATATAATAAGAAACTCAAGCTATAGGATGAGAACTACAGAACTGTTTGAGCTGAATAATTGTGAGCTGTTCTTAATGAAAATACTAGTAAATCTTTCAGTCCTGCTAAAACATATTACCACCACGCAGCAGCTATCCTCATACATTGCTTTCAAAAACAAAGTTCAAAGAACATTTTCTTATCTTTTTAGTAAATAACACAAAAATATACTTCTCATTTTTCCATTTAGCACTGTAGCTAAACTCCTTCAGGTAAAGGGCAAATACTGTAGTGATCCTGTTCTTAACTGACAGAAAGTCCACATTTGTAAAGGGCATATATTCACTAGGATTTTCAATCTCTGATTTTGATTTCAAATTGCATTATTGTAATTTCAACCTTGCTAAACACTTCAACAGGTGACAGGGCAAGTTTTCATATATGACAATTCCAACCTGGATTCCTGGTGCACTACATGAGGATATCAATGCATCATTTGACTCCTATTTCAAAGAAATACCAAATATTTCATACCAGGAAATAATTTTAATTAAATAGTACATTACACATAGCATAGTAAAAAACATAGCTGTTATATCACTTTTCTTCAGTTTCTAATAGTAGTGAAACAGTGGCTACATCAGAATAGAACATTTGATGTCACTAAATGCCAGGCAGAAGGTTAATAGCTTTCTACTCCAGCTAAGCCTTCCAATGTGCTCTACAATGTAATGCGTGGATTGAAAGATGGAATATTATTCACAGACACAAAGCACAACAAAAGTTCACAGACATGTCTGCTATTAAAAATATAGATTTGAGTTTTTAAAAAGTCATCACAAGAAAATACTATACGGGGAGTTCTTTCACATCTGTCTACCTAACTACGGGTTGCAGAGATTGGTTTCTGAATAATTTAACTGATGTATGTAAAAGAAAAAAAACGTCCTAAGCATTGTGTATGATAACATTTCTGGAACTGAATTTGTTATTGCTAATAAATACATAAATATTAATCATTCAATCAATCATGGCAATAAAGACATCAGTTTTCCAAAACTCACACAATCTGCTGAATGCTAATTATTTAGGATCCTATTACACCCTTTGTGAAAAAATACTCCAAAACATGAACTTGCTCAAAGCTCATTTTGTACTTTGAAACGCCATCTGCAGAGGAAAAGTCTACCGGTGAAAAACACAGCACCTCTGGAACAATGTCGAGAATAAAAAAATGCATCAACTGAGATTCAATTTCCAAACCAAGTTTCAATTTTCATTGAAACTTTGGGGTTGCATGTGTTAGAAAATGATGTAAGGAAAGTGGAAAAAACAAAACAATAAAAATACTCTTTTTAACTAATGAAATTAAAATGTAATTGTAAATCTCTCAGCCAATCAACTAAGCCCATAGCATAGCTACTGTACTGTATATTGTCAATTGTATAAATAAGTCTTGCATATTTTTTTAAGGACCTACAGCCCAACTTGCAAAAATGTTAACCTTAAAGCATGTTAATTAATTATGGCCTTTTAACAAAACAGTGAAAATACAATTTCCTTAATTTCTATACTGCAGACTTTTCTTAAACTAAGCTCCTCTGTTGTTACAGTTAATGACCCTGATAATACTGCATTTTAAGATACAGTTGTTGAATGCAATTCAGCACTGTGTTGCAGTTTATGCCAGGTTTATTCTACATTCAGATATGGTATAGAATGATAGTTTTCATGCAATGCCGAATACACTGTTTTTTGCAATATGTTAAACAGTTATAAAGTATTAGTAAATAAAGAAAAAGAATATCAGGGAACACCTACCTAGAAAATATTTCTCTGAAAAAAATGGATTATGCCTTATAATAAGACATGTCTATATTACTAAAGACCTACCAATATTTTGATATATTAAGCACCATTAACAAACAAATCAAATATATCCTCAAAAAATAAACATATATTTAAACAGAATATCTGAGCTAGTGTAAATGCATTAGGAATGTAATGCTATAAGTGAACAACATTGCTGTTTTACAGCACAATTTCACCTATCTGTACAGATGGGTGGAAACAGATCATTGGGAATTTGATGCTGGACCTTTTCCAACTTAATAAATAAATCAATAAGTAAGCAACAGGGAGCAAATAATTGGTCCTCCTGGCTAATATTCTAATGTTTATATGACAAAGCTCATTGTGTAACTTTCAAAAGTACTGTAATAAACACTAGTTTATTTTAGCTCCATGCAACTAAATAGAATGCAAAAGTTTCAAAGTTAATTTTCTGTAATCAGCTAAACATACAAACACAGAACAACCCCATTGGGAAAAAGAGGATTAAGGTAAGAGAAATTAGCAATTGACAGATGCATAACTGGCCCTGAGTTTTCATTTATTGAGTTATTGATGATGCATCACATTAAAAACATAAGATCCATAAAAGTCAACAAAATATGACCTCTGTATTGCAGCTGGTCCCTGGGCCCCTATAATTTTTAAAGAATGGCTGCCTAAGGCAAAGCTGTAGTCTGTGATGGCCAGCCTCATTTAGTGTACAGAATACAGATATGTAGCTCTAATTATAGGTTAAGCATTTTGATTTAAAAGAAGGCTGTATCAGGATTGTCTGCCAGTGTTAGCAATCTGCTTGCTTGGAAGTGCTTTGTAAACACTATTTACAGCATGCAGAGATTAATAGTTACAAAACAAACACCAAGCAGTCTAACAGAGCTGAATTTTCTTTGTACTGCACCCTAGAAACAGCGCAAGTGTACATCATGTTGTAACAGAAGAAATAAGGTTCTTGATCCCGAGATGAAGTGAAACAGATGAGTTTATTGCATGCAAGAAACAATAAAGCCGAAGTCTTGTTTCCCGCAAGAAACAACAAAACCGAAGTATTGTTCCCCGTATTGTTACAAACTTTTGGGTTATATACAGTTTTCTTCTCCGTTTCTGACGTCACTCAGTCTGATGGTAAAGAGGGGAGTTCATGGTATTTGGCCAGTTTATGATGTTCTGGGCAAATGGTCAGTTTAACATTACACCCAGGGGGGTTCCTAGCTGGCATCTGCAATCCTTATCAGTTAACCCCCTTTCCTGCCATAAACCCCTGCTTGTGACTTGGAAGTCTAAACCCCCTACAGAAAAGATTAAATTCAAACCCCCGTCTTCACATCTTTCTTCAATCACATGCAGTATAATTTAGAAGTTTCCTTCTTTTTAAAAAGAGTGAAATTAAATTAGTCGTTATAAAAGTATCATTATGATTCAAATAATAAAAAGCGATGAGATTTCTTTTCATTTATACAGCATTGATCTGTACACATATGTTAGTGCTCAGTTCATTTATAAAAGCCTCTGACATTTACAACACTAATTTCTATTGCGGAGCTTTGTATGTAAAGAGAAATTGTAGATGTTGATGTAAAAGATAGGGTTTTCCCTTTCAAGCTCAGCTTTAGAAATTTACATTAGACTGTAATTTAAAGTTAAAAAGAAATTACTCTGCAAAACTATCCACCTGACACAGACTTACTGTCCTGCCCAATTATTGGGCCTTTTTCAGAGACTACAAAACTGAGATATACTGTAAAGAACAAGTCACAAATAATTTCACCATTATAAAACTATTTTGTCACTAATATTTGCTAAATATTTGTTAAATATTTTTTAGCAATACAAAAATCTGGGATCTCATTAACTTACTGTATGTTATATTATTAGTTACTGTAAATAAGACTAAAGCTAAAACAGATGTTACATTAGTCTGCAAAGTTTTTTATCTTTGATCAACTTACTTCTTCTTACAAGGATTCTGAGAAGATATTACATTCAAAGGTAATCAATCCTAGAATAACATAAGATCATAACACTGTCTTTTAAGAATGCAATACTCTGGTCCCTATTATGCTAGAAGGTTTTGGTTCAATTCTTAGCTGCACTGATTTCTTCTGCCTGTTAATATTGATTACTTCTGAAGTAAAGGAGCTAGAATTTCTTAAGGGGCTACTGATGAGTAACTGAGTTGCACATTATAGAACTAAACTGAGATCCCCAAAAGCATTTTTTGTTTATTGTTTTCTTATATTATATACACAAATAATCAACCGACGTTTTTCAACAGTTTTATGCAATTTGATGCAAATTCAATTTTACTTTAATTAAAAAAAAGCAAAGTTCTGCATTTGCCATATTCAGAAATTCATAACTGTGCTGAACATTCACATTGTCTGGATAACAGTAATCATTTATAAATCCTAGGAAGAAAAGACCATTTCTAAATCCCTTTCTTCAGAATGACAGTGACACCTTATATATAAAACTTCTTTCTTTTGAGACAGCTGTTTCCAGTTTCAATTTTAGAAGAGCTTTAGTCTTACTTCGAAAAGGTCACCAAGATAATTTGTTGAACCTGAATAAGCAAATTGATTTACAGGCAACTAAATCCAAGGTAAATCTCAGCATATCAAGGAAAATGGCATATAAATGCATTTGATCATTATAAAAATCTGAAAAGGGCTTTATGGTAGCTTAGGAATGCTCAGTCAGATGTAATTACTCTTGTGTATCCAGGGGATGTATTTTATTAGTGAAAAATATGTGAACACCTGAGAAAGACAGATTAAAGGACAAGACTGATCCCCATTGTAATTCAATGCCATTCTCCACAATCCTGCCTTATCAGCACTAGAATTAAGATACCTCATCAATACCAATGTCCACATATTTACACAATGTAATTAATAATGGGCTGATAGATGGACTTGGCTCTTAAGAAGCACTTGTTTAACCAAGAAACGGATTGCCAGGACATAAACTAGTGCTTTCTAATTCAAAAAAGAAAAATAAGGCTTTGCACCACCAAATAGCTGTGGTCTGCTAAAATAAAAGTATTAAAGCCATTTTTAGGAGTATTTTTTTAAGAGTAATTTAACTTTTTAAGAGATTAGTTTAAATAATTCTGGCAGTTTAAAGATGCTTACTGTTTTGTTTTTTGTTATTTTTAAAGTGTTCCATGATGGAAGGTTGTAGAGAAGACAATCTTCTTTTCCAAAAACTCATTCCAGAAATTCCTATATGGAGCCAAAAAATGTCCCAATTTCAATATTTTTAGATACACTGAGAGTACAAGATTCCCCTTAAACAGGACTCTATGGAAATAAGGTATCTTCAGAGTTTTGTCACTAATAAAATGAGATTCAATAGTACCAGCATGAAGAGTAAACATGAGTCCTTTTGATTATAAAAAATGTATTATCAGTCAGTTATCATTCAGTTATCAGCCATCAACACCTGTTTCACCTGCTATGGCTTTTCAGGGAAGCGCAGCTTGACTTATGAAAATATATTAATAACTCTTGATTTATTCACAATTATACATCTGTATAGACAAGAAGGTCAGATCCATTGGTAGGGATTGCATGTGCAACTTGTCTGAGCTTGCATTACCCACACATGAGGCAGGAACACTCCCTGTGGTTCCCTGCCTCTATCCAATCAAAGTACCCCTGTTAATGTAACTCAATAGTAGTAGCATGAAAAGAAAACAGAAATCCTTGTGACTTCAGAAGTATATTCTTTGAAGCATGAAAAATTGCATCAGATATTTCCACCAACACATTTTTAGTTCAAAATGTCAACTGCATTTTTATTGTCTCAATAAAGAGTCTTTTGAGGGCAGCAAGAAAGCCTTTTATATGCCTTTACATATCTTTGAGGTCAGGACCAACTACATAAACCTTCTTTTAGTGATCCTTGCCAACTGAATGTCAGTCCCCTAAAGAGACAGAAAGGGACACTGGGTTCACAATAGCCTTTATTTCCAACTTGAAGTGGTAATAATGAAAGAGAAGTCTGCAGTCCTTTGTGGAGTCTCTGCTTGTACAGTTAAATCCCAGCTCCTTTATTTTAAATACAATAAATATCTTGAATACTTATACATATCGATACTTTGATACTTATTAAACAATACATGTAGTAGATCCATCTAGTGAGTGTCAATTTAAACAGATCCAATACAGTTTTATCAGGGAGATGCTCTAGCAGCTGAACAAATTATAGACAATTCAAAAGCAATAACATAATCAACATATTTGGGCAGAACTGGAGAACTTCCCCCCAAAATTAATTTTGTAAATTCTGAGAGAACATCATCTCTATCCTAGTTGCACTTATGGATTTCAAACAACAACCTATTGTAATTAAAAGAGATGTATTTACTTATATACAGTTTAATTTAGCAAGTTACATTTAACTGTAACTTACCTGTACTGTAAGTTAAATTACTTACAGTACGTATAGTATATAAATACTGAATTGGAACCCCATAATACAGTACATTGTCTGTCACATGGTTCCATCTTGTTCACCACGACATGCTTTTACAATAAGTGACACAGTGCTACAGAAGTGCTCTTCAATTCTTTTGGTTTTACCACATTAAAGTCAATGAAAATCTCCCACACAATTATGACTCCTTGTTTGAATGCTTTTGTTTTTCACTAATATGCAGAAGTAGACCACCATATCTTGTGGCAAGCCAGATACTGAAATGGCAAACGTCAAAAGTCATCAGCGTGAACAAGACGGCTATCCTACTATTTTATCACCCATTTATCTGGTGTCAGTACCCAGCAGAAAATTGGTACAAAATCCCTCCCAGTAGTAATATCCTAGAAGACTAGCCATTCTGCATTTTTTGGACTTCAGAGCAAGAAGAACCTGCTTGTATTATATATCATTTAATGTTGATACAAATGATATATTTTTTTTACATCAAAGAACAAGGATGACAGCTCAAATTGTGCTCAGATGCTCTCAATGCTTCCAATTGTGTAACACTTGAAGAGACATATACAGTATTCATTCAAATTGCTTCCATTCATAGGTAATATTACAATAAAAAATAGATGTGAAAATAAATTATCGCTGACTGATATACAATGAACTGCCTAAGAAAGATTAAGCTATGTGAATGTAGAGTAGGTTAGGAGCCACAAACCACTTTTTCACCTTTATTTGGACTGCTCTGCAAAGTTTAGCTAACTTTGACCAGTGGAAAGATCTGAAACCAATTGAAAGAATTAGATCAGAATTTTAAGTCTGTTTAAACAAGAAGGTGTCAAACATACAGTCCACAAATTGGGTCCAGGCCTCAAAGCTCAATTATTTCTGTCTGTGTAGCTGTTGTTGTCAAAGCCATGTGTAGGGATTCAACTGGCAACTTGTCTGAGCCAGCATAACCCAGACATGAAATAGCTGTACTTGGTAGTGTTAATTTTAGTATTGCAGACAGATGCTTTTTATGGTTCTTTACTTCTTTGTGCCCTGTTTGATACTGTAGTTTGATGGGGGGAAAGATTAACACCATGTGACCTGTGTGCACTCTTCCTTCACATTTTGGAGAAACCTCAGCAACAGAATCAGAAAGGATCTCACTGAAGCTGCATCTGGTGTTCTTTATGATCTCAAAAGTAGACCACAGGAAATGTTTTCCTTATTTCTTTGTGACACTATAATTTCTTTGTAATACCTGAAGCACTGGCAACACATTTTATCAGCATGAAGTTAAAAATAAAAACTATATTCAATTATCAAAATCACTAAATAAGAGAGAAAGTGCTGGTTATGATGGGAAACATCTTTTTTGCAGCAAAAATTTATAAATTGAATGGTTGGTTGTATAGTATATATCTCCTCGTTTAGGACAACTATTATTGAACAAGTTGTCCCAACGATATTCTTTTCAACAGGACAGTTTTATGTAGCATTTAAAAATTACAGCTATAAAATTTGAAACAATTATATCGTATAATGCTAAACAATGAGAATGTAAAGAGTACATTTTGCTAAATTGGCATATACCGAATTTACAGCACACACTCCAGGCCTCTCTGGCACGGCCTCTCACGCATCTGAGATCGAGATCGTGAGATTGTGTTTTTGCAGCAAACTCATTTACTGCATCTCATGCAGAAAATGCCCAGTCATTTACATTGATGAGACAGGAACAAGACTGGCAGACCACATCAGGGAACATGTCAGAGCTGTGAAAATAAAGAATCTCCAAACAAATAGTTTCCAATTTTATCTCTAGTGGTCAGAATCTTTCTGATCTCTCCATCTGCATCCTCAGACAGGGATTCTGGAACTCCTATTGCAGAAAGTCATCTGAAATCAAATTATCCTTTGCCCCTTCTCTCATTGACAGCCTCAAGTTCTCAATCCGCACCATTCATTTGTAGATTTCAGCTTGCCACACCTCTGCGCCCATTCTCCCCAAGTTTGGACATTCATTCACACCGCTTTATGTCAATTTTCCTGTCTGGCCACCATCCCTTTTTATCTACTGTGTCTTTTGCTCACCTACACCTTATTTATATACTTTTAAATCAAATCCGGCCTGCCATAGCAAATGGGTATCTGAGTAAGCAGTCAGTTAAGTAGTGTGTAAGTGGGGAGTGCGGTGCAGGACGGGAACTTGGTTGAATACTTAATCCCTGCATGGACATTTGCGGGATTCAGTGCTTGTGGGAATGTGCTTATGTCTGGTTGCGTGCAGTCGTGACAGTGAAGTAACCAGAACCAATTCAGATTCCAATATCTGAAAGTGATTGCTTGCTATTATGAAACACCATTAACCTGAAAGGTACCCCTTGTAAGACAGATATAATAGAATTTTATAGTTTTCATAGAATTAAACATTAAAATTGGTTTTAAAATATTATAGGTTTATTATATCAGTGCCTGTGGAGCACTTTAAATATGCAATTCAAAAACTTACAGTATATGCTTAAACACTGTAGAGCTGGAATCTGTTATGAAGGCGTGTATATAATAGTGATTTTTTTATTGTGCTTAGGTTAACTTCCACTGTTCTTGCTTACAAAGCACATGAACACCTACAGTACTTGTTAATTAAATTAAAATGAAAACAAAGTACTGTACAAATGTGTACCAAATTGCCTATTATAATCTGTGCAGATTTTAAAGCTAGCAAACCACTGTTATGGGATGGAGTATTGATTGTCAAATAACAACCAGAATATTCTTGGTACTGTAGATGGTTACAGGCTCATGTCCTGTCACTGGATGACCTTACATTGCCAATTGCATCCAGCCAGACAACTGACAAAAACAATGCCCTTTAGAAAATATACAAAACAAGTGGAAATTAAATATGACAATGTCATTTCTTATTTCTAGTAGAACAAGTAAATGCTCATCTAATTCCAGATGGAAGATCTGATTAAAAGGATTAAAAAAAAATATTGCTGTATTACATCTTGGGGATATCAAAATGTTTAAACTTCACAAAGTACCCCATTCTATAGGTGAAACAGTCAAATATATCCAAAAAATTGTACTATTTATTAAATATGACTAAACTACAGTCATTTCAATTAAATCACTATTGAGCATATGACATAGGAATTGTAGGGTAAATGTTAGATAAATGGAGCATACAAAAACAGGGAAAGATATGGTGGAAGAGGAAAAAAAAGAGAAATGAGAGAAGCACTTAACACTAGGACAGAGGTTTGTTCTTCATAGTCTTGGACTACAGAACTTCCAAGTAATCTTCAAACTAAAGAGACCATCAATTTTCTAACTGCTTCATCCAATTCAGGGCCATGGGGAAACTAGAGCCTATCCTGGAATACAATGGAGACAAGGCAGGGTACACCCTGGACAGGATGGCAGTCCATCACAGCGTAGACGCAGACACAAACACAGAGATGCAAACACTCACACCAGGCCCATTTTTCCCAGAAGCCAATTAGCATCAAGTTTTGAGAGAAATCGTGTTTGAAATGAAAACACCAATATGAGTCTCCGGAAGCAAACCCTCAGTGATTTTCTGAAACAAATCATTGGAAGATCAGTAGTGGTGACACTGAACTCTGGTGTTGATTACCGAGGCGTTTTGGCCTGTCTGGATGGCTACACAGTATGAACATCGCCATGGAGCAGACAGGACAGTATGTCAAGGGGCAGCTGAAGAAAAAGTACGGAGATGCTTTCCTGCTAGGAAACAATGTTTTGTATATACAGTAAGTACTGAAAAGAGGAAGATGTGAAGAGGATTTTAAAATCTGTCTTCATGATTTCTTTTTTTTCAAGGCTGTGTTCATTCTTTCATTCATTGTTTCATTCTTGAAACTTTTCTGAATGGAAGTCCTTTTTTATTGTATGAAGAAAAGATCTTGAATAAATTATAATTTGAGTTCTTAAAAAAACATATCAGTACAGTATGTTTCTAGGCTATGGAGGAAACTGGAGCACCTGGAGATCACACAAACTCCATGCAGATAGCACACAGGGCCCCAGTACTGTGAGGCAGATATGTTAACGACTGCAAACTTGTTTCCCATTTCTGTACATACTGTTTTCTTATTTCTGTTACCCACCAGGCACAAATAAATCTCTCATTATTTAGTGACACATTATTTTTAATACGGTGATTGTTTTAGGAAGACATTTAGTCCTAAGTAGGACCTTTTACTTGATAATATGGGATTATCATATATAATATACTGGTTCCCAGTTTTCTTTATATGGTATTGTTGTCTCAGTTATAGAATTATATGTTTACATGTCTGTACAATGCAGGATCCCAACTAGTAATTTAAATACCTGTATACAGTAGTAGAAAACAATGTTTGTTTATTTTGGAATTAATACTTTTTTATCCTATTTTGGTTTGCCACCAGGTGTGAGCCATGTTGCAATTCAGTATTCAGTGATCAAAGACAGTGTATAATTGTTACATTTTATAAATGTTATTTTTATAGATTTTGCTTGCATGGAAAGCTGAACTCAGGACTTGATATTTCAGATATTGAATAGGATTTGATTCGATTACTATTTTGTATTTAGAATTTTAATTTTAAAATATATAATCAATTATTTACACACCCCTGCATTTATACATATTTTTAAAACAATTTTCTTTTTGTTTTCCCAAAATTGGACTTGACAATAGCTGTTGGTAATCAACCAAGCTCACCACAACAACTGTTACAGAAGCCCAGAGATAATTGTGATACACACATCCCCTGAAGCATGCACTGCCAGGCCATCTGCTTCTATTCACACTGAAAGCTCTCAGTGCAGTTCGAAGGCAGAAGTTGGAGCACTGATGCATCTCTTACTACACTGCAAGCTCGTAGGTCTTCTCGACATTAAAAACAAGACCTGTTTAAGGAAAAGAAACCTCACCAGCACTAGAACCAGCTAATTACATGACCAGCTTTAAAATCAACAATTTCCAGACTATAGAGCTTAATCTGAATTCCCAAGTTTGAGGCTTTTGCCAGACACACCATCTGCATGCTAACCTACAGTATACTGCTGGTACACTGTTCATAGCATACTAATGATCCTAATATTGCATGCTTACATGGTTAAAATATACAGCTAATTAATAAGACAGCATTGCATGTCCCATTCATACAGTACATACTGGAATGAAAAATTAAAATGGAAAAGACACCAAAATAAGTACAAAAAAAAGCTTTGTACTACTGGGAAGTAAAAACTGACTATACAGCAAAACATCTCCTGCTGGTGAAATTCAAATAACTGAATGTATTTAAATGTAAATTTATCTAGGACATTTCTTAATACACCAAGTGGCTTTTCTGGTAAATTGTTTTAGTACTACAGTAGGTCATAATGTGTGTCTTTATAAAGTAATGCAGTGGACAGAAAATTGATCAAATTATATTAATATGTAGTTTCTTCTGCAAAGAATAACAATCATAATATTGTAACTAGTTCTATTTTGTTTTTGCTTTGTGTGCGTACATTGGTAAATTTGGGCAGCTTCCTTTTTTGCAATTTAAAAATTAAGGATTCCTTCACAATCCCACCATAGTGTAAGTTCTTTATGGCTCATCTAAAGATCCCCACTTATGAATATTTAAACAGTGCCATAAATGGCTTCACTAGTTATTACATTTCACACTATGGAAAGCAGTAAAATCAGTTACAGCAAATTGGTTGTCCTCCAGAACAGATAGCATATAGCTATTAATGATGGTTAGAGTCCTTTTACAGACCTCCTCTTCTCACATCAGTCAATATTTTATGGCAATTACTTATCTTACTCCAGTGACTAAGCTGTTTTAGAATGGTTATCCCAACGTAAGGTAAATAGGAGGCCCTGCCATTAAAATTAAATTAAAAAATCATTCACCTACAGAGACAGCTTATTTGTGTAACCTTGCACACACCTTGAAGTAAAGCAATGTTTGGAAAGATGAAAGTGGAAACCTGTGGCAATTACAATTGAGTACTGTATGTATTGATTGACAAGACCTCTTCCCATAGCACAGGCCATTTTATTAAAGCCGGCATGTGGAATTGACATGATGTCGAGACTGGCTGGAGTTTGTTTGCTAACCTAAAATGGCAACAGACTGAACTACAGTATGTTCAAAAGTAACATGTCCAATTATGTTTCACCCCTTTCTTTTAAAAAGGACCATCTATGCACAATGCAAGACTGCTACGTATCCACTGGTCTTACCTAATACTGTATTTATTATCCAAAACTACTTAAAAGGCCAGAATTAAATAATTCTGCAGTAGAAGATGATGAACAATATACATGTTGCAGTTACTGAATGTGCATAGTACAACCTGAATATTTCATAAAGGAAATCAGGTTTGCCAAGAATTCTTGATTCATCTAAATAACATTCTTTAACATTTCCTATGTTATTGCACCTGCAATACATTCTTCTATTACTTGTATACGTACTATTACTTGAATTATTGCATTCTCTTCAGAGCTATTGTATTAAGTTTGTGCAAACGTCAGTCTATAGTTTATTGGGTTCTATTCATATATTTTGGATTACAACTTAACATATTTGTACAAATGAAAGCCAACAACAGTTTATCATATTTTTACTTACTGAATTAAAAAATAAATAAAACACTGTCAAAAAACAACTGTATAATTTTAACAGATTTTCAGAATAAGGTTAAGTTTACAGATTTTTGCATTGTCTTGCTACTCTAAAATACTTTACATGCATATTTGTCCAAGAAATTTCCTTCAAGTTAACATGTTTAGTTTTTTTAGACACATTACAGTTATATTCATTTGAATCACTAGAACAAATTTGATGACAGTGAGCCCTGCTATAGCCATAATTTCAAGAAAGCATTTACCTTCTGGAATTTTACAGTTTGCAGTGCACCTAGCAATGAGAAGGAAAGGCTCAGGCTGGCTCTTTGCCTTTTAGAAATCTATAAATTCCAAGGGAAATCTTACTGTTACAGCATTTTTAAATGAGGAAAGGTCTGGAGGGCAGTCTTTGAGTTTGCAACTCAATCTATAGTAACTGATTCCACTGATGCAGACCAATACATTGATTTGTCTTTTACTGACAGTTACTGTTGTGAGTGACACGTCATTTATTCCTGAGTGCTTTTGTTTTCAGAAGTTCATGAGCTTGTGCCAATATGCTTATATTGATTCCTTGGTAAGTGGTTTGATTAAATTATTCTTTTTTTTCTGAATGTCTACTTATCCTCAAAATAGATCTGGGGAAAAAATAACGTTTTTACCTATATTTTCTTTCAAGCTCTGCCTTATTTTAAAATGGGTACAAACAAGGTGGCCTACAGACCAGTTGGATTGCAGAGCTCCTTTTTGCAGATACTCTAACTGGAAGATATATCAGAATCGTATGGTTCTAACAAACCCAGCAACCCAGTCCTACCTTCTGTCAAAAGTATTACATATCACAAATAATCAGAAATCATCTTGCACCAATACAAATGAAAAAATGTCATTTTTAAGGTTGTAGGAGCTACCTCTCAGAAGGGGATGTTCACCATTTCTTGTAGGTGTAAACAGGCCTTGAACATTATTAAAATGTTGCCCTTCAAATCATATAACATCCATCCACCAATCCATCCATGTTACTGTATCCAAAGTGGGTGAGCTGATATTGGCAAGAAACAGGTGCAAGGCAGGATACATCTTGGGATGTACGCCAGTCCATTGCAAGGCACACACATACACAGGCACAAACATACTGTACACACACTCACACCAGGGCCAATTTTCCTACCATTACGGTATTTCTTTGGACCATGGAAGAAAAATGGAGCACCCAGAGGAAACTCCACACAGTGAGCAGGAACTGAACTCAGGCCTCCTGTGCTGGAAGGCAGCAATGCCAACCACTGTGTCACCATGCCATCCACCCATAAAGTTATCAGTGAAAATGTAAAATGAAATTCAGAAGTAAATAGTACCCATTTTAAATGTGGTACTTTACAGCAATTATGGAAATCCAAAGAAAAGCAGTAACGTAAAACACGCAAAGTACTTAAGACATCATTGGTACAATTATGTCTACTTATTTGTTTGTTTAAATCTTACCTGATTGCAGGGTAAGTTAAATAGAAACCATGTTTCTATTACAATTTATTTTAAAGATAATTTGCAGGGCATTCCTGCCAGCATACACAGAGAAAAAAACATATTGAAGAGCTTAGGCAGGGCTAATTATCTATAACAAAATATACTGCGCAGATTGACTTGAGCCGCCAAATTCACAATGAAGGCTAATTAAAGAAATTACACCAATTAGTGAGCCAGCATGATTATTTTTTGTTAATGATACTAGTAGAAATTGAACAGGGCATTTACTAGATAATGTTACAAACTAATTTTCCACACTGTGCTACTTAACCTTTTTTACGCTTTATTCATCACATCACAAATGATAGATTTCCATGTCAAAAGAAAGTAAGTTTAATGTGCATTCAATATTTTGGAACTTCACTTTTAATGTGTATCAAATGATGCTGCCTGCAGTTAAAACCTTATTCCACCTTTTTTTTTAAGAATTAAAAATAGGTAGGTACAGAATGTAGACAACACAATAATTTATAACATCTAATTTTAGACCATTGAAGAAATGTAAAAATGTTTTTTATGATCCTCTATCATTTCCTTCCTCTACATATTGTCACTATTTCCTGTTCTAACTGAAGTATTTTTGTATAAACAACACTTTTGAAATTGAAACAGCAGGTACCAAATCCAAACAGTCAATCGATGTCAATAGTCTGATTTTAAAAGCACTCAAGTTTTATCTTCTCAAAAGCAATGATATTTTAAAGGGAAAAGTCGGCAAGAAACAAGCAACATAGCAAAAACATCACAGCAGTAGAAACTTCAAATCTGTATCTGTGGATACCTGTTTGTACATAAGTGGCCTTGTTTACAGACATTAAAAGAGATATTAATTGTGCAAATTAAAAAATAACATTTTAGACCTGTTTTTCAGGATTTTAAAGTATGAAATAATGAAATATTATATGTGAGAAGCTTTTCAGTTTGTGAAAACACCTTTCAACACCAAATGTTTTCTTTTATTTGTATTTAATTTTATAATAACTACACAAGGTGAAAAGTGGAAATAGGCATACTGTGAAATAATCCAGTATACCTATGAAAATATTCATCTACAATTTAAGTGGAAATGGAACATCAAAATTAAAATATTAAACACCATATTATCAAGTGCAAAGCAGTTTACTTATGAATCATCTAGAGTACATGCACAGATATGAAGAGAAGACCAAAGCTACTGCACAGAACCCTAAAACATAAAAACACTTTTCAAGTACAGTAAATAAAGGGGATCAATCCCTTAAGAAGCCTGTAAGACAGTAAACAGTAAGTGCAGTTGGAGAAAGAATTGTTGTGGATTTCTTGACTAGCAAAGGTTTCAAGTTTCTTTTTTCCTATTTCAAATTGTATAAACTTTACAATTCTTTAGGACCCGCATTTCACAGAAAAGGTATGAAATTAACATTTTTGTAACACTTGATATTTCACCAGCTGTCATACTATTTATCAAAGACAGTTGCTTTATATCTCATGTGAAAAATCAAAGGAGGAACGCTGCATGGCTTGACAAGTGAGGTGGCTCAGAAAAGAATAAAATGGGAATTAAAAAACATAGAGAGAGATGTTGTACACTTTGTAGCCTGCAAAACCCTTAAAACACTAAGGCAGGTGGCAAACCTAATCATGGCAAAGTTATCAAGCCAATCTGAAATCAATTTTGAAACATGCTGGGCAAGTATAGCAAGGAACTATTGGCTGATATGGGTACTTTGGTACTGTATGCCAAATATACCGTACTGTGCTTCTACCATAGATGTTGCTTTACAAATCTGTTTTTTTTCCCAAAATCACATGTTCTCCTTTCATAAAATCAGCAATTATGCCCAAATTACAGCACCCAGCATCTAGCTCCCACATTTTGGTTTTGCTTTTCTACGCTGACAGTGAAACATAAGTCAGCATGCTTCCTAATAAATCCATCTGCTTGGAAGAAGCCAGCCAAGTCTCATCCTTGTCACCAAGATTATCTGTAGAAGAGTTCCACTTCTTCCTTCCTGCAAAGCTGAAAGATGATGCGAAGCAAAATTAGCAGATGAACCACTTTAAAGAGGTACTGCAGCCACAAATTGAAAAAAAGATATTCATATTGCATCCTTTAGGTGCTGTAGTTTCTTTTTTAAATTTCAGAAGTGTTTGAGATGTAAGTTGAAAGTCATACATTTTTCCTTGCATTTTTTATAATTCATTATACGTCAGGCACTTTGATGTTGTATTTGGAGAAAGTGTTTTAAACACTAACTGATTAGGCTAAAGAAGTCCGGATGTGATGGTAAATTACTCCTCAACTTTCCTTATCAGTGTCAGACAGACTAGCTGGACAGTCTAAGTACAACAAACAGTGACGCATTTCTCTGGACCCACTGAAATCACAGCATCAGCAAAATGCAGAGCACTCACATATAAAACAGGAACAAGTTGGATAATGTTTTTCTTTTTAAAACTCTCTGCTTTACAATATTTGCATTCCTTGAGATGAACATAATTTATAAAGCAACCCATTTATCAAGAGTTTTAGTAGTCTTAGCTATCATCTAAAACTGTTCAAATTAATTCAGAAGGGAAACTGTTTTAACACGCTGATTATATTACACTGCAAACTGCAGTAATTGCATCAACCTCATACTGATTCAACTGCTAATTCATTCTTGTACTATTGCATTGTAGTATTCTTGTACTATTTGCATTGCTCCATCCAAAATAATAATAAAAATGAGGGATCTATTATATCTGCCTCTGGTAGAACATGACTCAGAATCTTCCCAGAGGCTCACAAATGGAGTTTGAAGCTTTAGTACTGTAATTTAAGCTGGTATCAGCAAAAATAAAATAGAAAGAGCTTTACATTTTCATTGATTAAAACTCAATGTTTTTTTGTGATTAAACATGATTTCCTCACAGAAGCAGAACTGTCCAGCCATTACACCATGGCTTGCAATTGTCTGGTGGCTGCCAGGTTGCTGTCAGCAATCTATCACATCAGCAAACTGGATTATAAAGAGAACTCCATTTGATGAAGTCGCCTTCCCTGGCACAACAACAAGCAAAAGAAATGCCTTTGGGGTTGTTTTTGAGGTACAGAAACACTATGAATTTCCTTTAATTTTTTTTTCTTTATATTTTTCCATCATTAATCCTTAAT
This sequence comes from Lepisosteus oculatus, assembly GCF_040954835.1. NCBI lineage: Eukaryota > Metazoa > Chordata > Actinopteri > Semionotiformes > Lepisosteidae > Lepisosteus > Lepisosteus oculatus. The sequence goes on from NC_090699.1 coordinate 37,834,106, forward strand.
TTTCCATTTTAAATTCCAGAGTACTACATGGTGGAATAAGACGGAGCATTGCTTGTTCAACAAATCTCCAGCGTATGTCCGTTCCAGGTGCTAACATTTCAGCAAATCTCACAGTAAACTGACATTCAGGGTTTGCACTGTATATAATATAGTCCGAATGGAAAAACAAAATCCTTATATTTATTTGCTATTTTTTGCTTGAATTTTATGAAAAGAATCTGTCTGGCTCAGACCCAGAAGATCATAAAATGGATAGTACCATTTACAGTATATGTACACAAATATAGTTAAATATTCACTGTTTAGGTTGAGACAAATGTTCATAGAGGCTAACTAGAGTGTCTACTCCATTTGGTACACAGCAGATTTAGAAGATTGAAGGACTGTTTGAATACATTTGCTTTACTTGAAACCCAGTATGAGTAAAGAATTGTCAATCTATGGTAGGGCTCTAACATATGGTCATCCAGGGTGGAGAATGGAGATTAAAACCCTAACAATGGTTTATAGCACATGGTTTAGTAACTTTTTATAAAGATTACTACTGAGAGGAGGCAATCTAACCCATCTTACTCCTGATCGCTACTCCTGATTGCTACTAGGAAATTCTGTTAATAAAGCCCCATCCCTGTATGATTGCTATAGTATATGCCAATTAAGGGTCGCTATCAACCAGTGACAAAAGCCCAGATATCAATTAACTATTTCTAGGCTAGAGACCAAGTTTGAACTTACTTAAAGCCATTTTTTGAAGAAACTCAGATTCATCTTAACATTCCTCTGTAATTTCATCAACACATTTCATCTATGGCTTTTTGTATAAAGACGCATCTATTACTTGTAGTTCACTTTGCCCCTGGTGCTCATTTCCGCTTGCATCCTGGTGTCAGAACATACTGATTAGGTTGCCTGAGTGAAACTGGGAACATCCATCTGCTTTAAATCATCGCAGCAGTGAGCAGACATTGAGGTAAAGCATGACAAATTGGGCAGGAAAAAGGGAAAACCAGGTATCATTCAATCATTTATCTAGCAGCTCATTTGTTTCTCTACTCATTGATTTATTCAGGAAACCAGAAACTAACCAAATGGAAACACTGTAGTTCACATGGAATGCATTCAGATGTCTTTTCAGTTTGCGGGGGAATCAAAACTCACTTTGGCTTTGCAGGTGTAAGGAGCCATGCCAATCTGGACAAAAACAAGCAAGCAAATGAGAGCGGCTAAGCCAATCCTAACCGATGTGTTAATGAGCATGAGTCCTTTTCCAACTATTGAATGCCCAAGGCCCTGTACTTATTCAATGGGAAACTTGTGCCTTAAAGGCTACTAATGTCCCTAAGCAATGATGCTTTTTATATTAAATGCAATCACATATCAATACAAAACTATTTTTTGTGGGAACACTGGCCTGTAACAAACACATCAAATCTGACAAATTCTCATATGACTTAAAAACAAACATTGCATAGTAATTTACTGTAATCTGTATAGCATTTTGCATATGCCAAATATTACTGCATGTACAGTACAACACTTGAAATATTGGTCCTATATTTTGCTCTTTTGTGTTGGTTATTTTATATGGATTCTCTATTATTTTGTATTGTTGTGAATATTTATTTATATTTATATAATACTGTATGTTAAAAACACAATTCCAAATAAAGCTTAAAATTTTCAAGTTTAAAGAAAATAAGAAAAAGAAATGGCATGGTTCACATATTCATGGTTCAAGCTTTCAGGCGAGGTGACCTTATGCAATTGATCCACACCTTGTGTGTGCATCTTTAGTTCAATCAATTGATCATTACTGAACTACAGTAAGTCAATTGAGAAATATTTCTCACTGATAATGATCACCTGGCTCAGGGTTTCACAAAACTGCTGCAGATTAACAAAACATTTCTCCTTCAAATAAGCTGAATGAGATACTTGGATCCTTTAGATCTTAACTACACAATGGGATAGATGGGTCAAATGGCATCCTATTGTTTACTAAGAAAAATGCAGGATTTAACATAAAATATCATAAGCCCACAGATGTAAAACTGTTTATATTAATATAAAATGGTGATGGAGCTTACACTGCAGAAAAGGACAATCCTAAAAAGTCAGCGTGTCCTAATCCTAAAAAGTCAGGGAAGATTTTACATTTTAATCTTCCCTTCAAATGAATGAATACAAATAACCAATGGTGTCCTCTCTAAGTTTATCATCTAAGTCTTGTTTAAAAGATTTAAACTGCAGTAGAGAAGTCTGTTTGATGTCATTATTTCTACAATCAAGATTTGTTTACAAATATTAATCTAAAGAATGCTATGATATTACTAATGTAATTAGCAATAAGTTACCCATTTCTATTACTCTCAAAAGCCCAAACAGAATGATCCTGAGATGTGCAATTGAAGTCAAGATTTTGAGGAAAGGCACTGTCATGGCATGGAAGTATTTAACATCCATGAAACCAAATAGTTTAAGTGGCAGGAGATGGAGTGAAGATTTCAGATTATTTAAATGCTAATCAGCCCCATCAGAAAAATATCTTGTTAAGGCAATCTACTACCAGAAAAAAATAGCAGATTGAAAACATCATTACATTACCTAAAAAAGACAGAGAATGTAATCTTGTATTCAATGTAAGATTTTCTTTTTCTGATTTAATCTTAGAATGAAGAGCAAGATGAAAGCACGATGAAAGAATGCTTTTATTTTGCAACCCTTGGTCTTCCAAAACACTTGGGCAAAAAAATACTATAGCAGGAATTTGGTAAAAATTATATTTTATATATTTTGTATTTATTATAACAGTTTATATAAGGTAAATATGACCCCCACTAATACAATTAAATAGCTTAAGCTCAACAGAATAAAATTTTAGATACCACTTTCTTTAGATGTTTAAATAAAAACAGTCTCTTCTCACAATCAAACACAGGGAATTTTGTCTCTACAAAGAATTCTGACTCTCAGGGGTTATTCTCTCTGAGTTGCACTTCTCTAAAGATGTAAGCATCCTATGATTGCAAAATAAAGCCATTATAAGGACTAGATAGTAAACCAGACCAGACTCTCTCAAATCATTAGCATTCAATTGAACTTCTCAAAGGACTGGACTGCCACCAAACTTGTAGGGTGATATATACACATCTTTATTCCTGTGCAAAACATGTTTTTTTTTTCAATTGAGACTATATGTTCTAAACATTGTTGGTAAACCAACAGGTGGCACTCTTCCATGCTGGCTCGGCTCATTGTGTTCATCCAATAACACAAGAACAGCAGAAAGGGCAGCGGCTGGAGTACGTTTGGGGAAAACAATTATCTACGACAATATTTCATCAGAACCCTTTCACAACTCACTTACTGTTATTTGAACCCAGTATTCTTCTTGTCACCTGTTATAAATCATAATAATAGGGCTTAGCTTTTTATGCTTTGTATATATGTTTTTATTGTAATCAAAAACAATAAAAAGCATTTGTGTACTATATTTAATTGCTTCAACCTACATCTGTTCTCACAGACTGTGTAAAACTGTAATAACACACTGATTTTGTAGTTCGATGTTTTATAAGACAAATAAATATTTTATTAGTACATATCAAAGCAACATAACTGTGGTTTGTATTTCATGAGGCATAACACTACTATGTGTGAGAAATATAATAAGATGATATTACATAAATCTCACCGTGGAACTTTTCAATGTCTCTTACAAGACATTGGCCTTAATTACATTACTACAGTATACAGTATGTATGAGTATACTGCTCTCTTCCTGATGCATTATACAGTACATATTTGAATATTAGATTTATATAACTTTTTTCTTTTAAGTAGTGATTAATATCATCATCACAAATATTGGTTTCTGTGACAGGACTTCAGGTTCAGACATGATGACAGCTCTTTTTTTCTGAACAACATTCCTCAGAATGTTGGATGATCTGCCATCATTAGTCACCTGACTAGTAGGTGTAAAACAGTTGATTGAATGACAATGATTGAAAGCAGGAAACAGGAAGCAGAGACTTTAAGAGTCAGTCATTAACTGCTGTTCTTAGAAAGAGGCCATAACCTTTATTATGCAAACTGTACCTGAGGAAGGAAGGGAAGGAAGCATTGGGTTGAGCAAGTGGCAGGTGGAACTGAGAGCTTTGAGGTTCAGAGAGAAACTTTGTAGTGGAGCTAGTAAGGAACTAAGCTTCCTGGCTGAGTTATTAGAGAGGGCTCACAAAGCCCAGCTAGAAGCTCAAAGAGGAGTTTAGGATTATAATTAAATTTAACACTTAGTTATTTTGATTTGCACTACAGTATAAATAAAACAGCACTTTTTACCCAGCCATTGTTTAAAGTTAACCATATCTGGGTAAATAGTTTCACAAAGTCTACCTGCTTATAAATGATCCAAGATCATCAAGGTCATGTGCATTGTGATCTTGAAATAAAAGCTTTGTTTTTTCAAAATTATGTAATAATTATTTCATGATCTTCAACTAATAAGTGAGACTAAAAAATCATAGGATATACTCAATGAGTCATTGTACTTTTCCTTCTGAGCTACTGTACATTTTCCAAATCAACGCCACAGTACTGTACTGTGATGTAGGATGTGCAGCCATTCAGATAAGACAGTAATAGGGTGTTAAACATCAAATTTTATCATGGTTTTACACAATAAGGCTAAACCATCCCTTATTTCATTTGGTAAAGTAATATCTCACTTCTCACTTCTCCATCTGATCTGCCGTGTAGTGGGTTTTCTGGCAAATAATGCCACCCAGGTGGTTGCGGCACTTCACTTTTGGATAAAGTGGGTCCCCTCATATACAGTATGTGAAGCACTTTGGTATCCTTTGGGATCACATTATACAAATGCATGCAATTATTATTATTCCAAAGCTGCGTTTTAAGTGAAAAAAAGGCATTTCTCATTTTTAACACTAATGCTGTCCCTTGGTAGACACTCACGTTTTACAATTACTCAAATTTAGCTCCAGAGCTAGAAGTTCTTGAAACAAAAACAGGTTAGTGTCTTGATCTTTTCCTGTTACCCTCAATTATATAACATACAGTAGTTGCAAAACCACGTGCATGGACCAAGCACCTTCTTTTTTAGTGTTTCATTTTAGAATATCAAAGAGCACTTTTCTCCTGCATTAAGGAAAAACAAAATAATCTTTAGTAAAGCACTTCACAGCAATATTGATTCCTGCTAGCTCTACAATTCAGTCTCCATTTACATTTACAATGTATTATGAAAGAGATTGATTTTTTTCCTGTATCTGATGTTTCAAAAAAGGTTTCCTTCAACATCATAGCATACTGTAGCTGAGGTTTAATATCAGTTTCCAGAGGCCAGACAATCTCGGTTAAAGTCCCATTCTTCACTGTTAGCTTAAGATATTAACCTGTTTCTGTTTTTCTGGCTTCCCACTTCCAGCATACTGCATATAATTTTTTATAGATTTGCATGTAAGGTACAGTACCACCTTTCTGATAGAAAGATTTGTATTCAGTAAAACAGGAATATAAAACAAATTAACATGTCTCTAGAAATGTTGTGGGATATGTGATATATAATGAAGGTGACATTTCAGAATAGTTTTAACTTGTAACTCTTTAGCTTAGAAATATAATCTACAAACAATCAATTAATACATTATTATTACATGTACAGATGCAGACAGTCAGAACACACTGTATTTCTCCCAAATGCGTTACCTATAATGGGGCGTGTTGTGTTATGCAATTCACTGGCCAAAGACGATCGATAGATGGCACTTGTGGTGTGTTCGATGTTAGTGAAATGATTGCTTCATTTAAACTGTTTTTCTACTGTGTATGTTTAAATTAATTTAAAATTGAATATTAATATGGAATATTGCAAATAAAGGAATATTTTGGTAACTGAAATAAAAACAGAAGTATAATGTAATATATACAGTACTTAGTGGACCTAATGTAACGCATATTTCAGTAACACATTTTTAAATTTTGATTTATGAAAAATATATTTCATACATACTGTATTAAAGTAGCTTTAAAGCTATACTGTTTCATATGTAATATATACTGTACCTTATGCACATACTGTACTGTACAGTAGGTGATAGTGGTAGCTAAATATAACAACAAAGTACACAACAGTACCCCCACCTTCTTCATAAACATTTCATGCATCAAGGTCTTTAACTTGGACCGTAATTTACATTGGTTATTTTGGAACCGTTTTGATGTACTTGGTCTAGCTATACTGTATAAAGTTAATAAACTTGATAAAAACCTATCATATTTTATCAGTTTCTATGAAAGCATTATAAGAAGATTGTACTTACTGTTACTATTGTTATATAAAAAGTTGTAGTACTGATTTAATACCACATGATAGGAGATATTACTCTAGAATCATGTAACTAAAGAAAAAAATATCACTTGTGGATATTTTGGAAATACTATTTTAACATTCATTTGAACAACTCTATTAATATTAACTCTATTAATAATCCCTAAAGCATTATACTGTATATAGATTATGGGTTAAAAGTTCAATTTACAAATTCTTTCTAACCTATATATATTAAGATATATTTAATACTAACAAATAACCTCTAATAATTATTATTACTGATAAATAAATAATGTTTAACAATCTATTAACAAAAGTGATAAAACACAGTGGCACCCACTTGAGGAAAATGTATGAAATCACCTGACTTTTTAACAACTGATTCAGGGATGTTTTGGTGTTTTTTAAATTCATAACAGGTTTACAAACATTTCAACAGTGCATTCATTTCAGTGTTATTCATGCAGGGATGTCATTGTTCACCTGTACTATGCACATTCCATCCCTTGAAAAACAATGCAGTAAACACTTGCATTTAAACTTGGGATGGGGAATGCTGGAATGCCACAGCACTAATTTGCATGCAATCTTGATATCCACCCAGCAGTCACCTACAGTATCAACTTGGTAGGACAACTGGAACCCCATGTCAGCACAGGAAGACAGGAATATAGTAGTCTTCCACACCTCAACAGGTTAGAATCTGCCAGAACTACAGCAAATGCTGTCATTGTGAACTGACAATTAGCAATTAGTGACTGAACAGTTCGAAGACATCTGGCAGACTCAGTTTTTCAGTACTGAAAATCTGTCAATGTCAAGGAATGACGGTTCACCACCATCATTTGTGATATTCACCACCAGGAATGATGGTGTGGCGCTACCATCAACACTCACTCATTCGCAATCAGAATCTCTTATTGCAGAGGGAAATCTTACTACACAATGCAATGTGGATAACATCGTATGGCCAGTCTTCCTTCAATGGTTGATGCAAACTCATGGATACAGACACGTCATGTTCCACAATTGTACACATTGCACATAACCAGAGTTACAAAATGTTCAAATGTTGGATTGTATTCCAAGATTACCAGATATGAACATGATTTAATACTAAAGAAACCTATTAGGTTGTTGTATTGACAGCAATATCTTGACCTACTGTATAGATAGAATGGTTGCAGGATCATAGGACATTTCTCCTACATCCTACATGAGATGTTTCTGTGACATGAGTGGTTTTATGGTATCTGCTACTGTATGTCACAGCCAATCCATTCAGTGAGGACTGATATTATTTCTTCTGGTAATTGCATTTATGAACACACCCAAAAGCAATGCATTAGCCATTTGAACCACCTTGGAGTCATAAAAAGGATTTAATTCACATAACTGCATTTTTATTGCCTTGTAAAATATATTTTACTTATAACCAGTGGGAAGTTAAAAAATACAGCTAGAAAGTATAAGGAGGGGCAGTAAAAGTCTTCTTTATTTCCAAGGGTAGTTGCCTAAGGGGAAACACATCTTGCCATATTGTTTTTTATATCTTATTTATGTTCAGTTACTGCTCTGCATTGATAATTACTACCCTCAGCAGCTTTGCGACACAGAAAATTCCCACACACCAATTTGATGAACATTTTTAGTGTTCTCTGTAAAAAGCCATTTTCTGAGAAGAAGTCATTAAACCTGCTCAGTGTGCATGTATTTCTGTCACTGGAAATTCTTAGTTTGTAGTTTAAAAGGTAAATTTGAATAATGATAAAAACAAAAGAAGAAATCATAAATATAAAGCAATTCCAAGGTGTTGAGAATATGTAATTTTAAATATAACCTTTTTTTTTGCAAAACTGATTATCTGAGTAAACTGGCGTAACATAAGTCTTTTAATGGCAGATATACAATGGTAGCCTATTGATTTCCAGATAAGAACATCAAACACACATAAAGATTCTATTACAGCATTAAATACTGTGTCATTTTTATAAATACAAAGAACAGGACTGCTTTGTATAGCTGCACTGACATAAAAATAACTAGGATGGGCCGCTATAAGAATGGGATCTCATCAGATGTTATAAATTCAAAAAGTCATTTACAGCATTACCAGGGGGTAAGATTGGGATCCTCCAGGTTTTTCTCCTTTACTAGTAAAAACTACAACGCCTATAACCTCCCTTCACATACCTGTGCAGTGACATCAGTGAGGGACATAAGTCTCCTCTAGTACTTAATTTGTAAATCGCAATGTGATGGAGATCAATGTGAACGGGAGAGAGTATTGTACAAGGAGCAAAGTAGATACTGGCACATGGTTAAGCACTAAACCATGATGTGCACAACAATAATGTAACAGACTATCACCATATCGTCAAGCCATCACTTTTGGTAACATGCTAATAACGTAACTAAAAATATTTAATCAAAAATATATAATCACATGGTGTTAATCCTATCATATACTCAAATATGTTGCAAAGACAAGACATGCTTCTTTCTCTTTAATTCACTATGGTTCTTTGGTGTGATGAAATTCAAATGGTTCAGTAGTTCAAGCAGTCAGAAGCTCCTGAGTTTTGCCATCCAGTTTTATGCCCTCCACTTATTGATACATCCCTCTCCTGATTTGGCAGAGCCATGTTTTTATCTAGAGCATCATTATTAGTGGCAACCAAATCAGTAGAACAGCTTATACTGTATCTGTCTGCTGCTCAGGGCTTCCTTCATTTCTACACTGTTTCATAGAGGTTCAGATTAATCACAAAATGAGTATGAAAATGAGTTTATTTGTTTTGGCGATTTTTTAAAGAACGAGGATGCAAATTCATATCCATAAATGGGTAGCTTAAATAATTTTTTGTCATACAGTTAGTCTGCCGCTCCTCCTATGGTAGAGCATGTACTTATGCTGCAAACTCTGTACATGTAAAAAATTGCAAAGCTTCGAGTTCTTGAAGTTTTCACACTTCCAGTCCATTGTATAGGTATTTTTAAACTGAAATGTGAATGTTCAATTTTTCATGTCTTGAGGAGGTGCCAGAGCTGTGCTTAGAAAGTGCTATGGAGCTGACCTCCACTGAGTTCCAGCAAAACACAAGTTCAGTTCTCCTCTCCAATCAGCACAGGACCTCTTTTGTATTGCTGCAAACCCTGTAGCAGATGAATAGTGATGAATATTGATTGAATGTATCGATGGGTTGGATGAACCAGTGCGTACAAGTGCCTTAACTGTGAGCCAAGATGTAACTGATGATTTCAAGTAAGGTGGGTAGAAAATAAAAAGATGGCACAACGAAATCTAAAACAGCAAAAAAATAATATCTGTTATAAATCCATTTTTATCCATTTTCTAAGCACTTCATCCAATTCAGGCTATCCTATCCTGGACCTGAAAGGACACATTCTATGTTCTCATATTGACAAATTGTGTCATATAATAGGCATCTATCAGGTAAAATCAAGGTCCTTGTCTAAGCCTGTACCTTCTAAGAACATAAATAAGCCAAAACATTTAACCAGGCTAGAAAACCAAAATAAATGTACCTCTATGGGGAAAGGTGTGAAACGCTGATTTAAAACTATAGTGACATGATAAAAAAGCATGCATGTAAGATAAAGATTTTTTTGTTGGTAAAATATTTATTGATGGATTTACTGTTGGTTTTTTTAGCGTTCTGTGAAGATCTCTAACAATCAAAGCTCCTTTACAATTTCATTAATTTTTCATTGGACTATTTTTTTAATTAATGGTTTTATCATTTAAAAAAAAACATTTGAAAGGCATCACTTCCTTCATTTCCATCAAGGGTAAGAAAGTGACTATATGGATATTACACGGGTTTGCGAACGTGGATTTGCAAAGGGTTCTGAGGGAGGTGCGTGTCAGTGGGATTTCAACCAAGTGCAAACATAGGCTATAATTTGTTGTACTTGTTACTGATCACCATTACTTATAAATGTTATGGCCTGATTATTAGATATACATCCATAAGTACTTTATCCAGTATTGGGTCTACCGCAGTTAGATAAACATATTGACATATTATTTGCCATGTTTTGTGTTATTTATTTTTACACAGGGCCGATTCTGGTGAGTTTGCTGCTGTACTAGGCTTTAAGATTCTCTCCTGTGGGTCTGAATGCAGCTCCATCCGAACCAAAGTTCTAGCTGATTAGCAGAAGTTTGTCCAAGTGAGTATCTCTTATCTCCTTATTTATAAATATCCTTCTTTTTCTCTGTATTTCATTATGCTTTTCTCCATCCAATGTGATGGTAGGAAGAAAGAAACTTAGCACTTCTTGGTGGCAGCTACTGGGTAGTGTAAACACAGGTAGAGCCTTTAGGTTTTTGGACATGTATCAAATCAGCAATCATATAACCTATAGTTAATAAAGACCTCTACTTTTACTCAAGTGCAACTACTGATTTGCTGGCATATTCCCACTGGCACATATTGTACAGTATTTGTGTAATATGAATAGCTAAATGGGCACAACATTAGTTAGAAATGAGCAATCATAATGTGTATACAGTATACATTTAGATGTATAGGTGATCCCAGTTGTGTGTATCTATAGGTAAACATTTTTAAAAAATGTTATTCCATTTCAGTTCAGTACATGGCACTATATACAGTATAGTGTATAGTACGAGTGCATATACAGTATGGGTATACTGTATGTACTTGTGTACTGTATACGGTGTGTAATGTCATTACTGTAAATTATATTGGAATCTTAAAGGTTTCATAAATTTGTGCTGTATCTTTTTTAATTATTTATTTTGACCCGTCCCATTTCTGTTTTTCTTTTACTTACAATCACACAGCGTCAACTGGTTAATGGTGTACAGACAGCAGTCTGCCTTCATACCTTCAAACACTTAACAGGTAATTTATGTCTCCATACAGTATATTGTTCATGTTTACTTGGGTTACTGTTTTGTCTTACTAGTTGAATATTTTTAAGTAAATTGCAGAAATCACGCATGTTCTCTGCAAAATGGTAATAACCAAACCCTGCTGTTTGTTGTGTGGATGAGTGGTATAACCAGGAAGAGTGAGAGTGAAGATTTAGACAGTGGTGTCAACTGTGGGATCTGTCAAAGCTGAGTAGAACCCATTGTTTTTCCTTCTCTTTTTCCTTTGATATGTCTTAATTAACAACTGTGCGGGAAAGCTGTTTTTTTTTTATTAATTTACTTCCTTTAAAATATGATGCTTGCTAAGGCAGCTACTGTAAATCTGGTGACATCTGAGTCAACATTAAAAGCTGGAATGCGATGGGCTTTGTACCAATTAGCAAAATGTTAAAAAGTTCTATCCCCTCCCAGAAGGTGAGAGTGGGAGCTCTGTTTTGTGCAACAAATCTGTGCATATTTTTCTTTATTTCCACATCCGTGGGGATGGATGTTGCTTGCGTTTCATTGTAATTTTTCCAGCAAAGCCATAGGTATAGCAATGCTGATCAAGAGATCCATTACTTTTGTCCTTTTTCATATTATGGTGAAAAGTATACCCAAATGGTCATCATAACATAAGTGACGAATTATTATACCCCACTGTTTTTTGTTTACAGTATGTAAATGCAACAAAGTGGGATATGATGGTGAATTCCTAAAGGTATTTTCTCTCTTGCCTAGGGTGAGCTTTTAACTCTGCCCTAAACTATGTTTAGATCTTAATTCAAGTCTGGAAGAGGCGTTAGTGGGGCCAGCAGGGGGCGCTAACCCTGCGGCTCATGTGGGTCCTAATGCCCCAGTGTAGTGACGGGGACACTATACTGTAAACAGGTGCCATCCTTCGGATGAGATGTAAAACCGATGTTCTGACTCTCTGTGGTCATTAAAAATCCCAGGGCGTTTCTCAAAAAGAGTAGGGGTGTACCCCGGCGTCGTGGCCACATTTCCCATCGGCCTTTATCAATCATGGCCTCCTAACAATCCCCATCTATAAATTGGCTTAATTACTCTGCTCTCCTCCCCACTGATATCTGATGTGTGGTGAGCGTTCTGGCGCACTATGGCTGCCGTCGCATCATCCAGGTGGATGCTGCACATTGGTGGTGGTGGAGGGGAGTCCCCATTACCTGTAAAGCGCTTTGAGTGGAGTGTCCAGAAAAGCGCTATATAAATGTAAGCAATTATTATTATTATTATTATTATTATTAAGTCTGCCATCAAAGTCATTTGTAACTATCTGTACTTAAATGCTTACTTAAAGGTTTCAGAACCATAGCTTTAAATATGAACATAGACATAAATAGGAACAGTTTATTTTCTCATTCAAAAGGATATCATTTTCTCCTTTTCAATTGGCTGTATAACTTCAAACATTTTCTAAAATTGACTATATTTTACTCTGAGCAAATTACCATCCTCCATTCCATGCTTATATAGTACAGTGATATCTGACCAAGTCCCCTTCATCATGGTGTTCTCTGAGAGAGCTCCTGCTCAGGCCGTTTTGACCAACTGTTTCTGCCAACTACTCATTGTTAACTTTTTAATCAAAATAACTGTCTCTTTAAACAAGTATATCTTGACATCTCAGGGATCTTGTCAATCACATTATAGGAAAAATAAAAAATTTACCTTCATGGTCAAATTATATAGATCTTTGAGTGCTAATACCATAAAGGTAGCATACCAGTTATGCCCCAGAATTAACTGCCCTTATATGGTTGCTCAGATCCCGATCTATGTAAAAAACAATTTGCTCTATAGTAATTATGTAGTCTCCTGTCCCTAAAACAGGATGAGTAGGTGGTAAATACTGTAGATCCTATTACACATTTCTGTGACAAAGCAAGTAAATAGACAGCTTCATCCTTCTACTGTTACCCATAGCATTGATGAAATTTCAACTGAATCAAGTGTGGTTACTGTCAGCCAAAAGCAGATTTAACATTTATCTGTTTAAATCATTTTGTCCCTCTATTTTTGTGATTTGCTCAAATGTGTTGTATTATTATTTAAGGCTTTATTTTAAATTCTAAATATCTTTGGTGGAAATTCACAGCCCAAGACCAGCCTGGAAGGATCACTTCATTGGTGAGATAAGGGCAAAGCAACAATGCAACCAGGGGAGGACACATTTCCCATTAAGGTTTTTGTATAGTTTTTTTTTGAATATTTTAAAAATGTTTTAGATCTCTCCTTTATTGAGCTGTATGTTTATGTCTTATTATTTTTCATCTTCTTGCCCATTCAGAGCCTCAATACCTCTGTTTTTAAAAGAAACAAAAACCTGCACATTCTAATTTGCATTGTCTTACCCAGTTATTTTTCGTTTGTTGGAATTAATAAAATGTATCATATCCATGTTGACTTTTAAGTCCTGTCAAAAGAATAGCTATTACTAATTTTTGCTTTTATTTCCAGTCAAATAATGTTTACAGTATTTTGTGTTGCTATAGAGCCAGAGAATAGAGAAAATATATCAATCTCTATATTCATTATAGAGAGAATATACAGAATATACAGATTTTCACTCTTCAGTGTGCCTATATATAGAAGAAAACTCTTCCAAAGACTCCTCTGTGTCTGCTATACAGTATGTGCCCCCTCTTCCAGGTTATGATGACAAAATGTATAAGAAATAGATACTGTACAGTATATCAAAACAATACATTGTTTAGAGATATTGACAATATATTTATCTTTCTTTGATCAAATATAATTAAAGGATACATGTATCAAATACAATAGAAATTTTGGATTACCTGGAACACACTTCATTTGTATTTCACTTGTTTTGCATTTGCTTCTATGTTGCAGTAAAGTATTTTTATCAACAGTATACAGTATGTCACCACATTTGAAACTCATGATGACTTGGTGAAAATCGAAAAATTACTAAACCCACTTAATTTGCTGAGCAGGTCTACACTGAAGAAGGAATTAACAGGCTTCCCCATTATTTTTTTAAGTAGACAAAGACATGCATCATGTAACATAATATAAATTCATAAACATGAATTTATTTCAGATTAACATACAGTATAGTACGGCACCTCATATTCTGGAGCAGGCCCCAATCATTTCTGCCTCCTGTGCACATTTTCTTTAGATGTAGATACAGTAATACATTTGATTATCTGAAACAGGCTATACCAAGTTATCCGATAACACTTTTTCTAGAACTCTAATTCTACCATCAATATGATCTGTACACGCATACACGCGTTAACAGTACATCAGTGGCAGGGTACATCAGGGTTTCCCATCGTCAGCAAGATTTATCTTTCATTTGATTCACTGACATAGGATATTAGACAGAATTCCACTGTAGAGGAAAGGCTTACTAAAGTACAGGAATTAAATTTGCTGCTCCCTTGCCAGTCCATTTCTTCTTCATCTCAGTTTACAATCAAGGTGTTTTTCTAGCTGATAGTGTCCTGATAAGGAACAACTTCCAAGGCTGAGACACATCAACCACCCTAACAAATGGTCATCTCTGGCACCTTAAAGTCTGGGAGATTCTGGGAGAGTCTCATCCCAAGTTTGTTTACAACTCTAAGGTCAGAGTGCATTGTTATTTATCATCAGCCAATCAGGAACTGGTAGGGCAGGTTAACCCCACGTGGGTCTCGGATGCCCACGAAACTTTCAACCAATTAATGACCGTAGTTCCTCCTGGTAAAACAGGCAGCGCAGGGCTTCCTCAGGGCTCCTCCTGGACATCCTCAGACTCAGCCCAGATGTCACCAGCGCGTAACCAAAGGATCCATCCAAGGTTAGCCCTCGTGAACCCACCACGAACGCTCACCTGATCAACAAGTGAACTACGGTCGGAACTGTGGACAGCTGAATATCAATATTCAGGACTCGCGCTACATCAGGAATGAACCGGTCTTCTTCCTGTCTAAAGAGTGTGACCTGCTTGGACCCGCGGTCACTTTTCTCCTGTGCAGAAAACTCTGCTAGTAAGCCAGAACTAACTAGCCAGTCTTCAGAGAGCCCACTGCTAGAGCATCGCAGCAGGAATCTCTCCCACAACGTCGCAAGCCGCAACAGCACTGCCTGGCACCAAGCCAGAGATCGCCGATTGGACACAGCAACAGCCTGCCACTGCTTCTTTGTGCCCGTGAGGGATCTGAATCCACACAGATTGGATGAGTATTTAACATTCTCCATTACAGCTCAAGAATTCAATTGTTACCTCAACCTGAGTTGATATCAATTTAATTCCTATGAGTGATGTAGCTGTTGAGTATCTAGTGTGGAAGTTGTAATCCAAGTTCATTTACGAAATGGTCTAAATGAATGATATACTGAACGTATGTCCCTCTTGGTATTTGTAACGCTTTGTGATTGAATATATACCTTTTGTATTCTGATAACCCTCACGATAATATCTGTTATGTTTATATGCACATTTTATGTATTAATAAATGTATTCTTGTGTATTAGTGTCCATGTGTGTGCGTTGTTTGAGTTATCCTGCAAGGTTGATTCTAATAGCCATCAAAGAATCATTTTGTGACTTACTGCTACAATTAATAATTGTCCCAGTAAATGCACAAAACCCCTACATTTATTGGTGCCTCGTGAGAGGATGCCTGCACCACCATTACTGCCCTTGATGTCCAGCTATCTCACTTTCCGCTGATGACATTCTCCTACTTCTCTCTCATATTTCTTTGTCAGTTTCAAACATCAAAACAATGAGGGCAAGTATTATTGTACTGCACCCTTCTATATAGGGCCTCTCTGTTTTATGTTTCACAATACATGCATCCCTATGTGTAATTGTTTATTTTAACACTGTCCTACTAGAAGCCTTTTGGTTGCTGTTTAGGCCATGATTGCACTACGCGTTATTACTGACGAATCCTCAAATGAGAACATCACCTTTTAGGGTTTCAAGAGAGGTGAAAAATAAGGGGCCAAAAGGAAGGACATGGCAGATATTCAAAATACAGTCTGTTCAATGTTACAATAAAGAACCTTGTAGTCTTGCACTGCCGTGCTACAATAGAATACTTTGCCCCATCTGAAGCTCTTTAAATCAGACACTAAACAATTACATTTCCTCCAAATCATCTTGTCCAATACATGGCCTAATCTATGATCTTAGCAGGAACGTCCACATGGGACACCACAGAAATCACCCAGTAAGAGGTTACCATTCAACTGATAAGACAAGAATTACTTTTTTGTGTGCACTACATTACTTACAAGTCAAAAAGCAATCATGATACAGTATTTGAAAGGTAGTGAAGATAAAGCAGAGTAAGCAAGCCAGAATTCCATTTCAAACAAGATGTTACATTTTTAATTCTTCTTAGGGTACTGATAAACTCTTTAATGGAAGGATTTCAGAATGAAAAATGGATATGCATTATTGCAGATGTAAGTATAATTTCACTCCCTTTAAAGTATACAGTATATGGCTTTCCATAATGAAACTGTTTTTGTATTCCATAAACTGTCCCATAAGGAAACTTCAGGCATGTGATGGATAAGTTGTTTTTCTCCTGATGAGATTTATAATCTCTGTATTAGCATTCATGAATTCTATGAAAAGCATGGTGGGGAAGAAGATTTAAAAGCTAGTTTATAAATTTTAGGAGAGTGGCTTATACATCTGCCAGGGATTCCATAAAATACCTTCCTGAGACTTGTCATGTGGGCTGGGTGGTAAGGGACATGTTTTACTTAGTTTGGCAGGTCGTCAACTACACATACAGTCTAAATGCAAAAGGATAAAATGCTTTAGTTAAAAGCCCCAATGAGTGTTCAGGGATCTCTTAACTGCTGTCGAGTTTCATAATGACATAGAAATTCTCACAGCACAAGCCTGTGTGCTGATGATGCTCAGAGGCTCTCAAAGTTCATGTTAGTTAGTGGCAGTGTGAGTTTTCACACAAAAAAACACACATTTGCAAAATGATTATCTAAGGTGTTTTGTCCATGTCTTATATATTTCCTATGGGATAGAAAGCTTAAAACTGATATCAAGTGAGCAATTCACTGCCAATGCATAAATCCCAACATTAAGTATACAGTAGTAATTATTAAAGAGCTTATATTCAGATGGGAAAACTGTTAACCTCAAAAAGAGCTACTTAGGATATTGAGATATACTATAATCCCCACCCCCTTACATACAATGTAATTAATTTCAAGGTAAATGTCTAGAAGGGGAAAGCCACAAAGCTGCTGCTCTCCAATTATAAGTTTTGGCAAGGATGTTAGTAACTATGACCATAAAGCTGATGCTTCTCCCATTAACTTCTAACTTATGGATATTGTGGCACTTCTCCAAAGATGACTTGAACCCAGCCATTATGATTGTCAAGGTCGTATCTGATGAAAACATGATGAACCAGCAGTTTATCTTTCAACTTTTTTTTCTCCTGGTGAGTACTTATTGAACAGTAAGAGCTGTGAGCTTTTAATTACAACAAGAACTGAGGAGGTAATTGAATGTTAAGGAACCCTAATTTCATGTAACAGCAAATCAAGATGTTGCTTATGTAAATTCTGAAGTCCCATCAGGGACTCTGTCATTCTCGGAGATGCCAATGTCATACTGGCTGTACAGCAGAACAAATTTGAAGTGAGGGAACTTGATAAAAACAGCAGAAGAGACTGCTTTGGAGAGTAATATATAAATACAGCTGGATAATAAATCTTCCAACAGACTAAGCACAAGAAACAAGGCAATGAGCAAATCCCCTTTGTAACTTTTAAACTCATGTATAATGAATGAGGTAAACAATGAAGCTTATTTACAGAAAAGGCACCAATTTAAATATTTCCTCGGATAATGTTTTTTGTTGGTGGTGCTGTGTTCCTTTTTTATTGTCCAATTGACCAGCATAGGCAGCAACGTCAAACTGGAACTGGACTTGAAGCACATTTCTGAAAACACAAAGTTGAACATTTAGGATTCTTATCTAAACCTATAAAATTAAAATGTATTAAACATTAACATACAGATGCAGCCATTCAAAGTGTGCGGTACAGACACGTACCGGAGGTAATTGGCTACGGTTGTCGCGCATCGTGACGCAAGATGACGCGGGGTACCGCGGTACGTGCTTGGTTGACCGACAGGGGCACTCGTGGTCCGTTGGTCTGTCGTAGAAAGATTTACAGTAAACTATTTTACTGTGCCTGTTGTAGTATTGAATATTCATATAGAATTTTACCACTGAAGGGAAATCTTAGTAGCTGAGCATAAAAAGAGTAGGAGCATACTGCAACGCGTGTGAAGGCCATAAACAATATTAATTTTGGAACATAAACATACAGTATATGGCTGGTCTTGGTACTTTAAAGAAAAAATACACACCAGTATTCCATTTCTCCATTTAAAAAGATGCCACTTTTAAAGGTGATATTCAAAATAAAGTTTTTTATTATTGTTATAGAGAAACATGATCAGATTTTCCCTGGTTAAGAAAAAAGACGATTAAAATCTGTAATCTTTCCACTTGTATGTCATCGGAAAATACAAGAAGTTTCTGCTTTGTGTAAGGATGGTATCAAAAAGTAATCTAAGTGGTGAGAAAGCTGTGCTCCTCAAAGCGCTTTACAGGATAAAAACAATAACAGCAATAGTGTTAAGCTGGGCAAACGATTTTTTTATAGAAATACAAAATGAGATATAATGATGTGTTCTGGCTAAGACATTAACGAGTACAACCCCCCTCTCTGCGGGAGTGCTGGCTGTGACGAATTAAACCGGTTTCACAGGTATTTTCAAAGTAGAAGGGGTGAGATTTCCAGCGAAAGACACCCCCCCCCCCCCCTCCAAAGCCAAGGAAGTACAGTACTTACTAGTTAAGAAGGCTAGGCTCCTCAATGAAATTGCTTTAACATGCTAATGCGTTGGTGTAACAGTCCGGGCGTGGCAAGCTTCTAATGTGAACTCGACTCAATTGGAAGAGAATGAACATATTCAAGCCCTAAATGAATTAATAGCAAACATGGTTTACATAAAAGACATTTTTCCAAGAAAGTTTATAATTATATGATCTATAGTTGAAATCTGAGCCTAAATAAAAAGAAAAAGCATTTTCAGAGAGCAGTCACGCTGTGTTTATGTAGAAAAAGTGATTAGGTTTATGAGCAATCTAATTACTTATTCGTTTAAAACGCTATATAAAATAAGGTTTATTAATAATTTGCTGGACAGAGCGGTGAACATTATTATGGATAAGACAAAGATAATGATCCTGATCAGTTTAGAAATCTGTGTACGCTGTAAGGTTTTTACTTCTTAAACTTTTAAAATACACGTTTCGAATAGAAAGAAATCATCTTCCTGGTACAGTATGTATAGCAAATCAGCACATCTTTTTTCTCCAATCAGAGGGGTTAGACGCTCGGTTAAAAGCAAAGGAGATTGTCTGTTATAGTGGACATAAAAACAAGAGTTCGCTGGCATTATATCCTAGAAGACACAGACCGACGCCAGACCAGGAGAATGCCCGCAGCTTAAAAGAAAATGCCTGATGAACTAAGGATTGGACAGTTTCCAAGTGCTTGTATAATCGATGGAAATGTTCAAATAAATGTGCAAAAGAAATAAACAAAATAATAATTTATTTCTTTATCATATTGGCTAGCTAATGTCCTCTCTTTGCTAGTTAGTGGCTGTGTTTCTGCGTTGGGTAGCAACGGGTGACTGTTCTTAGGCGGAAGATGTAAACAGCTTAATTTTCGTGTTAAATAATTATACAGCAATCGCATATTTGGGTACCGTTTCATAAAACTTTCATGCTTAAAATGTTTAGGGGGAAATGGAAGATTGATAATGGAATGGAATGGAATGAATGATAAGTGTCGCAATTTAAATAATTTTCGTAGTTAGAAATTCTGAAATGCTATGTTAAAAGCAAGGGAGTTTTTATGTCCGTTGCAGTAAAAGAAAATGCCTGACAAAGTAGGGCTTGGACAGATTCCAAGTGCATTTTTGCAATGTACGTTGCATTGTCCATTGTGCTGCTGTAATACAGTTTAAAATAAGTCTAAACTGTATCAGCTTTATTTATGGGTTGCAATTTAGAAAAAGTCAAAAGCCGCACTCAAAATGCAATTTAGAGCTTTCTGGCAAGAGGAGACACCCAAATTAATAATGTAACATGCCACTGTTTGTGCATGAACAAAGTTATACTGTTATTTCCTTAGATACGGGATTAAAAAAAATGTTTTTGAATCCCCGGCGGAACACATTCCATAAGAATCAGCGCTTTTATATATCGCCTTTAAAGGTGGCTTCTCAAAACACTTTACAGGATAAAAACAACAATAACAGCAACAGCAACAATATTGTATTTCATTGCACTTTGAAAACCAAGTAATAACTTAACTATATGTGCAAATGTTTTATGATATGTCGCTGTTGTGAATGTCTGTGGAGTGTATCTTATTTGCATGTCTGTCCTGGCTCTCTCACTCGCCCTCCCCCCCTCTCCCCCTCAATTCAATTCAATTCAAGGTGCTTTATTAGCATGACAGATGGGTACAATCAGCGTTGGGTATTTACTTTGCTTTGAGATTCCACTTTTAAAGGTGATATTTAAAATCAAGGCTTTAACTTGCTTTAACTCCGCAAGTCTGAGTTCTCGTGTCCGTCCTATCCGAACCCAAAAGTATTACAATATGCATCTTTATAGCAGGTGGTGTACAACTTTTTAGCATAGATTACACTTTTATCAAATGTATTTAAAAAATAAAAACGATTACAATCTAATCTTTCCACGTTTGATCCTAAGATCCCAAGAAAAATAAATCTAAATCTTTAAGATACTTAAGAAGACAAAGATATCAATTTATGTTGCATTTGTCTGATTGTGAATAAAAAAACACATATATTTAAACACGCGTTTACGATTTAAATCAAAATGCGATTCAAATCAATATAAATGTTTATATTGTAACGCATAGGTGACTATTCATTTTTATTAAAATGACTTAAATTCGATCATGTTGTGATATTAAGAAATATAAATTTGGTGCAAATGAGGTTTTATTTAATCTCTGACCAAGTGAAACATTTCATTTTTTCATGGCTCCAGTGGGAATCGATCACAGACCTTGTGATGTGGAAGTCAGGAATCTAACCCACAGCGCCACCGGCAAGGTCACATGCAGAGTGCTGAAAAAGCACTACAGAAACATTATCAACAGACAATGTACACCGTGTACTATTCTTGTGTTGCGGTACATGAATATAATTATATCATTATTAATTTCTTTAGATACGTGATTCCATATTATATTCCTCTTTAATCAAGTTCTAAAAGTATGCTTGTTGACTCCAGTATCTCGTTAGTTAAAGACTTCAATGCTTAAAATGTTTAGGGAGAAATGGAATACTGGTGTGTATGTTTTCTTTAAAGTACCGAGACCAGCCATGTACTGTATGTTTAAGTTCCAAAATTAATATCGTTTATGGCCTTCACACGCGTTACAGTATGCTATTCTTTTTATGCTCAGGTACTAAGATTTCCCTTCAGTGATAAAATTCCATATAAATATTAAATACTTAAACGGGCACAGTTAAGACATTAAATATACATATACATACTGTATACAGTACAGTTTGCATACAGCAATATGTTTATGTTCCTAAATCAATCTCTTTTATGAGCATGTGAAAGGCATGGTGAAACGATTCTCAAAAATTACTGTACTTTGCATGATTGGAAACAAATGCATGATTGCGAAATGCTGTGGTGTTACTTTTACAAAGACGGTCAATGAAAAAAATAATATGTACCAGGGCAATACTTTGAGTTTACAGCTTGTCCAAGGTCATTCATTATTAATACTATTAGTAATATCCCCGTTAAAGACTTTGATGGCAACAGCTCAAACATGAGCGGTTGAGCTTTATTAGCTCCACCTTGCGGAAATTCCGGATGATATTATTTTGCTTGCGGTATTATAGGAGAATTTACGGTAACTAGCGGTATTTACCGGTAACTCGCGGTAGACTGCGTAAAGCGCACCGCAAAATAATGCGGTATCGCCCGTGCATTTTGAATGGCTGCATCTGTTGTTAAATTAATTCACCTAAACACCCAGACACCAATCACTTTAATATTCTACATCTAAGTCTTCTATCAGTGAGAACACATTGATCTTGCTTTTACAAGACTTGATATTTTTTTAGGATAAAATAAAGAGGCAGGTATTCAAACATGCTCCCGGCAATCATAAGGCAACACTTGATTGAATTCCAGATGCATTTGTATGCTTTTGTTACCATATACTTACAGTATAAACTATGCCACCATAATAAATGAAAATAGTTTACCACAATGGATCTCTCTTTAAGGTCTACAAATTAGTAACCAAAGACGAGAAGCAATTACTTCCATGATAATAAAAAAAACTAAACAAAGCAGCATCTCAAAAAAAGCAAACATCTACATCCTCAAACTTGTTGGATGATATAAATGAGAGCACACAGATTTGTAAAGAATCCTTTAATGCTGATACTGTATTAGATAGTCTTTACCTAGAATTAAGCTTTAGCCCTTCTTCAATAAAACAAGCAATCTAGAAACACTAATGTCCCACTACATTTGTGTTTCTTATCCCTTTGCCTTCCTGTTCAGATCTTTTTAGTTTAATGTACAGTCCTAGTCTACAAACAGAATACTGTACATACAGTATTTCTCAACAGATGGCATGCCCATCAAGTGGTTTATTGGATGAATTATATAATGTTTTAGCCATATATTGTATAACCCTTTTATTTTCAAGTTATTTAAAATTACACATCTTAAAACTTTAATTTTGTGGTACTTATAGAAATATATGAATGACATACCAAACATAGAAAAATGTCTTTATTTTCATTAATGCTTTTGTCATACTGTATGTAACATGCTGACTTTCTTTAAATAAAATGCCCTTGAAATATTACCAGTTAATCAATTGCAGTACTTACAGAGCAAATCTGTTTAATAAATAGCTTGCTCTATAGAACATTAACTTTTAATATAATTTTTTTATACCTTTTATAAACATTTTGTATACCTATCAGGGAACTTTTTTTTCCCCAAAAACTGTTTCTACATATACAGTACCTGTACATTGTCAAAACTTACTCAAGTGCGGATGGATGGGCATTATATTTGGGTGAGGGGATTGCTTGTACAAAAATAATCCAGAGGTTTCTATGGTTTGCATTGGAATGACCCACTTCTCTCTAGAAATCTATAAATCATCTAAAGGTTATGTTTATAAGTGGACAGCAATTGTTTTGCCAGTTTTTATTTTAATTTCAACACAGTGATGTTACACAGTAAAACATCAGTTAATGATGGGTTGCTCATGCTTCGTAAAAGAATACAGATAATGTTTACAACAAGAAGCTCTGAGCCTCCTTACAATAACAAAACAAAACTGGGTACCACTTTTACAGTACTCCACTTAGGCTACATTTGTGTGCAAATGTTTTGGGTCAATTGTCACTCAGACTTATTCACTTACTGCTTTAAAAGGAAAAGGTGTACATAATAGACCCCTCTTGGATGTTTTTGTGCATTTTAGTTCTTCTTATCTGAATTAAGGCTTAAAGCGATGTGTATAGAGAAAAAAAACAGGAATTTCCAAATGACTGCCAGTTGAGGAAAATGACTTTGGCTGCCTTCCTCAAGCAATAAATGACCCAGAACATGTGAACAAAAACATCAAAACAACTGAGGGCTGTTTCATTGACAAGCACAACAAAATTGGGTAACTAGAGAGGTAACAATAGTCCACTGCTACACTTGTATACCTACAAAATACTCTTCTCCTGCAAAACAAAGTATTTGGAGACTGATTTATACAAAGTGCTGTAAAACTTAACAATAATTATAGGTTAACATTTCCTGACTTTTTTAAAATGAAATATGTTGATGTTTTCAGAAGGGCAGAAAACAAAATGGCTTCCACATTCTACAAAAAAGAATAAAAGATATCAGTATATAAGAATATAAGAAGAGTAAACAGCTGTTGATTTAGCTACACTATGAGTTGATTTCAAAAGGCTTTCATTGACTCTAACGAAAATTCCAGAGATGATGTACATCAATGCTGAAAACGTGTAACACATTAAAATTATCGTAACAAATTATTTAGGTGTCATACTTCCCTATTTTACTTTGAAGTTACAGAGTTAATTTAAAGTGTAGGTTGCTTTCTTATTTTTAGAAGAAATAAGGTTTAAAGCCTGTGTGTATTTCTGCAATTACAGTGGCAATATTTATTTTCAGTGCCATATATACAACAGATTATCTTAAACTGTAATTCTTCAATATATAAGTAAAAAGAAATAATACTCATGGCAAAAAAACATGCTTATGGGTTTTCTTTACCCACACAAAGTAAACAATAGAAACAATAATGCTGATTTTCATGATAAGATACTGTATCTCACTCTCCAGTTCAGCATACAGTACAGTATATCACTAAATAAAGCTTTACTTGTGTTACTAAGAATAAAAAGTGATATGTTGTTGTTTTAGGAAATAAATGCACAAAAACTACCAAGTAAATCACCTGTATCAAATGTAGTTGATTTTTCTGGGGAATTCTCACCCCAGAATAAACTGTGCAAAATAAGGAATTTGGAGTAAAAACACATGCAAAATGAATAATTGCAGAACTTTTTATCAAAACTACATTAAGGACAGTCACATAGGAAACAAGAAAGGATACAAAAATGAGGAGGCCATTCTGCTCATTTCATATTAGTTTATTGATCCAAGGATCTAATCCAGTCATTTATTGAAGGAAACCAGAGTATCAGCTTGATCCATATTCCCACAACCCTAATCTCAGTCACGACATGAATTCATAGAACAAAAAGAGCATCAAAACAGCTCGTTCCAATAAAAATTCCAGCCTAGGGGATAGAGAGCTATAGAATAGTCTGTTAAATTGGGAAATTATTAAACAAAAGAACACTACTTGAATACAGTATGTGAACATGTGTTTATATGACTGTAATAAATCAGTAAATCATTTGAGATTAAAGATTAAAAGGTCTTTGCAGCAATAATTCTATTCACTTACACTTAAATGAATGTACAGAGAGTTTTCTTTCATTTTCCTAAATTAATCCCTGAAACATATCAGACTCAATAAGATCACTAAGTAAGCATGAATATAACCAGATTGTAAATGTTTGGCTATAAACTCACAAAAAGCATGAAGATTTCCATTGTGCTTGTGCTCAGTAGCCTTTACTGCAGACATTCCAAAGAAAAGATGGACAAAAAAACTTCCCCTTGGGGAATCCATTACACTATTCACTATACCGTGTATTACAGAGTGCTTACATCAGCTTTCAAGCCTAAAAAAGGTTTGAAACTGAGAAAGTAAAGTCAAAGGAGAAGACACACTACACAAATACTGTTGGTTGCTTGCATTCTAATGGTCTAGACAATAGGACATTTCTAAGTTATAGGACACAGGAAATACCAACTTGCATAGGCAACAAAAGTCATGGTTTTAACAGCAAGAAGCTGACAAATGCATTTCACTAAAATACAAGATCAAACTTTTGAGTGTTACCATGCATGTACACTTTTTAAAAAATATATCCATTGTTAGGCTCAAAGCATTTTAGAAGGAAGAGCTCTAAGTATGAAATGCAGACTTTTTTATGACAGGTCATTACTATTAAAGACTAAAATTTTACTACTTTTTCAAACACCTCAACTGCATAATATGCTTAAACATTGTCATTCATAGACTCTGAGTGCCATTTAGGATTCAATTCCAGATCCTCAAATCTTCAGCACACACACAATAGAATCAATAAAGCCAGACTACTTGGCAGGGGTGTGAGTTTGTGCTTGGAATTACTGGGTATCTTGATAGGGCTGGAATGGCATGGGCAAAGACGTGCTTTGGATTTTGTTGAGAAAATAATGTATCCATAGAATCTAAGTTAAAAAATTGAACTACCAATTGCATTTTATATCCACGTATTTTGGAATTGCAGCTTAATATCCAAGTTAAAACAGATTCATCGCCCATACTTTATAAGAAAAATAAGGACCAAACACATAAAGAAAATGCACCCTATCAGAACTATTCGCCAGCTGACATTTTGCAAACTCCTCAGTGCCAGAGTGAGGAGTGTTTGGAGGAAAAGAAAATGTCTCTCTGTCTCTGCAGGATTGTAGGCACCAGGCACAATCCAGGAGGTGCTACTGCATTGAGCCAACAGCCTAGCTCCTCCTCCAATTGCATCCTACCACTTGGGTAATTCCAGTCATGGTCGGCTAATGATATCAGTGATCAAAATGAATCAGATACAATCAGATACAAATGAATGCCTCATCATTTCTAATTCACACTGAACGTCCTACAGTACCCACAATGGTTTCTGTTAATTAGAGAAGTAAAGTGGCCCTGAAAAGAATATTCACAGAGACATTTTTTGTATGGACACAAAACTTAAATCTGTAAAAAAAATTAAAAAGTGTTCACTGGCAATAACATTCACTCTTCAGGAATAAGAAATGCCAGTTACAGTCTGATGGATGCCAATATGCTGTACTACCTAGCCAGTAAAGATTATATTTGTAAGAATGGACATCTGAGATATGATACAATACAAAACCCCTTTCCTGGCTTGAATATGGCAAACAGTATGAAGAGAGAGGAAGTGAATAACAGTATTGGAATAGTATGAAACTTCAGAGCGATCCACTTATGTTACTTCTGGCATATTTTTTCTCTAAAGTTATATTCCACCATTGACTTAATCCTTCTACTTCCAGATCTAGTTCATTCTCCACCCTGCTTCTGATAGTAAAATTAACTATGCCCAGAAAGTAGAAGTGCCGAGTTCTGTATTACCTTTCAGTGCTTCTCAAGAGTGTCATCTGTTTACATAGCACCTACAACTCAATTCTCAATTCCATTGTTTAGATACTCTTACTCATGTTCTTCACTCTAAAACTGGCAAAGTGACTTAATCATTGCACCTGTTCACTATGAACATGGAATACACACCATTAAGCAATCTCCATTACCACATGATATTCATACTAACTGCATATTGTTTCATTTCTTCTATTGCAGCACTTTAAGTCACCCAATTAAAAGTGACTTAAGATTTGAATCAGTAAATACAATTGGGAATTTTACATTTGCCTGTACTCTAGGTCTTTATTTACAGTATACTTGGAATAAGGAGCTTTACTTTACCAACAGATTTCATTTTTATTCTGTAGCTCACATTTCTTCAAAAAAGTCCAAACTTCTATAGTAAACACACCTTCAAAAATATATTTCAAGACTTGCATCTTGAGATTTTTTTCAGATTCAGTATCAGTATTCTACAGGATGAAAGAATTTGAAAGAATATTTTACATATAAGATGTTCAATATAAATATACTGTGCCACCTACAGTAAGTTTGTATCTCATCTATATAATTAAAACATACTCTATAATCTATCAACAGCACAAAATGCAAATAATTTCTTCATTCTGGAAAACAAAAACTGTTATACAGAATGTAAATATTGTGGCCTGTGTTTGCCGGTACAAAATAAATATGGAAACGTACATAAAAAGTACAGAAGTGTACATTTAAGTTTATGCTACTGATCACGTCCCATTTTCATTATGTCACATGTACAGTATCACTCTCTGGCTTTCCATATACGCTTATACTAATTACTATTTCTAATATTATAGATTATTCATACATTCACTCAATAATCTCTGCTTCAAGAGCATACAACACAAATTTGGTGCTGAAACATAAAAGTTCTTTTTCACAATAGGAGTTTGGCTCTTCTCATCTACTAGAAAAGAACTTTTTTTTAAGAAATAAGTTGAGTTCTTTTGAGACTAATTATTTTCTGAAGGCTTTTCCTTCCCAGAAGACATTGTCTCTATATTTAGAGATCTCAAAGACAAATGAAAACAAACAAACATTGTTTTTGACTGTTTTTCATGGACATTTCATTTAATTCCACTTTTATGCCTTGGGCTATTTCAATAATCTGACTTGTGAGTGGTAAACTGGGGGGAAAAATGCAACAGGAAAATTAAAGAAGCTCTTCAAGCTTGTGGACTGAAGCACAAATCATAATAATTAATTATTTGAAGCATAAAATAATAATTAATTTGATCATACTGTCTTTTATTGTAAAGTGTTTCAGCACTTTACTGAACATGCCATTCAGCTACTGTATTTACTGTACACATGCAGCAGGCAATCATTTTCTTATGTTCTTATTTACTGAGTGAAAAGACAGAAAGAGCTGAAGAAAAAGAGAAAATATTGATTTTGCAGTGAGATCCACCACACATATTACACACTTTCTGGGAAAAAAAGGCCAGGACTACTTTAAGCCATTTTAAGCCAATTTTAAGCCAGTTATGATTAACAGCCCTGTAATGGAGCATATAAATCCTGGAATGTTTGTGTCAGTTTTAACCACTAGAGGGTGGCTTAGTTGGAAGAGGAATCTAACATAGCTGGTTTTCACCAGACATCTCTATAAATGTGCAGAAACACAGTCTAGTCTTATACTGAGATTAGACTAGTCTATGGTTGTGGTGAGACCCAAGTCTTTAGGTTATTTTAGTTTTTGAGCTGGTGCAGAGGTGGGGCATTGATCAACGTTTGTGTTTGCTCATTGACTCAGGGTTAGGAACAGACTGAAATATTTTACTACCTCCAGCTCACTTTCTGAAAAGCCAGGTTCAGAGTACAGGAACCTTGATAAGGTTTAGATATAAAATAGAAACTTGACAGTCGAGTATTTTATGGATGTATTGCATAAAACACAGCACATGTGTATGAACACTCTGTTTTAATGTACAGTATTTAGGTCCAACACCAGGCTAAAGGATAAAAGGGAGCTGCCACAACCCCATACCCAAGCACCTGAAGGCTATGACACTACAGGGGAACAAGTAATAGGTTTATTCCATGCTGAAAAAAAGAAGAAAGAGAACACAACGTTTCAACCATGGAGCCTTCTTCAGGTGTATGACTATACCTCAGGTGTATAACTTCACCCAGCATAACACCTGAAGAAGGCTCCATGGCCGAAACGTTGTGTTCTCTTTCTTCTTTTTTTCAGCATGGAATAAACCTATTACTTGTTCCTTTGCAGCCTACGCATGCTGACGCAGCTACCCACCTGAACTATTACACTACAGTATTTGTTCATATTTTTTAGTTTTATCAGATCTGTAAATCACATGTTTTTCTGAAAGAGGTTTGAGTAAGGAGCTGTAGTAACATGTGGAGGCTGCAAAGGAACAGGTAAAGGTTAATTCCATGTTGAAAGTTAAAGAACAAAAACACAACATTTCAGCTGTGAAGACTTCTTTAGGTGTGTTTTTGTATGTTGTTTTCTTTGTTATGTGTATGGTCAGCATATAAGACAGCTACAATACTTTGAATCATGTCCCCTTGCAGTCTCTTCTGTTCAAGTCTAAAAAGGTTCATATATTGTTACCTATCAATTCCTTTGAGCCTGGGAATGCATCTGGCTGTTCTTTTCTAAACTAATTCCAAATCAGAAATATGTTCTGTGTAACACAGTGACCAAAATAGTACACAATATTGCTAGCACGATATACAATTTTAACATAACAAGCATTAAAATAAAAATATCCGAACAGACACTCTGCTATTTTATTCCTTCTATACATGTGTATCTTCTACAAGATGTGTCTACATAAATACCCAAGTTATTCTCATAAATATCCTATCCAAACTCAGTATTTCATATTTATATTTGACATTTTTCCTATCTGCACACACCACCCTGCATTACATGTCATGTGTAAGGTATTTGCTTAGTCCTGATTTTTGTGTATTTTTATTTCTTCTGCAGTTTCTAAAACGTTCGTTCACCCCAATTTGTGAAATCACCCCTTATCAGTACCCTCTTTTTCCCATCCATTAAACAATTCTTAATCCAAGTTAATGTGTTACCTTTAATGGCAACCACTTGGAATTTTAGAATTAATCTTTTATGAGAAACTTAATCAAAAGCCTTCTGAAAATCTAAATATATCCATCTAACTGCAGCATATGCTCTGCTAATATCCATTACCTCTGTTTTTGTGTTGAAAGAACTCTATGAAGTTAATCAGCCTTCCCTAAACCCATGTTAACTAGACTTTAGACTCTGATTGCTAACAAATTATCTTCTAGGTTACTAATAATTCTTATTTTCACAGCTTTTGTTGCAATACAGTAAGACTTAGTGATCTATAATTGTTTAATTTGGGTTGGTCACTCTTTTTATGAATGGACATTACAATGGGTATTACCCCTGCTTTGGGCGACTCGTGAAATAGTTTTTTAATGGCCTAAATATAACATCTTGATTTATATCATGAATATAATTTCTTGTTTTGGTAAGTATAATTGTACAATTCAGCCCCAGAGATTTATCCTAAGACATTCTAATACTAATTCTAATACCTGGAACAAGTCAGCCTCTTCTAGGCTAATATTTAATGAAAACCTTTGTGCTTTCACAGACTGGAACATATTGCCTTTTTCTTCTTAGGCAAACACCTGAGTAAAATATTAATTTCATACATTAGCCATTTCCATTTCAAAGTTTTCCATTTCTGTCTCTGTGACTCTTTAATTCTTCATTTATTGTTCTTTTGCTATGATAATAGTGAAAGAAAATGTTATTATTCATTTTAGTCCCCGTTGAAATGTTCCTTTCTAGCTCCTACACCCAGCCTTTTGAATATCTTTTCCATATGGGCTGGTTGGCTCATTATATTAATTTTCTTTAACCCTTTAACTTAAACCCTTTTGTTTTTGGAAGATTTTATAAAGTGGTCTCTTTCTCCTTACATTCTTCATTTATTTTATAAAATGGCACACCTCTTCCTGAATTTATTTATTTACAGGATAAATGTATTTTGCTCTTCCAGCATAATATCATTTTCCAGTGATGCCACATTTATTCTGTTTTACTCTGTTTCTTAACTCTGTCTCATTCCATACTAGCCTGGTTTCATGAACTTGCAAAAGTTTGTCATGGATTCTACCTTACAGTTTACAAAATTATATTTCAAAGCACAGCATATTATGATCATAGTTCCCTAATGGCTTTTCACCTCTATTTTCTGCACTCTATCATGATTGTTTAAAAAGTCAAACTATTTTAAAGTAGATCAATAAAGTCATTCCCTTTTGTAAGCACTCTTAGACACTGAGTAAGAAAGCAGTCATTAGCCACGTTTACATTCTACAGCCATACTGACATTCCTACTGTTCCCCCTCAATATGTGAAGAAAGTTAAAAACCTACAATGGAAACAACTTATTTTTACAAGCAAACCCTGATTTAAGCATTACACTCCTAATACTATGACTTCTGAATGTTTCTGTATAAGTCTGATCTTTACAGATGCTGACCTCTTGATGCATCTAGGTTATGTTCCTGTGTCTGACTGCGTTTTTTGATAGATTTGGTTCTACTCTTTATTTGTGTCCAACATCTTAGAATTTGTTTCAGATGAAAAGTGTGCTATTTCTGCTGATGTTATTTGTTCTAACAAGAAAAACCATTGGGTCTTCAACTGCCTTTGCTAGGAGCCTATCCACTCTTTGGATGATGTCAGCTACAGTATATCAGCTCCAGGGAGACTTCACACTGTTGATAATTCAGGGTCCTTGATGCATATCTCACTTACAGTATAGTGTTACTGAGAATGGTCATCATCTCAGAAAAAAAGAGAAAAAGCTACTTCTATTTTTTTGCAATTTTGGTTTCAAAGGCATCGATTAAAGGCTAGCTGATTACTATGTGGACTTGTATACTGGGAACTAATGCCTTCAGTTTCCAAGTCTTGAAAATGTAACCTGTATGCTGATGTGATAATTGGAGACGTTGTTTAGATTTGTTGTTGACAGCTGGTTAACTACCCATTGATTCTTTAGTGATCTGAATTTATGACACTGTTTTTTTAAATGTAAGTCTCTAAACTAAATTTAAACCATCTCTCAACAAGAAAATGCAAGACTGCTTAAATGGGATGTCTTAGTGTATGTCAAGCATTTAAAACAAAATGTGGATGAAAAACATGCCAGGTCTGCTTTTTCAAAGATGGTTTATAAAATAGCCCACCTGTTAACAAACAACCACACCTGGTGCAGTTTGGACTTAATTTACAAGCTGTCATATCTTTGCTTCATCTGGCATGTTCCAATCACAATTTCATACAAAGACCTAAAGAGGCAAGTCAGCTAACGCAACTATTGCTCATCTATCATACTGTATCAAAGGTTATCTACCAGTCTGTACAAGATATATTGAGTATAGTTATACACCTAGCACATACAGTATACTGTTGTTATACATTTTCATCAAGAGTTGCGATTGGTACTTTGGCACAGCACAGTGACAATACTGAAAAAGAGGAGACACAATTTTGCAACAGTCAGAGCAGTCTGCAGAAACTGGCCATTATTCTACATCCCTTTAAAACAACATTGTTTTAATACTGGGATGGACAAATCAAGTCTGAATGTGAATGGCTTTCATTCCACTTATCTTAATTACATATTTGTACTAATTATTTGAATAAGAAACCAAATAATCTATTCCTTTACAGCTAAACAGTTACTAAGAGAAAATGACCTGAAAAACCTATTGGAATCTTGCTCTGGAGAACTGGAGCTGGCCATTCTCCATTCTTCCACCACCTATAATGTTGGATTGGTGTCCAGTGTGCCTGAAGCAATGGTAGCAGACTCATTACAGGCTATACAATATCGAGACGTAGTGTTGTAGGGTTGTCATAACTTATATTAATAATCCCTGTTGAAGTTGACATGTACTGTATGTGACATATTCAATCCAAAGCAAAAATGTTTTTTTAACTATTTAACATGAAACATGGTTATATACTGAAGTTAAGCACTGCTAATGTTCATCTAATCAAACTGATACTTTTAAAAGGTGTAAAAAAAGAGCAGACATCACAGTACTTGGGTTTTGTTTTAGAATTCTGAAATGATACTTTCTGTTGTTTAGGCTGTTCATACAAGATGAAATCTTGGATGTTGTTGTAGATTGGCAATCAATAGTACTAGATGCTCAAATTTACTCTGTGAAATCCTTCCATTTAACTCAATAGGAGTTCCTCTTTTCTAATTGATTAAAAGTTCTTCAAAAAGTTTCTTGATGCCTATATAAAAAACGAATTGGGACATGGATTAAAGAATTGTTAAATGTATACTTTTTCTGAAGTATCTTTAAGGAATTGCTGAATAATACTGTGAGGTACAGTAATTGCAATTATGTAACGCTTAGAAAATTGAATTTTTCAAATAATTTTAATTGAACTTCTTTATTACTCGATATGTCTATAAGGCAACTCAAATAAAAAGATCACAGTTTAACTAGATTCCAGCACAGGTTTGAAAGATGTAATAAAATACAGGTTGAATCTTTTACAGATTTTCATACTGTTGCTTATTACTCACTTGCACCTTTATCACAAAAGATTGAACCAGGCTTTGATATTTAGAGTGATTGTCCATGACCTTCAAAAATCTCAGCAAGGGCTGCCTGAATGGGGATCCAATACCTTACTTTTCACATCCATGGAGCTCAATCATTTCAGACAGGTCGTCATTTTCTTTGATGACGAGAAGAAAGGTCTCTCCCTCAAGGCAGGTAAAGGGTGCCTTGGATTCTCACCATGGTTGTACACTATGCCACAAGATCAATCACAGGTTGGCAGGTGCTAGATGGAAGGATACCTACAGTTATAATTGACTAGGGCTCCCAGCAGAAATTAAAATATGGGAACTGAAAAGTGAAGTGCCTCCACAATTGTTATATCTGTGGAATTGTCGGTTTTCAGAAACTATACTGCTTTCTAGCAGGGTAGTGTTGGCTTAATTGCTAAGAACAATAGGTGACAAGTTGAAATCCTCCCCAGTTATCTCCTTTAAAATGTACCTTTGTTACGTCCCAGTGTGTGTGTAAAACCAGAAGACCAGAAAACAATTCAAATATTAAGAGATACTGGAGCAGCCCAGTCATTTATTGTTGTGGATGCACTGCCTTTGTCTGAATCTTTTTTAGTACATGAGGACAGGAAACAGTCCTCAGCAAAAAGACTAGATGTAGGATTGCATGTTCTGAATAATGAAATAAAGGGGAAATTATCTCGGGAACAGTTAGTAGCTGCTCAGAAAGTGGATCCTTCTTTAGCTAAATGTTTCTCTTCTGTAATTAGACTTGAGGAGGCTAAAGAGAAGAAAACTGCTTATTTCATGGAAGACGGGTTGCTTATGCGAAAATGGTGTTCCAATACTACAGTAGACCTGGACTGGAATGTAGTATTTCAGATAGTGATACCATTAGGCTATCGTAAACAAATACTTGCTCTCGCCCATGATCACCAATTATCGGGTCATTTGGGAATCACGAAAACATACGATCGAATCCTTAGACATTTCTTTTGGCCTGGTTTGAAGTCTGACGTTGTTCAATTTTGTAAAGAATGTCACACATGCCAACTTACTGGAAAACCAAATCAGGTGATTCCACCTGCTCCGTTGTACCCAATTCCAGTTATTGGTGAACCTTTTGAACATGTTATTGTTGATTGTGTTGGACCACTACCGAAATCTAAATCTGGAAATCAATTTTTGTTAACTATCATGTGTGTTGCTACAAGGTTCCCAGAAGCAATTCCCCTTAGAAAAATAACCGCGTCTAGTGTTGTTAAGGCACTCATTAAATTATTTTCAACGTTCGGCTTACCGAAAATAGTACAGTCTGATCGAGGCACAAATTTTTTATCTAGACTTTCTGCACAAGTATTACAGTCTTTAGATATCACACATCGGGTGTCAAGTGCCTACCATCCTGAAAGTCAGGGAGCTCTTGAAAGATTTAATCAAACAATGAAATCTATGTTAAGAAAGTACTGTTATGAAACAGGAAAAGATTGGGATGAAGGCATTCCATTGATATTATTTGCGGTCTGAGAATCTATACAAGAATCTCTGGGTTTTAGTCCCGCAGAACTTGTATTCGGACATACTGTTAGAGGTCCATTAAAAGTGTTTTAAGAGAAAATGTTAGAGATTGGAGAAAATCCTAAAACAAATGTACTAACATATGTAAGTAAATTCCGAGAGCGCCTTCATAAGGCTTGTTCACTAGCAAGGGAGACATTAGGAGTAGTACAGAAAGGCATGAAGCGGTGTCATGACAAGAAAGCTGTTGCCCGCATATTTAACCCTGGTGACAAAGTTTTAGTTCTTCTGCCCGTTCCTGGTTCTGCCCTTTCAGCACATTTTTCTGGACCATACACGATAGTTGAAAAACTTAGTGATACAGATTATGTTATTTGAACTCCTGAACGCAAGAGACAGACTCGAGTGTGCCATGTAAACATGTTGAAGGCTTATGTAAACAGAGAGACTTTGGAACAGAGTAATGTAGATAAGACTACAATGTCCACTGTCTCATCGGCTGTAATAGCCAGTCCAGTTATAGACAATGTTGAAACTAAAACGATTGATGAGGATGGTTTAATTTTGCGCAACTCACCTCAACAGTGTGCTCATTTATCAAATTCTGATATTTTGATGAACCTTCCCTCATTCCTTAGTCATCTGTCAGATTCACAAAGTGAAGATATCATTAATTTAATTTGTCAGTTTCCAACATTATTTGGTGATATTCCCACTCAGACTAATGTGTTACACCACGGTATTGACATTAATGGTGCTAAACCTATAAAACAAAATGTCTATCGTGTTAATTTTACAAAAAGAATAATGAAAGAGGAAGTAAACTACCTTCTTGAGAATGGATTAGCTAAACCAAGCTATAGTCCTTGGAGTTCCCCATGCGTACTAGTACCTAAATCTGATGGAAGTTCTCGATTTTGTACAGATTATCGTAAATTGAATGCAGTCACTGTTCCTGACTCGTTTCCTTTGCCAAGAATGGATGATTGTATAGACAATTTAGGTTCTGCTCGTTTTGTGACTAAACTAGATTTATTAAAAGGGTACTGGCAGGTTCCTTTAACTCCTCGGGCTTCTGAAATTTCAGCATTTGTAACTCCTGATAAATTCTTGCAATATACGGTCATGGCATTTGGACTACGTAATGCACCTGCCACTTTCCAGAGGCTAGTCAATAAAGTTTTAGCAGAAGTACCTAATTGTAATGGTTACCTTGATGACTTCGTTATTTATTTGATGGACTGGAAGGGCCATGTGGCCTTGTTAAAAACGGTGTTTGAGCATCTAGAGAAGGCAAATCTAACGCTCAACCTTGCAAAATGTGATTTCGGAAAAGCCACTGTGACTTACTTAGGAAAAGAGGTTGGACAAGGTCAAGTTCGACCCATAGAAGCTAAGATATCCGCCATAAATGAGTTCCCAGTTCCTACCACAAGGAGAGAACTTCGTAGATTTTTAGGTATGGCTGGATATTATAGAAGTTTTTGTAAAAACTTTTCAACTGTAATGAACCCACTGACGAGTATACTTAGCCCGAACAAAACATTCACCTGGTATGAAGAATGTCAGCATGCATTTGAGAATGTGAAAGCTCTTTTGTGTAGTACTCCTGTACTTACTGCCCCTGACTTCTCTTTGCCATTTAAATTGGAGGTTGATGCAAGCGCTGTGGGAGCAGGAGCAGTATTGTTACAAGAGGATAAGAATGGATTGGACCATCCAGTGTGTTACTTTTCAAAAAAGTTTAATAAACATCAGTTAAATTACTCGACAATTGAGAAAGAAGCTTTGGCGTTACTACTCGCTTTACAATATTTTGAAGTTTATGTAGGTTCTAGCCACCTACCTGTAAGTGTTTACACTGACAATAACCCTTTGGTGTTTCTGCATCATATGTATAATCAAAATCAGCGACTGATGCGATGGTCATTGATTATCCAGAACTATAATCTGGAAATTCTCCACAAGAGAGGGGCAGAAAATGTGTTAGCTGACGCCCTTTCTAGAATCTAACAAAGATTTGATTTCTTTTTGTTTTCGCTTTGTCCAAACATTAGATGTTTGTTTTTATGGGTGGGGGTGTTACGTCCCAGTGTGTGTGTTTTTTCTGTTATGTCCACACTGCTGACCCTTGATTGTTCTCCCTTCCCCATTGGCCCACCATCACACCACATTTTCAGTATGACGTCATCATTAATTAACTCTCAGCCAATCAGAACACATTTTATTCACTATATAACATGGAGGCTTTCAGGAAGAAAAGGCCTTTCGTTTGACTTCGGTCCCATTTGGTTTTGGTGATTGCTTCGCTTCTGGTTATTGCTTCGGCTTCGGCTTCGGCTTCGGCTTCGGCTTCGGCTTCGGCTTCGGCTTCGGCTTCGGCTTCGGCTTCGGCTTCGGCTTCGGCTTCGGCTTCGTTTGTTGGTTTGTTTTGCTTTGTGTGTGTGTATTTTCGCATAGCTTCGGCTTTGTTGTTTTGTTGGTTTTACGTTAGTTTCTTTGTACTTTCGTTTGTGTGTTCATCCTTGTTTTGTCATTACCTTGCCCCAGTGTTACATGTTCAACTTTTGTGTTCTTTTGTACCCTGCTCCTGTTGATTACTCTTGTTTTCCCTTATTTGTATTCCTGGTTCACTTGTGTTTTGTGTGAACTTTTGTATATAGGGTTAATTTAGGTTGTTGGGTACACTTTACACACTTAGTTGATTTTGTATTAGTACACTAGGTTTAGTACGGGTGAGTGCCATTTGTCTTGTATGGTTTTGGGTAGTCAGTGCAGGTTAGCTAGGGTGTTGAAGACGCCGAAGACCGTATGTTTCGGGTTTTCTTTTATAGTCAGATTAGCTTTCCCTCACTGTCCTAGCCAGCTCCATTTTGTTTGTTATTTTCTTTTCTTTGGCTCCACTCTAGTTCCTTACCCTTATCACGCTTCCTAGTCCCTCACCAAAACCCCCCTGCTTCCAAAAGAATTATCCTAAATGTTACACCCCTTTTCCCCTAGACACTTGGGGTCGTAACAGCCTTCTTGTAGGACTCAGTGTGGTGTGTGATGGTGCTGTGCTGAAGAATGAGACCCTTTCAAGCCTGATGTAAAACTGAAGAACCATAAACTGTCAAAAAGACTGAAGATAAAAATGGTTCTATAGCAGTATAGACATCACATGGTGTAGTAATCTGAAGTAAAGTTAGCACCATTATGTCTTCTTAAGTTTTCCACTTGAAACTAGACATTCCTGACAATTAAGGAGATTTAACCAGCATGTCCCGGAGAATTTAAAAAGCACCTGGTGTTTTAATTTTACACATTATTCATTAAGATTTAGACATTTATTTGATTATCACACAAAAAGTCAGAAATCTCTTCATGGTGGGTATTGCTTAGGTTTACAATTAATGCACAATGTGTGCATTACAAGTTCCCCAAATCAATCCTGAATATGATGAATAACAGCAACCTTGTATATTAAATTGTCTGATTCATGGATAAAAATTAATTGCACAATGCGCACAAACTAATTTGAAAAGGGAAAAGAAATATGAAAAGAAAAAAAATATTTCTAAACTGCACTGACATTTTAATTTAAACTTATGTTTGATTGCTTCAATAAGTATAAAGTTTCAAGTATGAAAAATAATAATAAGCATGAATACTTTCCCAAAACCAAGGCAGCTATTTTGAAAATCTGAGAAGATATCTGGCAAGCTTTCTAAGAGGAAAACAAGAGATCAATATAGAGTGAGTTAATGGGCACCTTAGCTGGGCATTTAAAAACTTCTTCATAGGAAAAAACCCTATTGAACCTTGAAAGGAAAAGAACAAACATGGACATTTTTCTTTTTTAATCTGCAAAACATTTTCAAGCAAAGATAAATTGAGCAGATGTACTTCCAATTACTTATACACAAATTAATCTCTTGATAATAGCATAAATGTGAATGTGTGTACTGTACTCAAAAGTTATATACTAAAAGAATTATCTTAAACACAAAACTTTCATAGACTCCTCTAAGACATGAATGATCACTATCTGGCTTCTTTTTTCCATGATCACTATCTGTGAGAAAAGTGTCCAATTTTAAAAGTGTTACTTTCTAATCAATCACATTTCTTGGCCCTTTTGATAATCACAATTGGAGACACTGACTGTGTTCCATCATGTCTTCTGTTTATAAATTGCTTTACAAATAATGAGGTGAAATCAATAACATTAAATCCATTTTGTCATAGCAAGACAGGATGTCCATTTTTATGAAAAAAAAACTAAATATGGGACTTAGAGACAGCTATGAATTTTAAAGTTGTTGTTTGGCTGGCACTTTACACACATTTATTTTCATTCCAGACAGATCTCATCAATAGATTGCTGATATTACCTAAAAAAATAACAGCTTTGTGCTTACCCATCAAATCAACAAAAGTAACCTGAAGTATAAGCCTTAAGACACCTTTCTATTAAGCACCTGAAAGAAAAAGGAACAACAATGGGATATGCACAGATAGACTGGCAGATAGACATATATGTAGACAAATGGATTAACAGACAAATTACTATAATAAAATCCTAACATTAAGTTACAAATCAAACAGGGCTGACTGGACAGCAGTACAATTCACTGATTGAAAATCAATGGAGCTCAAGGAAGATGAATGCAGTAAAGAGCAGCATAAACTGGCTTTAGGAATAATGCAGAATATTACGTCCTAATGAGACTATTCACTACTCCTTTTGATTTTATAATCAGGCAGGCCAATCGTGTGGAACTGATTAATTGGTAACCTTATTAA
This sequence comes from Lepisosteus oculatus, assembly GCF_040954835.1. Classification (NCBI taxonomy): domain Eukaryota; kingdom Metazoa; phylum Chordata; class Actinopteri; order Semionotiformes; family Lepisosteidae; genus Lepisosteus; species Lepisosteus oculatus. The sequence continues at coordinate 37,874,217 of NC_090699.1, forward strand.
TTAATGCTAAGCAATAGTGGAGAGAAGCTAACCCATCATAAGTGAAATGAGTATTGATTCATGGGAGAAACACCTGCTCACAATTTACAGAGCAACAGAAGCTGGCGAAGTCCCCTTTGGGTAGTCATTTTTGCAAGGAGAGACAAACTTTGTTTGGTAAATTACAAGAGGCTGCAGAGGGAATCCATCTGCCTGAAGCAGATGGCTTCTTTTTTCCATGATCAGGAATTCTAAACACTGGATAAAATAAACTTTAACGAGTTTAATATGAACTTTTTTTCACCCTCTCTCCCTGTGGGCTGCATTCACAAAGACTACCTTAAAGTGGCCAAAAAAAGGCTTCTCATCTCTCTCTTCAATTTCAAAGCCTCTCTTCAACTAAAATAACTAATGTTAGGCTTTATGGTCAAATTGGTATTGGCCAAATAATTAAAAAGCATCTCTCCAGGGGCTCCTGAGTGATTGAACCAGGAAAGGTGCTTACAGTATATGTGGCAAAGGATCACTCCAATAATCCAGCAATCACTGGCTTGACCATATCATTAGACAAAACATGGCCATGACAATTAGCCATTGGTTTGCCTTGCACCAGTGTAATGATATGATCATATTAATCACATGATTAGAAATATGAATTACATTACTGTGGTTCCTGGGGCATGCAGGGGAACCTACTTAAAGTGCTTTCAATAACAGCTGTATCACTCTTTTCAACAACTGAATTGTTGTTCAGAAATTGGCCGATCACATTAATCCTGATTACAAACAGAAATTACGTGACTGTAAAGTGAAAAAAACAGCTTTGATACGTCCAAATACTTTTGAAAGGACACCGTATACAGATCTATAGAATTTTCCAAATTAGTACACATTAGTTTTAAAAAAAGCAACAAAGATGGGCATATTATGAATAAAGTACACCATAAATCAACTCACAGTGGTTACAGTATGTTAAAATCTATCCTTGTTCAGGATAGATTGAACAAAGGGCATTATTGTTACATTCATCTTTATTCAGAAACTATCCCAAAGTCTAAAAAACTGAAGAAGAAAGATGTCAAAAAAGAGTTTAAGAAAAGCTGTCTTTAATAAAGAGAAATAAAAGTTTATTTATCTATCCTTCTTGTATTTATAGAAAACATATTTAGCAAATAAGGATATGCAGTTAAGTGGATTTCTTAGGGACGTACAGTATAAGCAAATGAACAACAGCACAAGGGTCTAAAAATCTAGACTGCAGCCTTATCAAAGTAATTTGTTGGTTCTTTCAATGTGAGTGAGTCCTGGAATCAACAGTGTATGTTTCCTTTTACAGAAATATGTTGCAAATTGTACTGTGAGGAAATATTTGGATAAATATGTCCTAAGGTCACTAGCTGAAGGTTCTGTTGGGTCACCATTGCACTGCAGCAAACCTAATGAACCAGTAAGCGTTCCCCAAGGCTATAAAACATAATGAATTTAAACTTCTTCGAGAATGAGAAACTGGCACACTTTGTTTTGATCCCCAATCTGCTTTTGCCTTGAAGCAGTCATCTGTTGACAAAGATTTCTAGTTGCCTGTCAGAATTTGAAGACTCAGCTAAGAAGCCAAAAGATCAAGGAATAACTACCATATATTTTTTCACAAAACATAATCTAAAGTAATCCTGAGAATTACACCACAGCCTTTTCACATCCTACAAGACACATAAAAAATTACTGTGGTTTAATCTTATTGGGGATCATCACAATAAACATCTTCCTAAATAAATATATATTAAATAGCATAACTTTAAGAGCATAATCTAAACCGATCTCAGCTGGTCCCTGTTGTACTAAAGTCAGCACACTTAGTTCGGGCATGTACTGTAGTTCAGTATCTCATGGATAAAAATGGTCTGTGTGGCAGAACAGGGATATATGCAGTACTCTATAAAGTTCTGTAAAGTTGTAGCTTTAAGTAAATATCTTATATAAGTTCTTGAAGTTATTGTAAAGCACTTGGTGTCATACCAATGTGGGTGAGAGCTCACAGCCTTCGGTTGCCACAGGAACCCACAACATTCCCACAAGGCATTCATTCCAGAGCTATCAGGATACACTGGCGTTTATCAGTGCCCTGAAATCTAAATAACTGGTAATCATCCTATTTAGTGCTCCTTATTTACAACTTGTTACACCACTGGGATGGGTGCTCTGACATTGAGAAACTCTCAGTAGTGCTAATTTCAGGGCTAACCTGAGAGACTCTTCCAGTCTTAAGCCTGAACCCTGAAGATTTCCAATTCAGCCTCTCAGAACCCTGAGAACTCCAGCTTTCAATTAGGCACCGGTCCAGTGGCATCTGCCCCTTCAGCCATCCACTGGCCTGCAGCACAGTCTCTAAACCTGACCCAACCTCAAGACACGAGTTCACATTCCACACAATCCGACTCTCATCTGCCCTTAACCACCACAATCTCTATTCTTCCACGGCTGCTTCCCGAGCTCCTCCATGTTCGGCTTTTCCCTGCCACCGAAGATCAACAAGATACTGTGCTTGGATTCCAGCCTGTAAGTTACCTGCAGCAAGCCACGGTGTACCACTTTGTGCGATTCCCACAGCATAATAAACAGATGATAGATTGTCTTTCTTGTTACTCTTCATTTAACTAGTATAAATAACTTACCCAAATCAAAATACATCAAGCAAAAGATGACTTGTAAATCTTACAAACTGATGGACTACCTAATGCTCTATCCCTGCATTAAGTTAATTATTTTATTGTTTTAGCTGAAGTAGTTGAAAATACACAAAACCCCATTTAAAGGGTGAACCTAAGCAGTTTCAAGAGCATCAAAATGGCTGGTGACAGCAATTTATTTTTGAACCTAAAAAATGTGCAGTGTTCTTCAAAACTTACAGCATGATAACTGCTGTTTAGAACAGACATTCAAAATAATTTACTGGTGATCTATAGCAACCATGATTTAATTTCCTCTTAATGCATAACCACAGTAGATATAAAAAATAGGTCCTTTTATTGAATCTTGGTTTTGGGATTTTGTCAACTCTACTCAGAAGCACACCTGTTCTGCCCACACTCAAGCAAGAAGTGTCTGCAGTGAATTACCTCATTCTTAAAATGTCTGACAAGAAAAATATGAATCTATCTATAATTTACTCCAGTTAAAGTCTTTCATCATTACTGCCAACTCATATGACAGGCAGTTACCTTTTAGAACAGTAGTAATGGTTCCCGTGGTAGACATACTTTCTTCACAGAGTTTCAACTGACTGTTACCATTGACAGCTGAGGATGTTCAGTTCTCTGAATTCTCTAGAAAACCACCCAGATGCTAGACACTGCTTGGGAAGAAAAGGCAGTCATCTCACTTCTTCTTGATCCATCTCAGTGTTTGAGACATCAATTTCTTCATTTCAATTTGAATCGGAACAATTAAGTTGTGATTTACATTGTACAAAACTGATCTCTTCTAGCTGACTTTGGAAAATCTTACTACAGTATGTCAATAGTGCATGTAAATCCTTACAGTGAATATGTCTGTGTTTTTATTTCAAATTGACTCCAACAAAGCATAAAAGCTATTCTAAGTAAATTCGGCTGAAGTTGTGAATTATAGGACTAAATCATATATGTAGAATTATTTGGAATGCTGTCAATCAAAGGAATTTGAAGTGCTCTGTCTATAAAAGAAAACAATGGTGGTGCACATACTGTACTGGAATTTAGTGCTGCTGCCATATACAGTAGTTTCAGAACCCAGGGTTCTATTATGGCACGCTTTCTCTGTGTTTTTCTCTGTGTTCAAGATAGTAGATGTGTTTTCACTAGATTTCTCTGCAATGAACTGGCACCCGTCCATAGGAGCTCTCAGTCCCATTTACAAACCTATACCTCCAATTTGAACAATCAGGAGGTCTAAAATGTTTTTTTCTTGCCTAGAATATAGACTGAGATACTTTAAGGCCATCAGATTTTATTTTCCAGAGCCTGAGTGAGAGTACATTAATTTTACATGTTTGCTAACCTTGGCAAATACAAACTGGTGAAGAAAACAAAGAAAGTTTAATTTGTACAGCCCAGTCAAATGAAACTAAACAACCCTTGCAGGTTTTTTATGTTTAATACAGGGTAAGAATGGAATGAAAGACAACTGCATCCAGCTGATATCAGGATTTACAAATCCATGAGTCTTCTTCATCTCATTTTATCATTATAAACAGAATTGTACACCCTGAGATGCCAAGTACTGCTGATTTAAAAAAAAAATGCAAAGATTGTTTGTCTTTTTTGGGGGAGAAAAAAAAACTATGCAAAATATCCATTATTTTAATAGAAATGTCCCTCATTGTCATATAATGAAGCCTTTTTTTAAATTTTGTATATCAGCTCTTATCGTATGGTTAAGTAACTTCCCCTAAACTGTCTAAGGAACAAAACAATTACTGTAGCTTACTTCAACTGAAGAGTACAAACAGGTTTGTCTATGACACCAAAATGTACTCTAGATTTACTCTTCATTTTCATTTACTGTATTTATACAATCAGGTGATACAGTCATGGTTGTAACTGATTTGTAGGGGAAAGAAATAAAGTCAAAAACTGCAAAAACAACAATTCAGTGTTCAGTACCCAGTGTTCCAATTCGCTGCCCTGCAGGTGGTGAAAATAGATAGGTTTGTCATAATGGTCCATTAGTAATGTTTATTCTTTGAAAACTATGGCTCCACATCCAGGATATCTTCCAAAATAAAATTAACACTTCATGGTATCTATAGTAGAAGAAATAACTTCATTATACAGTAAGTATTATACTGTATGTAAAACTATATAGCAAGCTAAAACACAGAGATGCATAAATGCATAAAAATAAATTAATTTTTCATATTTTAAAGAGGGCATTAAACAAAGACCAAACCTTTAAACAAATTTAAATGTCCTACACTTTTATAAACAAACTAGATCAATGAAAACAAATGCAGTTATAATTACACAATGTTCACATACATGTACAGTAACTGTCAAGAGTTCAAGAACTGAACGTGCCAATGACATGATCTAATAACAAAAATAACAGGCCTGCAGTTTATACCTGGTGTGTAGCAGAATTAAATTATCTATTCATAATCCTCACATTGCAGATTACCTGTGAAGGTACAGGAGTTCAGTACCAACAACATTTTTTATCAGTCCGTAATGAGAACAAAAAGCGTAATTCATCTGTCAGCTAGTTGTGTGGCATCATACGGATATCTATGGTGCAGTGTAACCCTCACCAATTCATTTGTCCGCTCATTTCAGCATTACCCTTGTTGACAATGATCTAAAGTCTAACCCAGCAGGTGCATGGTATTTGGTATACTCTGCAGAGGATGCCAGACTACTGTGGGGCATACTCACACATACTATACTGTATATAGAGGGAGTAATATAGAGGTCTCAGTTAACCTAAACAGCATGTGTTTGGACTGTGGGTGGAAACCAGCGTACCAGGAAAAACCCATACAAATGCAGGGCAAACATACAATTTCCATACAGACAGAGATATATTCTCAAAAGGAATCCTAGAAAAGTGAAGCAACACTACTATCATGTACAAAGCACCATGCCTTTCTTCTCTTTTCAGCTTGGAATAAACCTTTTACTTGTTCCTCTGCAGCCTACGCATGCTGATGCAGCTACCCACCTGAACTAAAGCACCATGCCTACCCTCATGATATTATTGTATAGAATATATCAAATATATTTTACTGCCATGCATTGGAGCAAGAACAGCAAAGGAAAATGAGAATGACAGAAGAGGAATGGGTTCTTTTTCTTGTTTTTGTCTTACTTTTACCAGCTTCTTTCTCCATTCTGATGCAAATAATCCTCACGCTGTTACTGGATTTTTAAGTTAAATTTGATCATCCATTTCTATAAAAGCATACTTTAATTTCTGTGAGAAAATGGATAGGTAGGCATTACAGTAAAAAATGTTCTACTCTCTCCAGAGAAATTATGAACAATATCAGCCTTGCTATAATTGGATGCAACAGTGCATAGGAATAATACAGTATATGTATATATAATGAAAGAGCAACAAAACCATGGTTTTGTTTAGAAAGAAACAAAAACCTACCAGCTAGCATTGTTATTAAAAATATTACACTAATACTGATGAAATCATGAAATCATTGCACTGACACACTGAGAATCCTTGACACTTGGAATCCTTGACAGTGATGTTGGTATCAAGTTAATGTAACCCCATCTGTCTTCACTGGTGCTGAATAAAGTACTGTATGTAAAGAAAGAAGATTATCCAGCACCTATGAGGAATATCACTGCAACATTTATTTAAAAACCAAACAGAAAACCCTGCCCTTTTTTCATTATTTATGTTGTGCAAAAACTGTAACAGGGTTTTTTAACATTTAACACTTTAAGCATTTTGTCAAAATTACAAATGTGCCTGTTTCCAGGAAATGACATGATATCCAGTAAGGCAGGGGTCCACAACCTTCCTACACTGAGTCTGCTGTAGTAGAGCGTATTTTAAACATAACTTGCTCAAGGACCCCAAAATAAGTCATTGGTGGAAAAATGAGCAATACAATATTAATCCTGTTACCTTCTGTTTTTTATGAATTTCAGCTTCATGCTTTATGCCTCTCATATTATTAGGATGTCACTGAGATGTGCAGTTAAAGTACGGTAATTGCTTTCAGTCCACTGCAGTAGCATTTCAGATAAGACAGACCTCATAAAAGTGAAAAAGTATTGACATCCACCATTTTTTAACTTTCCTTCTCAGGAATGTAATTGTTTGGAACAGAATAAAAGAGAGTCTGGAACTTTTTCGACTCTTTGTGGCAGAACATATTGAAAAATGAATTCAATTAGAGTTTTTTTAAAGTAAATGAATGAAAAAATAAAATGCATATGAATCATTCAAAAGGTTATTTTTAGGATGTCCTTCCAACAGGCACTCTAACTTTGTTATAGATGCATTTATTTTCGCTAGATTTGAAAGGGTGGTGCAGACTGATTAGTTATGGCAGCAATTGCATTTTAGAAACACCACCTGGCTGAGTGTCAATTACCCCCCTCAGAAATTCATATTTGCATTTCTAAGCACTTCTTTTCAGGTGTCAAATGAATGCAGTGACTAGCCAAATGGGTGTTTTCATTTATCACAAAAACATAACCAAACACAAGATGTTTTAAGTTAAAATGAAATGGACTTATTTGGACAGCAAATTGTAAACAACTGTCTGTAGTTTTCAATTGTAACAATAGTTTTGGAAAGAAATGAGATACAGCATAAACAATAAAGAATATAGGCACAAATAAAATTAATACTGCACTGCTCTTAACTGGATAACCAGATAATTTGTATTACAATACTAGATATTATAATACACTACATTTCCTCATGTCATATTAAAATTATATTACAAAGTAACATTATCTGGGACATATTATCAAATTATACAACTACAGTATATATCATTAAAACCCTCAGTTGCTCTCGACCAAAGAAATTCTAAAAATATAAAACCAATCCATTTATCAGCTAAATATAGATAAAGCCATTTGCCTCTAATGCTCATTTTTACAGGAAATAAAGCTAGTTCCACGAACCTTTAGGTTAAATTAAATAGAATTTTCTTCACTACTTTCACCACTGTAATTTGCTTATTTGGGAGAGCATGTTTAAAAAACAAAGGATCTGGTAATACACTTTGTGAGTACTTGCAACTAGACAAGCACTGTATCCGAATCCAAGTAGCTATAAAGGAGTAATTTCTAAATAACCGAACACTGATGCGATTAAGCATGAAGATAATTTTAAGTCTTTTCTTCAAAGGTTGAATTAAGAAAGAAGCATATGCAATTTAATTTGATATAAATGAATAACATGCCAATATTAGGCACCTGCTATCTATGCGATAATACGATACACAGCTGGTGCCAACAATCTTGAGCTATTGAATATGAAAATGAAAGATCCCTTTCATATCATAGCTCTCTCTCACTAAATCAAGTCAATATGGGTAACAGATGAGGAAAAAAAGCTTGAGGTGCAACACATCTAAGCAAAGTGTTGTCTTTCTTCTGAAAAGCAGGTGTAATGTTGTAGCCTGTATGCTGGAGTTCTCAACAACCACAAAAAATGGTGATATCCAGAATATTATTTTAAATACATAATGGAATCATATCAAATGTTATAAAATATTTATTCAAGACATTATCCGTGGTTAGCACTGTTGTTTTGCAGCACTGGGGCCCTTGGTTTAATTCCAGGGGTGCTTCCTGTGCGGAGTTTGTATGGACCCATGTCACATGGGTTTCCTCTGGGTGCTCCAGTTTCCTCCCACAGTTCAAAGGCTTGGTGGTTAGTGAACTGGCTGTTACGAATACTGGCCCAGGTGTGAGTGTGCCCTGTGGTAGACTGTTATCTCATCCAGGGTGTATCCCATCTTGCACCCAAAGCTGCAGGCCACCATGACACTGATTTGGATAAGTGGTTCTTGAAAGTAATATAATGATGATATTCTCCAAAACACAATTGCTCCCACTTTCCTACAGTATACCTCTTTGTTCATTTTCAATCTCTGCGCTCTTTGTTGTAGTCAGTGGCCATGTGCAGTACATCATTACACTTAGGGCAGCAGAGTGGAGCTGTGGGTACAGTTCTGGTCTCATATCTTGAAGGATGTGGTAAAACACTGATTTACCTGAAGAAAGTACTTCACCAAAATTACATCAGTAAAATACTCATATAAATGAGAGCAAACATAGGCAGCTTTGTATAAAAGTGTCAGCCAAATATTTTTGTCATTAGATTCCCATTATTTTCAGGTGCATACTGTATTCCAATACAGAACATCATGTAATATCACGAGTGGTTATGTTATTTTGTATGAAACACAAGCAGCTGTGCTAATGCTTTCCACCGCATGCAGTCACATAATGGAACTCATCTTTGTTAATACAAATTTTCTGCTTTGGACATGTTAGGACCAAGTGATTTAATAAGCTAAGACAAAATATTAAGTCTTTTCATTTTATTATTTTCAGATGTAAATTTTAAGTCTTAATCTTACAATTTTTTATCCATTAAATAGTACAATACTATAATGCAATGGTATTTTTGTAAATTAATACAGGCAGTATGCTTTATTATATCATACATGCACATACAGTACAAATATAAATAATGGATGTACCAGCTACTGAAAACATATGTCTGTCAAAACTTCAGCAAATTATTTTTTTACCGCCAGAGTTAATATTTCCTGGTAACACATTTCTGATATAGAAATTAAACTGATAAATTGTGTATACTAATTTTAGGGTAGTGTTCAGCATTGTCCTCTGCAGTCAACAATTTCAGACAAACTAATTGTAATTTAGATGTAAGAAAAGACTTATCTTTAGATTAATTAAACTTACAATTAGAGTAGCTGATTGCTTTCTCTAACTTTGCAGTTTTTATTAAATCTTTTCTAAAACATAAAAAGTAATATTCTGGTTCTCAATGTTTCACATGGTAATTTCATACTCAAAGTTTCTGTGACATTTTATGTAAAATTAGAAAAGTTTTTTTTCTTATTCATCAATTAGTTTTGCAGATGTTAACTGCACTAGATTACAGATGATGAGCGTACATAGCTGTATTTTTTGCATTTAAACATGACGTCTCCTACTGTAGATACAAAAACAATGAATAAATGTGCTGAAGCTGAACTGCACCCTACTGCTGCTTAGGCAACCTCAAAATCCTTTCAGTAGCATTGCCTTACTCGTCCACATCCGAGAATTCAAACGTCGTTGCTCTGGCAACCACAGAAAGCCCTTCCGTAAGGATAAGAAAAATTGAGCTGCATTTTAAAAATAAAAAGACATGGGAAAGTAACTTAATTGTAAGTCAAGCTGCATGAGTAAAACAATGCATTTTACTATCACAGGTGGTTTGTAGTGTAAACCATCCTATGTGGGCTTTGCATCTTTCTATGAGCAGGCTAGATACAGCATAACTGCCAGGGGCTGTGCATCAGCAATGATATGAAAGATGTTTAATTCAAAAGATCACCTGTGAAGCATGGCTTCAGTTTAAACAAAATACAGTACACCACTCTGATTGCAACAGGAAAAGGGATTAGCCACAACTCTGCTATTAGCTCTGAGGCCTAAAATGTCAAATGGCAACTGCGGGCAGCTGTCCTTTGGCTGGTGTATAGTGCACCATAATGAGTGGAAAATCATTCATACACCTAAGCACTCTTACTCTCATATTCATGAGCCCTTTTTTTGGAATGACCAGCACTTATGTGTGATTAATACAGAGATAAAATTCAACAATGGAAAATGCTAACTGTATGCCAACATATGCCAACAATATTCTCATACTTGTATTTATATGTAATAATGCCTGGGCTACAGAGTACATTACAAATGACATACAATCCTAAAGTGAGATTTCACTTACTATACATAAAAAAGGAAAGACAAGCAGAACATAAAAGATAACAGAGTGATAAAAACAAGTTTTACAACATTTACAAAGTTCCAACAGTAAGCAAACGTCTTGATCTACTATATTCTTTAGGTTTTACACAGATCACAATATTTGGCTAAAAAAAGTTCAGTGTGATAGATCCTACAGTATATACAGTATTTATGCTACTTATATATCGTTTCTAAACGAAATTACTAAAGTACTTGTTGATGGAATGTTCTGATAGGCTGCCAGGAGGCTGGAAGCAAAACAAAATGCTAAATGTAAATATAGAAACAATAAAATTGCAACATTGACATTCTTTCTATTTCATTATTACTGTGCAGTAAGAATGATAGATAGATATGCATACTGTACATACACACTGTGGCTTGTGATTTTATTTGGTACTGTATTTATAACAAGTTCTGCTCATAACTACCATATTGAAGAAAGAGTTCTGGAATCATTAGTGTGTCGAAAGATCAGACAAAGAGCACACAAGTGAAATGTACAACAGTTCATTTCCATTTTCTCACACCAGTGTAATTTGGGCATACTTCAGATCTCCTTTTTACAGAACCATGACTCTCTTGGAGGAATCAAACATGATATGATCTTGCTTCAGGTACAATTCAGAGCTAGGTTCTCTACTGAGAGGTATGGCAGTAAGGTCTCCTTATGAACTAAACAAGCTCTTCAGTATGTTGCCTCAGGGCAAGAGGAATGCAAGTGGAAACCTCATTAGTTACAATATTATACTCTTTCTACAGGGTCCTGTCATATGATTCAGAAAGCCAAGGATCTCTGTTTCCAGGACATTTTACTGTGATTAGCCTCAAATAATACACTGCATTTTCATGCTTCACTTTGTCGCTAAAACTAAAGATTTTACAAAGCTGCAGCATTGCAGATTTGTGCAAGCAAAACTGCACAAAACAGCAATATTTAACATTCCCAGGTGGAGTGCTAGCAGTTGCATAATAGGTACATATGAACAGAATTTTGTACTAAGGGATAAAAATAGATTACTTCAAACAAATTCATAGTTTGAAAAAAAAAGTTTGAATATCTTAGTGGAATGTATTTTTTCAAACAGGAATATTTCTTACATATTTGTATTCATCTGGAGAAGCAGTTAAAAATCATAGTTATGTTAAACATCAGAATGCTGCTTGTGAAAAATCAGGTCTGAAGGAGAAATCTTAAATTTCCTAAGACTACTGTGCACCCATTGTGAATTTCTAGAAATGTTCTTTATTAAAGAATGTGACAAAAACAATATTCATGCAGAGGACAGGTAAGTTGCATGAATTCAGTGAATTGCTATAGTGTGGAATATATGTAATGTATCTTTTCTTTATGGATATATACAGTATATGTATATATGCATTAAATAACATATTAAATAAATCTCTCTGTTTTGCTCAGTAATTTTAGTGCTGTCATTTGTCATCATCTTGTACGGCTTTATACTTATTCTTCTCCCGGTTTACGACTTGAATTAAAGTGTGATTTATTGCTTTTTAACACAGACCCAATGGCAGTAAATGCTAATAAAACATCAGTGCATATAAAATATATCTCTAATCAATTCTGGACAGAGGGAATATACATATAAGCAAAGAACAGCGCAAAGGATACATATAAATAACAAAGGATGCATAAAAAGGTAAAGAACTCAGTGAGAGACAGAAAGATATATGGACACTGACATTCTCTGTGCATAAAGCCAGGGGAGAGGTGGTGGATGGGGAAGGACGGGACATGCACAGACTATACATGCCTAAATAGGGTATTTGGTTTATAAAAGCTTACAGAGTAGTGACAGCTCATATTCATTTAATTGCATTTAAACCAAATGCATTTCAGCACCATGGTCAGCACACTGCACTCAACATGTATTGCTTTACTGCTACTATACTGTAAATTCTCCAGAAGAATCTAAGAAACATATGCATCCTGTATACACTTAACAGGGATACAAGAAGAGCATCACATGAAAAAAGATGAAAAAATACCTCCTTCATCTACTTCACCTCCTTCAATTACAATTTAAAATGCAGAATATAATATGTACAATGCCATCAAAACTCCCAATAAATATAAAGTGTGCACTTTCCAATGTAAACAGAATCAGTCTACCAGCATTGTGAATATTGTATGTTGAATATTGTCCCTTACCTGCTATCTACTGTATAAAAAAGCACTATAACATTGCAAGCAGCTTTTTTATTCTATTCAGTGGGTGACACTGTGGCCCATTGGATGGTTTTGGTGCCTCACAGCACTGGGGACCTAGGGTGCTATGTGTATGGAGTCTGAATGTTCTCATTATGTTCATGTAGGTTTTTTTCAGGTGCTCCGGTTCCCTTCACAGTCCAAGCTCATACAAGATGGGTAATTGGCTTCCAGAGAATATTCCTCAGGAGCATCAGTCGGAAAATATCTGCAGTCAAGTGCTTAGGCTTGGGGGGTTGCATCTATGCTACTGCAGTTTAGGAAAGGAGTTAGTAGTAATATGAACTGTAAAGAGATATGATAGCATAGGATAAGTCCTTTCATATCAGCAGCCAGCCAAGAGACCTAGCACCTGTTAAAATCTAAAGGGTTAGAAAGAGATAACAAAATTTGCAAGGATTGTGTTATGGATTGGATTTTGTAAAGAAAGATGGATCGAGAGTGAATACAGCACTTTTAATATGTATCCTGGATTAATTTAAATTTCCCAGAATCTTCGTCTAGTAGTAGATTACTGCTGGAAACTGGGAAACACCATGATTAAACTGGGTAAGGCACACCCAGCAAAGGGAAGGCTGGCCATGGATGGGTGTGCCCAGTTGAGTGTGCTAGTGCGCGAAGGGAATGAAAATAAAGCTTCCCCTTTTCTGCCCTCCTGACGATTAAAATATGCAGATCTCCTGAAGATCAAAGAGTTGTACTATAGTAGATGAAGAAGAATTTAATACACAGATCTATAAACACCTGCGGGTGATTAGCTAGTTTTTGGGACTGAGCAGGCTTCTCTGACAGGGGACTACCAGTACATCTTACGAGCCTGGAAGGTTTCCGCAAGCCAATAGTGATAGATCATCCAAACACATACTATGGCTCAGAGGTCAACATTCATCACAGGGGAAACTGGCCCTGGTGTGTGTGTGTTTGTCTGTGTCTGTGTGTACCCTGTGATGGACAGATGTATGGTTTGATTTATTTTATTTATCAATGTTGACACTATAAGTATATTTATTAAATGACTTTTTCATGTACATGTTTATATAAAGGCTCATTAAAGACAAAAGAGCTGTTCCTAAATTAGTCCTCATTATTCAATCACCTACAAGGTGTGAGAACAAATATAATCCCAGTACACTATATACTGTACTCTTACTAGGATGGAGTTACTTGATTTCAGATTTGATTGACAGTCAATGTTAAACAATATTGATCATAAGACAAATATTTTTCATATGACTTATTTCAACAAAACTAATAGAAAAAACAACATTTAGTACAGTGGTGTACATAAGAACATAAGAATGGTTACAGATGAGGAGAAGACATTTGGTCCATCTAACTCATTTGGTAGTTAGTAGCTGCTTGATTCAAGGATCTTCTTGAAAGAAGCAAGGGTATCAAGTTGAACAGCATGGCTGGAACATTTTTCCGCTCTCATATAATGCTTTTACCTTTTTATGCTTTTATTTTTAGTACACACTGAGAATACCAACAAACCTTTAATTTCAGTTCTGGAGCACTAAATTCATATTTTAGATTTCATCAGCTCTAATTATTTATGGAATAAATAAATCAGTTCAAGCAATGGGTGGTGCAATGGCTCTGCGGCTAAGGATCTGCGCCTGTGGTTGGATTGTTGCCGGTTCGTATCCTGTGGCCTGCAGAGAAATCCTACTTCGTTGGGCCCCTGATCAAGGACCTTAACCCCAACTGCTCCAGGGGCACCGTATAAATGGCTGACGCTGCGGTCTGACCCCAAGCTTCTCTCCCTGTCTACATGTCTCATGGAGAGCAAGTTGGGGTATCCGAAAAAGACAAATTCCTAATACAAGAAATTGTATATTGCCAATATAGTGATCTCTTATCTCAATGCCAGACAGAAAGAGCCAAGAGCTTCTTTTGTCTTTCAAGAACAAAGGATTTTAATTGCTTGAGCCATCTCAAGTGTAGGACATTTTTGAATTGCTCATTTATACCTACCTAATTTGGGATCATCAACAATTTCCTCTGTTCACAGCAACAGCTCGTTTACTGCACAGGGAGAATAAAGATGGCTAGGTAGACTCCTTCACTCTCTAGCCCATAAATAAAGCCAAACAACTTTTGACATGCTCCATAGCTCTTGCAGGAGGTTTACCATTGATTGAAGAGGTGCTGTTTCCTTTACCAATTTCACTGCAAGCTTTTAGAAACTGTTTCGCCACGAGCCAAAGTGTACTGACTGACGTCCCCCAGTTGTTCATTGTCAATTGTACAGTGCTACGTGAAGAATATCAGACAGTCAATATCATTTATGAGGTTGAATTGCACAGCAAAATTTGTTTAGTGTTTTTAGTTTTATACAGATAAAGAAGTCCCTTCTCTTTATAAGACAATGTACATAATGCAAGTTAAAATTATCTGTCAGAGCCAAACGTGATTGGAAGCCATTATACGTAATATCTGGCCTGCAATACCATTAAACTTCAAAATGGAACTGACACAATTCTGACCAGAGTACAAATGTAGAGTTTTGAACCTAGAGTCATTTCTCTGTAATTGTATTTTACAAGGCCAAAAGTACAGTAGTTGAATGTGCTTTTTTACATTTACAAATCTTTCAGAATTCCAGCCTAAAACACAGTATTTTGCAGAAGCAAATATGAATTAGCATAGTGACTGTATATGAACTAAACCAGTTCAAATATTTTGTTATTCCATTAATCAATGGCACAATAGTACCCTGATGCTATATCATTCAAAAGCCTGAATTAAGGCTGCTGATATTGAACAGCAATGGTGAGTAATGATATTGAAAGTGTGATTTTTTTTTAAACAAGCTTAAAGGGGAACTGCAGTCCCAAATTTTCAGACCGGTTAATAAATCCTGGTAACAAATTAACTGACGGTATAAAAAAATTAACAAATTTGAAATCAAGCACAAAGTACTACAGTATATGGTCACCATTGTTGTCACAAACCACTGGTGAGAGTTCATGCAAATTGCAAGATGAAGCGGCCCTTCCTGCTCACTAGTCACTGTAATGACTAACATAATGCAGTAGACAAGTGCAAGTTGTGCAGCTAGTTCACCAGAGAAATGTTCCAATGCGATTTGCATCCAAACTTAACAAATGAGGAGTACTTGCAGGTAAAACCATCTTTAAGTGGAGAGCAATATTTCTATTGGGTAAAAATACATATTTACCTAGGAAGATTTTGACTATGAAACAAGCTTAGAATTAACACAACAGCTTAGAATTAACTACAGTACTTTGCTATACTTACTGTACAGTATTTTTACTTGTGATGGGAGTTGTTCTCATGCTGGTTGCATTCCAGTAAAACCCACTATATCACAATCAAGCACATTGTTCCTGGATATCTCACTGGCTGAATACACATTGTGATGCAAACTCTGCAAAACCCATGGAGGAATTATTGTACCCACCCAGGCAGATACAGCAAGTGAAGAAAAGAATGAAACCTCTATGAGAACAATTGTACATAATACATTCCTTTTCAGAAATTATTTCTATATTGCTAAAGCCAAAGATAACTGTTTTGTGGCGTTGAAAGTTTGAAGTTTAGAGATATTAATAAAACACTCTGATAAGATGTGATCATTTTCTTTCTCAAAAGTACAGATTCATCAATTTTAACACAGTGGGAAAAGAGTGCATTCAGAATGTGAGCTTCTTATCAGCATTGACATCTTCATCAACACAGATAAAACTGTAAAAACAACAATTTTCATTGCTCATAAAGATTATTTCAATAGGCACAATAGCACAAGCTGCAGAGACATGAAGTGAATAATGCTTTTGCATGTCAGTCACACACTGACCTTGACCATGATGCAAGCCTACAGTTATGTGTTAACCGTGTAAGCCAAAGAATGGAGCTTTTGCTCTGAGCTCCATGTGTCACATTGTCTTCTGATTATCCACACACTGATGCACAGCAGCTGCATACAGTGGTGCTTACAATGAAATCAGCAGTAAGCCTGATAAGCGCATCCTATCTAAGAACTGACCAATGTGATATAAAAGCATGGTAACACTGCAGATCTTTCACAAGTGAATCCATTACTCCAATCTGGAGTTCTTCAGTTGTATGAAGAAGTATGAAGGCCATAATACACTGAGACAGTACTCAATTGAGCATGAACAGCACACGTTTATTCTAGTCTTGGCTGATTTCTTTTTACTTCATGTCAACTAAAGCAGAATTCACTGAGCTGGCTCTTTTATTAGTCTCTGGCAAGCCCTCTGGAGTATCCTGCTGTTGTGTGGATGAATTAATTATACCTGAGTTCAGTGCCCAGTTGCAACACCTGAAATTCTAATGAGGTCAGCCTTCAGTAGTCAAACACTTTCTTCAACTCTGCCATTCCACCACCTGTACTCCCCACTCTGTTTAACATATAAATTAAACTAGAAAACAACAGTTAATGCAAAAGATAATTTTAGACAATATTTTAGCACAGAATGAAGCCCTTGGTGTATCTGTCTGGAAAAGTGTCCTAGCAACTGCTAATCAGATCCACAGCTAGAATCTTTAAAGAAAAATCAGACCCTACACAGGGTCATTATGTGGCCATTTATAATGGATTCAAAGTTCATGATAATGACTTTGTAGTACTTGGGAGATGGGCACTTACACGGGTAAAGCTGAACTTATCACAGTTTTTTATTCCTGATGAAGGGTACAATGAATGAAATAGACACCAGTAGCTGTAGAACACCTGACATCTGAACATCTTCATCAAATGGTGACAGGTCTTTCAAAGTGGCTTTGTGCCGAGTACTGTACATTTAAATATTGCTGAAAATCACAGTCCATTGCAATTTCATATTTTAATAGTACTTTTATCATACAAAAGGCAAGGTTTTCTGTAAGGGCTCTACATTTTGTATCTTAAGATGCGTTTATGATGTCTCATTTGTATAGTATATGACGTTTCTACATTTCTGTTTGTCACCTACATGAATTATCATATGCAGCATTTAGGAGTCAAAGAAAAATACATTTTTGATTCATTTAAAGATTTTTAAATCACACCCGACTTTAATATATCTCACTTCTATGAAAAGGCATCCTATTGCTTTCTACATTATGTTTTTTTATGTTGCTTTCCAGGGAATGGGGTTTCTTTTGCTTAGATCCTCATTTCATTTAATACAACTTCACCTACAACTATTAATTGATTCTGCCTGACCTGATTTAAAAGAGAAATTACAGTCTATTCAACCTCACATATAGTGCAACAAACACTGGATTCAAAATATCAATAATGATCAAGTAGATTTTTAACTAAAAAATGTTAAAAATAAAGAGTTCCATCACAGACATAACCATATAAATTGCTAATGTAAATATTGGATTAAATCTTTCTTGATGCTGAAACTGGCATGATTACTTAAGCCCTTTCACCCTAGTTGAACAGGTCTATTTAAATATGGTGCACACTTACTACATACCCAGAATATTTAAATAAAATGGTTGAATATTTTCATTCTTCCTTCTACAATAGGGATAATAGAAATGATTGCAGTGCTGCTTGCTGGATATAGGAAGAAGTGAAAAAAAAGGATACTGCATGTTTAATAACCTCTTTAGGGAATTTCAATTACATCTGCAAGATTGATTGTTTTTTTTTTCTTTTGGTTTCTTCATTGAAGTTTCCCAAGACTCTGAGAAACACATGGCCACAAGCACACGGCCTCTAATACAGCCTTTGTTGGTTTGCTTCACTGGCTCAGAAAATACAATGAGATCCTGGGGAATTCTTTGTGGATTTAATTAACAATTAAAAAAAACAAGCCTGGTTCTACACAAATTATTTTAGATTTTTAATTTATCCTTTAAAATTAAACTAGTAATTTTACTAGAGCAGAATACATACTCATTAAATTTTATGGAAATTTAAACACTTGTTGCATAGTTTAGAATGTTGCAGTAGTCTGTTATTCTATAAGAACAAAACAGATTGCAAACAATTGTTTTACATTTATCAGCAAAGACTTAGACTAAAATTATATACACATACTGTACAACAAAATTACAAATATTTTGAAAAAGAAACTGTTGAACTTCAGTAACAAACTATATTAACTTTCACAATTTTCATTGTTGTTGTCGATATATAAACAGGAAACCACTAAAAGGAGTCTTAAAATCTGATTTTTTTATTTAATTTGTATTATTTCCACATTTTCTAGCATGTCATTCACAAAACTAAGTAAGGTAACACATGTCAAGGTAATACAGAATAAATTATACAGTTTATTAAAATAAACACTAATATTAAGGTTTAATTAAATTAAACTGTGCTATTGAAGAAACAAACTGGTCATTCTGCCATCCCACTCTTCCTAATTTTTACTGACCTACTGAATTAACTTCAGCAGCATCTCATCCTCCATCCAATCTTTGCTTCATTCTACTAAAAAAATGCATTTTTATCTTCACTTTCAGTCATATTCCTAAGGATCACAGATTGCTCAGGTTTCAATTTGTGCTACTGTGCTTTTCAAAGTTCATATACAATTCTGCACCTGATGCCAGGTGATACTATTTTTTATAAAACAGCCCTGACTGTCTTTCAATAGCTCAAACAATCATCCTTGTCAATCTGAATTGCAAAACAGGCAAAGCTGTAAGGAAACTACTAATGTGTATACACTCCGAATGTCAGCTCATTTATCTTTTCCAGATTGAGAGCAGGCACCCTCTCTAAATGGTGAAGTGTACATCCTTTCTGTTTAGGTTCTGAATTTTCTTCATATCACACACACTGCATACCTCTCACCTGTTCTCTCTCTTTGTATCTATTTACATAACTTGGAAAGGCATTAGACATAACTGCAAATAAGGGATTTGACGAAATGACACATACAACTTTTCAATAATTTTGCCTGAATGTTAACAGAACACAAAGTCACTTCATACTCTGCTGACTACAATTGCAAACCACAGTCCATTAATGTGTCTAGCATGCTATATACAGTATAAAATGCTTAACCCATATAAAAAGATGCAAAAAATGAAATACTTAAGATAAATGTCATCACACAATTTGAAGCTGGTCTTGGATTCATTTTTTCAACTATTCTAAAGAGCAACTAATGACTACAGTTGTAATTTCTTTAACACTTCCCTTGCTATCTATCTTGTAAGTACTAAGTAATATTAGCTGAAGTATTCAAAGCTTAAAGAACATAGAAAAATATGTAAAATGCCCTTTATATTTATGTTTACTATTTTATATTCAAAATATTGTACTCAAAAGTTTAGATTCATTCTGAAAAATTATTATTTCAACTTGATTGCTTTACGTATTGTGCACTTGAGTTCATATCATACTTCTGGTGTCTACAAATATGGATCCATTGAGCAGATAAAGGTTATCCAATTAAATGAATAAAACAAACTAATAAGGCATTTACAATTTGATTTTCCAACTTATTTCCAGCAGAGCTTCAAATTAACTTGTAATTTCATAAGTAGGAAAGAGGACACTTCAAATCTTTCTAGTTGTAACTGTGCAAGAATGTATCACTTAGATATTTTGTGGTAAAGCAAAATACAGTATATTTATATTTAGTTTAAATCAAGTTTTGAAAAGCAATTTATTGAATACATAATCCTCCAGTACCAGTCACCCTAGCAATCAGGCTCACTGCTTATAATGAAAAAAGGAACATAAAAAGGGATACCCAACATGCAGCCTTCTAGATCCATTACACTGAGTGGGACATTTATTACATTCCATAAACAGATAAACACATAAGAGTCCTGTAAATGAACATAAGACAAAGCCAACTGGTTAACAGCCTTGCTGCAGGTCTCTCAGTTGTAGAAATGATAAAAATAGTCCAAAGCACATGATTAAAATCTTTGATGTGATCTAGAATGCTTATAATACTGTATGTAACAACCAATTTGAGTCATTTCGCTTTTTTCAAAAGAGCTAAGATAAAAGCAAATAGGTAAATCATCAGAGCCAGAGAGCCCCATCTGAAGCCATGTTTCATCCTGTCCCTTAGGACTGACAGGAAATCTGTTTTCAGTCAGTACGGTTTGTTTCCATCTTCAGTGGGCCAAAATCGAAGCATTCTGAATTCCACATCAATGTTTTTCCTTTCCATGTTAGTCTAAAGAACTGCATGTAACTAGAACAAAACATACAGGCAAAAAGACTAGAAAAATCTGGGTATCTGAATGCATATTCAAGCAGGTGTTTAAGGTATTGTTCCATCGGGGTATCATTTTATTTATTTTTGGCATTGTCATTTCATGATCTTGTTTCTAGTTCTTAAATAGTGAAATGTAAAACTTCATTCACAGAGATTCAAAGCTAGCCTAGCCGGTTAGAGAAAACTGTACAAAAACTGTAAAAACCCTTCCTTATGGAATAAATGAATGTAGGTTAATTTTAATAATGGACATACAGTAAGAGTTTCTCTTAACAGAATCTCTGACTGGTTATATGGAATGGGTAGACGAAAAGTTTACAAAAAAGGTTATTTGACCCATCTAGCACATACTGTATGCACTACAAAATCTACTCCTCACAGACATCTTTTGTCTTTTAAATTATTTTTTATATGAAAACAAGATTCTCTGTATG
Organism: Lepisosteus oculatus; assembly: GCF_040954835.1. Taxonomy (NCBI): domain Eukaryota; kingdom Metazoa; phylum Chordata; class Actinopteri; order Semionotiformes; family Lepisosteidae; genus Lepisosteus; species Lepisosteus oculatus. The sequence goes on from NC_090699.1 coordinate 37,895,542, forward strand.
TAAGACAGTTAAATTGCACTTATTCTTATACAATCAGTGGTGTGAAAACTCTGTACATAAAAACCTTAAATAAAAAAATGTAGTCTTTTGAAGATATCCACAAATTGCAGGAAATTCTCAAAAATGAGGACATTTCTGTCATATTAAAAGCTTTGAGCCTTCCTTGTGGTACTATTCCTGACACATCCAAGATTTGAACTGCTTTATTTCATATTATTTATTGTTCTGTACTCGGAGGGGCACCATAAAGTATTCCTCCACTCACACTTAAAGAATGACATTAAGACAGAAACAAGCAGTTCATTAGTCATTCTTGATTTCTAATGGTCTATAGTTTGAGTGAATTTGTAAGAATCAAAAGATTACACTGCACCAGGCCTGAGCTGCTTTCTACAGAGCAGCTTCTAATTCTGAGACAACACTAAGTGGGGTAAAGCAATCAACAGCAAGGTTCTGTGGGGCTGGACAGCCTGTCACTCAAAATGATGAACAGCAGTAGGAGCTTCTCTGGCCCCATAAATAAACTGTTTCAACAGCTTCTGTCACCATTAAACTCACAGGCACCGTGATTGTGACATATTAGTACATTTTTGTCAGTTACAGTACGTTGTGCATGTTGCATGTTCATGCTATTACTAGTAACTAAGAAAGTAACCAAGAAAAGACTGTTTTGTTGTAGACGGGCATTGGAAAAATATCACATTTCACTCATTCCCTCCCTCCAGCTAAATCTCCACCTAAGTTACCAGCTTACGAAAATCATCTTTGTAAATCAGTACAGCTGAAATGTGATTTCACAAAACACCCATGAAACACTACATTTTTGGTAGGGACATAAGGCGAGACTGATTAAGTGCCATGCAACTCCCCTCCCCATCTTCTACACAAAAGATGCATTCATTCAGAATTGCATAGGTCTTATTCCTTACATACATATGTCAGCAGAATTTGTAGGAAATACAGCATCTAGCCAGGCTTCACCAAAAAAGTGCAACTACAATAACAGCTAGGACTTAGAGTTTTTCTCAAAAGTACATTTTCGCCTATTCCATGTGTAGTATACATCGTTCTTAGGATGCTCGAGTGGGGAGTTGTGTCAGCTCGTGAGCTGCAAAAGAACAGGTATTGTAGATCTGAAAAGTAGAAAGCCCATTCATCCTTCTCAAACAATGTGTCATGCTTGAGCCTTCTCAACAACAGCTGAAAATGCTCAACAGATGAAATATTGTGAGTTTTTTTTCTTTTTTTCTTTTCAGGGTGAAATCAACCTCTACTTGTTCCTCTAAATTGCATTTATTTTTACTAGGTCAAAACTTCAAAGATTCATTACTTAATACATTTCAATGGTATAATTTAGAGCAGTGAAGTGAGCACTGATTTGAAATCTACAAGTATGATTTTTTTTTGCATTAAACAGGGGTATCTAGCATTTACGGGTCTTCCATTTCAGTTACTCCCATGCAACATACTGTACCTTCAATTTACAGTATAGGGGTAATTCTCCTTTTTTGTATTCAGTTTTAAGCTTGATAAGGAATGGGATTCAAACAGAAAGAAATGTTTAAATGCCAATATGCACAACTTGCATTATTTATCTTTTGTTTTAAATGTTCCACGAATATTGCAGTCCAAATTTAGATTTATTTTTTAAAATAATAAAGTGTCCATTCCCACATAATTTGAAAAATCTATAACCTAGTTTTAAAGGAACTTTTTGGATCCATTAACCCAAAACATAAAATGCTGAAGAGTGTCTAGTTTCACACTGTTGATTAACTTTGACCACACACTAGACCTATATACAGTACTGTACTATGGGAGTTGGTACTAAGTGGGAAAAATGAATAAACACTAAAATAGACACAATTATTAAGCAAAGCCATTAAAAGCATCTGAAATGTAAACTGAGACGCCTCACACTGAATTGACTGGAAAATTCCATTTTGTTCAAATCTGAAGAATCAATTATTTGAGAACGTAACAAGACGTACAGTAGCTGGAGATGGATGGATCTAAGGCTAAAGGCAACATTAAGGGTGAAAGAATAATGTTAAAATAGAATGTGTTTTCTTAGAATGAAAGAGCTTGCTACATCACAAGGTAATGAGTAAACAGTATGTTTTGCTTTAGAATCCCCTTGCAAAATAAGCATTATTAGGACACTTTTTATCAGATATGAGCAAACTAAAGAAGATGAATTGAAACCAAGGATTCTGTTAAGGGAATTTCTGGTAACTTGTGCATTTGTGTGGGATTCCTAAGTCTTAAGAAGCTTTTGTACACTGTAGCTATTTATAGAACTCTGCTTTGCAGCATCAAGAATTCAAAATTTTAAATTATTTCTCCTAAATACAGTATGTAAATTTATACATTTAAAAGAACGAGTGAACATTTGAGTAATTATATTACAGTTCACAGATTTGTTTTTTTTTCTACTTCATTAAAGAATTTCTATTAGAGGGTCAACCAAGAAATGGAGCTATTAAAATAAAATGCATAATGTGTTTCTTACTTTCTTTTTGTCTCTACAGCTGTTTTGCCTACCACCTACCCTTTCACACAGAAGTAGTCCATGGGGAAGAGACACAAATCTCCATTACTTGCTTGATGAAACAGAACAATGTCAGAAGTAACCCGTGAAAAAAATATGAATGTGTGATAGTGTGAAATTGGATTCTGTTTTTACAGAAGGACCTAAAAAGTACAATATTCAAGTAGCACTTTATGATCTTTAAACTGCTAGTACTGTATATTGAACATTCTAAGTGCTCTCAGACTACATATTTAACAATTGTATTCTTTTCTTTCTAAACTCATGTTTTTTTGCTTACAAACATAAAAGTTTAAATGCACAGGATTTGTAATTTCTTAAATCTGTTCGGTTCTGAGTAATGAGTCAATACATTACAAAACATATTACAAAAATAAAATGATTTAGATGTCAAATACCATCTTATTCACTCAATGCTTTCAGTAGTTTATATGGCTTTAACATCTACCAGTCCCTATTTAACAGTGATATTTTTTATTTTTAAATATGTTCTTAGAAGTTGCTTACAGTGAACAATTTTGTTCTTCAAAAAAAATAATATTGTTTAAAATCAATAAGATTTTAAAGTTACTGATTGCGTCATTCATCCTGTGATTGAATTTGACATCTTAAATATCTTGAAAAATAGAAACCAAATCAATTAAATCACTAAAATTTCCATTGCCTACAATATGCAAAAACTTGCCATTTGCACAATTATCACTTTTACCATTTGGAGTAGCTACAGTAAAGTAGCTTTCTGCAGGCTTCTGTAAAATTATTTATGTATAATTGTAAGTAGTCTCTGAAGATTGGTCCCTGGATCAATTTTCTGGATAATAGCTCCCATATTCTCAAAGGTTTTTTAACAACTTAATACCAGTTATCAATACTTTAAGATGTAAATAAAAGCAGATAAAGTGATATCTAAAGGGACATTTAAGACACAAGTGTACACAGCAACTTCTTTGATCTTAATAACATGCAGTGTAGTGCACCTGTAACTTCTAATTGCTTAATTCAATAAACATTTGTAAGTTAGCCAAAGTGTTAATATTACTGTATAAATGTGTAATGACAATTAAAAATAGATTTAAGTCTGATATTATAGACTAGTGTGAGACATAATGGCGATTTTCCTTTTAAAATAACTTTCAAAACTTAATGCTACAAAAAGAACAATACCTAAAGAGAAAGCCAACCTACCACATCACAATGGACAAATCATGTGGTGTTTTCAATCATTGTAACTGAGACAGTGATATGATATCGGACGTTTGGAGTTATCAAACGTTTGGACGCCGTTAACAGGCGTTTTAAATCTGATCGTAATTGCTAACATATATTTAATTGATTGTAAAAAGATAAATTACGCGATCGTGCAGATAATCTCTGCATAAAGCTGGAAGGGACCTTACATGAATTTAAATAGCAGGAATTTATAAAAAGCTTAATTGTGGATGCCCTTTATAGCGTATGCCCTTTAAATCTTGATTACATTAACATATATATTTTACTTACACTGCTATTTTGCCCTGACCAGTGCACCATGGCTTGGTTATGAGCAGAATCCCCAGTCAATGCGAAGGTGGAACTGGTAAGTTTCAACTCTTCCTGCCTAGAAGTGGTCATCTTCTTTTCCTCACTGCTCCATCTAAATTCAGCCCGACTCAGTGTGTGGTCAGGCAGCGCTGCGCTGCGCTTCCGTCGGTGACCAGCAGCTGACGAGCCCCTGTCCTGCAGTACAGGGGATGATTTCACTCTGTTGTTTACCTTTCCCAGTCGCCTTATGCGCCTTCTGATTCTGTGGCTGTAACTGTCTTTTACTATACTGCGGGTGACTGGAGTATAAAGTGTACCAGCATTTCCACTGCCGTCTTTCTGTCCATTCCATCGAAGGCTCGAAACTTTCTTGCCATCATTGGTCACTTTTATCTCATCCTCGGTTTTTGGCAGTCCTCGACGAAGTGATTTGTTCAGATGCAGCCGGTCAGTACTTCGTTTTCGTGCAAAGCTGACTTCTATGCTTTGCCCCGAATGGCAACCCGGAGTTTCTGCAACACAACCAAGATGGTAAGTTTCCTCACTTGCAGGTTCAGACCCCGCTGTCCCGTCTAGAAACCTAGTAACTTCCCCTTGAAGCCCAGTTGCAGATTCTCCTGTGTCCATCTTAATAACACCACACGGTTCCTGCGGACGTGGCTTACCCACCAGGGAATGGCAGGACCTGCAAGTAATCTCTCCTTTAGCAACGAAAAGGAAAGAAGTAAAGATCAGTACCCAGACCCAAACACCAATGTGCCAGAATGGGCTGAAACCGACCCCCCTCTCCATTGCTGGTAGCACAGAAAGACACTGGCTTTTTTCTCTTTGCTCCCTTTAGTCTTTCTTTTTCTTCTTTGCTACAGTACGTTACGGCTACAGAACTGCTTGTAACTTGTGGGGTTACAGTTGCGGTGTTGTAAAAAGTGATTTTCGCTGAAGCGGTTCACGTTGAAGGATTTGATCAAATGAAGCACCACATGGGGGAGGAGCTCGGCTGAATCCAGAGGAAAGATAGGGGAGATTTCTTGCTCCTTTGCTTTTTTACACGGCATTAATCTTTGCAATATAATGAGCTCACATCCATTAACTTGTGGTGGGAGTTGCATTACATATCTCTTTCGGTTATTGCTGTTTTCCATATTGCGTGATCCTGCATTTAATGTCCAATGCAATTAAACTGAAAGCGGAGTGATGCTATTCAGTATCAACCGTTATTTAAAACCAGTTTTTGTGTATTGTGATAAAAGGTTACAGTACGTTACCTTTTTATACTTTGTTGGAACAGTAGCTCCTGAAAAATAGAAGAAAAATATTTAAACCCATATTCCGATATGCTGTATAAAATATCTGTTGCCTACTTTAAGCATTATAAATTATAAATTGTGCTAATGTGATATATTCCTTACACACTTGATATTGATGTATAACCGACAAGAGTTGAGGTTTAAAATTAAAGTTTTTTTTTTCTATCGGAGACTTGATTTGAACATGGTACGTCTCAGGACTGAAAATACATTTTTGACAAGTCCTATTTTGATACACGCGCGAGTTGATTTCATTCTTCAGGTTGCTGAGTACAGTGGTCCCCATGTATTGCAGACAAACGATACAGTAGCTTTTGCAACGGTAGCCAGTCTCAGTGCTTTCACTAAATGACACGGAATAGATAACACAAGTTGCACGTTTATTTTCCTAGCCTCTCATCAAAATACCTGTTCTCTTGTTCGGTTTAAACCACATGAAGTGCAGCTCATACACAAAACGCGTGTAAAACACAGCTTTACATTTTACATTTAAAGACACGCTATTGCATATATCAAGAACATGTATTTTATTTAAAGAGAAATGCAATAGTAAAATACTGCACAAGTAATTGTAAACAACACGTCTAAATTATCAAAGAGTACATCAATCTTTGCTAATAATACAAACATTGTATAAGAAATGAACTGAAAATATGGGTACTACTATAAAGTAGCAAACCTTTGCTGAAAAATGCTAGTTTTTTGTTAGGTTATCTTCGTAAATTTTTTCTTTGTAAATAAGACACCAATGGCATATTTTTTTCTCCAGAAATACTATTAAATCATGTATGCATAAAACCTACAGTAATTGTTAAAAATACAAAAGCTATTTTGTCTTTTGCTGGCAATACCATTTTAACAGCTTTGTGATTGATTACTGAAGTTCCAATGAGCAATGTACTGCCAAATGAAATTGCAGTGGATGTGCAAAAAATTGCCCTGGCAGTAACAAACTTCAAGTCTGAATTGGTTCTGAGAGGGCAAGACTGCAGTTTGAAAAGAAGGCAAAATGCACCCTTTTACAAATAGCTTATCTCGTTGCTGTAACACCATTTTAACAGATACTTGTCTTTGTTCAGCAGTAACTGTCCACCCATTTTCAGTTTGCTTTTCCTGGTGAAGGGTGTGGTTCAGTAGAAGCAGTTTATTTTAAACCAAAAATACAAAGCACTTAATGTGAATGATGTGAAAAAGCAATAATTTCCAAGAGCTGTTTCATTTTGTAGGAGGGTTTTTTTTATAGAGGGGTTTTGATCACATCTTCTGTTTGAGAAAGACCAAGATGAATTTTCCATTTTAATCGTCTCAAAACAGTTTATAAGGATGTACATTTTGCCACTGCTTGAAAGTAATTGTTTTGCCAAATAGAGTTATAGTGGTGGAGAAATGTACATGCACTACTCAAAGTACTATTGTATATATCGTTTTTATTGTTGACAGTTTTAAATTTTAGGATACAGTTTTTTTTTAATTATTTCTTAATTAAAGGAGTGACTTCAGCTAACAGAACAGCAAGTTCCAGAGCTCTGCTATGGTGTTTAAAAGATTGATAAGTGATGCATGTACAGTTGCTGCTATTTGTGCTCAATGATATAAAGGAGTTTGGTCTGGAGATATGTTTTGCAGTGAACAAAGTAAACAGAGGTTAAAAAGATAAATAATTAAATTCCAGCTGCATGCATTAAAACAATATGAGCAGAGATGTTAACAAACTGGCTGCCTCCTACCCTGTCCTGATTAAAGAACAATCAAAGGTTAACTGAGACCACTGAACAAAATAAACAACTTCTTCTCAGTGTCATACAGTATATTTTCTGCTGAGTTCTCCGAACCTGTAAGGGATGGTACAGTGTACATATTTAAAAATGGATCCCGGAATGTAATAAACAAATACATTTATGACTTAAATGATACTGTCTATGCATGTACTGTACACAAATACTTCATATTTATTTCTGTATCGATAATGCCTTTTTACTATATAGAGAAATTATATGCACAGTGCCCTCCTTAAATAAATCACAGCTCTCCATGTTATACTTTAAAAATATACCTGATTCATCAAATAAATGCTACATGTTAAAAAAGTACTTGGATCTCTTTCTACCTAGATCATGAGCTTCATGCAGTGCCAGAATCCAATTAGGCAAGGAATGAACAAGTTAACACATTTGTGTCCTACTTTTGTGACCACCATGAAGGAAAGATTTACAGAACTATGGCAAGATCTGGAGCGCGCTGTAACTCAAAGACTTGTTGACTCCATGCCTAATTGAATTCTGGCAGTACATGCTGTTCAAGGAGAATGTTCTATCATACATAAAAACCTTCCCTTCTTCAATTCCGTGTCTGTTCCTATGTACAGTTGCTTTTCAGAATTATTTCTCCTGGTTATGTGTTTTTCCATTTTTTGCTGTTTTTACCTTTTCCCTTGGTCCCTTGTGCTGGAGCCAGGTAAAAGTATTTGCATATACAAGGACTGTACTGTACTTTCTCTGATAATCTTCTCCAAATCCTTGTACTCAAATGGCACCTGAGACATTTTTATATTTTTGTAATGTTGCACTCCCTCGATGGGACTCGAAGCAAAACCCAGGAGTATTAGAAAACCCAAGCGCAGGGCAAACAGGTGGCTGAGTTGGGGAGCTTGCAAACAGCACACAGGGAATACTCAGAGCTGTGTGATACCGAGACCAGAGGCAGCTGGGAGTGGGGAGCAGGCTGCTTGCAGAGTGGTGAAGCATGGTGCAGACACAGGTTTGTAACTGGGGAGACATTGGAACAAAGCCAAGGAGGATCTGAGAGTTACTGTAGGTCAGGGTTTTAGTCCAAGTTCAAAGCCAGAGAGACACACAGTTAACAAAGCTGAGGAGGTGATCAGGAACACGGTCAAAAACAAAGCAGGGGTCGGAGAACAAGCAAAGCCTGACTCAGAGAAAAAAAACTCAGAGATGAAGCTTGAGGGGCTTAGTGTCCAAACTCAATGACAGAGCCCCAAGCTCTGTCAGGTCCAAGTATGTATCCTGAGGAGCATCTGGAATGGGTGTGGTCATAAATGACCCCAGGTGCTCTGAGTCTCCAGGGGATTAGTTTTCTGTGGCAGCCAGAGAAGGGACAGATTGTTGGTGATGACATCCCCATTGGTGCTCCACAGCTTGCTCGCCCGCCCCACAGTTCAGAAACTGGGGACAAGCACTCTGTGCTTTGTAGCTTGGAAACTTTTACCACCAGTACTGCAGTGCTGGACGCTCATGGGCCCAGCACTATGCATAAAAATAATTTTAAACAATTAATATCATCATCAATGTTATGAAGATTTATCTTGATACACTTTCATGTTGTTATTTATTGTTTGATTTTACAGATATACGCTTATTTTATTTTGTCATTTTTTTGGCATCACCAATATCTCTTTCAGCATGACACTCAGCATGTCACATGCTCCCTGTGGGGGAAATATCCAGACTAATAGACTCAGTCTGTATTTCAAACAAGCTTATATATACTGTATATGTATGACTAATAATGTTTTAAACTCCTTTACTATCTTTAATATATAATTTTATAATAATTGCAAATCCCCATTAATCAGAAGTGCATATTGTTACTGGCCTATTATGCAATAAGGGCATAGTGGGGCTCAATGCTGAGCCACAGGTGGCACTAACATGGTTTTAAAAAGAATACATATCATTGGAACAATAAGCCACTCACTGAATGATATGGTATGAAAAATCTAATTTGTTTAAAATACTGAACCTCATGTAAAAACTGTGCAGTGGTATCCATATGTTACACACAACATTCTCTCAGTGGCACACAGGTGTCTGAAAGAGATGGTGATTTCTGCAGAGGTGAGTTTTGCTACAGCTGAAGACCCTTTGATCACCAGGGACTTTACACCTGCTAGTTTCATGTCCCTATACACCTGGCAGAAATAGTGTTTCTGAATTAATCTGAAATACTGTACATGTAAAAAGTTATTTTTACATTTCAGCGACTTGCAGACTTTTAACAAGAAGAATTATATTTTATTTTGATCACTCTCCATGTTTTACTTAATGCTAGAAACAGAGCTGTTTACACATTTTGAGCACAGTTTGGAAAATAATCCATATGATTAAGAGATAAAAAGAAAATGCCAAAATGTACGTACAGATACATATATTTTACTCTGAATTTTCAGAGAATTCATATGTACATTTGGAGAATAATTTAAAGCTATTTTTGGTATAATAGTCAGAAACACATTATTACAGTATTTTGTTTTAGGTTTTTTCTCAAGGTCACCAAACCCATCTATAAGGATAATGAAGTTCTAGATAATTAAGTTTTTTTTTTTTTTCTGGGGCAAGAATGTGCAGAGGTAGTGGAGCTCAGGGACTAATGAAGGTGGGTTCCACAAACAAATAAATGTATGCACACAACTTAAGCCTTACACGTCTTGCTTTTGTATAAGATTTTTACTCAGGGTTTCCCTTTCTTAACACAGAAACAATTTTATGGTGATTTTATACTGAAATGTAAGCCATTTTGTTTTAAGCAAACACTTAATCATGATAGATCTGTATTACAGTATGTAGTGCAAAGAGGTGCCTTCTAACAGGTGTGCAGAGAGGAACAAATAATATTAGGTGAAGAATACAGTACCTGATAATGATTATATTTATCATTTAAGTTTTGTAATTATATTTGTTAGGTACTGTAAATATGATGGTTATGTACTACATGAATATTGGCTACTCATGTACTGTATACCTGTCCCTGAGTTGCTGGGAGTATGTTGTTAAAGATTGTGCACAATATTAATTAAAGATAAGATAAATCTGTATATACTGTACAGATTATGTCTTTTGCACATCACTGTGTTTAGAATTGTAATGTTTCTTGTTGTAAATGTTGTTTGAAGTTTGTACCTCTATGTTTGAAAATATTAACAACAGATCTGGTTTTGAATGCTAACAACAATATAGTTTCAGACACCTCTCATCCCCTAATGGCTCAGGGGCAGCTTTGAGATTCATTGATATGTCAATGTGGAATTTCCAAATTGCTTTAGTATATGGCAGTAAAGTCATTTACAGTAAGACAATGAGGAGATTGAGGGGACCTGTCATAATAGGACAATTTCACTGAGCATTTGCAACAAATGGCTTGAATATAATTGGGGTAACTGAGTTTTATGGAAATGGCATTAATCAAACATTTTTGGAAATGTCTTTCTTTCCATTCAGAAATCTTGTCATCATTCTGCTTTATCTTAAAGTATGCAGCCATATGACATAGCTCATTTAACGATAATAAAGTGCAGTTTTCCTTACTTGTAAATTACTTTGTGACTTAAAAAGATATATAACTGTTTTCTGTAAATCTACAGCAATAACTCATTTTCTGAAACAACCTTGATTTATTCACAAGAAATAAGTAATTTTAAAATAGTATGACTGCTTGAAGGGTCAGGTAAGTGGAACTAGTAATAACAAAAGACAACTCAACCACCACCTGCATTCTTATGTCTGAGGTTTAAGGACCATAAAATGTGACAAATGCATAACCTGCATACTTATGTCATAGTTTTTACATGCATAATTTGTTCATAATACTGATCTGAGCAGTGAGGATTACCAATCTTTCTGGGCCATTTTAAAACTCTTAGCCATGATCTCACTGACCTTTCTGCCCGTGTCCTTTCACAGGAACTCCAGAAAGACATATGCCAAAAGTATCCTTAAATAGAATCACACCTTCCACAGGTTCCCAATGATAAATTAATTTCTTTATTAAGCCCACCATTCACTCAAGGATTTAATCTTTTCACACTTTTCCTGGAATTTGTCCCACAGATTTCCATTCATGTTGACAGCCCGTTTTCACATGATCTTTCTATTCTTCTCCTTATCCACCCTCTTGTTTCATAATCCTGCATTTTAATATCCTCAAACCCCAAAAAAAGACTTCACATCTGAAACACTGCTTTTTTTTCTTCTAATTTGCAGTGTGGGATTAACACTACTTGTTGCTTTGCAGCTTTATTGCTGATACACAAGTAGCTCTCCAGTCAAACCTATTTATTTCATATACTCCAAAACTGTTTTAGTTCTACCACACAGAAAGGAAACTCAAACTGATCAAACATTGTCAATTTGTCCATAAGGTGGTAAAATTGATAAGGGCCATATAAAGGCTTGAAGTCTAAAGGTTTTTTTTTTCTCTTAGGTGAGTTATCTTAATCTGGTAATCTGGAGAAATATTATTTTTACAAAAAACAAAATATAGTGAAGCACCCAGGTACATATTTTTGTTATAGCTGTATATGATTTCTAATTGTCAAATAAAATAAATTTAACTGTTACAGTATGTCTGCATAAATTTTTCAAAGGAAAGGTCAGTCAATAGAGATGAATAAAAAATTAAAAGGTGGTTCAATAGTCACAGACAATGTTTTCAGTCATCCACTTGTGTTGTACGAGATTCTTTTATTGCATGAAAGAGAAACCTATTGCAACCAAATGAGTACGTGTGAATGAATAACAAGGAACCAAAGAGCACTTTATTTACAGTAAATCATGTGGATTTCTTATCATTAAACTGTAGTGTTTTAGACAATCTGAAAATCAGACTTCTCCTTTTCAAGATCATGATCACACTTCGAAGTTTAATGCATTAAAATAGTGTATTGGTATTCTTCCTGTTGCAAAGTTCACAAGCTGGGTCAGTAGCAATCACTTCTCAGCAACTCATCCAAAACAGTTCAAAAGCAGAGTTCAACACCTCTCAGTTCCAAACCCTTTCTGCTTGTTTGTTTTCCCTTCAGCTATTAATTGCACTAGGCAGCATCCATAACAATGAGAGAAATGTAAAACAAAGTTTTTGTGATTTGATTATTTGAATGCAAGCCATTTTCAAGCAGCAGGTTTTAAAAAAATCAAAACCAATCTAATCCATGTCTGCAGTGGTTCTTTCACCTCACTTACTTTGATCTGAAGTTAAAGTGACTGTATCTATTGATATCACTGTAATTTGAGGTTCTCAAGCCAGTCTGATTCATCATACCATTATTACATGTGCTTGTGTGCAATTTACTTGTCTATTCTAATGTGAATGAATTAAAATGGTACTTGTCTTTTATTGAAACATCTGAAGAACAGTGAGATCAACATAAAACATCATGTTTTGCATCACAGAACAAAATACGGTATGAGTTTAAGTAAACTGTTCATAAAATCAAACTTTTTGGAGGAATTTCAGTTCAGGAAACACCCTAGAAAGGTCCATGAAACAATAAGTTATATCTTTAACAGCTATCTGTTAAAATCTAAAAAGCCTTCAAGAAACATTTGTATGAAACTAAAGACATAATATTTCTAATTGAATCCAACTAGCACAAAAACATATTGAAACATACTGTATTTTTGGGATACCATTCACAATAAAGAGGTTGCATAAACAAATTAAGAATAACTAAGAATAAAAGTAAAAATGGTAAACAAATGGTAAAATGATCATGCTTACATTAGCAGTAAAATCTGTAAACTAGCTGGAAATAATACATTTTTAACATGTAGCATCACCACTATTTCAAATACAAGATACAAAAGAGTGCTAAACAGAAGATGCTGTTGTTCTGCATATCACAGATTTGAAACTGTAAATGTGAAACAAAATGGGTGGCCTATTTTTCAATTTTTTCACAAGACCGTACTCAGTTGGTCACATAATATTTGTGGAATGCTGTTTTCTCATCCAAAGACAACTTGTACAGTACTTGTATCATATATATCTTTTACTCTACTTCATTTTTCATAATGGTCACAATGTCATGAAACTACAGTATTAAATGAGACTTGAAATTCCTGTCACCTGTGGCTTCAAAACCATCATAAACATCTGAGCCACTGGTTTCATTAGACTGTTTTTACATATGGAATGTATGATACAAGAGGTCATTAGAAGAAGTAGTATATCCCTCAAGATCAAGAAAGGAATTTCTAAAATCCCACAGTCCTCAATCACAAAATATTTTGAGAGACAATGGTCTCCATTCACAAAGACTTTCACAAAGCCTACAATCTTCTTTTGTCTTGCCATGTGACCTGAATGTGCTCATGTGGGAAAAATGAATGTGTCATAACCTTAGGGATGGGGTGGAAGGCTTTTTTAAATGGAGTTACTCATGCTCCAGTATAATACAATATAAAAAGATTTCCTGTTCCACGTCAGTTGTCACACAACCATTAGCTTCCTTTTTCAAATGCAGTTCAGTTTCAAACAGTTGCAAATGATTCTGATCAAGAGATATTGCAATTCTGTGCATTTGCACTGCCCCAAGCAATTTGCAAACAGAATTTACTAAGCATGCAACAGAAAGTTTATGCAAATGAGCATGTGTCCCTTATAAACGAAAATAAAAAAAACATGATCTAAAAAAGGGAAATAAAAAAGGCAGTCATAAGCCAGCTGAGGGCTAAAATGAATTACTAGTTTAAAAGCTTTTATATGAAGGGTAAAATATTAATACATACTGTGCTACATTATCAGGAATCTTAGAGCGCAGCAATGATAATTATTAATGAATCCCATTTTCAACTTACTGGAGGTTCTCAAGCATGTGACCTTGAGGACTCATATCTCTCCTCTGGATCTAACTGGATATGAAGGAACAATCTGTTAAGATGTTAACATAAAGTTTGTGTGGTAGTAAAGGTAATTCATTCCTTATGGGTTGATGGGAATTAGAATGGGAAAAAAACAGCTGTTGTTTGGTTTAATTAGCAATTTCTGCATCAAACCTCAACGTCTTTGCTATTTTTCATTCAATAATTTATGTTTCTTTGTTCTCTCCCAGTTGTAATGCATTAATTACACAGTTTTAGAAATTGGTATGTTTTGTCAGAATTTCTCAAGCAATAGGAATACAGGATTTGATATTTGACATTTGCCCTGCCCCCTTTTGGGTATATTAACAATAAGACTGAAATATTAACAACAAGTCCCATTCCCTGGAACCAATGTTATTGTGTTATAGACTGGAATTCCCTCCCTCTCTGCCTTTTAAAGTTCTAAATTGGTTGTTGTCATTCCTAAAATACCCATGATTTTAGCTCTTATGGAGTGAGGATAACCACTGAGAGCACACTGGCACACAGAGACGCACCAACAGTAACTCAGACACACACATACAGTACTGCTGTAGACGGGAAAAAGGGGTTACAAGTAATTAAAAAAAGTAATATTATACACTCAAAGAAGCAGTGAGTCACAGGAATGTGGATAGCTTCATTTATAGTATAAGGAAGGAAAGATAAATATGTGAGCAGATATTAGTGTGCTCAACAAGTTCATAATCCCACCACCGTAAAGTTGAATTGGGACAGTGATTTTATTCATTTACAAATTGACCACTTTAAAAGGCAAGTTACCTCTGACTATGAGAAACCATAGCCAAACTGCACCATATCTATTTATAAAAAGAAGCCTTTAGCCCAACGTTTATTTGGAGTATTTATACATCACTGATTACAGCATTTTGCAGAGCGGTGATGGAATTTGTAGAAAGAAGTGTCACATACCATAGAAGCAGCCTGACCAAAGCAGTCTTACCAATAAATGTGATGTACTGTAAGAAAAACGACAATGCACAGACTGGATGAGAAAAGCAGAGATTTTCTTTGAAACCCCTGCCTTCTAAATATGAAAAGAATGAACTTTATGTCAAGGAGTTGCAATATAACTTGACCTTTGTGTAAGAGGGTAGTATAAAAAAAGAAACGTAATATTTATGCTTCAAGATGAGTCAATGTCCAAAAGTGCCCCTGCTGTACCACCATAGTCTGACACTAACTTTGGTGATATTTTAGATAGTGTATCTCAGAGTTACAGAAAAAAAGTGAATTTGCATACAAGTGTTTACCTAAAGTCGGGTTGTACATGAGTGATCTGGTAAGAGCACACTCAAAACCACATTCAACTTTTGTGACTAAAATGGATACATCAATGAAGGCTGTGGCCAGAATTAACATTTCTGGTTATAGGCTTGCCAATACCAGTACAATGGAGGTGAATTTTGACCCCCAAGGCATACTGTACATGGAGTATGTAAGATCTTTCATTCAGGGTATTTGTTTAAAACAAACTGAGCTTTATTAATAGGGCCTGGGTGTTGTTTCTGTGAGCCCTCCTGGACTACAACAGAGCAAATTCCACTCAGTCTCTGATTTTTAACAATATTGTTGTAAAAATAGATACAGTAGATAATTAGCTGCAAAACTGTACTGTTAGCCAATGTAATTTTTTCAAATACTGTGTGAAATGTGCAATTTTATTTATAATATCTACTTTAACACAAGTACTGTGTAATACCTGTGTGTTTCATTGAAGTTGGACTTTGGAGTCTGATGTATAGAATGCTCTTATATGTAGCCAAAGCAATATTTTTAAACTTGTGGATTTTAGCATTAAAGTCTATAGTCATTTTACCAATATCACCTTTACCATTAAGCTTTCTTATTGATAAAATTGTGAATTTATATGGCATCTGGAAAAAGGTTCAAAGTTTGCCTTTGTAAAACAATGTAAATTCATAAAAGCGAATGCATACTGTAACATTTTATAATCTTATAAGTAGATGCCAAGTTCCACAACTACTACGATGGTTTCTGACAAATGTCTCTACCATGAGGCCATTTACAATTACATCTACTGAATAAAATGTGTCTAAAAGCTAAGAATTTACCTCCCTAATACAAAATACAACAATGCTGAACAATAATCGAGAATGCATCTTGTATCACATAATAATTATATTTTACATTTCTATTTTAAGGGCCATAAAACATAAAAAAAGGCATCAGGAAAAATCAGTGAGATAAAAAACTGAGCTCTACCAATTTATCATGTCAATGGCAAACCATTGCTCTCCCTGAGTGCTTCATTGTCCACAATAATCATAATTCCTTGCATCTGTACTGGTATATTGAAATCCATCCCTAAGGATACCTAAATGCATTTACATACAGGTAGAACCACTTCACCAATGATGTGCAGCAGCTATTACAGTATGTGCCCAAGGTACATCAGATTGTGCAAGTCCAAAGAGTTTGTTTAATAAGCAAGCAGTTAGGACCTTGGTTTAATCTCTGAAAAAGAGCACCTCTCATTGTGCATTATCCCAGGTCATCATACTGGGGCACTAACTTGAAAATTCTAGTCTCAAAAGAAAGTGTCAACCACTGGTCCATCAACATCACTTACAGCAGTATCTTCATTTTCCTTAGAGGTCGCTCACCCCAGTATAGACCAAACCCAGGTGTTGAGTTTCTGAAATTTGAACACTCAGGCTAAAAGGTGGTAACTCGGCACCACAATTGTCAGCAGCTGTCCCAGAAACATTTTTGTTGTTGTAGCATACACAGCAGCCAGCAGCCAAATTGAAGACTTTGATTTTTTGAATAAAGAATGCCTTAAGAGAGGCTTATTGTTAATAGCAATAAGCAATTCAGCCCTTCTAGCCCATTTGGGATCTATTTAACATGAGGGTCTCATCCAGCTTTTTCTTGAAAGCCAGGGATATGGTTTTAACAACATGGCTAGCTACAGTAGCTTGTTCTCTAATTATGGATGATACCAAAACCCTGTGTGTTAAATGCTTCATGTTCTCAGATATACAGTAAATGCACTTCCACATAATTTCCATTTCTAGTACTTTACACTGCCGGTCAGCTGTGCTTCAGTATTTACCAGTCTGACCCAGGGGGGTAACTCTTACTCAACAAACAAGGAGTGTTCCATTTGCAGTCAGCAGCACTGCTCACACCAAATCACTGTTATTCATGAGCTTTACTTTAGCTCCACCCCTTCAAGCATGATTGTATCCCAGAAGCAGTTCTCTGCTTCTCTTAGAATATACTGTATACCACTTTTCTGAATCAGTAATAGGGCACAACCATCTTGGTGATGTAACGATAATCAAATCTACAGTATTTTTGTTAAAAAGACCTGTAGGAAACATGTTTTGAAGGTGCACTTGAAAAAAGACTCTATAATGGCCCACTAAGGGGAGAAAGGCTAATAAGTCGGTAACCTTTGATGATGTTACTCAGATGAAAAGCCAGGTGAAAGGTTATTTCTCACCATGTCTTTTGCATTAGTTATCTTGCAGGAACAATAGAGCATTAAGGGGCAAAGGAGTAACCCTTTGGTGTAAAAGAAAAGCTCTTTTCATTTCTGGTTTAAGACTTTGAATCTAACTTTAATTATAATAATCATCATCATCATCATCATCATCACCATGCAATCCCACAAAACTAGACAAACCATCTACCTGTTGGTACTTGTATTGACTTTCATACAAAAAAGATCTATGTAATGTTTGTAATTGCACCCATTTTTAAAAAAGTGTGATGCATGATTTACAAGATGGAAACGTGTTGATTACCTTATCAAAATCAAATGATGTGCTCTGCTCTGTTTTAATTAAATATAGTGTTAAAATATACGTGCTCATTGGAAAGTAATGAGGCTTAATGCACTGAATGTTGATGAGCTCACCTTCAATGTGTAGTGTACGTAAGCATCACCAACTAATTATACTCTATAATATCTTTATAAATGTACAAGGTAATAAATTCAGCAGACATGCTGACAATGTGGAGTGATTTTCCCACCTGAATATAGGATGAAGTCGAATAGTCACCAGTCAGCCTTCAGCAAATATTTTTCCATCTGCATTTCTAGTGATCTACTGTACATGATACTGCACTGCTAACGGGATCTTATTTAAAAATGCCATTTAATAATGCTGTATTTTTCTTAAGATAATGTCTAATTTTACAATATAACCTTGCAATATAATACAGTCACAGGCTTTAATAATGTGATGCTCTACCAATCCCACATCCCAGTCTAGATTGATCAAGTTTGCTAAATGCTTTGAGAAACAGCTTGTGAATTGTTCCAGTCTACAATGCAGTAATATTAGCTTCATGAGTTGGGACATCTGATAAATGCTTTAAAATGATTACTCTAAAAAGGGAAGAGCCAGCTGTCAAGTGTAGAATGCTGCAATCTGATTGGTGAAAATATTTTACAAATGTGACCCTATTTGTACTTCTCACTTGTAATGTCACCATTCATCAAACAAGAGACATACAATTGTACAGATTTAGTTATCAAACAAAATACACTAATATGATTATTTAAGGAAAAACTTAGCTATTTATATTATATTCTATGTTGGCATTCCTTAACATTTCACACAGCCAAAAAATAATGCACCATAAGAGCATTATATGAAAAGCACCATAACATTTCAAACATACTGTAATAAGAACAGTAGTTGAACTAAAAGACTACTGACCTTTATGAAGAAGTAAATAAACTAGTAATAAGGCCCATTTGGACTGTGGTGAATCTAAAAAGATATTTCATTGTCTTACTATCATTCATTTCAGTTACCTACAGAAAATGAGCTTAGAACCTCTAAACTCCAATAGTATTTGTTTGTAGAAACTGCAAACAACAGATGTGGCAGTATAGAGTATATACTGTAGGTTACGGGCAAGCAGTTTTACAGCTGTTGGCCATGGGAATTCATTCAGATAACTCTTGGTTAAATATTGAAATGGATACAAATGACACTCATATATTGTTAAACCAGAGTTCTGAAAAGATTTTGAATGGTAGCTTCCAATCTACCACCAAAGCAGATAATCACAGAGCTAATTAATTTCTCAACAACTATCGTCATGGCCAAAGTGAAGGGCATCACATCCAACACTTCATTGCATTTATATGACTTCAATTCCATAATACTGCTTTTAAAGTCTTGGTTTTAATAGTTAACTTAACTTAATAACACATGACTGGATATATACAGTATATATACTATATATAAAGGCCTACATTGTTCATGCAATCATTTAAATTGAGAGGCTTATCTTTCCATTGTTGGTTTCTATCATGTACTGTATATTGCATTTTTTTAATGAAAAGTCTCACAATTTCTGTCTAGGGAGTTAAAGCTCTATATGACATCTGTGAACATTAAACTTTAAAAAGATAGTCTAAACCACCTTACCTATAGATAGCATGTACTGTATTTGAATAACATACAAAAAAAAGAGGTTTTAAGAGTGTGTCCTTGTTTGGCAGAAAGAACACATTTAAAATGGTTTATTTTTAAAACTGAAAAAAGATACACAAAAAGACAGAATCAAATTTGTCCTTAAAGTGAAGTTTGTTGTGTCCTTTCTGTATATCACTACAGTATATCACAGATTTACTGTATTCTTCAGTACAGTGCGCTTTAACTAAATGGCCAGGAATTTGCCTTAGAGCCATTAAGTATACAGACTTTGCTCCATCTGTATGAAACTGAACACATTTCCATAGACACACCTTCACTGTATATATTGCTAATCAGATGACCTGAAGTATTGCCAATTCTAAACACGGGTTGCTGGAAATAGTCATTTGTCATTTGTCAAGATGGCAGTTTCCAGACATTTTGTGGTGGAAAGATTTTTCTCTATAAATAAGGAGTGCCCTCTGTTCCTGGAGGCTGTACTACACCTGAATAACCACAATCTGAAAATTTGAAGTGACTGAATTTTTATATATAACATTGAAAGGGATTGCTCCTTGTGGTAAAACATATATTTATCATTGTTCATGTTAATATTTGACCTTGAGCTTTCTCATTCAATACATGCATGCCTCATGGTCTATAGCTTTAATGTCATTATCCTAGCCAAAGAGAATCCACAGTGGGAAGGTAAATGTGAAGGAACTATTTGTCTCTGTCTGTACTTTGAAATGCACAGGGTCCAATATATCATGTCACTGTTGCCTGGAATTATCTATTGGAATTACTAGGCTTGCAAAAAAATATCCCCCTTCATCCACTGCTGTGGTATAAATATATTAAGTAAGTTTTGAAAGGCATCTTCATTATAACATAATATATTGAAATTGCTTATTAAACAATGTTTTAATTTCCTTAGAAAACATAATTCAGATGCTATGTTAATGTAAGCATCCCCAAGAGTTTACAAAAGACCAATATTAAATGTACAGTAGAACATGTACTGTATGAATACTATGACTGAAAATGTTAAAATGTGGTCTTTTTATTTTTCCCGATGGCTTAAATATAATAATTTTTTGTTCAAGACCTGAGATGTCACAAAACATTAGGAGAAAATGAATGCATTTTGTGTAGAAATAATTGCATATCTACATATTTCTGAAATTGCATACTGTACCATCAGACATGATATATTTGACTGAAAAAGGTTAATAACTAACATCACATTTTTAATTTAATATTATTGAACTTCACATTTATGCTGCTTTGTCTCTTTATGCTATGCTAATCGTACTTCTAAATAGAGTATAGGTTGTCAGCTGAAGGTTGTTATGATAAGCTGTAATTATTTATTTTGATTTGACACATATGCTGCAGACAGCAGATATAGGGAGCACTATATCCTGGATGGGACTCCAATGTATCACAGGACATGCACATATCCTATACGCATGCTAACTACAACTTAGCCAGTGTGTACAGTACTTGTAAAGGTGGAAGGAACTGTAGCATCTGAAGAAAATCCGCAAAAACACAGGAAGAACATACAAACTCAGAATGCTTCACGGGAAGGAATAAAACCAAGAAACCAATCCTTGAATGGAACCATGAAACTGTAAAAGCACAATACTTCTAGTAGGACAGCAGGATATTTCAAAATGTCATTTTCACAAAAAAAGTAAATATACTGTGTAGCGGCGAGGCTTAATAATAAGGCAGAATTAAGTGTTCTGAGCCTTCCCAAATGAGGCCCCATTTCTCTGTTCATCTCTGTGGTGCAGCCACAGAGAAATTATTCATGCAAGATGTTTTCTTTTGATAAGGACAGCTCCCAAAGGGGGATGCACTTAGCTAAGCCTGGCTATCATGATCAATGGTCATCCATTGGCGCCTATCTGTCTAGGGAGTGCCAGTTGGACATCTGGACTGCATTACTAAGTGTCAGGAGTAAGTGACTCATATCTCACCTTGATCAACCAATCAGGGACTGGTAGGGCCGAGTAACCCACGTGGGACTCTGATGCCCATGGAACTTTCAGCCAATCAATGAGCTGAAGTTCCTCCAGGTAAAAACAGACAACACAGAGATTCAGATTCAGTTAGATTCAGATTCAGTAAGATTCAGTAAGATTCTGGAGAGGATTCTGTGGACTGTTCTAAAGGGAATTCAAAGGAGAATTCCAGGGCAGGACGGCCCAGGAGCAGAAGGCTCCCAAGGGCAGGACATTCTCGCAGCACTCCTCCTGACCATCCTGAGACTCAGCCCGGACAACCCCGGAACGGCCAGTGTGTCCGAGTGCCAGAACTTTCCTTTGTTCTAAGAGTCTAGAGTGGAGGTTGCCAGAGAGTAACCAGCAGCAGGCCTCGTGGACAGGTCGGAACTGTGGACAGCTGAATCACTATTCAGAACTAGCTCTTCATCAGGAACGAACCGGTCCTCTTCCAGACTTGCTGGGACCCACAGTCATCTTTTCTCCTGTACACAAACTTTGCTAGTTAAAGCCAACACTAACTAGCCGGTCAGTGAGCATCAGCAGCGCACCGTCGCAAGCCGCACAGCACAGCCTGGCACCGAGCCAGAGAGCGCGGATTGGACAGCAACAGCCTGCAACTGTTTCTTTGTGCCCGCAGGAGATCTG
Organism: Lepisosteus oculatus; assembly: GCF_040954835.1. Classification (NCBI taxonomy): domain Eukaryota; kingdom Metazoa; phylum Chordata; class Actinopteri; order Semionotiformes; family Lepisosteidae; genus Lepisosteus; species Lepisosteus oculatus. The sequence goes on from NC_090699.1 coordinate 37,917,643, forward strand.
AATCCCCAGAAATTGGATGAGTATTCAACTTCAATGCATGACCAAGTTCATTTATGAAACGGTCTAAATGAATGATATACTGAACGTATGTCCTCTTGATATGTATAACTCTTTGTAACTGACCGAATATAACTTTTGTATTCTGATAACCCTCTTGATAAGATCGGTTAAGTTTATATGCATATTCTATGTATTAATAAATGTATCCTCATGTATTAGTACCTGTGTGTGCGCGTTGTTTGAGTTATGTCGCATGGTTGGATTCTAAAGCCATCAAAAGAATCAACTTTGTGATTTACTGCTACAATTAATAATTGTCTCAGTAAATGCCCAAACCCTACAGAACTGGTGCCTTCAGAGAGCCACTATGATTACATTATTTGGCGTCCCTGGCTCGGTTTAATCTACACTACCTACAGAAAGGTTGAAAAAACTGAATTATGTAATACATCTGATTTCTGTGACATGTAAGGTTATGGAACCACTTATTTAAACTGAACTAGAGAATCAGTATCCTAGGAAATAATCAATATGGGTTTTGAAAAGTTAGGTCTTGCTTAACAGCTTGTATTGGTGTATTTACATTTTTAGAGAGCTTTTTTATAAGGTTCCTCATAAAAGATTAATACTCCAATTTCAAACTGTACACACAAGGGGTGAATGGTAAAATTGTATCAATCTGTACTACAGCCACTGCTCTTCTCAATTTATATAAATGATTTACATTCTGGTATAGTTAATAGTCAAGTTTGCAAATTATACCAAAATAAGTGGATTAGCAAACACCACAGAAGCAGCACATGAAAATCAAATGATTTAGATAAAATTCAGGATTTTTAATCTAGACAAGTGCAGGGTAGTGCATGCAGGTAGTAAAAACATAAACTAATAATATAAATTGAAATGAACAAGATGCTACTTTAAAAATCTTTAGGAAAATATGGGGAAGCAAAAAATTAAAATATTAATTAAAAAATAAAATGCTAAGGTATGTAGTTACAGAATTTAAATCAAGGGGTATTATTTTTATATTATTCCATGCTGAAAAGAGAAGAGAGAAAACACAACGTTGCGGCTGTGGAGCCTTCTTCAGGTGTGGACACCTGAATGCTCTGATGGTTAAAGGCATGAAGTGCTGCTGCAAATGCAAAAACTTTGCAAAACTTTTCTGCATGGTATATGTATTGGTGGTAACTGTGTTGGGGGTTCTTTGGTAGAAACATAGAGGAGGGTACCACTGGTGGTGACTGAGTATATGAGGAGGTTTGGTGATGAGCGTCAATATTGGGTTTCAAATGTTGTGAATGTAATGTTATTGTTTTTATTTTTCATTTAAAGAAATTAAATTGTATTTCAATAAAATTAATTCACAAAAAAGAATAACAAATATCATGTATGCTGCTGACCAAAATGTTAGAAATACAGTACTTAGAAGGACAATCCATCCATCTTTAGGTAGCTTACTAAATACAGTACAGTATGTTCAAGAATGAGCTGGAATAACCAGCAGCCATATCACCCTGCAACTCACAACTGGCAACACCCTGAAGCTAAGGAGCCTGGCTAGTACCTGGATGGGAGACCTCCTGGGAAAAACTAAGGTTGCTCCTGGAAGAGGTGTTAGTGGGGCCAGCAGGGGGCGCTCACCCTGCGGTCCATGTGGGTCCTAATGCCCCAGTATAGTGACGGGGACACTCTACTGTAAAAAGGTGCTGTCCTTCGGATGAGACGTAAAACCGAGGTCCTGACTCTCTGTGGTCATTAAAAATCCCAGGGTGTTTCTCGTAAAGAGTAGGGGTGTAACCCTGGCGTCCTGGACAAATTTCCTATTGGCCCTTACCAATCATGGCCTCATAATCCCCATCTATGAATTGGCTACATTACTCTGCTCTTCTCCCCACTGATACCTGGTGTGTGGTGAGCTGTATGGCTGCCGTCACATCATGATGGATGGTGGATGCTGCAAATTGGTGGTGGTGGAGGGGTAAAGTTTACCATTACCATTACCTGTAAAGTGCTTTGAGTGGAGTGTCTAGAAAAGCGCTATATAAGTATAAGCAATTATTATTATTACACTATATCTGGTGACGTTTTATCTGAGTAATCCAACATAAATGCATACTATCTTATTGCATTTCACACATTCAGCTCATTCAGTTCATCAGTTCATTCATACAGACATATCACAGATTTGATTGTTGTACAGTTTTGTGTCTCAGGACTGTTACTTCCAGATTCAGTAGCACTATTACAAAGGAGAACTCAAAATAAAATCATAAAACTATCCAGGCAAGAAACATATTTGATATGTTTCTGCAGTAGAAAGGCTAAAGCATAACGTCATTAGCATTGATAGTCAATTTAAAAGAAAAGTGTGTACATGTAATCAATTTGAAACATTAATATTAAGTGTAACGAGACCTGTTCATTGCCTAATGCTGAGGAGTTTTCACTGTCAGGACACTAGAGTTCTAATGCAGAGTAAGGGGGGTGGATGTCTTGCAGCACAGATCTTTTCTTTTGTTAACCAAGTTCGGCAAGCCTTCTAGGAGTTTGCAAGACAGCAGTAAATGATTGAAGCATCTGAGATTATAATGAGATGTCAGCAAATGCAATCTATTTATAAGATATAGGGCAGACATACCTATTGACAAAATGGAGTGCAGTGGTGAACCATTGAATTTCGTGCATGCAATATCTTGGCAACCAATTTAACTTATCAGGATTTAAATTTGAAGATGTGAATTAGTTCTCCAGCACCAGTGCCACCCTGATTTAATCAGTTTGATCTGTGGACAGGCCAGCATGACTTTAAGATGCTGCTTTCTGTTACTTGGTTAAGTCCCAACACTTTTCATTAGAGGTCTCTAAATCAATATTGTTTGTGGACATGGAATTCGCTGTTCTATTCTAATCTTCAGCGTAGCAACAAGTGAGATCAGCACATTTATGGGAAAATGTTTGACTTAGAAAAGGTTTATTTAAATGTATACACTTCCTTTTATATTAGTGTTCTTATTAACTGCTGGATGACAAACTTGAAGTCACATCCAAACCTGCTGAATTTGCAGATTAAAAATCCATACCCCATATGTATGACTTAATTAACAGATGCGTACAGTACTGTATATATCTGACTGGTGTTTATATTAATGTCATTTTATTTGTACTGGAATATCCGTTAACATCTACAGAATTGTATTTGTAATTACAAAGGTGAAACTCTTAAATTTAAAAAACAATTACTAATTGGGATTAATCATTTCCATTTTTTTTCCACACAAGGTACAACAACTAGCTTTTCTAGAGAACAGACTAGAGAAGACTATAAGGAAGAAATAAGATGTTCACATAAACAATATTTTAGACATTTAAACAAAAAGAACACCGTTGAGAATCAATTTCTTACACAATGCAGAAGAAAAATTATCTTCCCTGTATGAAGCCCAAAAACACTACTTCAGTTTAAATATTAATATTTTAACTATTAGTAGTGGAAACTGGACATGTATCATTCAAACCACCCAGAAATATAAAATTACTTTGCTCACTTCACACTATTTAGAGATAACAAATCTCTTTAGTTTATAAATCAGTAAATTATAACTTAAAAAATCGAATCAAGGACCACGTCTAATTTGCAATCCACTAAACAAACCATCCAGGGGGCCTTTTTCTTAGATGAAAAGCTGTATCCAGAACAAATGTAAAATGTCTGTATTCATTTAATTCAAATTTGATCAATTCATATTTACAAAACTTCAGTGCAATGTTGGATAATTAAAGTTAAAATCTATGTTGCAACAGGTGCACTCTCCTGTGTTGTATCTGTGTTGTCTTGGGAAAAGACAGATTAAATTAAGACTTTGTTTTCTATAAGCCAAAAACTGGTTTAGATACACCCTGTATCCGGTCCAATCTGTGAGAGATGCATTCAAACCCCTTTCTCTCCTAAACATATGTTCTAGTCACATCCCAGGCTGGTCAGTTTGTGGTCAGATATTTTAAAAACATTATTGCATTTTTTTACATGACATTTAGCTCCTAACCCTATGCGGGGGTTATACTCAAGTATATGTCCCTATTACAGCTGTACTACTGTATGTTTAGCTGGAACCCTTATCCTTTTGATTTGAAGCAAACTGGCCCACCTTCACTGACTGAACAGGAACATTCTACATTAAATTAAAAAGTCCTACTAGGCTTTGTAATAACGTGGAAGCTTGTTCTCACCTTCTTCAAGCACATTGAGGTTCTGTCCTTTGGTTAGCCTATACAGTGGATATTTCTATACTTTTATATGGATTTGCTTTGTAACAAACTCTTTGGAAAAGCTTTTTTGCTATTGTATTACCTTTATGATTTTTGGATTGTAAAATTCTCCCTTTCTTTTTGCTCTCTGCTTCATCTTCACCCTGTATTATGTTTTTACAGTAGGTTTGTACTGTTACTTTTGTGAAGCAATTTAGGTGGCTGGGAATTGAGAAGTGGTGAATAGAATGGGGTTTTTATGCATATGCTGATCATATTGCTATGTGTTTCATTGACTACTCAAAGTGCTATCTTTTTTATTTTTACAAAAAAGTTAATTACAGAACTCCTAAAATCACCTAAATCAGACTGACTGACATCACTTCTAAGTGCACATATTGATTGCTAGCATTGTTTTACAACATCATTGTAGCAAAATATCATAATCAGAACAGAATAACAATGGCCATTTTGGAATGTCTATCTTTGGCAAACCCACAAATGTGTGTTAATCTTGTTTCTAGAGGATAATATTTATTACAGTTTCACTAACATAGACCACTAACTTAGGTAGAAACATTTTCAACAAGGATTTCATGAAAAGAAACACTACTATTGGGTAATAACCTTGTCTGATTTTAATTGAGCCTGTCTTTGATGTTGTTTGGCTTAAAATAGCTGTTGTCCATGCTTTTAGTTTACTGTCATCTAATCGTGCGAATAACAGATTTGTTTGCAGTGAAGCAGACATTCAGCGTGAGAAAGTTATGCACAGGCCTTTCAAGTGAGTTACTGGAGCAGCTATACATATTTATGGGCAAACAATCACTACGCTGGCTCCAGAATTTATTAGCAGCAAACAAGTCTTAAGCCAGGATCATGGTAAGAGCAACAATGGTTTTTATAAAGGGCTTTGGTTGGCACAGCAGTCCATCAATCATCTCTTACAGCATTATATACATCATCTCCTAAGAAACATGGTCTATAGATCATTTTACTGTTTACTTTTTTACTGCTTGTTTATTGGGGAAAGGTGACTCAGGTATGGTACACACATTTATCTCAAACTTTAAGCAGTCTGGCAAGGGATCGTATTTTGAAAAGTATAAACCTGTGATAAAAGTAAGACCTAAACCTGTGATTGTTGCATTTTAAATTACATTATTATGTACTTTTTCCTGGTATCTAAGATACATTTAATGGTTTGGAAAATTATCTGGTGGCATTTTACTTACATTTGTAAAATATTTTATTCCTCAATAAAATGTGCAGAAAATGTCAGTAAGGTTTTATAGCAAATATATAAAAGAAACAAAAAGTCTCCTGGTATTTATATTCATGAATTCATTCAAAATCAGGTACTGTCAGGTTCATGTTTAATAGTTGTTTAAAAGGCCAGCCTATTTCTTCAAAGGAATATCAGAATATAATGGTTTAGCTAAGAAACATTAATTACATTAAATAAAACTAACTTTTCACCCTTCACAAACAGAATGAATTGATTATATTTTACTCCAGTCTTAATTTACACCATTACTGCTTCTTCAATAAAGGCTTCAAATGATGTATGTTTTTACTGTTAGCTAAGATATTTTTTTATAAAAAGCAAATTTATTTTGCACTCTTCAAATACAGACAAGAGACAGATTTACAGTATATATATCCATCTTACTCAATAAGTAACAACATTTTATAAAATGTTTCTCTCCCCTAGTACTGTGTATTTTATAGATTCACTGCTTATGCATAATAAATCTGTTTAAATGAGAGTGCAATACAAAAGACCTAATGAAAAACAATATGCAGGAAAGCACCATTTAAAATATAATCATTGTGGGATTCGCTGCTTATAAATACTGTATATAAGCATATAACATTGTAAAATGTTACAACAACGATTAATGTCAAACAAAGACACCTGAGTAAACTTCTTACTCATTACTCATTGCTTCGTAGCCCAGATGTTACTACTACTATGTAATATCCCAATTGTACCCAACATCCCCAAGCAATGGTACTCAATTGCTAGAATAATGCTGAGCTAGAGTTGGTTTCAGTCCACTTGTATCTCCAAAACTTGCTGCACAATATTTTAACTGACTAGCTGAGCACCTGTGAACTTACAATGTTTTCAGTAAGCGCTGAATGCCTCCTTCAATTGATAATACTATAAATGAGCAGTTAGTATTATGGGAATTCTAGTGATAAAAATGGGTCTCCCATTAGCTTTTATAAAAGTTTTCAACTGACTAGTATGTAAATATCGTCCCAACATCAAACTAGACATGCACCGATTGGCATACGAGGCAAACAGGTCTGTGGATGATTACTACTGTTGTCCTTGTATACTAATGACTGTATCTACTATGAATCTGTGATATTAATCAATTTGGCAGATGATACTACCCTACCCTAATAACAAAAAATAATGAATATCTGTACAGGATCTCTCTCTGACAAAAAATCTTCATCTCAATAAATGTAAAACCAAAGAAGTATTCTGAAGTACAACTTTTTCTGATTAGTGTTCAGATAGTGGAGAGGGTGTTTATATTTAAGTTTCTTGGCACCACAATCTCTTCCACCTTGAAATGGGATAACAATGTACATCATATATTGACAAAAAGCCCATTATAAACTATTTTCTCAGGTAGCTCATAAAGTTTAGTACAGTGGATATAAAAAGTCCACACACCCTTATTGAAATTGCAGGTTTTTGTGACGTAAAGCCAGAAATCAAGATAAATCATGTCAAACATTTTTCCATCTTTATTGTGACCTTGCAACCAACAAAATTCAAGAGAAAAACAAATAAATAATTATTAGGAAAAAAAACTGAAATGAAAAAACCTACAACACCCTAATTGCATAAGTGTGCGCACCCTTTTATAATGTGGGCTATAGCTGTGTTCAGAGTTAACCAGTCACATTCAAAATAATGTCCAAAGGTAAGTAGCATACACCTGCCATCAATGAAAGTGAATCTGATTAACCCCAAATAAAAATCAGCTGTTCCTGTAGGATTTGAAAGATTTTGATTTTGTAAACGTAACACGCATATCGTACAGATCGTACAAATTGCATTCCTTCTCAACTCTTCCTGAACTGTGAAGCAATCAGCAATCAGCAGGTTGCTGAGGAAACAGGACACCAGCCAATGAGCTCCATCAAAGAGGCGGACCTGAGAGGAGGCGTGGAGTTCCTGTTCTGCAGCTTTGCGCTGAGCACGTCCATCTGCCTTTAAAATTGAATAATGGAACACAAATCATTTTTTTTAAACTTGAACTCTTTTTAATTCTCATTTAACATAGCTTTCGCACCAATCAGTTTTGTATTTGAAACCATCGTTAAACAAAACAGTTGCTTATTGTACTTCCTAATGACATTACATGTGGGAAGATTATACATTTTAATCGATTTTATTTTTTCAATACATTTTAGAAAAGTTAAATCTACACAAATACCATAGATTATTTTCGATTGTATTTCTGGATTTTATGTAACAGTTCAATATTTTATATACATCTAAACAAGAAAGTCATGCGTTAGCATAAACTATTACTAATCAATAATTAGTATTAAAATCACACTGTGATAAATTGTTGAACTTCTTCCACATCTTGTAAAAACATTAATTTACAAGACGTTGTTCAAATATACATTAAAATTGACCATCAGAAAATAAGTAAAATACATACTTACAAAATAAAAAAATGAAAGTAAAATATAATTTAAAATTAAGACAGGATTAATTTGTTTTCTGTCTCTCTGTGCTCTCTCTCACCTGCTGCGATTCGGACACAGAATGGTTAAAAATGGGGACGGGTCAGGCAGGCAGAGGAAAAGGGTGAGGGTGAGGCATTGTCCCATCACTATGACTAAAGAAAGCGTCAAAGGGGAATGGCTTGTGACATACAGAGCCTAAAAAGTTTGGTGCGGTCTTCTCCGCTTTAAAGGTACACTCCTTGAGGAAGAAGTTTCACCTCAAACGTTTGCCCACCAGCTAACACACAGAAACGAACTGAATACAAAATGTACTTGCAAGAATAACGATTACAAACATTAAAAAAACATACAGTACTTGCTTTATACTGTTATACCGTACAGTCTATTACAATGAACACTCGATGGGCACTACACTTTGAGTAATGCTGCCCACGAAACCTCTTTCCCAAAAATTTCACAGGGGCAAGGTCACGTAGCTGATTAACAGAGCCACTTGCAGGAGCAAGGTGACTTTCTGCTCATTTAAATAAAGCTACTGTACAGTACAGACAGATTTCAAAATTCTTCAAACAAAATCAGCTATTTTGTCAAAATCAGCAAAGGTTTATTTTTTATAATTCTGAACTTTCAACGATATGACTCAGGGACTCATTATAGCAGTGGTTCTCAAACTTTTTGGACCAAGTACCACCCCTAATCCAACCAAAGCATCCAGGTACCACCTACAAGTCATCAACTCATAGGAACCCCAGAAATTCTCAATGACCAACATGAGTGTGCGTGCACACACACTCACACATACATATAATAAATATTATAATAATAAACTTTATTTGATATAGCGCCTTTAAAGGTGGCTTCTCAAAGTGTTTTACAGAAAAAAAACATTAACAACAACTAATAAAAAAGCACCATTTCAGTGAGAGGGGTGAGCCTGTTTAGTTGAGCAAAGCAGATGTGAATTTATTTTTCGAGCCTTGATACAATTCACAACAGAGTCTAACAGATTTTAAATCGTCAGGCATTTTCTTGACGGCAAAGGTCTCGCGGTGGATGTTGTAATGCGTACATTAATTTCTGGAGCAACCTATCTAATTCGTGCAACTACACCGTTATGTCGGCTTGTCATTGCTCTAGCACAGTCTGTACAAACTCAGACGCATTTTATCCAGTCGAGGCCATTCTCTACGATAAATTCATTCAGAAGCTGAAATATGTGCTCTCCTGTAGTTCCTGTTGGTAGCGGTTTACAGAACAGAAAGTCTGCATGGGACATGCCCTCAAACTCTAACGTAAATGAGCAAATTGGCCAAATCTACTACACTCATCTAATTGCAGTGAAAAACAACAGTGTACTTTTGATATAATCCTTCATTTCAATAATTCTATGAATGAGTGTGTCTTTCAGGGGGAGGGGGGCAGCAGGTCGAGCTGTTTAGAAGCTTTTTCTCTACACATATTACGTGTCAGCTCTTTTGCCAATGGTAAATAAGGTTCTTCAAAAATAGTGTAGCTTACCTGCTTTAGCAATACGCAAGCTTGCATTTTTCTGTGTTTCCGTTTTTATTTCCCTATTTATTTTTTATTTCATGAGCATGTGAGTGAAACACAGAGACGCTCTGTATATTTTTCTCTAATTAGAACAGTTCTTAAATATTTTTCTGTTATCACGCTTTCGTGTGCTCACAAGATTACCTGTGTTCGTAGCATGTATTTCTATGCATTCCTGTGTTTACAACGTTGCCATTGTTCCAAAATCACGCACATTCTCCTTTCTCCCTATTTGCTGGAGATACAGTAGCTTTTTTTAAATACAATTGGTCACTTGCATCCGTAGCACGCATTCCTATAGAGTGGTATAGAATTACAGAGTATCTCTTGTGTCCACTAAAGTATTAGCGCGCACTGTATCATAGTATGTAGGCTGCATATTCGACACGTATTAAAATACAAAATATGAAAACCTGTCCCGATTTTTCAGTGCACACGACACAGTTCCAGGGTCATTTGGCGTACCACCTGGCGGCACTCCACATACCACTGCCGGTACGCGTACCACAGTTTGAGAACCACTGCATTATAGTATTGTAGAGAATACGGTTTGTGCAAGAAAATTAAATTACCGCCCCTTTCCAACAGCTGGGTTTTTGCCTCCCGCTGTTCCAAAGCTGTATCTTTTCAAAGTATGTGTGAAATATCTTTTCTTAATCAATTTATTAATCCAATCAATTTTTACTCATCCGGCTTTGTAAAAAAAAATAGCTAAAAGAATCATTGTAAAGGTTAAATTCCAAGCTGAAAAGACAAGACTCAACGTGTCTTCTCTAACTCTTCAATTCACAACTCATGCATTGTCATTCATTATTAATATTGTAACGAACAGCCGGCATACTGCTGGTGCTGAAGGAGGTCTTCTGTAGCTCAGACAGAAAACCTCTGTTGAGCAACACAGGAGACCTGGGTTCGAGGCCACACAGTGAAGGATGAATGGGGACAGGAGCAGCGAAGGCACAAGCCCAAGAACCTGAATTCCTTACAATATTATTAATAATATATTTTGTATTGCATTTAAATTGGAATGTTTTTACAAATATAAGAGGCGATACACAACATGTTAAAATAACCCTTTTCCTTGCTTTAGCTTTAAGAATTCCATGAAGAAATACTAAGTCACGAAACAATCACTTAAAATAATTAATCCAGATACACACACTCACACCAACAACAAGCTATAATAGTGGACTATTTTTATATATTCGGCTATGTAAGAAACAAAGTAATTCTCTGATGGGGCTTTGAACTGCCTGGGTGCAGCGCACTACATGACAGTACTGTCACGGACGTCCAAAGGGACTAACCGTGGGAAGCAGGAGAGCGGAAAAAGACCCATATGCGTAGCGGCAAGACGGGAAAAAGGCCCGGGCTCATTAGTGCAAAGAGTTCAGGAATGCCGTATAGAAACCTATGCCCTCAGGGAGCGGACGTGGGGCGCCCTGGTGCTAGGCGGGTCTCAGGACATCCGAACGTCAATGCTGAGCGAGGACAGAGTGCAAGACCCGGAAATATTTAGCCCAAGGGAAAGAGAGGGACAGGAAGGACAGCAGACCGGAAACTAGGGACAGGACAGAGAAGGAGCGCCCTCTGGCTGCAGAGGGCGTGACAAGTACATTGCCTATTACCACTATAAGGACAATAATATATTTTTAATAAAACATACATCAAATGTTTCCAAACTGTCCCCTTATGATATTTTATCTACTTAGTTACACAACTCCATATTAATATTACTATCAAGAGGTATTAAATCAGTACAACTGATAGGAGAGCAGAGTAATAAAACCAATTCATAGATGGGGATTATTAGGAGGCCATGATTGGTAAGGGCCAATGGGAAATTTGGCAAGGACACTGGAGTTACACCCCTATTCTTTACGAGAAACACCCTGGGATTTTTAATGACCACAGAGAGTCAGGACCCCGGTTTTACGTCTCATCCGAAGGACGGCACCTGTTTACAGTATAGTGTCCCCGTCACTATACTGGGGCATTAGGACCCACATGGACCGCAGGGTGAGCGCCCCCTGCTGGCCCCACTAACACCTCTTCCAGCAGCAACCTTAGTTTTTCCCAGGAGGTCTCTCATCCAGGTACTGACCAGGCTCAGACCTGCTTAGCTTCAGTGGGCTGCCAGTTGTGAGTTGCAGGGTGTTATGGCTGCTTTGTAGATCAGCCACTGTGTTTTGCGCAGCATACGTCACGCTTTTTGAATGGCTGGATCTGTAAAACACCACCACTAGAGTGTAAAAGAAGATATACCATTTCGCTTTTTCAAACTCAAAATATTTTCCTTGTGTATTTATTCTAACTCTAACCCTTTAAATGTATTTAGATATAGGATGTAGGATTTTGCTGTCACGAATTCCAAATCATGCTAGGTCATTCACAGATTCTTTTGTATTATATCTTAATTTCCCTAAGACACTGATTTTGAAACTAACATCAATCTACATTGAAGCAACACTCTCATATAGGTATTTCAATCTTACATTTCACCATTATATACCAGCAATGCATAAGCCAAAAAAACTATTCTAGTGAATCCTGCATTTTCTGTGTAATATACTGTATACATTTTTGTATTGTTTTGATACATTTTTCTTTTCAGCACAGTTTAACTCTCGTGTAAGATGTATGAGGAGCAAATTACTTTTCCATCTTACTGTAAAGCACTTTGAGAAGCTGTTTTTAAAGGAGCTTTTAAATAATTATAATAATTAATAACAATAATAGTAATAATACATAATAATTATTATTATCATTGTTATTATTATTATATTGAGATTTGACACATTACCCTTCTTTCACAAACCCTTCTTTCAGGAATACTGTAAATTAATTTAAACATTAACATTTTTTGGTACTCTTAGAAGTTAAATATAGCCTTTTCTTATTCTAATTTTCTAAATAAAATTAGAGCATAAAACATAAATCATGAACCAGACCAGGTTACAAGAGACAGATGTAGATGACAGTTAATTAGTCTGATTTTAATTTAGAGTAAGTCTGCCAGCCACAGGAAATTGAAGAAATATTCCTTTCTAAAGGAATAAGGAATAAATTTTCAAGTGCCAGACTGCCTGACTGCAGGCATTTGCCTACATAAGTAATATGGTATGTAAAATGCTTTGCGAAGATAGAAAAGAAAACCTCTCTCAATAGATCTACATAAACAAAAATGAACATTTTTCATTGTCAATGTCTGCATAAATGCCATTATTTATATTAAAAATAAATCGTAGTCCCTTCTTTCCTAAACCAGGAAAATGAAATACTGCAGGCAACCAAGATCTTTATAATATGCATTAATTTAAAGCAGCTGAATACAATATCTATTCTTATTATTTAAATGTTGCTTTTAAAAGGTCATTGTGATTCATTATATAGTATAAGGGTAGCATTTAAAATTTAATATGAGGTTAAAATATAGACATTCATTATAGTAAGTACTTTTAAAACACTTCATATTTATTTGTCTTTGCCATTGGTATGCCTTTTTTGAGTATGACTAGGACAGACAGTGATGTAGGCTAATCCTCCTGAAAGCATAAGAAAATGGAGATATTATATACTGTATATAACTATGTATCACGGAAGCCGGAGGCCGTGGAGAGACCAGCAGGACAAGAAGACTCAATGCGAAGTGGCAGGAACGGAGCAAACGCGGGGATTCGCTCTGGGCTCAAAGCATCTGGCAGAGTCTGGGACGAGACTAAAGCCCTCAGGCCACATACATGGGGCAACCTGGTGAGGCGAGCCTCTTGACAACCGATCCCAATGCTGAGCGTGGAAGATAGGACAGACCGGAAATAAATAGCACACCACCACCAGATGCACCAGAAGCACAAGAAAAGGCACAGGGAGGCTAGGAATAGGACAGAAAGATGGAGCGTTCCCTAGGGGTAGGAAGAGGGTCGTGACAGTACCCCCACCAGCTTTAAGGGCAGCTCTGGATGCCCAAAAATATATATATCTGCATAGCACTTGTGGGAGGAAAAACCTCATTTAACTGAAAGGAAACCTCCGGGAGTACACGGCTGAGACCTACCCCCTCCTCCGGGGTAAACCTTTATTAAGCAGAGGAAGTGGGAGCCAGGCAGGGCTCACGAGGACCGAGAAAAAAACAGACAAAACACGTAAAAATTGCATACAACAGAAATAACCCAGAAATCCGAGGAAACGAACAACACATAAAAAAATACCCACAACATAAATAAACCCTGAGGGAACAGGGCAACAAACAACACATAAAAAATAAGACACAACTGAAAAACCTCAGAATCCATGGGGACAAATGACACATAAAAAGACCAGGGAGACAGGGAACCAGAAGCATAAGAGGCCAGGAAACAAGAAGCCAGGGAGGCCAGAGAACCAGAATCCAGGGAGGCCAGAACCACTCACGGGGTCCAGTGCAGGCTCGGCATTCTGTCATAGAAGCCAGAGGCTAGCTGTGGAGAGACCGGTGGGATGAGAAGACCCTATGCGAAGCAGCAGGATACGAGCAAACGCAGGAGTTCGCTCCGGGCTCAAGGTATCGGGCGGAGTCTGGGACGAGACCAAAGCTCTCAGGACACGGACGTGAGGCGTCCTGGTGAGGCGAGCCTCTCGGCATTCGGAAGATAGGATAGACCATAAATAGCACACCATCACCAGACGCACTGGAATCTCAAAAAAAGGTACAGGGGAGCTAGGAACAGGACAGAATGGTGGAGCGCCATCTAGGGATAGGAAGAGGGTTGTTAAACTATGCTTACAAATGCTTGCTAATTTATTTGAGATTATATATATATATGCTCTTCTATTTAGCATAACAAGATTTATACAAAAAGAATGTAAAAAATAAAAATCAATGACCTATTGCTCAAATTTTTTAAAGTCTAATTAAACGGTCTGTACTATAATACAATATCTGAAATGGAAATGGCTTCAGCAATTGAATAAATGTGGCTTACGGATATTAGAGGTTTAAAATTAGAAGAAGATTACAAAAACTAAATGTTTAGGAGGTTTGGGTGAACATGGTTAAATTTTCATTTTTGAATGACTTAAATGACCTGCATTTGAACAAAACAAAAAGGGACTTTTTAATTAATACAAATCTCACAGTTTCCTGAGCTGGTGTGCTTCACCCACAGTGTACACATCACTTCTATAATATATATATATATGAATTGAAGTTTCCACAAAATATTACTAATTCTGTATAATTTATTCCCTATGCCTATTCACAAAAATATTAAATATTTGGGGAATGCATCACAAAAGCAAGGCACTTATAACACAAATAATGGAAATTAATAACTTACAGCCTAGCCTCATCTATTGCAAAATTACCTGACATAAAGACTTCAGAATAAGACATACTTCAACAGGACCTGAGTTTAAATAGATTATTTTACAAATAATATTTTAGGTGTCTATTATTATCAGAAAGACTCCACTGTAATTAAAAAATGGAAATGTACATTGACACCACACTGAAAAATGTCTCTAGGGTGTAGAGAAATAGATAGCTTGGTGTTTGCTTGACAAAACGTGTATATATTTTTGTGTTGATTAAGAAATAAATTAATGGTGTAAATAAATACGGAAGGGTAAAGAATACTCTTTCTCAAGAATACATTAACCAAATGCCCCGAGTTTTATATTTCCCATGGCTATAAATTATAAATTTCCACTTTCTGCCCAGCTCTTTGAATTTATGTTTACTGTCCATTTCACACAGTTTAAAAACACAATCTCACAAACTGTCTTATGACACAGATCCATAACTAAAACCAGTGCAAGAAGCTACTGGCAGAAGATGAAGTTTCAATGTCGTTTATGAAACTATTTAAAACTGAAGCAAACCAAGAAAAATCAGGAGCAACTGTCTAATGGAGACATGATTTTAATGCATATGTATTTTCACCTCTAGAGAAACAGACACTATCTCTTATTATTATTATTATTATCATCATCATGTTTAGATGAATAATTGAATAATCTGTATATACAGTACTTATACCTACTGTAGGCATAGACGTATCCCAAATCTGTTAAGCTGTAATATTATCTATAGTAACAGGGTCAACTAGGCTTTGTAAAAAAACTTTATCGTCCATGCCATAACTCCATTATATTGAGTTTAATCATTTTGTTAAATGCATAGATAAAGTTAAAGACATAAGAAATGAAATCAAAGTATCTCATTATAAAATATTTAAGCTTTACTTTGAGAATATCATTGTATCATAGGAAGTAATTTGAAATGAAACATAACAAAAAATAAGGAGGTTTGAAATAACAAGCTTCTGTGATGTTTCAATTAGTTAGAAAATTCCAGCCTATTACTTTAAAGTGTTACCGCAGCCAGGTTTGACTGAAAAACAGCAGGCTATAAAACATTAGTTTAAATTACATGATTTAGATAATTAGTTTTATTGCCCCATGCACAGACTACCCAACAGTAATTCATAGGAAGCACCTGAGTTGGAAGAATATTTGCATATTGGAACAGTGAGTGGAAAATAGAAAATTTGAAGTGCTTTATTACTCATGAGTCCTGGAATTTGAAGGCAAATGGGCAGCATGTTCACAATGGTTTTTCAAACTATCAGTGATTTTCTGTGCAAAACACTTCTGCTATAAACTGAAGGAAGACTTTTAAAGAAAGTGTCTAAATTATTCATTGTCATTGCAATATTCATAAAGTAGTGAATTACATATAGAATCAGGGCTGCTGGCTTGCCAGGAAACAAGACAGATCCGACTGCAACTCAGCTTTGAGTAGCAGAATATTCATAGGGTCCTTGGAAGTACTTTAGATTTCTAAATTAAAAGTGCCCATTTCTTAAATGTAAATTTTGTTTGACTTTAGATGTACTGTACACTTACCATGACAATATTGTTTAAACCTAAACACCCACTTCAGGCTTTTTAATTAATGTAATTAAATACAAGTAAGTAGTTCCTTCTACAAGACACTACAACAGCTATCCAGCATGAATAAAGAATACACCTATCACTAGGCAAAGACATGGTTACTTAACTGGTTTCATAATATATGAGCTAGTTAACAGTGTCATGCTGATAATAGCTTTTTCAGATGAGATTTATTTTTACTTTCATGTAGCAAACGTAAAGAAAGGAGTATCCAAAAATATTGCAATGCAATTGCAATGATTAATGAAAGAGTGACATAAGTTTAAAAAGTTTCAAAATTAATTGAGTGCAGATATGGTATGCATGTCAAAATTTAGATAATGCATGTCAAAATTTGCATCAGCAGACGGTACACAGCAGTATACTACAATTCTGCTTAGTGTATCAAATTCAATCCTTCGCTGTTCAAAGAAGGTCGATAGGGTTGTAGCAGCGAGGCTTATTAATAAGAAAGAATTAAGTGTTCTGAGCCTTCCCAAATGAGGCCTCATTTCTCTGTTCATCTCTGTGGTGCAGCCACAGAGAAACTATTCATGCAAGCTGATTTAGGGTTCTTTTGAAAACGACAGCTCCCAAAGGGGGATGCACTTAGCTAAGCCTGGCTATCATGATCAATGGTCATCCATTGGCGCCTATCTGTCAAGGGAGTGCCAGTTGGACATCTGGACTGCATTCCTAAGTGTCAGGAGTAAGTGACTCATATCTCACCTTGATCAACCAATCAGGGACTGGTAGGGCCGAGTAACCCACGTGGGACTCTGATGCCCATGGAACTTTCAGCCAATCAATGAGCTGAAGTTCCTCCAGGTAAAAACAGGCAACACAGAGAGCCTGTTAGATTCAGATTCAGTAAGATTCAGTAAGATTCTGGAGAGGATTCTGTGGACTGTTCTAAAGGGAATTCAAAGGAGAATTCCAGGGCAGGACGGCCCAGGAGCAGAAGGCTCCAAAGGGCAGGACATTCTCCCAGCACGCTTCCTGACCATCCTGAGACTCAGCCCGGACAACCCCGGAACGGCCAGTGTGTCCAAGTGCCAGAACGTTCCTTTGTTCTAAGAGTCTAGAGTGGAGGTTGCCAGAGAGTAACCAGCAGCAGGCCTCGTGGACAGGTCGGAACTGTGGACAGCTGAATCACTATTCAGAACTAGCTCTTCATCAGGAACGAACCAGTCCTCTTCCTGACTTGCTGGGACCACAGTCATCTTTTCTCCTGTACACAAACTTTGCTAGTTAAAGCCAACACTAACTAGCCGGTCAGTGAACATCAGCAGCGCACCGTCGCAAGCCGCACAGCACAGCCTGGCACACAGCCAGAGAGCGCAGATTGGACAGCAACAGCCTGCAACTGTTTCTTTGTGCCCGCAGGAGATCTGAATCCCCAGAGAAATGATGAGTATTCAACTTCACTGCATTACAGCTCGAGAATTCAATTGTTATCCCAACCAGTTGATATCAATTTAATTCCTAAGAGTTATGTACTTGTTTTGAGTATCTAATGTAGAAGTTATAACCAAGTTCATTTATGAAACGGTCTTAATGAATGATATACTGAACGTATGTCCTCTTGATATGTGTAACTATTTGTAACTGACCGAATATACCTTTTGTATTCTGATAACCCTCTCAATAAGATATGTTAGGTTTATATGCATATTCTATGTATTAATAAATGTATCCTCGTGTATTAGTACCTGTGTGTGCGCGTTGTTTGAGTTATGTTGCATGGTTGGATTCTAAAGCCATCAAAAGAATCAACTTTGTGATTTACTGCTACAATTAATAATTGTCTCAGTAAATGCCCAAACCCTACAGAACTGGTGCCTTCAGAGAGCCACTATGATTACATATTTGGTGTCCCTGAGCCGGTTTTCTTACAGAGTGCACTTGCCTTGCATTAAATGTTACTGAAACGGTAGCTTCATACGGTAGCTACGAGCACGTAGTATGTACTTTACATTATAGTTAATGTATTTTTAACCTTGAAGTTGGTAACTCTGATCTTTGGAAAATCTGAGTGGAGGGCCACCCTTTCATATCACAGCAGATTGGTTAAATATGTTGTGTTTGTTGTTCATTACATATGTTTTGGTGATTTATAAATTAATTGTATATTGTATAATAAGAACCATGTGTGAGATTGTACATTATTTTGTTTGATTTTTTCCTGAAAGTTGTCAGTTACACTTGTGATTTCTGACTGTTACAATAAATTAAAACTCCACATCACCTACACAGGATGTGTCATCAATGTAACCTTGATCGGACCTCAGTTTTTTACCATTCCTGGTATCCTGGAAAGTCATGAAGATACTATAAACTAATCAAAACAACAGAAGTTGTTAATTGTGCCATTTCCCATGCTGTGAAATTGTAAAGTACCACAGCTGCGTGTTAAACGTGAATTTAACCATTAATCATACTTTTGGCATAAGTAACAACAAATAATTCAATTAAATACAAGTATCACATCGTTGAGACAGGACGTTGTTACAGTATGATTAATGCAGCAAAACACTACTGGGTTAATAAACATTTAATACTAATTTGTCTGAAAATCACATGCAGCTACGGTACTTTAAGGATTCACTGAACCACCTGGCAGTTTTACAGAGTACTGCAGTAGTGCAAAAGCAATGACAGGCCTCTTTCTGTGGTACTGCAGTGTCTACTTCAGTATATCGACTGACTCCTTGCATGTGCATCAGAACAAATGCCAAAAATAGCAAATAAAAAAATTAATGTCAGAGCAAAGATTTGTTATCTGAAACATTTTTTTTCAAGACATTAATTCATTAATACAAAGCACAAATATATGATTTAAAAAACTCCCATACAAGATAAAAATAGGTGCAGACATTCATCTCAACCCAAATCAAAGAACAGTCAATCCTTGTAAAAATCAACATCACAATTTTCATCATTAAATCTGATCATCAAATAGCAGAAAAATACATTTCATACCTTAGGACAACTAATATAATTAATACAAACTGTATGTAAATGAAATAATGTATGTTGTTGTTTAACCATATTAAGAGGCAAGAAGATGACAGGAATCGTACATTTTGAATTCAGTGATTAATTGATTTGATTTGTTGAGAAAAAATACAGTACATTTCTTTTTCCTACATAGTATTCTCATCTGTAAGTGTTCTAAAAATAAAAAGAAAATGTAGAATTTCTTTCTTCTCCTTGACATTTGACAACACTTTAGAAAACTGAGCCAGAAAGTACCAATTAATGTTAATCTCAAACAAATGTGCCAAACCTATTCATGTCCTAAGAGTGAAACATTGTGAGCATGTCTGTCACACAAGAGAATTAAGCTTCATGTTTAACAAAACATGGTAAGTACTATCACTGCA
Organism: Lepisosteus oculatus; assembly: GCF_040954835.1. Classification (NCBI taxonomy): domain Eukaryota; kingdom Metazoa; phylum Chordata; class Actinopteri; order Semionotiformes; family Lepisosteidae; genus Lepisosteus; species Lepisosteus oculatus. Next base: position 37,937,469 of record NC_090699.1, read on the forward strand.
TTTGTAAAACAACACTGTATAAATTAAAATTATCTTTGAAATTAATGGTATTAATGGCAGCTCCAGAGAGCCATAAAGCTCAAAAATGTTATAAGCCAACAGTCATTGAAGCACTGAACTTTCAGTCCATTGATACAAAACCTTTCCTAAGTAGCCATGGAATCAAAAGTAATTACACATCCCTTTTCTCTTCTGCTGGAAACAGGCCAGCCTGAGGACATCTGAACTTAAGATTAAAAAAATACCTTTTTGGAGACAGAAGTCTTTTAAACATTACAAGAGAGTGTCAGGCAGTCTGGTATGCATTATGGGTGATGTTATAATATTAATTGCGGGATTTTGAAGACTCTTTGTATTCTTTTTTGTAGCCGCTACTGGGAACAGTCATGCTGGGAATTAATAATCAAACATAAAAATCTAAAATAAATGTACAGTAGGAAGGCAATCTGACAATGACTAAAACTCTGCATCTGCTCCCTTATGCTACCAAGGAGAACATGAACAATTAAGCCTTCAGTTGTAATTTCTATTTTATCATTCCTAGAAATTATTACAGCTACCTATCTAACCCCACTTTAAAAGTTTAATCTTTTTCTTTATTTGACGTGAATGCTACTTTTTACAACCACTTGTGGGAAAATCTATTCAATATCCCCCTATCCCCTAAAAGGTTTTGAATAAACTCACTTAAGACAGATTTTTCACAGCCATCTTTTCTGTCAGTTTTCAAGAAAAGGTAGAAAAATATCCACTGTAATGCATAAGTGGTTCTCAAACAGACTTTAAGATAGTTCTAAGTAATCAACAAGCAAAACCTGGTGCAGGAGTCATGCAGTATAATGACTCCAAAGGACTACTGTTTGAGGATGTTAAACAGCAGTTAAAGACAATATGCATGGTTAAGTACAGTACATGCTACATTGTAACTCCAGCCACATGAATGAAGCACTGCTGAAATAAGCTACTCCAGCAAACTGCATTTTTGCAGGGTCCTAAAAAAAGGCTGAACTGAAGGGCATCCAGCCCAAGTCCTCAGCTCCATGCTAGATCCACCACCCTTTGTGGGAATGTCAAAATTTCCTGGAGCAACCCGAGATTGAGAACTGCTGCTCCTCTGGGCATAACACTTCTGTTTTGCTGTTCAACTCCTCTCTCTAATCAAAACAACAGCCGCTTATATACTACACTGTATCTCTAGCTCCTCCCATAGAAAATAACCAATCATGTAGGTTTATACAGTACCTCACAATTAACATTTATTCATAATAAATTGCCATTTTAGACTGCATTTTTCTAATTTACACTCTATACATCATTTTAAATATCCAATTAACATTACCCAGCAATAACTGGTCTCTTCCAGCTCTAAAGAACCTTTGCCTTTGGGCACAATAAAGCCACTTATTGTTGTATTGTTTTGGCTCTTTTTGGTCCCTGAAGACATTTACGATCTCTGATTTTACTTTGTGTGTTCACCTGTGAAGCAATGCAGACACACAGCAAATCAGAACCTTTGTTGGATATGTTTATTTATTTCTCCAGTGTTCTATAGTTTCGATGGCAGTGACTGTTAAGTTGGAGTGCACTCTGTCTCACCTTGCTTGAATATTGGTGGGCACAAGATACAGTACTCAATTATGTGACATTATATTACATGTCACAGAAGCAGGAACCACCCTTCTTTACAGGGCTGTCTGTGCATGATCTTATGACTCCTGCAACTCACTACTCTATTGTTGTTGTTTTTTAAATTTTCACATTGCACACTAACCAGTTTCCATTTTCTCAAAAATTTCTACCACAGTTTCCTTCCATGACTAACAGCCCCCCATCATTTAAATTTGCTATAGAAACACAGCACTTTGTAGCTGCTATCATCCATCTGGCCAGCCTGAATTCACGTCACATCTGTTTACGGCCTTGCCATCATGTCTGGCACATTACGCTTTCGAAGAGCCAAGAACCAACCCCAGCTCCTCTTCCAGGTATGCTCCATTCAATTTCACCTCCTGCTTTTTCATCTTTCAGATGCAGGTTCCTCAATCTTGGTGGGAGACACAAGTCCTAAGGATAACTGGATACAGGTGCTGGTGATAATTACTGAAGCAGAGCAGTAGTGAGTAGACACAGGAAAACCTCTAAGAAAGAAGCGTGGTAGCTCAGAGAGAAGAACATCGTTGCCAGAAACTCCACGAGCACCACTGCAAAGTGAGGAAAAGAGCATTTTAGATCAGCATAAATTCACTGTTCTCACAGTAGCTCACTGTACATAAAGGGTGACCTATGATTGCATATCCTTATTTGGAGGAAAAACTGTAATGAGGGCCCACAGAAATGGGAGTCCAGGACTTGTCGTGCACAGGTAAGGACTGCCACAAGCCCAAAAGCAGATTTCTGTGTTTTTTAATTGTACTTGGGGCGGACATATTGGGCAACATCTGCAGTCCATAAAGGCCATCGAAAATATCTTCTTAGAAGAATTTGAGTGCATTTGATGACAAGATGATAAACAACAGCGGAAGTGTGGAGCCATTTCCCAATCCCTGGACACACAGAAGAGACACATAGTGCTTTCCTGGCAGAGTACTAGTAGGCCCAGGTTCTGAGGTTAGTGCTTGGTGAACAATATCCTTCAGGGAAATAAAGAAAGGTGCCACAACACAGGGCAGAGAAGAAGCAGACTGTGGTGGCAGCAAGTCTAAAGCTTCTGGGACTGTAATAAGGGCAACAATAGGAGAAAGGTAGTGACTTCTGCATATCTGCTGCTGGGGTTATGTGGCAACAAAAGCCAGAGGCACAAGGCAGGATGGAAGAACACATGGTGGGTAGTCATCATGTTGGAGCTCAGTGAATCAATGAATTATGTTGGAGTTCAGTGAATCGAACCTATGGCCAATTCGATGAGGCTGTCCTGCTATTTCATCCTTAATGATCTCAGAGATCATTCTCATACACATACCTGCAAGTCAGTAGTTCAGGGCCAGCTAGACCAACTGCTGCACCCCTGCATAAACCAGGTGAACAAACACTCCACGCTCACAGCAGATCAGACACACAACGTTCACGCACCACACTCACAAAGGGATGGCTCACACTGATCCACATTGCTAGAGAGAAGTAATCTTCCTTCTCTCTCCAAGGACTACACAAAAGAGGGAACACAGGTCATTTAAATAGCACCGCCAACATTTGAGAACCACTGAAACATTGTTTATCTTGGTTTTAAGATTTTTTAAGTTTTAAATTGTCTTGACAATGACAGCAAAGACTTTAAATAGTGAAAACAACTTTGGCCACACATTTACGTACTGAATTACAGATTTCTTAAATTTAAACTATAGATACACTTTAAATAGTGTTCAAATGAGACATATTCCACAGTATTTAAATAATAAAATGAACAATCCTGAAAGAGCAGAACTGCCTTATAGTGGAAAGGCTTATTAAAAATACAGGAATTAAGTTTTCTGTCCCCTTGCCAGTCTCTCATCTCAGTGGTGCTGGATACAGAAAGGCCATTCCATTTGGTTCACATTTAAGGTGTTTTTCTAGCTGATAGAGTGTCCTGATAAGGAACAACTCCCAATGCTGAGATACTCCAGCAACCCTAATAAATGGTCATCTCTGGCACATTGCTGTCTGGGCAATACCTGCTTGGACCTGCAGTCACTTTCCGTGTGCACAAACTCTGCACGTTCAGCCAATACTAACTAGCCAGTCTTCAGAGAGCTCACTGCTAGCGTGCTGCAGCAGAAATCTCTCCGTCCTTCTCTCCCACCTCAGCCGGAACAGGACAGGCTGGCACCGGGCCAGGGAACGCAGATTGGACATAGCAACAGCCTGCCACTGTTCCTTTGTGTCCGCGGGAGATCTGAATCCACACAGATTGGATGAGTATTCAACCTTCTGCATTACAGCTTGAAAATTCAATTGTTACCTCAATGCCAGTTGATATCAATTTAATTTCTATGAGTGATGTACTTGCTTATGAGTATCTAGTGTAGAAGTTGTAATCCAAGTTCATTTACGAAACGGTCTAAATGAATGGTATACTGAATGTACTGTATGTCCTTCTTGGTTTGTAACTCTTCGTTATCAAGTATATAGCTTTTGTATTCTGCTAACCCTCACTATAAGATCTGTTATGTTTATATGCACATTTTATGTATTAATAGATGTATTCTCGTGTATTAGTATCCATGTGTGTGCGTTGCTGAGTTATCCTGCAAGGTCGGTTTTCTAATAGTCATCAAAGAATCGTTTTGTGACTTACTGCTACAATTAATAATTGTCCCAGTAAATGCACAAAACCCCTACATTTATTGGTGCCTCGTGAGAGGATGCCTACAGCCTGTTATCCATAATGGTGTATGTAAAAGATAAAAACTGAATTAATTAGTTGTAGAAGCATTTTATCTTCAAAAAGATTGGCACGCATAATTTGTGCTTTTGATATTTGGCCCTTAATGGCGGTTATGTAGTACATTCCTTTAAATGCTGCCATAGTAAAGGAATCACTTTCTCCAGCTAAATATTGTATTCAACACCATCATCCAGTAGCATTAGAGTTGTAAAGCCTGTCAAGTATTATACAACGGGGCATAATAAAACAAGTTTAGCTAGAGCCACTCAGATGTTGTAAAAACAGCAGATGGGAGCAGAGGTATACTACTAGTACATCAAAACCAACACAAAGCATATACAGTAGCTGTGGAAATCCTTTGTTTATTACAGCACATGTAAGGCAATAATTTATATGGGCTATTGAAATATGTCGCCAACCTGTAAAATACTGGAAAATAGCAGTGTTGTCTCAGTAATCTTATTTTCAACAATTCATTTCCAGCGAGAATAATAGGTAAGTAGATAAGCAACACATTCTAGCAACCCTGTTTGCAGATGATAGTCGAACACAGTGGTGCAAATATTATTGTACTGGCAGCTATTTGGTATAGTGGAAAAGGTTATTTAAATTACAAAGGTATGTGGTAATGCAAATACATATTGGTACAGAAGTTGTGGTTATTAATCTAATAATAATCTATTAATCTATTAAATAAACAAATGGCACTATAAATTCTATACTGCATTAATGCAGATTTTATTTTATTTTTCAAGGATACTACAGCAGCATAGCTTGCAAATTTTGAAGTGATAAAATCATTTTAGGAGCAACTTTTTATTTCTTGTCATGCTACTACAAGAGCTACATTATTGCATCCTGAGAACTTATTTGTTTCTTATATAGTTTACGTCCTATAAGAACATTAAAACAGAAAAACATTTTAAATTGAAAAAGTAAATTATATGTGAAATATATGCTGTGTATGCTGTGAATACAGAAAAAAAATGCAAATTGTGAAAATCAGGTTGAGATTAATGTGCATGTAAGTAATATTGTCAGCAATAATACAGAGCTGACATAAAAGCACAAACACAAAAAGCACCTTTTAGGTTACTAAAATAATTTATATTGCATCATCTCTAAGTAGTCTGAAAAACAAAATAATGAATTTGTCAAATGAAACTCTTTGATTTGCATCAAAGTTCATGTCCTCTTTTCTCAGTCTTATTCATTGACTGCAGATTTTTCAGGACTGTGTTTATTGAATGCATCTATCTTTCTTTCTCTGAAGCCTTAGACACAGACAGATTGCCAAAGCCAAGAGATTTAAGGACTTTCCAAGCCCAATAGAACAAGGCTGACAGTTCTTAATTCTTCTTAATGCTAACTGCTATTCATCTCCAGTTTTCCAACAAATATGGGCTTTAAAGATAGAAGGTTAAAGGCTGCAGTTTAAACAGCCAAGAGATCTTGAGAAAAACAGTTTGTTCTTTCAATGCGATGAATATAAATGCTAAATATCAGCACAGAATTCAGTCATATGAAGACCTGTAACTGAAGAGAAAATGAATAAAGATGAGGGTACAGTTGACTTTGAAGTTATTTTGGAATGTGTAGTGTGGGATTTAATGAAACACAGCCTATGACAGTAAATGAAGACAACAATACTTTTGACGTCTTGCCCTACAAATACAGGGCTTTCTCAAGGCATTAGTATCTCATCTCCTGGCATCTTTTTTGACTATTCTGGCATCTATTTGCTATTTTTATTTTTAGATTGCTCCGCAAGATTCAGAAACACATCTCTCAGGGATAGAAAGTGGTGCAGATTGTGTATTGTAATTCATAAAGACAGATCCAAGGTTTATATTTTTATAAAATCAATGAGCATTCATTTGTCAATTCAAGACAGAAAAAGATAAAGTCTTAATTTAGAAAGTAAACCCTGCCTTGCACTTAAAACTCTTAGGCTAATCCAATGGCACCCAAAATATTTAGACTGTAAAGTCCAAATTATTACTTTTGCTAAAGTCTGTACTTGTGACAATTTGATTAATATGAAATTAAGTCTGAATATCCAACAACAAAAATGTAATGTAATAGTTGTTTTATTTTTTGGCATACATTTCATCATATTAAAACCATAGGGTATTTTATGTTGAACCAACTGATTTCAAATGACCATAGGTATTAGAACACATTCATTTTAGGTAAAAGTAAAAATGTTAGTATTTGTGATAAAACTTTTTCAATGAGTAGATTATAAAAATTAGGGACAAAATTCAAACATCTACCTCAACCTATAACTCTTTGATGGCTATTAGAAAACCGACCCACCGGGATAACTCAGCAATGCACACGCATGGATACTAATACACGATGATACATTTATTAATACATAAAATGTGCATATAAACATAACAGATCTCACAGATAGTGAGGGTTAGCAGAATACAAAAGGTATATATTCAATAACGAAGAGTTACAAACCTAGAGGGACATACATTCAGTATACCATTAATTTATACCGTTTCGTAAATGAACTTAGACTACACCTTCTACGCTAGATACTCGCAAGCAAGTATGTCACTCATAGGAATTAAATTGATATAAACTCAGGTTAAGGTAACAATTGAATTCTTGAGCTGTAATGAAGAATGTTGAATACTCATCCAATCTGTGTGGATTCAGATCTCCCGCGGACACAAAGGAACAGTGGCAGGCTGTTGCTATGTCCAATCCGCGTTCTCTGGCCTGGTGCCAGGCAGTGCTGGTCTGGCTGGAGTTGTAAAGAAGGAGAGAGAGGTTCCTGCTGTGGTGCAATAGTGGTGGCTCTCTGAAGACCGGCTAGTTAGTCCTGCCTTACTAGCAGAGTTTGTGCACACGGAAAGCGACTGCGGGTCCAAGCAGGTCACACTCTTTAGACAGGAAGAAGACCGGTTCGTTCCCAATGTAGCGCTAGTCCTGAATCCTGAGATTCAGCTGTCCACAGTTCACGAGGCTTGCTGCTGAGCTAACCTCTGGCGGATTCTTTGGTTACACACGACAACCTCCGTTCTCGACTCTTAGAACAAAGTAAAGTCCTGGCTTTCGGACACACTGGCCATTACGTGATTGTCCGAGATTGTCCGAGTCTGAAAATGTCCTGGAGGAGCCTTGGAGGAGCCTGTCTCTGGGCCCTGTGCTGCCTATTTTATCTGGAGGAACTTCTTCTTCTTTCTTTTAGTAGATCGTGTTATAGCACATACAGTACACAACACACACATTTAAACCTGAAGATTAGCTTTGACAGTAGAATTTCCACTTTTTTCGAATAATGACATCTTTGATTGGACTGCTCATACAGTATGTTTTGGATCACTGTCATGCTACATGGTGAGGCGCCACCAAAAAGAAATGTAAACTTTATATTGGCTCCATTGTCTTTATTAATCATGTAACTAATCAATCATTAATTACATTATCTATAAAGACAAGTGAGACATGTTATTTCCTCAACAATGCTTCAGATTCTTGTCAGAAGTACAATGTATATTTATAAACATATAAAATACATAGCTTAGCTACTCTTTTAAAATGAAACCTGGCTCTACAGTAAACACAGTAAGTTTTTTAAAGCAGCAGGACTCGTATTCACTGAAATTCTCAGAAAACAAGGCATTTCATGGAGTAACTATAAACTGATTAATACAAGTAAACTGTTAATTTTATAATTTGCTTTTATGAATGGTGGTAATACTACAGCTGATGTACAGTATGGATATCTGTGAATATTGACAGAATTTTGTGTTTCTGTATGGAATGTCAGAAAATGTCGTTTTTGAAGTTCAGGTATTTGACTCACACACTGACTTAAAAATTACCGTACATGCTTTTCCTGGTACTTCCAGTTCTGTTTTAAATAGAAAAGTAAAAATTGAAAATTATTTTAGAAATGTAACTAATAAATGCTACTCACAAAAATCCAAAAGTATTGTAAAAATGTGTCTTTGTCCCTTCATATAAAAGCTAGTACTTAAAATACTGTATACTGTATAATAATGCAAATCTGCAGGACTCTTTTGGAAGCCAATTAGCACCATGGAGAAAAAATAAATATTGCAATTATACATAACTGTTTAAATGCAATAATTATTGTTTAAATAATATTGTGCCAATATATACAGGTAGCAATATATATGCAATAACATTCCCCCATGCAAAGTTCAATTTTCATTAGCAAAAAATATTATCACACTCCCTTTACACTAATTAATTTGTATAAAAGAAAATCTGTAATCTCTTTTGTATAAAGTAAATCAAGTCTAACACTCTGGGGTGATTTCAGAAAGCAAGATTACTTGGCAGATAAGTCAGATATATAAAAGCAATTTTTTACTATATTTTATACTGTATATATATATTTTATTTGTAAATGTGATGTGTTTTTCTGAGGTTTGCATGTGCATTAAAATAATTTCTATTTTGTCATAATGCTAACAACTAAACATGAAAAGATAGTTTGTTCTTTGTTTTCATTGAATAATGTATACAGTACATAATGGGGAAAACAATCATACTTAGGAGTTGATAAAGTCCTACATATGAAATAAAAAGTACTATTTAGGAGTTAATAAACTCCTATATAGGACATTAAAAAATCCTAATTAGGAGAAAAAAATCAGACATGATTTTTAAGCTTTTTATTTTTTCCTCGTGGCACCAGGATGCTGCCATAGTTTTCTAATTACTATTTGTACACAATTACTTATAATTCAGTATACTGTGTGTAATTAATAACCAATAATTCTATCAAACAGAGAAGTGTGACAATATTCATGGTATACGGTATTGCAAAATAACAATGTACAATTAGTAATTAAGAGTTGTGGTGGCAACGTGGTAACAACATCCTCTATCAACAATGTAATTGTATTTGATAAAATTATTGCTTTTACAGTATGCATACTGCTTAGGAAAGCACTAATGGGTAAAAAACATTTAACACTGTAAAGATTTGTGCTGTACTTTAAGGAATCACTGCACCAACTGGCAGCTTTAGAGAGTAGTGCAGTCCTGCATCAGATTATTTGAAAAATTAAAAACAGCTAGAAGCGGTGCTGTTTGTCATGCCGCAGTGCTTGTTGGGTTATGCTGCCTAACACATCACACATTTTAAGTGCATGTACTGTACATGTTCCTTAAGGGATTGCCCACTGATGCAGTCTCAGTTTTAATTTTTGCTGAATATGTACTGTACTGTCATGTTCTCCAGATCAGCTGTTTTGTTTTACTTAGTTTCATTTACGTGTGGTTTCATCACCTGGAAATCTTTTTTGTCCTTTGACAATTAAGTTCAACAGTTTCTATTTCTTGTTTTTTTTTTAATTGAATATGGCATCCAAAGAATTATTTAATCCAAAAATGAAAATGTAATACAAACAGTTCCAGTTAAACAGCACATGGCTACTTCAAAGCTTATTTTGACAGAATAAATAAGCTTAAAATATTTACTTCAGAGCAATGCCTTTTTTAGGATATCTGGGAAAAGCTGGGCTGTTTGCAGCACATAATTCTCCAGACAGACTGATGTGCTTGATTGATTCTCCATCTATTTTTAGTTGGCATTTAACTTAAATGATTTTCAGCTGGAACCTTCACTGCGAAAACTGCAGCTGCCTCCCATATTACTTCACTTTCAGCACTTATGTTACTCTAGAGTGTCAAAGCAAAAAAAAATGTTTCCTTCAGCTGGATTAGCAGTGTTACACACAGTAGCTGCCTTAATCCGTTTCACTAGATAGCCTTCCACACCTGGGAAAAACTGAGCAATGCAGGATAGTGGTTGGAGGGCCAATCCCAGTGTGAATCTCAGTCATCAGGCTTACAGTATGTGTGTAGGAGTTTGGCACATCACAGGAATTTTACTTTGACCTCTTTGGGAAATGAGCCATGCAACAGAACAGTGAAACTCTGCAAAGTGTGATATATTAAGAGCCCAGGCTCAGCCACAACCAGCTGAGAGGGTACAGAAAAGTTCATTACTATTTTTTCTGAAACAATTAGAATTGTACATAAATAAAGAGCTTTCTAGCAAGACAGAAAGCTCCAGTAGGTGATGAAAAGTGGTCAGGACACCCAAAATGTCAAGTGTCACCTGGACAAATTTATAGTATTTTAACTCAAAATCTAGAAACAATATTATACTGTATGCTTGTTTAGAAGAAAAAAATGTTTTGATGTGAAAACTTTTACATTTTACAACTAAACACAGAGAATAAATATTTATGAATACAGGTAATCAGCTACAAAACTTATTTTATTAGCAAATATAGTGGTCTGGACTTGATCGATGTGGGCTGAATGATTCACGTGGTAACTACACAGAACATCAACGTGTTATACTGTATATACAGTACAGTATACTGTATATAAATATTTATTTATTTACCACAGGTACAAGGAAAGTTCTCTAGAGGCATTTTCTGGTTTGTCAGGAAGTTATTTATCACTCTACCATGTTTTAAAATTATGCAGAAACTATTTCAAGAAATTTCAAGAATCTGTAAATATTTTCAAAAGGAAATAATCTTATCTCCTGTTCAGTCTACAGTAAGGAAATGACAAGGTTGAGATGCATTGATATTACTTTGTATGCATCCAGTAGATAAAAAAGTCACATTTGCTGGCAAATGTAAGGTTTACACAACATAATTGTACTCATGGCACATTTGCAGATCAAAACCTGAACCCTCTGATTCAAGAGAATGCTTTCATTATAACCCACAATGGAATGACTTAATTAAGGGTTAATTTAAATTATTTTCATTTCTAGATGTACAGATTAATTCATTAAGAAAGTGTGTCAAAACCTGTGTCGAGGTAGGCTATCTACACTGCTCCACAGTGTGATTCAGTATGCTCAATTTAGCTTTTAACTGCCCAAAGAAGATCAACAGGTAGCACTTGTGGTGCTTTAGATGTTAGTGAAACAGTAACTTCATTTAATCCATTGTTAATAAAGGGAAATTGTTGAAAATATAAATAACCAAATGATAATAACATTACATAAGGTTTTTAACAATAATAATTATGAATATGAATATATGAATATTTAGTGTACTATATATACTATAGCTGGTAGAGGTGGGTGAAAATAAAAAAGATATATGACAGCATTCTGCTTTCTTCATAAAATGTTCAACATCGAATTTTAACTTGGTCATTTGCTGTCGTTATTTGGGAAAAGTTTGGAACACTTGCAAGATTCACACAAATTCTATACATACTTATGTTTTAGAACTTATAAAATGTTTTTATTTATAATATGCAGTTTTTTAGTTTGACAGCATTTCTATGTAAGTTTTCATTCAGTGTTATCTATTCATAATGTTTTGTTTTGCAATTTTCAGGGTTTGTTTGGCTTCACTTCCTCTGCAAGCAAGTGAAACATCTGTAACTTTTTTGGTGTCTATATACAATATTTATATATTATATATAATATATAAACAAATATAATATTTAAAAGAAATAGGCTGAACAGATTAATTGATACTCAAATAATCACAGCCAAAATTGTAAAGATTTTTGCCAAGAATAAACCCAGAACATTGGTATAATTAGAGGCGCCTGAGTTCTTTGTATTCTGGCACTGCTTTGGGGAACAGGTACACTGTGTTTAACAAACATTTAATAACAATGAAAATACACACACTAAACAACACACAACATAAACATACAACATACCAGTTACACTATTTACAAGCTTACAAACAAGTCATCCTAGAGGCCTACATCTTGACCAACCAGAAGAACAGTAGACTGCTACCAAGTATTCAGATCCTCTACATAATTGCTACAAAGGCCAAAATAAGATAAAGCTGCCTTCCAAACTAAACGGAATATGATCTACAGTAGAATCTCTCTTTTAAAAACGTGAATGCTACAAAATAGGAATGGGAACTTATCTCTCTATTCTAAAAATGCACCTACTCACCTGGAGAGGCAGTTTGTAACTGAGGGATTCTCTCAGTGGTTCGCGTACCGGCAGTGGTACAGTACGTGGAGTGCCGCCAGGTGTTACGCCAAATGACCCTGGAACTGTGTCGTGTGCACTGAAAAATCGGGACGGGTTTTCATATTTTGTATTTTAATACGTGTCGAATACGCAGTCTACGTACTACGATACAGTGCGCGCTAATACTTCAGTGGACACAAGAGATACTCTGTAAGTCTATACCACTCTATAGGAATGTGTGCTACGGATGCAAGAGACCAATTGTATTTAAAAAAAGCTACTGCATCTCCAGCAAATAGGGAGAAAGGAGAATGTGCGTGATTTTGGAACACTGCCAACGTTGTAAACACAGGAATGCATAGAAATACGTGCTACAAACACAGGTAATCTTGTGAGCACATGAAAGCATGATAACAGAAAAATATTTAAGAACTGTTCTAATTTGAGAAAAATACACCAAGCGTCTCTGTGTTTCGCTCACATGCGCATGAAATAAAAACTTTAAATAAATCCGGAAATAAAAACGGAACGCGGAAAAATGCAAGCTTGCGTATTGCTAAAGCAGGTAAGTTACACTATTTTTGAAGAACCTTATTTACCGTTGGCAAAAGAGCTGACACGTATTATGTGTGGAGAAAAAGCTGGTAAACGGCTCGACCTGCTGCCCCCCTCCCCCTGAAAGACACAGTCATTCATAGAATTATTGAAATGAAGGATTATATCAAAAGTACACTGATAGAGGGCGTTAAGATGAGCAGATGTTTTTCACTGCAATTAGATGAGTCTTTAGTCGATTTGGTCAATTTGCTCGTTTACGTTAGATACGAGTTTGACGGTATGTCCCATGAAGACTTTCTGTTCTGTAAACCGCTACCAACAGAAACAACAGGAGAGCACATATTTCAGCTTCTGAATGAATTTATCGAAGAGAATGGCCTCGACTGGATAAAATGCGTCTGAGTTTGTACAGAAGGTGCTAGAGCAATGACAAGCCGACATAACGGTGTAGTTGCACGAATTAGAGAGGTTGCTCCAGAAATTAATGTACGCATTACAACATCCACAGCGAGACCTTTGCCGTCAAGAAAATGCCTGACCATTTAATATCTGTTAGACTGTTGTGAATTGTTTCAAGGCTCGAAAAATTAATTCACCTCTGCTTTGCTCAACTAAACAGGCTCATCCCTCTCACTGAAATGGTGCTTTTTTATTAGTTGTTGTTAATGTTTTTTTTTTCTGTAAAACACTTTGAGAAGCCACCTTTAAAGGCGCTATATCAAATAAAGTTTATTATTATAATATTTATTATATGTATGTGTGAGTGTGTGTGCACACGCGCTCATGTTGGTCATTGAGAATTTCTGGGGTTCCTATGAGATGATGACTTGTAGGTGGTACTTGGATGCTTTGGTTGGATTAGGGGTGGTACTTGGTCCAAAAAGTTTGAGAACCACTGCTCTATAGGAATAAAAGGAAATAATAATAAAGGAAATAAAAGCTTCCTAAAAACACATTAAAATACTTATTTCGAATCTGGAGTTTACGGATGATCAGGAGAAGGAGCTCTCACCTTCTATCTTCCTCTACTCATCTCTCTCTCCCCCTTTCCCTTTTTCTGTACCTGCCTGTTTCATGCTGTGTTCAGAGACTGTTGATGCCAGTCTAAATGATCTACAAAGATCTTAATTATCTATGATAAACCAAGTATACTTTACAATTGCTTTGATCACTAAATCTCTTACACCGACATCACAGCTAACCGCCTACATCTCAGCAAATATCTCCTTATGACATTTGCAAGATGTTACCCACTGTACCTAGATTCTTAAAGATACTTCAGTAGTCACTTACAACAGCCTATAGCAATATACAGTATAATATTTATTTGCAGTGTAACAGATTAAATTCAGTTTGTCCAATCATAATGACGCATTGGACGCAGTGGTAGAATCAAATGCCCCCTGGGGATAATAAAGACATTTTCTCTAATAATAAAATCCAATAAATAATATGGATGATAATAGGTGTATTAACTCTATATATCACAGTACATTAAATATTAAAGGAATATTAAAAGAAAAGTTAACAATAGCATGGACCCCAAATATTTAAGAGCTACTGTCACCTGAAGAACGTGTTTTCTTTCTTCTTTTTTTCAGCATGGAATAAACCTAGTACCTAGTTCCTACGCATGCTGACGCAGCTACCCACCTGAACTATTATAATTTATACATCATGTGAAGCGATCTTGGCTTTATTTGTGTCAAAGTCAAGACTTCTCTTTTTGAAAAAGTTATCTCCCTCTCTCTTGTTCGCTCACTCTCTCCATCCTAATACTTTAAATAAGCATAGTTTAAGATCCGAAAAAAAAATGTTTGCAAGCTACAGGCGGGATTGAAAATTCTGCTTCTGGAAGCATGAAGATATACACCCCTCCTCAAGCCTATCTCCATCATTGCAGCTAACCCTAGGTCACTTCTCACACTGTAGGGGTTCCCAGTTTCCTTGTCTTCAAAAGGGGGAGGAGGGGGATTCAAGGTAGATGCAAACTTGTTTTTGATTTGGTTTCATAACATTGCTAATCTTAAATCTTCGTTGTTTGTTGTCTTTTTAGTGCCACTTTAAGGTGTAATGGAAAAAGAAACTGTCAATAAAACAACTCTTTTCTTCCACCCACCTACTTGATCCTCGGTATGAGTGCATGTGCGCAGTAGCCCAAAATCAAGACATTCCTCTGGCTTTTCAACCCAGTTCATTCCACACAATGCAATGTAGATATTTGATATTCGTCTCAATGTAATATCTGATAAAGGACATCCCCAAAATAAATGGTAATGCAATAGTGTGAAATGCTTCAGTGAGGAGGACAGCCACTAAGTTAAATCTCTAAAGTTCTATTGCTCTATTTTTGTCTTTAAAAAGTTTGGTTGGATAGGATATAGCCTAACAATATAACATAAAAATACAGTTTATGCCTGAATAAATAAAAATGCACACTTGATCTATTATAAAACCTTGAAAATTAATTTTCCCTGCCCCCTAACCCTTCCCAGAACAATGCTATAGCTTTAGTAAATTGACCCACAAACCAGTTTTTTCAATAGCCCATTGTCTTTATGTCTTTAGAAATATTTCCTGTGTCTGGATTATGTTATGGATTTGAATCATTCTTGCATTCTTGCAGACTGCCTTCATCTAGTCACTAACAAATCATTGAAATTATATTGCAATTACATCTAAATATTTGAGTGAAGCATTCTTGGAGATATCAACAATTTGGATATATGATTTAAATAAAGTGCAGACTTGTATTAGCTGCAAGTAAGTCTTTTAAATCAAATCATTAAATCAAATCAAAATTATTTTAATCTGGACTGTGTTCAAACATACGTTAAATCAAAAAACCAGGGTTAACTTTTTTTCTGTTTCTCTCTACTCTTTCTCCCCCCCTCTGATTCGGACACAGAATGGTTAAAAATGGGAACCGGTCAGGCAGGAAGAGGGAAGGGGAAGGGGTAAAACTGTTACCTGTCCTGGATAAAGCGGTTAGAAAATAGGTGGATAAACACTTGTAAAAAATGTTCCAATTTTAATGCGATATGGAAGATTTTATTAATTATAAACGACCTTGGATGGTCTGTAAACTGAAGATTTATAAAGGAAACATTGTGTCTTTTCTTTCCAACTTAGAATTAACTTTTACCTACTAGTACTGTATATTCCATTGCAGGCACTTTATGTAACGCAGCTCTGTACTTCTCACAAAGGCTAGCAGTGTTAACACCCCGCTGTGTAATGTTAAGTAGAATAGTTCTGGGGGATGGGAAGGAATTTTCAGCAACATGCTCTGTTGTCATTGTTGTTGTTTAACATAAGGCAACCAGCTATCAAATGTCCTGTTTTTTCTTAACACTCGTTTTTTCATACTGTAGTTTTAAAACTTGAACAAGGATTAGCAACATGCATAGCGCGAGATACTGTATAGTTTTAAAGCCACTACAGTATACTGTAGTTTGTGGGAAATTTTATTTATACTGCATCAAAGCTTAACTTGTTTAGAGCGCCCGACATTACAAACTCCGAGTTAAAAGGAACTAATTTCCATGGAGCAGTCCTATTACAAATAGGAATGGCGTATCGGTCCTTGACTATGGTTAAACAGTACATATGATGTCTGGTAGAGTTTCAGCATTCGCTTTTCTGTAATCTGTACAAAACTGTAATGTCTCATCAATGTTTGGTACCAATAAACAGACTTCCTTCTGTGAACTCAACTGTGCTCCAGTAAATAATGTACAGTTTATCACCATCTGCAATGCTTCTAATTTAGCAGGATTTGCGCAACAAGCACATTGTTTAATGGGGATGACATTACCCATGTCTATATCATCTATGTCTGTTAATAAAACAGAGAGCCTTCCAATACATATACCGTAACAGTGAGGGTCTTCAGCTCATACCTGAAGAGGCTTCACAGCCATAACGTTGTGTTTTCTCTCTTATCTTTTCAGCATGGAATAAACCTATAAATTGTTCCTTTACTGTAACTACTGCATGATTTCTTAATCCATTTCAGCTAAAAGAGGGGAATTCAATCAATCAGAATCTCGAGGTGCCAATTGTAAAAATAACCCTTCTTTCCTCCTTTAACTTAAAGAAGTAATCTCACTGTGTTAGTCTCACTGTACGCCCCATTGCTCAATCAATGTTCACATTCCCAGTAAAATAAAAAGCCTGTTTTCCGAATTATCACCTCGCACCGGGCAGGAAAGTAAAATGCCCACAGTCATTTTTTTCACTGACAGACTAAGTTCATTAAACTCATTCAAAAGGGTGTGGTGTGTTAACACAAACTCTGCTTAACAGCAGAGTTTGAGCAACACAGGAGACCCAGGTTCGAGCCAATGCGGTGAAGGGCGAACCGGGGCAGGAGCAGTGACGGCACAAGCCTAAGAATCTGAATTTGTTAGAATGTTATTAATAATATGTTTCCCTCCTTTAACTTAAAGAATTGCGTGAAGAAATCCTAATTCACGAAACCATCACTTACTGTATAATAATTCATCCAGATACACACCCTCACACCAACAACAAGCTATAATAGTGGACTATTTTTATATATTCGGCTATGTAAGAAACAAAGAAATTTCTTTGATCGCGCTTTGAACCGCCTGGGTGCTGCTCGCTACATTTTACTGCTCATTACCACTACAAGGACAATAGAAGGTTGTCTATTTTTGTCCAACCGAGCAATCTTGCTTTTATAAAATATACCTACTTTTTAATCATTTTAATGTTTAACATGCTGTAATACACCGTTTAAAATTATTAAAAGTCTAAAGAGTATACAACTTAAATTCTTAATTGGAAAAAGATTGTCTCTCAGCAGTGAATGGAATTCAAACCCGGGCTTTTTCTGGCGACAGCTCCAATGCTGTACATGAGATGTTAAGCTTTATTAGCTTCACCTGGCAGTTTTACAAGGTGCTTCCGGATACTATTATCATATTTCAATTAACATGCGGCATATTGCACCACACCCACCGCATTTTAATGCAGTGTACCTTGTGCTTTTTAAATGGCTGAATCTGTACCAACATTTCCCTTTAGTTTTAAAATTCCATATTAATATTCTGTATTAAGCAGATTTAAACATGCACAGTAGAGAGATTCAATGAAACAATCGTTTCACTAACACCTAATACACCACAATTGCCACCTGTTGATCATTTTGACCAGTGAATCACGTACTATGGTAGCCTGTAGGGGTTTTAATCAACATTTTGAATGGCTACATCTGTATATATTTTAGATTATAGTTATCAAAATAAAGTATAATATATTATACAGATATACGGAATTAAAAATTAGTATTTAAAAGTAAATAGAAATGTAAAACCCATTAAGCTATTAATATTTAAGCTACAATATTGTTACAGGTGACTAGGAAGTGTCTCTAGAGTTTAAATAAAGTAAGTGACACCTGGCAGAGTAAACACTTTATCAAATCACAGGGAATATTTGCTGAAATATGGGAGGGCCCCTGATCAAAAACAATTGTAAACACAAAAACAATTGGTATACCTACAGTAGGTAACGAAGTTGTGGGTAAATGATTGTCAATGAACAGTACAGAAACACACCATATAAGATCATATTAAGAGCACAGAGGGAGACAGGATGACAAGAAGAAGAGAGACAAGGGACAAGAAAAAAGGACAAGAACAAAGAGAATAGAGTTGAGAGGAGAGACAAGAGCGGAGTTCGGGGGTGTTGGCACTTGAAGCTTGCACCAGGTGAGAGCCTCTACTTCATGATCATCCAAACAAAATCTGCCTGGAGCTATTGTAAGTATTTGACCCTTGCTAGAGAGAGCTTGCTATTTTGTTTTTTTAGGGAACTTAGGAAGTTAGAGACATCTTTCCAGTTAGGGTGCATTTTAAGAATAAAGATATAGGCTCCCATATATTCTGTTGTATCTGGGATTGAGAGAGAGATTTAACTGCAGGTTGTATTGTATTTATTTAGAAAGTAATTCAGATGGGTAGCTGCATCAGCACTGTGCTGCATGAGCGCAACACCTGACACGCAACAGCTGCATTAGCTTCACACCCAAAGAAGGCTCCACAGCTGAAATGTTGTGTTTCATTTCACCTCTTTTCAGCATGGAATAAACCTATTACTTGTTCATTTAGAATGGCTGCTTATAATAATAATAATAGCTTAAACTTATATAGTGCTTTTCTGGATCCTCCATTCAACGTGCTATACAGGAA
Organism: Lepisosteus oculatus; assembly: GCF_040954835.1. Taxonomy (NCBI): domain Eukaryota; kingdom Metazoa; phylum Chordata; class Actinopteri; order Semionotiformes; family Lepisosteidae; genus Lepisosteus; species Lepisosteus oculatus. Next base: position 37,956,586 of record NC_090699.1, read on the forward strand.
ATGAGGACTCCCCTCCGCCACCACCAATGTGCAGCATCCACCTGGATGATGTACTGTCAGCCATAGTGCACCAGTACACTCACACCATACATCAGCTATCAGTAGGGAAGAGAACAGACTGAAAAAGCCGATTCATAGAAAGGGGTTATTAGGAGGCCATGATTGGTAAAGATGAATAGGAAATTTGGCCAGGACACCAGTGTAACACCCCTAATCTTTTTGAGAAAAGCCCTGGGATTTTTAATATGCACAGAGAGTCAGGACCTTGACTCTTGGTTATACATCTCATCCGAAGGACGGTACCTTTTTACAGTACAATGTCCCCATTACTATACTGAGGCATTAGGACCTACACAGACTGCAGGGTGAGCACCCCTAATGGCCCCCTAAAATTCCAGCAACAACCTCAGATTTTCCCAGGAGGTCTTCCATCCAGGTACTGACCAGGCTCACACCTGCTTAGTTTCAGCGGGTTGCCTGTTGTGAGTTTTAGGGTGATATGGCTATCTGGCTTATCTTGTATTCGGCCTCTGTAGGATTTAAGAGTTTAATACTTAGCAGAAGTCTTGGTGGGTGATTAGGATTTTGTGATGTGAGGCCTCTGAAATTTATTGTTTGTAAATACTATATACATAGAGTAACTTGTGTGTTGAATGTTTTGTTGTGCGTAGTGTAGTTTGATTGACTAAACTTAACTAAATTTGTCTTATGTGTATGTAAACCTGAAAAAAACATTCACAACAGACAATAAACAACTTTTATATATCTGGCAAAATGAATAATCTTGATTTGTGAAACAGCCCCAGGGTATCACATTTACTACAGCAGCTCTACAGTATAGGTTCATCCATGCCATTGTTACTTTTAGTTTAAATATTAATTGAATATTATAATACTGTGATATATTTATATATAATCAATAAAAATGTCACAATGGTATACATATTAGATTTTATTATTAAACAAGTGTTATCCCCAAGGACCCAGCCATTGGTCGGATATTAAACCCAGGCATCCCGCATGACAGGCAAGAATTTTACCACGGAAGCACCAATGCGTCACTCTGTTTGTACAAGTGCAGCCTTGTATCAGCTATAATGCTGCTTACAGTACACTCGTTGAGGCATTCAAATCACAACTGACCTCTCTTTGTTTTTTATTTTACTTACTTTTAAATATGTTTTTAAAGCCATGATGATTATATTTTAATAACCAAAATAAAAAAAATACTATTAATACACAATCACTAAAAATTCTGTATACTTTATTCTCTTAGAGTAAAAGTGTTGTGACATACTCTTGAGTGTTTAATTTGTACAGTTGTTAATACTGAAATTGTTTGTCACTATTGTACAGTATGATTAGCACAGAGAGCACTAATGGTTAATAAACATTTAATTTTTGTTATTAAAGGGAAAGTGTCCCAGTTTCTTGGATAAGTTATTAAATCTTGCAAACAAAATAAATTAATTGACAATTAAGCACAAAATTGTGAACTTTGTAATAGTACTGTAGTACAAACATACTGTATGTTGTTGCAAACATGTATTTGAGTTCCCATGAATTGCATCGTGATGCGGACCTTCCTGCTCACTAGTATCCATAATGACCAATGCAATGTGTGAGTGAATAAATACAGGTGGTGCAGCAGACATTTTACCAATGTAAATCTGATCTGCATGCAGAGTTAACAAGTAAGTAGTGTTTGTTTGGCAACACTGTCCTGAAATCGAAAGCAATATTTATATTAATTTTAATTCTACTTAATTAAAAGAGCTATATTCTCAAGCCTGCTTGTTTACAGTGTCATAGAGCTGCACAAGGCACCAGAAGTTTTGTTGCCTTATTCTGAATCACAGAATATGGTGCTGTGTGTAACTGGAAATTTAATCTATTTTGTGATGTAAATTGGAGGTTATACAAGTTACTGTGTACATTTTACTTTTATTGTGGTTAAAAATGCACATCGATGCTGATTCTTTCTAACCCCAAAATATGAAAAATATGAAAATAGCGTTGCAGCTCCCCTTTAAAATAAAATTTGTGTGATATCTACACACAAATGTATTACATTAAGGATTCACTGTGTCACCTGGTGGATTAACAGAGTAGTGCTGTCTTGAACCTGATTATTTGATAATCAGAAATTAATTAATGTAATAAAATGATGTGATGCTGTGTGTCATACCATGGCACCTTAAACATTTAAAATGGCTCTGTGCTATTATTATTTGTTTCTCCGTGGGAAGCCATTGCTTTCTAAAATGTAGTATATTTAACATTTTCAATGTGTCTACTGTCATTTGTGCAGCATGGTGAAAAAGTAAGCACATCTCCTTGATTTAATGGTTTAACATATTTAGACATCTGACCTTCCCACGGTCCTCACCAAGCCATTCATTTATTACTTTACTGCATACACAAAAAAAACAACAAATGTAGTGTCTCTATGTATGTGTCTATATACAGCACATAAAAAACTGTTTATGTCAAATCTCTCAGTTTGTACATATACTACACACTGGTCATCACAACCAAAAATTCAGTGTTTTTATGACAGTGTCTGAATGTTTTGAGCCACTGATGATTTTGCAGGACAAAGGACCTAAATTAAGAGCTGTGATCTCGATGCCAATGATATTTTATAGTGCATTCTGCAAGAACTACTCAAACTAGACTCCCTTTGACATGTAGTAAAGAAAGAATACACTGACCAAATGAGACAAACTTAAGATATTGCTTTTTAATATTTGATCAGTAAAGACACCAATAACAGTTAATACTAAAGAAATTCACAAAGGAAAAGCATATAAGAATATAACACTGGCTGCAAAATAGACTGTGACTGAGGACCTCATTTTTAAACCCTAACTCTACCAGCTACAACCTGATCTGCATTACAAAGACCAGTAAACAATGCAGTCCTTTAATGGAATATTTAATATGGGCTCTCAAGGCATCCATATCTCCTTGATCCCTTAAATAATAGCAATCATTTTTATTAAACAGCATCTATTGGTAATTTATGTAATCCTGCCACAGCCATCTCTTTTCATACAGGTCATTCAGAAGAGCTGATTTATGACAGCCTCAAGCCAAATTTCTTATCTGTCCAGTTTTATGCCTCCATTAGTAGCTATGTGGGAGTTATTGATGAGCTTTGTTAGATACATCATTTGTGTCATGGCTTTTGACATGAGTCCTCTAGATCATATCATAGACCAAACTCACAATATCTTTGTCGCTTTCTATTCCAGGCCTTCATTTGAGAATATGTAGTGATTAACAGCAGAACAAATCCTAGTGCACACCTGCTTTATTTGTCCTCTCCAAAGACATGACCTTGGTAACTGCTGTCAAACAAACATACAGTATACTGTACAATTAGAATAGTATTTAATGTCAATCTAAAAAGTCTTCAGGAAACAGAGAATCCAAAAAGGATGCTTCTTAAGAGTTGCACTTAAGAGGTTAGTTCTGGTGAACTAAGTTTACATATTAGTTACCAAACAGGTGTTAATAAATAATTTTGTAGTACATTAGCAGAAATATCAATACTATGTAGGGGTTTTGTGAATTTACTGGGACGATTTATTAACTGTAGCAGTAATCACGAGGTGATTCGTTATAGCTATCAGAAAATCAATCAATCAGCAATGGACACACACGGATTCAATACACGAGATACATTTATTAATACATAAATTGTGCATATAAAACATATAACAGTCTGCCTGGATTCAGATGGCAGATCTTACTGTGAGAGTTATCAAAGTACAAGGTATATAATCACAAAAAGATACAGACAAAGAATATGCATCAGTATACCATTCTGCCGTACTATTGTTAATCAGTCTACATTAGCTACTCAAAAGTAAATACATTACTCATATGAATTGAATTGATATCAGCTTGTGTTGAGGTAACAATTGAATTCTCGAGACCCAATGTAGAACATTGGGTTTACTTATCCAGTTATGGACTCGTATTTCCTGGCACGGACACCAAAGACCAGCTAGTGGCTGTGTCCAATCGCTGCGGCATTCAATAGGCGTCGTCCCAGCGTCCTCTGGCTCCCGGCCAACCAGTTGGGGTGCAGCTCAGAGTCAGACGAATTCTGCTGTGGAGAGATTTCTGCTGTGGCGACGCGCTCGACAGTGTCTCTCTCAGGGACCTACTAGTAGTCCGACTGACTAGTAGAAAGTAGACTAGTAGAAAGTCTCTATGCACAGAGGGTGGGTTCCAAGCAAGTCACTCTTTAGGGTTAAGAAACTTGGTTTGCTACCAGTGTAGCACTGTTGTCGACAAGAGTCCAAACGTATACTCTGGTGATCAAGCGAAGCGTCCACATTGGTGTAGGCTAGTGATTTACATATGGGCATTCCCCAGGCCGACACTTTGCTGAAACAAGGTTCCAGTTCCTATAAAAACAACATTGCCAGTCACGTGATAGTCTCTCAGGGTGTGAAAATTGGCCGGAGAAGCAAAGTTTCTGAGCCCCGCAGTGTGTTTTAAACCAGAACCAAGACGGTTGATGATTGGTTGAACGTTTAGCAGGCATCTGAGACCCATGTGGGGTTACCACACCCTGTAGGTTCCTGATTGGTTGGTCACTTCTAGGGACAAGTAACAATGACCACAGACATCTAGGACTGCAATCCAGATGTTTCCAAGAATCTCACAGACAGATAGGTGCCAGGATCGGCCATTGATCATGATAGCTAAGCATGGCTGGGTGCATCCCCATTTGGGAGCTGCTCCTTATCTGAGAGAAAACACCTTAAATCAGAACTGTGTGAATAACTGTATGAGAAAGGGAGATGGGGCCTACTACAACTATGTCTATGTACATCACAAAAGACCAGCTCATGTAAAATATAAAGATATTGTTACAAATGGTAAAAATCAGGAATTGACCAAGCAGTTTAATCAATAAGTAATATAATTATTTATAACCCCCATCTTGTAGGTGATTTCTCCAGAATATACCCATGTGGTTGGTATAATTAGAGGCACGCAAATCTTTCTCTGGCACAGCTTTGAAAAAAAGAGTAATAATCCAGGAACACTTGGTTAAACAAATATTTATTAATGATGGCAATACAAACATTACAATATACACAAAAAACAAACAACACACTGATTAGTTTATGCTCCAGTCAGGTTTTGTTTGAAAGATCATGAAGTTGGGGCTCTCATCTGGTGAAAGTTTCAAGTTCAAAACTCCTCTCTTCTCTCTATTCTTATCCTGTTCTTGTTTCTTGTTGTTTTCTTCTTTCTTCTCTTCTCCTCTCTCTGTGGTCTTAATGTGATCTTATATGATGTTTCTATACTGCTCACTGGCAATTATTAACCCACAACGTATCTACAGTAGGTATACCAAGATAATCTTTACAATTGTCTTTGCTCAAAAGGCTCCCCACATTTTAGGAACTATTCTCTCCGTTTTGAAGCTAGAAGGGCCAGGTGTTTATCTAAACTCTAAGAGACACTTCCAAGTCACTTATAGCTGTAACAATATATAATGCAGTCTATGATGTAAGTGAGTGCCCAGATGTACTGGTTTGTGTATATGGGATTTGTTTAGAAAATATGGATTAGATATAATGGATTTGGGAAATTTAATGTAGGACTAAACACTTAATAACTTCAAATAAGATAAGATCACTTTATTGGCCATATACAATTTCTTGTATTAGAAATTTGTCTTTTTTCGCATACTCCAACTTGCTCTCCATGAGACACACAGACAGGGAGAGAATTTCTATTCCTTTACAGATGTCGTTGACATAATATAATTCCTAAAGGATTTCGCTGAAATTTAATACCCTTTATTTTGACTCTGATACCACCCAGAGTAACACTCAGAGACTTCTAAAACAATATTCTAGGAAACTAATGCTTTCTACCATTTTCTCCCTCAAAAAACAGATTATCCTTTCCGATTATCCTTTTCCTTTAAACGACTGACAGCTCCACATCATCTTCCCTTTATAACTAACCTCATTAGATCTCTCAACTCCAAACTCTACCAGTTCCTCACTACAGAGAAGGATAAAAAAACTGAGTCATCTTCTACAGAAGAACACCATCAACACCCCTAACATCTTCACCAATCCTAACCTTGTTTTCACTACACCTTCTGACCTTTCCCTTTCACAGGATGAGCGATCCCTCCTCAGCAAAGGCCTCAGTTTTGTAGCAGTTCCTAGAAAGCTGGACATCCCTTAGACCAGAGTCAACCTCAACCGGTTTACCGCAGGATCTGTCTCAGAGCACATTTTGCTGACGATTCCTCTTCACAAGCAGCTGACAACAATCCGGTTATTGATGTCATTAACAATATTAATCCTAAACAGAGCTGCTAGACTCCTCCCTCCGGCCGTTTTCCACCAGTCGATTATTTCATTATCCAATGCACCAATCAAGCTCCCAAGACACTCTCTACACCCAGTAAACACAGGTCCAACCTCACCCAAGAAGAAATTCAGGCGCTCCAGTCTCTCCGCAACAGAAATCGTCATCAAACCAGGGGACAAAGGAGGCACTGTTGTGGTGTGGCGTAAGGACCTATATATCTCTAGATAGCTAACCAACACTTCTTCAAACCAACTTTTCCATCCTACAGGATGATCCCTCCATTGGGGTCCTCTTTTCTGATTTCCCCATCATCTCATATCGCAGACCACCTAATCTGCAAAACCTTCTTTTTCACAGCTCCCTTGACTGCTATCAGCAACCATCCACACCAGGCACTTTCCCTTGCAACAGAGCTCACTGTATCACCTGCAAGTACATATCTAACACCACACTCATTCAATGCGCCTCAGGACAATTCCGGATCACCCAGATGGCATCTTGTACCTCCAGCAACCTTGTTTACTTTATCTCTTGCTGTAAATGCCCAGCCATCTACATTGAGAAACATGAAGGAGACTCTGAGACCGCTTCAGAAAATATGTTAGGGCTATGAAGATTAAAGACCTCTCCAAGCCCATTGTTTCTCATTTCACCTCTGACAGCCATAATCACACTAATCTCTCCATCTGTGTTTTCAAAGACGGTTTTCCGAAGTCATACATCAGAAAGACTAGAGAAACTGAAATTATCCTGCAGCTAGGAACACACCTTTCCCCTTCTCTTAACGACAGACTACTTTTCTTCTAAATTCTCTCTATTTATTGAAGGTTTCATTTCACACCTCTCTTCACTTATTCTGACTTCACACTTCCTACCTGGCCTCTCTTTCTGTTCCTTTGCTTCCGTCCCTCGCTCCTCCTCTCTCCCAGCTTTTGTTCTCCTGCTACACTACCTTTGCTTACTGCCCTGTCTTTCTCACACCTGAAGAAGGCTCCACGGCCAAAACATTGTGTTTTCTTTCTTCTCTTTTCAGCATGGAATAAACCTATTACTTGTTCCCTGACAGGGAGAGAAGCTTGGGGTCAGAGCGCAGGGTCAGCCATTTATGGCTGCACCCCTGGAGCAGATGGGGTTAAGGGCCTTGCTCAGGGGCCCAATGGAGTAGGATTCCAGGATTCCTCTGCCGGCCACGGGATGCAAACCGGCAACCTTCCAGCCACAGGCGCAGATCCTTAGCCACAGAGCCACCACCATGGGCAAATAAAAGCAACTATGATGTCATACTGTCATAGAATTGAACAGTTTGAATTTAAAGACAACAGAAGAAAATGGAACACCACACATTGATACTATCAATATCAGACTCCTCTATGTTAAGTAGTAATGTTAGGTAAAAACTACTACTAAAGTTTTTAAGAAATATATTAAAAAAACACATTTTAAATCCCTTGTTTTATTTAAAAAAAAATAGATTTGCCAAAATACCAGCCTTTACCTTAGTAATAAGTAATAAGCATTTTTAGTATTATTGTTTTGGTTATAAAATATTTTGCTACATGTGTTTAAACCATGCCACTCTTGTTAGTAATAACCATTTTTGTACATACAGTAAAATAGATTCTGTCAAAATTATACTTTATAATTTCATTATAATTTATTGTTTGCAGCTTAGCCAAGATAGTGGCTATCCCATTTATTGTGGCTGTTACAGCATCCCTACAAATCAATAATGTAAAAATAATTTTAAGAAAATGACAATGGATTCAAAGAAACTGCATTTCAGAAGGTACTTTACATTCAGTGTATAGCAGGATAAAGTGATAGAGAATCACCTACACTCATTTTAAAACTAAAATGAAATAAAATACCAATTCCCTTAGCTTATTTCTATTCTTCAAGAAAAGATCATTGATAATGATGACAATTAGAATTGAAGTATGAGTGCTGTGTAAGGAGAAAGGAGGCACTTATTTCACTTGCATGAATCTGGCCTGGACAAAGCCAAACCCTGGTTTCATATTTAAGTGCAGGAGTTATACAGTATAAAGACAAAAAAAACAAGTAAAAATTCATTTACATATTCTTACTTCTCACTCCTGGTGCTATGATGTTTGTGGTCTCTCTAGGCTACATTTTGAGAGCAGGATGGAGAAGAGAAGAACCCAAGTAATAGCCAGCTCTCTGTGGCTGTACAACTGTCTCAGAAGAGCATGACAAAGTGAACCCCATGAGAAAAGTTGAAATCTGTGTGGCCTTTCATAATCTTGCACAACACAAGCAATATAAAATGGATGTGAAATTGGAATGCAGCATTAAAATAGTAACCGTCTATATATCACTTTTTTCACCGGCTCTTCCTAGATTATGCCTATGGCCGTAAAGATTCATGTATAACCTAAAGAAAATGAAATATTCTGAGTATACTAATGATTCCTGTTAAACAACATTTCTAAATCATTATAGCTTCCAAAGAAAAATGAAAGGTGTGCACTTCTGGTCTTTTAACAAAAATACTACACTAACAAAAAACTTATTGTGAATAAGAAGAGGCCACCCGTCGGTCATTTGACAAATTCTATATCGATCTTAGCATTACAGAACACGCACATCCACATGTTGTGCCATACAACTTATATTGAACGCTTTTCCTCCCTTAAAACAACCTGTCACAATGTCCCAATGCTCTGAAATTGAAAGTTGAAATTTGATTTGGGGGAGAAAATTGGCAAGAACCTGAAGAACCTAATGATTCGACATACCAGGATTAAATCTTTCCATTGTAAACACCAAGGCAAAATGCTATTTATTGTTCTAAACAAATACACCAATAATTTTTGTTAATGTCTTGCACAAAAATGTGATAGCAGTCTATGTTCTTGTGAAAACAGAACTATATAATGTGTACTTTATAGTTCAATATCCCCAAGTATGTGTTTTCTATTTGATTCTCTTCCTTATCTTTTTGTGTGAATAGAAAGAAACTTCGTAAATACTGTATGTACAAGAACAACACAGCAGCAAATGTCCTTTCTGCACAGAAAATTGGATGAGACTTTCTCAGAGGAGCGTGTTGCATGAGGTATCAGTCAAGATGTTCATCAGCGATGCCTCATACTAGATGCTTCTCGTTTTGTTCTTCCATTGAAAGGTATCAAGTTTGATTTAATATTGGATATATTTCCCATATAGCACATTGTTGCTGTTTGGTCTTTTTTTATAAAAAAGATACCATCTGGAATGCACCAGATTGCAGTTACTGTTGTTCCAAATGAACTCTGTTATTTAAATTGAACCTTATTTGAACTAATAATTTGCTTAAGAAAGAAAAAGCCACAGAACAAAGTCTGAATAGATGTAAAACGAATTCAGAACATTACATAATTAACTTCTGAAAAAATGGAAAGCAAAAACAAAAAGAAACAGAAAATATGTGTTGGTAATACATTACTGAATATGATAAGTATTTGTGATATATACATAATGGAGGAAGACACTTAAATGTTTTTTTCAAAGGGCAGGACTTATCAGTAAAGGTATATGCAAAGACTTACAGTATTAAACAGGAGGTGACAGCCAAGAAACATGCATCCACTAAGAAAAGGACTAAAACAGCCCAAAGCTGTTGGATCAGTGGACCCTCAGGTTAAAGAGACCAGTAGTTCAGTGACTTTTCTCACTGACTAATCCATTCAAAGGCATCTACACTGCACAAGGTATATTAAATCTCTTCTTCTGCGAACACCCCATAGATTTCTGAATACCTTTAAGATTGATCTGTTCACCCCACCTTTCTTTTTGGTTTTAATCTTGCTTATATTTTATAAATGATTTTAGAGTCATAAGAAGTGAAATCAGTCATTACCACAGGCCTTGTAAAGATATTCAGATTCGAATGTTGTTTTCCAGTGCAGTGCTGCATTAAGCTCCTTTTTTATGACTATAAATAAAAAAAACATTCTGTCCTAGATGTAAACAATAACAAAAATACATAAACATCTGTATAAATATCCATATTTTTAAATAAAGCAATTATCGAACTCCAGACTTGAGGGTTCAGGTATCATTTAATGGGATTTCCTTAATGCAAAATGTGAACTGGGGATGGGAATCCCAAAACCAATCCTTACACCAATTTAGATAAAAAACATGTTTGTTTCTGTCTGATACAAGAAATATCTCCTTGCATTCACTCCTGATATTCTGACTCTGAGGTAAAATGCACAGATATTAATATTCTATAATTATACTAAAATTGGAACTGAATGTTGTGATGTTTTGTTAACTTTTCTCAATCTGTGATTGCCATGCCTAAATGTGATACCATGAAATATCATGAAATCAGAATATTTTTTATTATTGAATAACCTTTCCTTGTGTGTGACAGTTTTATTTGTATGTCATCAGTTCTTCTCCTTAAGTTGACATAGAAAATGAAACTTGCCTTCGTGTGTGGCGATTATATTGAAAATAAAACTAAATAAAACATTGCAAAGCTTTGCAGTCTACTGGTTTTGAAATTGTCAAGCATTAAAGACTGAAAAATGTGTATTGGACCAAAAGGAATTATAAGTAAACATCTGATGTAAAAGTTTCATTTGTTAAATATTAACAAGATTCAAAGAGTTTAATGAATCTATTTAATATCTGGTTTCAGGAGTAATAAGTAATACTGTTTGTAATAGTAATATGCAAGAATACCTTGACTAAGTACAGTATCATTACTTAGTATTAAGTATACAATACAGAAAGGGTGTAGGATGCAAGAAAAAGCAGAATGTCAAAAATAGCTTATTGTGCACTACAAGTATCATTGTGTGTAACCTTCAATGGAAAATCAATCACATCACTGAAATGTCCATTATAAAAACCTTTACTGTATGTGGAAATTCCATGGGTTCACAGTGGATAGCAATGAAATCAATATACAGTACAAACACAATGGCTTCATGAAATTCTGTATGAAATTTATCATTTATATTTTTGTATTTTTTTCTTTTTCAGTTTTACTATCATATTCATTTCTTTTATTCTACACAGTTTTTGGAAAATATTTTGTTTCAATATAAATCCGATGTCTCATTAGGGTAGTTGAAGTGATCGCTTCAGCACAGTTATTCCAATTTGCATGCTGTCATCATCTCTTGAATAACAGTTTGAGGTAATGAGTTTAAAAGTTGAATAATTGACAAATGTGCCACCTTTGATGCTGATAGCTAGCTGAACAGGGCAGAAAATGTTAACAATGGCTGATTAAATGACACAAGGTGCAGTTTTAATTTATATCAAGGGCTAGCCTATTGTATACTGCTGTTATAGGAACACAACCCTACTTATGGAACAACAAAATGTGTTAATCGCATACAGTACATATAAACACCAATATCTGCTCATATGGAAAGATTTACTTTTAGGAACTGTGCAGAAGCTACAGTTAACCGTATTTTATTTATTCCAATCATTTATTTTCCTCCAGAGCAAATGGAATAGTGTGAAACATTTGTTTTTTCTGTATTTAACATTTATGAATGTCAATAATTTAATAATATTGTTAGGATTTTATAAAAAGCTACTGTAAGATCAGAGCAACTAAAAGTGTTTATTGACATGCAATCCATTGAAAGTTTAATGATTACCAATAAATGTATACTGTATATAGTACAAACCCTTTCATAAAAAAGAACTGACATACTGTAAATAAAATGTATGATGCAAACCACAGTATAAGAGAAATGACTGCATTGCATTAAGAAAATGTCACAAAGCATAAACACACAAACAAGTGTATCAATAATAAATTAAAATATGCTTTTTAATAAAATCTAAGAGCAAAAAGACTGGTTTTACCATGACTTTTCCATTTGAAAAGCTTGAAGGTTTCAGACCACATTTAAGATAAAGGAACGTCATACGAAAAGGTCTGATGTGTGTAAGAATAGACATTTCTACTCCCAGAGGCTAAGTTGCAAAGGGCAGGTTTTGAGTAAAGAGGCAATGCAATTTAAAACCTAAACTTATTTAAATCTAATTTAATAGAAATATGCTCTGTATTTATAAAAGACAAAAACAGAGCAAAATCCAATGTAGTACTGTACAGCAACAGCTCTTGACTTGTAAATTATAAATACATTCTCTGACATTTTACATTTTTTTGTGTGGTCATGTATTATTTAAAAGGTAGAATAGCTATTGACAGATTTCATTACCAAGGGGGACAGAAATCCATGCAAAGAAAGACTGATGCAAGCTGAAGTCTCATAGTTACATCACACATATCTTGAAAATGTATCGATAGACTTCTTTAAAAACGATTTGCAGCTGAATAACCTGGTGGAAAAGAACAACAAATGCAATACATTTAAAAAATGACAGAAGTTGAACAATGTTGTTCAACACAAGACTGTTACCTAAAATGGGCTTCTCAAGCTGTTCATTTACAATGTAGATGTAGAAGACAAGGCAGCATTCAGTTTTTAGCTCAGAAAAGGAACTTGGTCTATTCATCTTTTCTTTAGTCTTCACTAAAGCTTTTTTTGCTGGTATAATTGAAAGTTCCTGTTTTCCACCTCTGCCACTTCAAACTTCAACAGTCAGATACACACAAGCTTACAACTGCTCTAATTTCTGAAAGAATTAAATCAGCATTTGGGTGAATGCATAAAGACTGTGGGTCAACTCGGATGAAAAGGACCAAGGGGGGGTCTGCACAGATTCAATACAGACTAACTAAATTATTTTCAAAAGAATGACTAATCCTTTCTTTAAAAATAATGACAAAAAAACACACACATTGTGTCTGAGGGACAGAAAAGCAGGCTGGTTTTGTGCAGTTACAAATGAAATGACAAAATATGTGATGGGAAAACAGCAAGCACTTGCTCAGACACAAAACTGAAATATGGTAAGCAATGAGAAAAAGCCTGAGCCGCTAACATTCTTACCAGATGAAAAACCCAACAAAGGAGCACTAATTGTACATCACACATTTTTGTCTAATTCCTCCCTGATGTAATCTTCAGGTCCCCAACCTCTCGGAACAGGGAGGAAATATAGACTCGTTGTTACTTCAGTGAAGTTATTAAAACAGAAAATCACTAATTGACAAATTTGTTAAAATGTCAGCACAATTTTAAAAAGGGCCTGTGCAAACCTGCCAGCACAGCCTCTAGCATTAAAGTGATTTGCTTTTAGACTGCTGACCCTCTACTCCCACTGCTGGCAGGGGACCTAAGCTAAGAAAAAGAGAGAGAGAGAGAGCAGCAAGTTTTCAGATTGTGTATGTGTTGTTGCCTCCCGAGGGGGGTTAAAACCTTGAACATGGGGGACATCATAAACTTATTATACCAGTATGCACTACTGAAGCAGAAGCAGCTATTCAAAGGCAGCTGCTACTGTATGAGTCTGCTGACCCTTTGTTTGTCCACAGGCATCCTTAACAGCATTTTGATCAGCCCTGAGGAAAAGAAATGGGAATTAAACTAAAAATGAGGAAAGGCACAACAGCCCGCTGTTTTTAAGCTGAAAAGAAATCATGGCTATATTTGACAGACTGACAAACATGTTTCAGATTTTAAAATCTCTTTTAAGTAATTTATCATTTTCTTTCCGCATTTTCACCTATTTATTTGCTTTTATATTTTTAAAACCTGCCATTTAAATTTGGGTCTGTGTGTTCTAGTTAATGCATTTACTTAATGTATCTACAGTATTAATACTACTATCTATATGAAAATAAATATTCTATTCAGAAAGCCCATCAGCAGGTCTGTTTCAGCATCAGTGTAAAAAATGCTTTTTGAAAGACATTTCAAACGTGAAATGAAAAGGCATTCATAGGTTTTGGCAAGGATTTCAATAATCTAATATCATTTACAAATGTGCCTTCAGAGGGATTACATAGAGTATTATTCCCTCCTAACTAAATTATATATCACATTTTTCATAAATTGGTGTTGCAGCTAAATCAGAATAAGTATATTTCTATACAATTTTTATTCATCTATAGTACTTGCATAGTCTTTAAAAAACTCTTGTAACATTTGCTGTAGTTTAGAAACTTTTCAGTCACAAATGTGTAATTAAAAAAAATAACAAATAGGTTTGTCTCATATGTTTTAGAGGGAAAACATAAAATTGTCATTACTTTTCAGAAAGTAGTTTTTACAATAGATAAACATTTACAATAGATATTAGGGGGTTTAGGATTGGGACTCATAAATGACCAGGCGTCTGTTATTCTCAGCTATTTAACTGATTTTCAAAAATTATACTGAACCTGCTAAGTTAGACATTAAGCCCAAATGGATTGACAGTTTCTCACAAAAGTATTTAGAGCCTTGCAAATTTTTCACATTTTGTAGCTTTAAAGCATCCAGCGATGACACTTGCACAACCTATTCCACACACTCAAAGCAAAAAAAAAACATAAAAGAAAGAAGTATACAGATATTGTGAAAGAAAAAAATGGAAAGGTTATGGCTAACTAAACCTATTTAAACCTCTTAAATTAATTTAGGTGCACAATAAACCTAACAAGACACACACTGTATTTAGTTGAGTGTAATCATAGTGGTTCTCAGATTGTCTCAATAACAACATCTGACTCTATCAGGTCAGGTAGTGAATTTCAAGCAAAGACTCAACCACGAAGACGTTTAATTTAATTTCAAAGCAAATATTAATGTCTGTGAATATGTTTGTGAGCACATTCTTCACATTCATCAAGACAGGGAAGGTGCATCAAGCCATCCAGACACTCCCTAAATCAGGCCAAATTGAATATCCAGGCATGGAGCAAATTAGTTAGGAAATTAGGCCATCGTCAATTTTGAAAAGCTACAGAATTCAATGGCTTAGATGGAAAAAAACGTCTGTCAGTCAACAATATCCCTGTTACTCTACAAAGCTTGCCTGTATGCCAGAGCAGTTTGCAACAAAGCACCTGATTGATCCTACAAAAGTGAGACAAAGGGGGGTGTGGAAAGGTGAGGACAAATATGAACCTTTTGGTCTAAGTGGGAAGCGATACATCTGGCACTAACCTAACACAGCAACAGCAAATCTCCCAGACAACACCACCCTATTGTCAAGAATGATGGTGGCAGCATCAAGCAATGAGGATGCTTGCCCTCACCAGGGACTGCAAAGCTTGTTAGAACTGAAGGAAGAATGGATGGAGCAGAGCACTGACAAATACTAGAACAAAACCTAATTCAATCTACTAAAGATATAAAACTAGGGCAAGAATTCACCTTTCAGGAGGACAATGATCCAAAGCACAAAGCCAAAGCTATATCAGAGTGGCTTAACAATAATAAAGTGAATGTCCTTCAGTGGCCCAGTTAAAGTCTTGACTTAAATCCTATTGAGAATCTGTGGAAAAATTTAAAACCTTCTGTCCATAAGCAATCCCCAAGCAACATCAGAGAGCTGGAGCAAACCAGTCAAGAAGAATGGGCACAAATTGCAGCAAGGTGGTGTGCAAATGTGGTACCTACTTGCAGCTATAATTTCTGCTAAATGAACTTCCACATAAGAAGAATAATGAAGTCTGAATACTTCTAAAAGCACAATCAACATAATACATTTTTTTCTTTACTTTTTGCTGTCATTTATTGGAACCAATCTTACTCTTAGAAGGCTTGAGTTTGAACATTCAGGGATTTAATAAAATACTTTTTTGCAAAAATGTGTATATAACATTTTGTAAATTCACAAAAAGGGGCACCATATTAATTAATATGAAAAGAATGCAATTTTTCTTGTAAGGAGAGAATAAATGTTAATTACAAGCATCAAACTGAAATCTTCAGCATCCTGAAGGGGCTGTGCAAAGTCAGGTTCTACATCAAGAAAATGAAACAGAATTGGACCAAAGGGATTATCAGGTATTTAAGATGAGGCAGATCCAACAATTAAGATTAAAATGCGCTTCTTTATCTACTGAATACTGAGGTTTATGAAACAAAATGTAAAGCAATTTGGATATTGCTGATTCACTGGCATCCCAGATTAATTTAAATGAAAATGTGCTTTTATGCATAAAGAAAGAGGGAGAAAGTCTCTCCATATCTAAATGTTATAAAGAAATGTATTTTAAGAATCTTATCTCATGTTAATATGTAATGAATTAAATGCATATAATTCCTTTTGCA
The DNA here is from genome assembly GCF_040954835.1 of Lepisosteus oculatus. Lineage (NCBI taxonomy): Eukaryota > Metazoa > Chordata > Actinopteri > Semionotiformes > Lepisosteidae > Lepisosteus > Lepisosteus oculatus. The sequence continues at coordinate 37,973,097 of NC_090699.1, forward strand.
CATCAGTGTATAATTCGTAATATTTTGTCATTCATTAATGAATGCTTGATACAAGTCTGAAATAATATTTTTGGTTTCAAGAGGGGGAATGTAATGGAATGTGACTTGAAATAATTCTAAAGTAAAATAATAAAACTATGAGAAATTCTCTAATCTTATTGATATCATATCCTGTTCTTCGACAAATAGCACAATCTGCATAGAAAAGCCACAACCTCTATATGTAAGAATAACCTTACAATTAGACAACTGTGCTCATTTATCAAGCTCGGAATCCTACTGTTTGACAGTGAGACTTCAACCACCTGTGGCACTTAAATGAAGCTGAACACCTCCTGCAGCAGTTTCAACATCTTTTTGAGGTGACACAGCAGGACCTCAGCCACACCAACATGGTGCAGCACCACATTAAGACAGAAGATGCACACCCAATCTGATAGTGACCTAGTTAGCTGACTCAAGCAAAGAGAATAGTCATGGAGTGCGCCATAGCAAAGACGGAAAATGGCATCATAGAGCTGTCTGACAGTCCATGGAAGTCATATGTGTTGCTGGTCCTGCAGAAAAACAGCAGCTGGAGAACTGCGTAGACTACCGCTGAACACAGCAACCAAGAAAGACTCCTGTCTGCTATGCCAAATTGATAAGACCTTGGCTTCGCGCACCAGCTTGTCCTAGGTCAAACTGACTCCAAATGCATGTCCTAAGATGGCTTTCTTGACAGGCCGAGGCTTGTGGCAATTCGAGGTCAGGCAATTAAACCTATGAAATGCACCAGCCTCCTTTGAATGCCTGATGGAGTGGGTCCCGATGCCGATACTCCCTGCCCAATGCCTGGTTCATCTCTATGATCAGCTGTCTTTAGATGATGCTCTACAAGTTCCCCACCAAGTCCTGGAGAAGACAGCAGCAGCTGGCCTCATGCTCAACCCTTCCTTCCTTGGCCACCATCTAAATGAGGCTGGAGTTGCCACCAAAGAGAATAAGATGAGTGCCGTTAAAGACTGGCCAACAGCTGCACACTTGAAGCAGCTCCAGACCTCCCTTGGGCTAGCCTCATGGTATTGCCACTTTGTAGTCAGGTTCGCTACCGTCATGGCACAACTACACTAGATCGCTCAGAAAGGAACCCCATTTAGCTGGAGCTAAGATCACCAGTGTGCCTCCGACGCCCTCAAACATGCGTTGTGCAGTCCACCAGAACTGGCTGCCCAGACGCTAGTGCAGCATTCGTGCAAAATGGCTTTGGCACTGTTCTCACCCAGAACCTAGGAGATGGAGTACAAGGTGCCCCCTATTATAGTCATGCCCTTACTAAGGCAGAGCACAATTATTGCATCAGGAGACGAAAGCTGTTGGCAGTGGTGGATGCTTTTCCAAGCCGGAGCCAAGCACCTGAATGCAGACACCCTAACCAGAGAGCCTAGTATTGAAGAAGGCTGTGCCTAGTGCCAGCACTGCAGGATTCTGGAAGGTTTGAGATTCGAACCCCGCCTATCAAGAGCTGCCGGGTCAGCCTACTGGAGTCAACACAACAGTAGGTGAATAACCAGGAGACAGATCCCAAACTCCGGACCCCGAACTTCCGTAGGTGGGTGGCAGATGGAAGCTCACCCATATGGGAAGAACTGAAGGGACAGCCTCTCTCTCTTAAGGCTCTCTGGTCACAATGGCCTGGTCTAAGACAAGACTAAGGTGTCATGAAGAGGCACTGGGTGCATCCTGTGACTGGAGAAGCTCCGTGGCAAGTAGTCGTGCCTGCTGCCATGAGACCCTGGAGTTACCTAGATATAGAGTGCCTTCACCAAGCCTATTAATAGGGATGCATGCAAGTGGATTTAAAAGATTACTGCTGTGGCGACACCAGTTTGGCTCGCAAGGGCCTTCATGAGCACCCTTGGGAACACCTTCAGGCATTCCTGGTCAGCGCACCGATGAAGCCAGTAGCCATTGATGTCTTGGTGCACCTCCCAGTGGATCCTCTACTATCAGATGGGCCAGAGTGCACAGCACCCTGTTGGGAACACCTATGGACCCAAGAAGCAGTAAAGTTATTCTGGAGAAACTATGATGTGAAGCCCAAATGCACCCCTTTGCATCCCCAGGAGAAAGTGTGGGTGAAAGGACTGAAAAGAGCCAAAGGCTACATTTCAAAACTCAACACCAAGTGGGATGGACCCTGCACCATAGTTAAGAGGCTGATTGGGACCAGTTACTGCATTCATCTGCCGCTGTGGGGCCGTCTGGTCACTCTCTATCAGGCTCCTTAGATTGATGGCTCCTTACAAGGGGTAGGGGGGTTAATGAGGAGGTCAACTGCCCAGGCAGAGGCTGAGGGAGAATCTTCACCCTTCACAGGCTTTGCTGCCTGTCTACGCCACCATCACCCCAGTGCCCTCACCAATAGAGGAGGCTGCCATTCCACTACCAGTACTTTGTAAGTCACCCTTGGGGGCAAAGGAGCTCAGGAAGAGTAACTGTAGAGTTCCCCTTCTGGAACCAGTCTATCTGAACCCTGACCACTCTATCATCTATTTTGCACTCATTTCCCCTCTCCCTGCCTGTATACAGTAAATAGGGGGTAGGACGTTCCCTTTCTCTCTCTCTCTCTTACACCAAACCATAATAAACAAATAGTGTTAATTCTTTGTAATATGTGTCCAGTTTAAACTCTCAGCAAATGTGCAATCCATGCAGGAAAAAAATTGAAGACAATAAACAGATTACGGCTTCCAAGTCACCTTTTCTTATTAATTAACTAAATAATTTATTGTCCACGCAGTGATTCAACCCAGAAAGCTGAAGCATTGCTGTATGAGGCCTTGCCTGCCTCATAATTACAGTATATATGATAAAATTTCTCCTGCTACCTTGAGATGAAGCACTAACAACACTGTTTATGCCACATTTTTATTCTTCAGGATCCTGTATTATTTTTCAAATGACAACTATGACATTGTACCATCTTAGGATCCTGCACAATCATGGACTTGTCTATATCTGATATCATACTATGTAGGTTATTTTTACAAGGATGTTTACAATAGTATGTTCTGTAGCAAATGGCCTTGATTTAATTAGACTTAAAGCTACTAACCCCAGATCCTGAAATGACACTTAGTTGCTGCTGTTTGCTAGAGACTCCTGGAATCTCCAAGCAGCAATATAGAGTAGATGTTAGAGCAACATATAGATAACTTGAAGACCATAGGTTAAAATCCTGGGTGAGCAATATAAATTCAAATCTGCACAAAAACAAGTCACAATCTGTTTTTGTCTTTTGTCTTGCAATTTGCAGGAAAATTAAAGGTTTCATTTAATCTAGGCTAGAACTACATTACACTTTCCATAATGCAAGAACAAGTAAATTGAAATACTTAATATACTGCTTGCATATTTAATATACTGCAATTATGTACATATTTAGTGTTTACTCTTATTTAGATGTGCTTGATATTCTGTCTTAATGATGTGACATTCTAGCTGTACATTTAACACAGCTCAGTGCCTCAAGTAACCAGTTTATTTTAAAAGTTTCCCTTGTTAAACATGGAAAGCAAAAACACTTTGACTGGTATCATTATGTACATAAGCAATTATTCGTTTCTATGAACCACCCTTAGTGTTTACCAGAGTTCCTAATAAAACCAGGCAAAAGCTTAAGAGATCCATAGAGGTTGTTTCCTCTTTAATAAGACAAGAAGGATGCCAATTATGGAGCACACACAGCACACTGAACTCCCTAGCCTCCCTCTTAAATTGGCCACTTCAGCTGCTTTTCTGTGTTAAATTCTCCTTGACAGAATCGCTGAATCCTATTGTTTTGTTATTATTATTAAATCTTACCTAGAACAGGGTCACACAAAGTTTCCAATGATGCGCTGGAACTTCTTTATTTAATCATTTCCCATATAAAGAAATGTCCAGTTTTATTGTTCAAGTTATATAGTGACTTGTTATTTTTTCATTGTTCTTTAAGCTTTTTTCAGTTAGAACAAACATTTGAAGTGGCTAGTATACACAATTGATTTATTTGATATGCAATCCTTGCTTACTTGTATATATATATAAAGATTCATAATTTCCATGTGCAGCAGGGAATCTAAAGAGTTTAATTTGATTGAACTGAAAACTAAAGAATATTAGTAATTGAATGTACATCAAAGGTTTTGTTCTGTTATTCTGATTGTAAGTCAGTGAAATCTTTGGAAAGGTGAGTTGGGTCTTATTCTTATGTGTGCCACATGCTGCAGTAAAACAGGAATTACAATGATGACAAAGTTCTCTACAAAAACTAGAAATGTTGCATGGAATAAAGGCTCCTTCCAGGCACCAAAAGTGCTTTCTGAGCAAGCCTCAACACCTTAATTTGTTGAGATATGTTTTGAGTGGGAGTAATCTGTATCTAGATAGGAGACTCAGGACCTATAAAAAATATCAACAAGCATTTTAATACTTCAAGTTTTTGAGGTTTCAAAATGAACCTGGAGAGATGGGGGATTGCATCTGTTAAGAGTGATTGCCTGAATACTGTTTTCTTCCCAATGTTTTCAAAGACTTACTGTCACTGTAATGAGACTAGCGACTAAGCTGGCTAAAACTCATTTGCTCAAGCTAGACATCTGAGGGAAACAACACTGCTCTCCATTACTGTCATTAGAATTCCAAGCAAATCATTTCAAAGATGCTGTGGCTTAAAGGTAAAAAGCTATTAACAGATTTACAGAGTCTTTCTTTTAACCCTTTGCCCTTGGAAACATTTTTCATTATATTTGGTTAATAAAGTTCAACACAAAGGTGAAAAGACTTAGAACAGATGGAAAATGAGAGGGAAAGCAGAGAGTATATTCCGAGTCTTTGGTCAACTTCAATAGAATAAACTTAACATTTATGCATAACGAATGGTAGTGACTACAATTTTATATGCAAACTATTAGTTTAGAAAATACAAGCTGATGCTACCCAGCTTTTAAAATGAAATACAGATTTTGACTCTGATTACTGTCTGGGAAACAATTGCACGGAAATAAGTACAGAGCTGATTGCTATGATTACTTGCATCTGGTCATTTATAAGTCCTCTTTCACAAAGAAGAACTGGATACAAGTAAGTGGACTTCTAAAATTATGACATACCCTGCAATCTGTGACTCGTGCAAACATGACAATGTCACTCTAGCCAAATAGTACCAGACTCGAAATCAAAACGTGGGTGAGACACAAGGTTAAAATTATAGTGTATCTAAAATGCTCTGAAGGTATCACATAACTGACTCCATAACTGGTAGACTGAAAATCTTTGCCTTTCCCATTTTCCCACTTGTGTCATATTCTGTCTTGCTTTTACCCCTCCTCCTACTCTAAAACTCAATTTCACAACGGTATGAGATATTGATTCCATACAGATGTAGTTGTGTCTCAGCTGTTACTTTAGGTGCAGACTAATCTCAGACCTATTTGAGGGGCTGACTGTGTCAAGCAGAAACCATAAATCTACCACCTAAAACTGAAAAAAATCCTCCTTTTGTCCCCATGTATTAAATGCAACCGTGCATGGCAATTTCTTGATGGATGCTTGACAGAAATTCAACTTTCCATTTGCACAGTGTGTAAAGACACATAAGAGCATAAGAAGGGTTACAAATGAGGACACTGAGTCAATATTGCACCTAAATGTATGGCCAAATGAAGACATGTCATCTAAGTAAAGTACTTAATAAAAAACATTGTCTGAATTAATTTCTCACAGATAAACATAAGAAAATGAAAAGAATCTGTTAGTTTGTATGGGTTTCATCTAAGGGATTCAGAGGGTTGTGCAATATTAAGGTATACTGTATGCTTCCCCCACAAATTATTTTTCAAATGTTTTAGGTTCATAGATCATGTAAGACAAGCTGAAAAAGTTAAACTGCAAACTGTGTGCTCCAATCCTTATTTTGTACTGGGATTTCTTCTCTCACTGACAGGTGCACCACAAGAAAAGAGGAGGTCACAAGTTACAGAACATCTCAGTTTTAATGTCACCTCCTAAACATATTGCTGTGCAAACTTTCTAGGTGCGCCATGGAAAAGAACACCTGCAAAAATGGAATCTAAAGATATTCTTTGATATTTGGGAGTAAGTACCAGTTGTGTTCTGTACGTTAATATATGAACTGAAAGTTAAGTTGGATTTTACACACACATGACATGACCAAAACCAGGATGTTAGTGCATATAGTGCATATCACTAGTGCATATAAAAAATCAGTACTGTAATTTGTAAGATACATCTAAATAGGTTAAAAACAGTTCTAAAAATCTGAGCTCAAAAACTTATAAAATAAAAGTTGTTTTAATTTGTTCTCATTAAATTTTAAAATGATACTTTGAGTGCTTTATAATGTAGTTTTGTCTGCTCATTATTTTTAACAAAGTGTGTTTTTTTAATAATGAGATTCATCAGATTTAGTTTTTTTGCTTTGAGGTAGAAAACATTAAATGCATTGTACTATGTGCTTTATCTTAAATGGAAAATAAATCTGATTAAATGGCATGGTTTTGCCATATTTAAACTGTTTAATTTTAAAACAACCTATTCATCTTCTATTGCACCACATTCAAGAAACAAATTCTGAACTGTGACACTTCCAAAGACAAGGCTGAAAAAGGATGGATAAATATAATCAGTTAAAAACTTTGCTTTCAAATACTGCTGAATGCTGCATGTGTGCTTTTTTACTGAGTGAACTTTTGCTCCTGATATACATTATACATACTGTATACAATATTACATTTCAAATTCCACATTCAATTTTAATTCTATAATTTAAAATTAAAAATTATACTTAAAGGGAAAAGCAAAGGTTTAAATGGGTTCTCATGCAAAAATCCAAATGTTATTAGCATGTAGCAGATTTAGAAGCTTGATACATAGCACCCTGATCAAATTCTCAAGCTGCTGAAAAAGAGATTATTTATTTCATGAAATGGGATTATAGCTTTGGAGACTTTCACAGAAAACAAGCTGCCTTCTGTCTCCAGGACTTAGGGGTTAGCAATGTCATGAAGTCCTGTGAAAAAGGCATATTAATATGGGAGAAAAAAAGTTAGATGTATTTTTTCTTATAATTGGATGAAAAGAAGTACAAAACATTTTTTTTAATGCACAATCTTAAGAATAGCTTTCATTGCTTGTGTATTAGTGTTTCAAGCACAACAGTAAACAAGGAGAAAAGAAAATAAGCTATTTTACAAGCATGGTTCCAATGTCATTAAATTCTATAGTAAATGTGGTAGTAATGTTTTCAACAGTAAGAGTCTATTACATTCAATCTGTGTAGTTGTTTGCAAGACAGAGACCATTGGATTTGTAAGAAACAAATGGTGGTCCTGCAGCAATCTTATTATACTCAGGAACAGCAGTTTGGCAAATGTTAGTGGTATCCTCAATAGAATGATACAATATCTAGAGTTAATTGGGTAAATCTTTTTAAAGAGAAGGAGTCAAAGCTATGTGGTGTGTATTTAGAATAAAGAAAAATAAATATCCTTCAGTTTTCATACATACAGTATTCATGCAGTTGATACAGTACTACAATTTCACCTAGAAAACATGGAGGCACTAGCCAAACAGAAACAGGGTGACAGGGCTTGGTTTTAGGTTACATTTATGGACTGTTATGGGCATAAAGAGGGTCAGAATTAATAGTGCAACCTATACAAATTGTGCTTAATGAAATATGCTTTCAATTCTGAAACTTTGGAAGGGTGTTGAAAAATGCTAGCCTGGCATCCATTTGGGTGAGCACAGGAACCTACTTTTTGTCACCAATTCAATTATCTGTCCCAGTAATTCTGATTGGTATGAGGTTGTTAGGCAGAATGGTCTTCAAACCTAAGCAGAGTAAAACAAAGTGGGGGAAAATGAAAATCTTTTTAAAAAATCACTTTAGGTTTGCAAGCCTAATTAATACAAGCAAAATGTGCTACTGCAAATATAAATGTCTTTTAAATGTACCAGTTCACTTTTGTTCTGTCACATTTTAGCCCTATAATTTTTTGTTTTATAATAAAATCCTCCCTTATAAATCTCAGGTCCAGACTACCTCTTAGAAACTTAAAACAGTTAAGACATTTTACAGTGCAATTAATTTTTAACTCGGAATTTTATATACAAATATATATAATTATATATATTATTAACAATTATGGTGATATGCTACTCATGTTTTTCCTTCATACACTTCATACCATTTTTAAAGTACTACTTTCATTATCATCTTTATTATCTTCTTTCTATACATCCCTCAAGAAAGCATATTCTCAAATAAACAATTAAACAAAAATGAATAGCTTTCATAATGACAGAGGAATCAAACAAAAATGTATGAAACCATTTAAGAAATCATTACTATTGGTAGTAATTTAAAACACCTCCGTGGTACTGTAAACTGTTGTGAACATCCACATTTCCTCAAATTACTCAAACATTACCTAAATTATTTAATTGTACACTCAATGAATCTATTGTTAATTTTGGTAAATTATTAATTGCTGGAGAGCAATGTTTAATTGATGTAAATTAAATCATTCAAGGGCAGGATTAGTGATTTCATGTTTACCAATTAAACCTGTTGAATTTCTTGGCACAGAACTGAATAGAATATGTGTTTCCAGGTCATTTGTTTATTTATACAGGTAACACTGCAGCAATTGAATCAGCAGATCTATTTAAAAGAACGTAAACAAGTAAAAAATACAGTACTTTGTTTGTTTTTTTTAACTGTGGCCAGTATCAAGAAGGAAATGTCTCAGACACATTTAAAATATTTATTCAAAAGTAAATGCAAAAAAGCTCTACTCTGGAGATCTACCAGGATTCACATAAATAAGGATATTTTTTAACAGAGGTTTCCAGATTTTCCAGTACACTTCACACAACAGTTCAAGCCTTGGTGCCTTCATAGATTTAATGTAGAATCGTTGAATTTCGATCATATTTTAAAACTAGATGGGCTCCTAATGGAAAAGCCTGATTTAGAATGATGCCATGAGAGTTCTTGTCATCACTTGATACATCCTTTTTTCTTACACTTGTTATTAATATTAGTTTGTCAGGTCAGATCTTTGAACTTCATGGATGATGTAAGATTTATAAATATTTAAATTCATTAAATATTATAAGGAGAATGTATTCCTTTTTCTTCCCCTGAGCAAAACAGCTTGTTACTAAGCACTTATATAATCTTCATTTTTTTTTTAAATTGGAATCCCTCATTTTAAGTGATCTTCACTGCTACACAGTACACCAGTACAGTACATTTCATCAAAGGCCAACAAAATGCTGATATATAATGAAAAGTTTTAAATTCAAGTCAAGAGAAATTATATTTCTCTAAAATCAGTTCAAGAAAGGTACAAGATCACTTAAAGTAATGCTTTACAGAGACAAATTAAAGAAAGAAGTGCTTTAGTCTTGAAACTATGAGACTACAGTATGAGGGGACTTTAATCATGCATTCATATTTTTTAAAGGCATTGAAAACTCAATAGACTTCTTCAAGATCAACAACAAATATTTCTGTGACTCCCTAACTGAGGAAATGATAGCCCTGGCTGACGGTTGGAGCTGTCATAACCCCTAAAATGATCCCCAAACACTGATACAGAATTTCATTTTAAAAAAAGCTGTTGGAACAGGTTGATTTCACAGGAACCAATCGGAGAATGTGTGGTATAACATGGAGTGAATGACAAAAGTGTGTGACACAGGCTTGAGCTTTGTTTGATTAAGTAGATTCAGCAGCAAAGCCATCAAACCTACAGTACTTACTTCTCTAGAGACTGGAACTCTGAGGTGGACAACAGAAGACAGTATCTTGACCCAGACGAATAAAACAGGTAATGAGTTATCACAATCTGACGTTTGCTAGAACTAAATGGAGGAGGATTTCAAGGATCCCAAGTAGAACCCTCAAAAGCAGAAGAACTTTTGCAGGTGAAAGGTTGGGGAAGGGAAAGAGTCAATGGCTGACACCAGACAACTTGGATGCCAACAGAGGAGGGGTGAAGGAGGTCGGAGAGGCCATCACCAGGGATGGTAAGGGATGTGTAGAATAACGCCATGGGCCTGTTGCTGTCAGCAATGGGGTGTGTGTGTGTGTGTGTGGGGGGTGAAAGCTATGGGGACAGTAAAAAGGGGGATCACAGAAGGAAGAGAGACAAAACAATGAACACACAGTAGGCTGGGGCCATAGGTGTAGTGACGGGATACCAGAAACAGAGAACAGAAAGAGGGAGGGAGGAAGAGGTTGAAACAAGTGACATTAGAGAAGCTGGAGGCAGAGGTAGAAGAAGTAGCCACAGTTGATTGGAGATCCAGAGAGGTTGACAACATCAGAGGAACTGAAAGAAATGAGCAAATGATAGGAGCAGAGAGCTGGTTATTTTTTTGCTAAGAATTTGAGGATGAAGAGTTGCTCGTTTGAGAAGAGACAAAGATGTACCTCCAGCCCTGGTTTGGAGAGGACAAAGTCAAAGGCTTAATGCTGAGTATGAGAGATACTGTATCTGTCTACAATGAGATCAAAATGCTCAGTGCTAGAAAAATGCTTGCAGAGTTGTGGAAAGTCACAGAATATTTATATGTAGGAAAGTTTGCTTTGCTTTTTGTCAAAATGTGTCAGTGCTACATTTCAATGTTGTACATTCTGAATAACTAGTATCATCAACAGCTAGGCTAAGATCCTCGATGTTTAGATTAGGAAAGCTGGTGGAGTTTGTTTTTAACTATTTCTGAGGAAAAAAACACTAAAACGTCATCTCAGCAATAGTGTGGACAAATAGGGCCAGAATATCATGGAAACAATTTCCTTTGTTCAATTTTCTTGCAGCATTTTTAATTCACACATTTGATACGGCCAAGTCTACATTATTCACATCCCCTTTAATTACTCACACCTAACATCAGAACAGCTATGCACCTCGTTTTCCACTGCAAATTTAAACGTGACTAAGATTGGCTTATTTTCTGCTTCCATACCACAGAGACATAAAATATATTTTTTTTCTTATAGTTACAGTAGATAAGGAGCCTTTAGTGTGATTTCTAAGGGTAAAAATGGGAATAATCAACACCTAGTCTTACCAGTTTCCAAGCTGCCTCAGTCTACCAGGGACCCTAAGCTACAGATATTTGAAAGCTCTGGACTCCAGGAAAAAGATATTAAGTTGGAAAGATGCCTACTGTACAAAGTTTAATGTTAACTGGGCAAAAAGCTCTTAGAAAGGAGGAGAAGGAGCGGTTTGCTTAATGCACCTGTTGCAGAAGTTTTAATTTTGCTTAATTTTAATTTTGTTTTAACACATACACTGTATCAGGTCACCATCTTGGTTGACTAATTTCTGCTCAGTGGAAGTCACACTTTACAGTGTATCAAGATAGCTGTCCTTTCCGTACAGTATGACCATGGACCAGTGCAAAGAAAAAGGCAGGGCTCTCTGAGAGTTTTTAGATAATGTCAGTAATATAGTTCAATGAAGACTTCAACTTCACATGTCATAGTACATAGTACATGTCATTCGATGTATTGTACCTAATGCTCAATTAAGTTAAAAATGATCCATTCTAATAAGTCTAACTAAAAAACTTGGGGCGGAGCGGTGGCTCTGTGGTTAAGGATCTGCACCTGCAGCTGGAAGGTTGCCGGTTCAAATCCTGCAGCCAGCAGAGGAATCCTACTCCGTTGGGCTCCTGAGCAAGCCCTTAACCCCAACTGCTCCAGGGATGCTGTACAATGGCAGACTCTGCACTCTGACCCCAGGCTCTCTCCCTGTCTGTGTGTCTCATGGAGAGCAAGCTGGGGTATGCGAAAAGACAATTCCTAATGCAAAAAATTGTAAAGGGTTAATTAAATGATGTTATGTTATGTTTTAAAATAGAAACTGTGAGGATTTTTGTCAGGAGGGACCAAATTGTTTTATGAACAGTAATTGCATGAATAATGTTAACTAGAAAAAAAGCATTTTTGAAGGCTTCCAAGCATATTTACCAATTACTTTGACTAAAACAAAAGGGGGGAAAAGAATGATAACTACTAATTTTTTAGATCATTCTACAAAAATGTTTTGAATTTAAGTAGCTGGTGGTGCAGGATGTGTTCTGCCAAGGGGGTGATCCATGCAACTTGTGAGGTTCGGAAGCAGGGTACAAAAAATAACCCCATTTACATTTCGTCTAAACCTACACGTTTTTAAATTATACTTTAACAAAACAATACCCTAATCATTAGCCAACAAATACAGCACGGAATTAAATGTCAAAGGCTTACTGTATGCGACACTTCAAGACACATGATAATATCCTCACAAAACTGCTCTGCAGAAACTATACAATGAAAACATACTATTACATGAACGCAACTTGGATGTACAGGAACATTACTTATTAATTCATTTGTTGGGTTTTTTTACTTTCCCTCATAATAAACCACTCTACAGTTTAGAATATCTACCATACGCAGACTCTTTCAGAGGGACTGCTAAGACATACAAAATAAGCAACTCAATCTTCTCAAGTATCAAGTACTGAACTTTGAAGCTTTGGTGGCTTTTGTTCTTGAAGTTACTTCTTAGTGTTTCAAAGGTGCACATGTATTATTTAGGGAATCTGACGAATGAATACACTCAGTGGCAAAAAAAAAAAGCCTAAGAGAAAGATAGGGAAAATCTCATCAATAAGAGAATGTCATACAGTACAATATAGTACATACAGTTTATGCTACAAAAGTACAAATATACAGTATAGTGGGAATTGGGAAGTTTAACTGTATACTTCAAGATTTAAAATTTCATATCAAATGATTGAATTCAGAGATAAATTAGTAGACATTATTTGCAGCTAATAACATACAGTACTACCCCATCACTGACATCAACAGTTTTAAGATCTTAACACTGTGTGTTAATCAAGTCAACTTGATTAACTGAAATAAAATGCCATGTTGTATCCAAAGGTTTCAATTATGTGATTTTATTGTGTTAATGCCCGTTTCTACATGTAAATCAGCCTTTCTGGGATGTTTCTATGAAAACCCAAAAAACTAATTCACATGGCTAATTTGCATTGAACTCTATCCTTTCCCTTTCATTTGCCTTCCTTTGCATAACAGCTTCTCTTCCCAATTGAAATATGCACAGCACATTTCAATCCCAAAAGCCACAGGGTCATTTTCTTCTAATGATATTTCATGCACTGTTAAAACAAGTGAATTCCAAAAAGTCCAAACTATTAAGGATCTTAAGTAACAGTTTCAAAACAACTAGGTTGAGTGACCTAGTCTTTAACCCCATGGTGAATACCTTTTCTTAACTAGAATTAATATTCTGTGTGTATCTGTCTTGCTTTTCATTCTCATTTTTCCCCCAATTTAACAATCTAGCTGTGTAGTTTCAATATAATTCTTTTGAGCTACACTGTATTTAACAAGACTATTGGAAATCTGGAAGCAACAGCCTGTTTGAAATCTTGAAGTAATAGAGTCAACCCAGTTGCTCTTTCATACTTCTAAATGGACTAATCCTGCCAACCCTCTAAAAAGATGCACTTGAATCAAACTTTGCTGCCATGACATGTTTTTTCCCTATTCCTCCTTTGTGCATAAACAGCCCAAATTCCAGATACTGACAAGTTGAAATAAACTCAATCAGTGGTGCCATTTCAATTTCTCACTACTTTTATGAAAAAAATAATAACTGGGGTGACCTCTATGAAAGTGAATATAAACATCACTCAATGATAAACATATTTCCTTTCATTTCTATTCTTCCATATCTAAGTACTATATGAATGTTAACTTTGACATCCTTCATTATTGTTTGTGAAATGTTTGTGTTAAAATATACAATGACAGTAATGAAACAAAATTATTCTCTATTTTCACTGCTCCTCTCTGTAACAATGCGTATGATTAGTTTTAACATAGTGAAACGGAAATAATCCCCAACAAACATTTCATTTTAATTACACCGCAGGTGGAAAAACACTTTTGCTTTGATTGGGCTGAATGACAAAAATAAAGTCTTGCCTCTAGCTACCAACACTAAGTCAGAAGCTGATAGACATCCCTTCTTGGCCAAGAACTTTATCCCACAAGTGTACAGATGCATCAAGGCTTTGGAAGTCTAATCTACAGCTAGAGAGAAAAAGGAGAAGCCAAAACTGTTAAATTAGAAATGCAAATTAAATTTATAAAGGTCTTGATTTGGATTAGCTTTAATCTGGAGCTGCACCCTTCACCCTAGCTGTGAATTTGACAAGAACCATTTGTTTTTCTGGAATCACATGGGTTGATGATAAGCTTTATGGAAAAAACAAAAGCAAGACATTTGTCACTGACAAAGTGTTAGGCTAAATGACAGAGAGTAATTTCACCAAATGATCTGTTTGATTGCTTGAGTATTCATTTTTGCTTTTTACAGCGGCACAGTATATTCTTTTTTAAGCGCATCGTGAAAAACCTCAGCCTTCTTTATGCTATAAAATTAATTTCTGTGTTCCACTGAAAAGCCATCACTTTGTGTATTTAGATATGAAAAGCTAGTCTATAGCTCTTTGTGAGGCTGACATTTTTTTTTGCTCATTGTGTTTCCAAAGGAAATTATTCTTCATGGGTTAAGGATCTTAATTATCCACCAACTTCTCATTTTTATAATGCAAACCTTTTAGTTATGAATAAAGACTACAACTGACAAAAGCAATATGAACTGAATATATGAATCCACTTCTGCTGTATATAGTCTTTGCTTCCATTAATTTTTTTGTACATTTAATTAAAATTTTGCTGCTTCCGCCCTGGGTAACAAATGCTTTTGTCCCGTAAGGTCTTTCCAGTTGTTTTTAGTTGTTTAGTTGTTTTGGTACCCTTTGCATGCAGCCCAGCTACAATGTAATTCATACAGATGCAAATACTGAAAACGTGATATTTGCATATTTAAGGGGTATCTGCAAGCTACAATTTGAAATGTTTGAATCTTAAAAAACTTAAAATATACACTTGGAGTTAATTCTCACATCTACAAATAAATGGAACAAGTCCAAAGTTAAGATGCACACTGAGAGTGGGATATTACAGAATTTCAGGAAAAATAGATAATCCTCTAAATGGCACTGTGCAAGAATGTGTGAGGTCATTTGATACTGTAGCGCTCTTGGGTTCATGTGGGTATGCGCCCTCGCCGCTGCCGCCTCAGGTCGGCCCCCCACAGCTGGGGACTCGAACCCGGCCCTCCGGCATCACTCAACAGGGACCCAGCCAGTTGAGATAAAGGGAAATCTCCCGGCAGCTGAGGTCCCTGCTATTCACAGGGAAGGGCGGTGACTTCATCGCGCTGGTAAGTCGGCTCACACAACCTCTAATGTCAGCCGTATGCGTTACAATCCGTAGTGGCCTTAGCCGTGAAAGACAAGTTTACTACGTTGCCAACTTTTAAAGAATATTTTGACTGCTCTTTGATTTGTGTTCTTGTGATGAAACCAAATGCCATATTACAATTGGAAAGCTTGACAGAGGCGTAATATGTAATGTCATGCAATACCTAGTGTAAGAGTGGAATACACTACATGTAATATTAATTGCAATGGTAATGGACATACTGTAGGCACCATTTAGGATTCTATGAACCAGGAAATGGTCAAATTTGTTCCATTCTTCTTATCTCCAGCCCATTGCAATTTTAATTTAAGTTTGTTTAGTCTTTCAATGATGACGAACACACACTTCCTTCTTCATGTCTTCTTCTCTTTAGTCTTATTCACATCTCACACACCTTTCTATACTTGTGCAGTTTGTAGATCTGAAGTTCTTTTCTTGCAGTATAAACCAGTTGTCAAACCCATGAATAAGTACCAGTGGGACATGCAGTCTATATAAACCAATAATTGTATTGTAACTGGGGTTAAGCTTATAAGGATATAGGACTGAACAAAAATAAGTTTTGACACTGTTCAGAGATGGTTAAAAATAAAGAGCAAAGCACTGCTATCACAGTGGACTGAAACAGTAGTTTCCTGTATCATCTATTCCAATAAATTATGTCCTGTCCCCAGTACTCCAAATTAAATTTCAAGTTATATTGGAAGAGAACTTCTGTTTAGCATGTTTGTGTAAAAAAACATTTTTCTAGAAACAAAGTTAGAAACTGAGTAAGTCAATATAACTTCCCTCATCTATTGTCTTCCCTTCCTTTCCTCTGTTATTGGTCGGTTGCTTTGTTTTCATTCTGCATTCTTCCACAGCAGTTTCTACTGCTCTTGGTACTCACAACATCCTTTTATCCTCCCTTCCCATCTTTTTCTTAGGTTTACATGTAAGGATAAAACAACTACAAGTACAAGGATAGAGGAAGAAGAAGCCACCTGTGTGGGGATGCAGAACTGGTTCTATCACAGCCAGTTATCCTGTTTTTGCCTGTTTCTGTGTTTTTTGACACTCAAGAGCTGTAACTGCATTCTCAAATTCATCTCCTGAATACTCTGTACTTTATACAGTACACCACAATGCGTCCATGAATCACTGACTTCCATGCAGGTTGATACTGTACCTCCATACAACCTCTTCCATGTGGCCTTTGATTATTTAATGACTAAATTAAGTTGGTCATAATCTGTATATTCTCTATTCACATATTATAGCATGTGAAATATGTGAAATAAAAGCTATTTTATCTGTGATCCACAGGAAATGGATAAAAAAAAATGGAAATTACATTTTGTAGTAACCTCTCCTTTGGCCAAAGATATTCATTCTTGGAGCTTTTTTAAACCACTTGTTTCACAAATTGCTTTATGGGAATGAAGCGTTCTTACTGTACATTATACATACTGTAAATGCAAGCAAAATTTAACTGCCAGACAAAACCTACAGCTCCAATGTTTTTCTTCAGCACAATTGCCCTGTTTGTGCCTGTGTTCTTGAGGTACAAACACAGTATTTCAGTTTAAGAGGAAGGAAAGGGGAGAAAATCAGGTCATAAAGATTTAGAATATACAGTACGGGATGATCCTGCCTGACCAAACAGATACTGTATGATTTTCAAACCATTCATGCCTTCATGTCCTTAAATATCAAGGTCAATAAATTCTGATAAGTAGCTAAACTTTATTTAATTATTCTACTCAGTATTGAGTTGATTACAGGAATAAAAAGATTTTTCTTCAGATTTGTTCTTCACATACAGTACATCCAAATTCTATCCATATAAATTTTTAGCTTAAATATAATGGGTTATCATACAGTAGGTAATGTGTCCAAATGTTGAACTTTCCTTACGCTCAGATAACTAAATAAGCTGGGTCTGGAAAAATATGGATCATCCTTTTTATAAAGCAAATAAAAGTAGATTTTGTCACATCAAGTATCAGTGTTTTTTGTTGCAATGAAATACACCATAACCTTCGTTGATATATTGTTTGCATTGTCATCATATATTTCATATAAAAATTGTGGTGTTCTGGAACCTTTTGCTTTAATACAATTCAGGATTGAAATAACATGTTTTTTACTAATAAGAGTTAATATTTTATATGTACACTAGACAAAGAGTCTGTTAGAAATCTATAGGGGGTTTTAGACAATCTTCTTTTCAAATATATTAAACTCTTACTCTCTTAAATACATTTCGTTTTTTTTTGCCAATAATTTTAATTTTAATTTTTTGTTTTTTTGTTATAGACCTCAACAATTAATACTGTTAAAAATAAGCTATCAACATAGAAATACTTTGAATAACTTTTACTACGTAGTAATACAGTAGGTTAAGAAAAAAAAACACAATTAGCATATTTCAACATGGATTCAATAAATGAAAGAAGTATGAATTGTCTATCCCTGCAATGATTAGAATGAGAGTTTCAACAATAAAAAGTTTACAACATTGAATACATTGTTCTGGCACCTTTCTAATAATTGGTCACATTAGAAATGAACATTACAAACTAACCACAATACTGATAAAAAGACACCTAACAGTATTATTCATAAACTTTAATATATGTTGCTTTCTAGGGAATTAACTATGCCTTATTTAAAAGGATAATGTAATGGAATAATAGAAAAGCAAATTTCCCCTTGGCTGAACACATGAAGTTTTTAATATTTAAGTTATTAATTTGGTCAGATTGACCAGGTACTGATTTTTATGTAATATATGTAATTTAATACATCAGAATCTAACATATCAGAGAAGACAAATGAATTTAAGCATTTTCCACTCCTGTTGGCAAAACTGTTAAAAAGTGGGAATATTCTAGTCAAGCACATGGATACACATAAATCAAATAACTGATGGTGCGCTGAAGCAAAGCCCATTTGTTAAAGCACTTTCAAAGAGGTGTTTTAGTTGTTGTTCTTAATTTATTCTTCTGACTTGTAGAAAAAAAATCCAATTATTGCTGGATGTTAAATATACAGTATTTCTACAGTTTCAAAACATCCTCCAGCTACAGTAGATGTTGTCCTTCTTGAATGTAGACACATTCTTTACATTTGGGAAGGTGTAATAAATATTTAGTGAAGGAGGTGTCCTCTCTTACTTGATTCATCCCCCCCCCCCCCCTTTAAGACAGCACAGTAGTGGCTGAGACACTGGACTTCTAACCACATGGTTGCCAGATCAATTCCTCATTATGGACACTGCTGTTGTGTTCTTGTGCAAAGTACTTTACCCTGATTATTCCACTTGCATAAATATTATACTTGCATAAATACATACCAGGCATAGTGGGTGTTACTCTCTGAAAGAGCTGTGTCCCTGCCAGGAAGAAATCATTTTCTCAAAATCTTAATATTTTAGAAGCCCGGAAATAGGCTCAAGACTTAAGAGATGCTAAATTGTAATGTGAACATTATCTTCTATAAAACAGATAAAGTATCAAAACACCTCAGGAACAGATTTGCTAATGTAACAAATGTTATTTCTGTAGAGTAAGATCTTTTATAGTTCAAGTAGGTACTGTAGCTGCATCATCATGTTTAGGCTGCAAAGGAACAAGTACAGGTTTATTCCATGCTGAAAAGAGAAGAAAGAAAACAGAACATTTCGGCTGTGGGGCCTTCTCCGACTGTGAGAAATACAGGGAGGTTAGCAGCTGTTATACAGTAGCATAGGAGAACAAAAGCTGGGAGTGTAGAGGAGGTATGAGCAGGGGGAGGCAGAGTGGGTTCTCGGGTGGTGTGAAGTCGAGAGTGGTGAAGACAGGTTCAAATAATGAGAGGTTGGAACCTGCAAATAAATAGAGAGACTTAGAAGGAAACAAGACTGTCGTTGAGAGAAGGGGGAAGGTGTGAACCTAGTTTCAGGATAATTTTGGTTTTGGATGTCCTTCTGCAATAGGAGTTAAGAAACCCTTCTTTGAGAACGCAGACAGAGAGATCAGTGTGATCATGGCTGTTAGAGGTGAAATGAGAAACTATGGGCTTGGAGAAATCTTTTAACCTCATAGAACTAACATGTTTTCTTAAGCGGTCTCTAATTAAAAAGTAAAATAATATGAATACTCTTCGTGAAAGATTTGTTAATGTGGTCAATAAAGGTAAAAAGAAAATTTAGTAAAGTTTAAAACAAAAGAAAATGTGATAAACATGTTGTGAAAGAAAGAAAATATTAGCTTCCACAGGGAAGTGTGGTTTGAATGATCAATATAGCCCTGGAAACGTAAAATAATTTGATCCAATTCAAAATACTTTATTCATCCCCAAGGGGGCAATTTAGATAAATCATTACTAAATGCCAAAGGGAACCATAAGTAGACATTATGTCATTTAATCAGTAGCACAGGTATTAGGTATAGGTATTATAGTCAATCTAGCATTATTTATTCAAGAATGTTTTAATAATAATAATAATACTTGCTTACAATTATAGGGCTTTTCTGGACACTCCACTCAAAGCGCTTTTACAGGTAATGGAGACTCCCCTCCACCACCACCAATGTGCAGTATCCACCTGGATGATGCGACGGCAGCCATACTTCACCTACTTCACTATCCATAATCCACTTATCAAAAAGCTACTTATTCCAGAAGCACAGAGCTCAGGATTAGACTACACCCTGGGTGAAAGGGAGGAGGAACCTACACCCAGAAAAAGCACACAGGAACTTTGAGAGAACTTTCAAACTCCACAAGTAGTGAGTAGGATTGCTACATTGTAATTCTGCAAAAACAGACAATGACGAGTTCAGTATCTTGTCACGGCTATACTCACTGCAGTTAATAGAGAAATGTCTGGGGACATAATCTACTGAGTAGATCACTACACAACTAATTACCATAACGTACACTTAACATGAAAATGACTATATTACTTTTGAATGGATGGCTATACAAAATACAGCACAAATACCTTAAAAACTGTACAGTCCAGTTGAAAACTGGAAGTCAGGCAGCAACAATTGCTACCATATCACTATGCCAGTCCTACAGTATGTGTTTTATATATGCAAAGCAATTAATTTAACTAAAACAATTGAAAAAAGTATGTTTCAGCAAAATATCCTGCGAAGTCATGCTCTTACACTACAAATATATGAACATCAAGTACAACTATAACTTTTCTTATCCATTTTTGCATTCTGGTTGATGTTTAGTTTGCAGAACATATAATGTACTGATAAAACTTAAAACAGCGAATTCTGTTTTAAGGGTTTATTAAGTAATTTAAAATAATTTAAAACATTACAGTGTTTTCCAGAGACCCTTAGAACATTTGACACCTCCGATACCTCTAGTGCTGTCCTGCAATCTAATTATTAACCATGCCTTGATTCATGACAACTGTCAGATTTGATTAATTTCATATTGAAATGTTATCCATTACCAAAACAAAACAGGTTTTAATAGTTGGATAAAATTTATAATTTGAGCTGGTACTTGTTCAAACAATTAAGGAACATGAATTGCACTGTAGTTCCTTAATATACTACAGTCCAGGTATCATCTAGTGATTTGAAATATTAATATTTAAAATATTAATATTAATTACTGCAACTTTCAGAGCTTATTAACATAATGTGCATTAAATCAATACTCTCATATAAATGAGGGTTTGGTATGAAGAGATGCAACAACATTTTAATTGAACTCTTATGTTTCCAAGACAAGCTTTTGTACATATTCCTTAAAGCAACTTATCATACTGTATGATGAAGTTGTTTTGTCTTGCAAAGATACATGTTCAAACATATGCCTATTTTCATAATATGTGATAAGGATAATACCTGTAATACAACGCCATGCAGTTAACATTGCTGTGTGTGAAAGTACGTATAAATAAATAAAATTGTTGTCAATGCTCCCATAATTACACATCAGTTAGAGCTAAAATGTTAAAGAGAACACAATACAAGTCCCTTTGTAAAGCAAGAATTATGAGAATATATGTCACTTTCAGGTTTTTGCATTTAATAACATGGTCTGAAATGGTCACCGCACAGTTTCCCTAATCACCAAATGAAAAACTAACCTGATGCCAATTTGGGTCCTTACTGACAAGTTATGTCAACTTTGTTTAAAAAAATTATTCAGAATGGCAGAGCTGGAAATGAAATAATAGATTCATGTGCCTGTTCTTGAAATACGTTCCCCAGTGCCTACTAATGAATAATTAGTGGAAATGAGCACTAGGAAAGGATGTCAACTGATTAATTTATAGTTTAAGTGTAATATTTTATCTTTTATTTATGCAGGTGAAGTAACTAGAGAAGCAGACTATCTTTGATAAAATGCACAGCATTTCAGAACCTGCAACCAGAATCCATGCTTTCAGTCAGACCTAGTGCTCTCAAATTAGGAACCAATTAGTGACTTCTTGATATTGATTTCTGTCTCCTAGAAAATAGGCTAAGGCCTTCAGAATTCTTGTATCTGACACTAATGCTTCTATATTGGGAATACAATCTGACAAAAACATTTCTCTTTCCTTGCAAGAGTGCAGTCTACAGCAGATGTCGAAATCACTAGCTGCCATTTTATAGAACTTTCTTTTAATTGTCACATGTATGCATTAACAAAGACATTACAGATCAGAAAATTATGGATAGTAACCATTTTAAGCATTTTTGTGAAGTTAACATTTATACTGTAGCACCAGTATCTGGACTTTTTGCTGCAATTTCACAACAGAACTATAATTCATTTACAGTACTTAGACTGATGGATTTTCTTCCCTACATCCTTTTAAAAACAAACAGCAGCTCTAATTAAAGTACCTCATTTATTTTTACTGGATTGTGAAAGTCTTAATTATGTATGTTTAACTTAAAAGGATAATGTTTTTGGCTGCACTTTCCAAAAAGAAAGGTTTCAGTGGCTCGGCACTCAATTCTGCCATCTCACAGCTCAGTACTTCCTGGGTTTGTTTTGTATGGGGTTCACCCTTATGTTATCCTGGGTACACTGGTTTCCTCACAGCTTTCAAAGGTGCTGCCCGGTTAATTGTCTAATCTAAATTATTTATTTCTTCTGTTGAGTCCCCCGCCTCATTACCCAACAAACTCGTTAGTTTGTAGAGGTCACCTACAAACCAACTGCTAAGAATTTGGACACATTTTTGACACAAATGTATATATATATTCAATTTTATAAAAATTGGTATGTTCTAACAGATATAGCATTCATTAAAGCTTTTATTGTTACACAATGGCTACTAGTGTTATTTTCTTCTTAGTAACTTTGTGTTCAAGGTGTATACAACCACTGCATGTTCCTGCTGCAACATACTGTTTAAATAGTATAATGTAGTTAGATATCCTATCCCTCAACATGATCATAGTTCTATTTACCCATATTTTTTAACATCAGTCCAGCTGGCATGGTTTTATGCCATTAATGAGTTTTATATCATTATGGCATGACCAGTAATAGGCAATATTTGCATGTATATGTCTTCAATAAGTCATATTCACTTCAACAGAAGAGATAAGGAACAGAATCTTTGGAGGACATTAATCAATAAACTGTAATCTTAAAGTTTTAAAGAGTACACCGAGATCGCATACAGTAATTCTCAAGTAAGGAAGGTTCTCCCTCACTCAGTGCTTCATTCTAATTGTTTCTGTCTCACCTCACTTAACCATACTTAGCCATGCCAGGCTCCATTTTCTGCTTGTATCTTTCAAAAAGAATAAATTCTGAATTTTAGGCAGAGAATTTGGTGTTCTGAGTAAAAATGTAAAGTAGGAACAGTTTAAAATAAACATGGGAGGGGTTCTTTGATAAAATCTGTGGGAGACTTTTTTTTAATTACCATGCTTAGCTTTATCTCGTCTGAGTGTAAAGCAAAGCCTTTATCAGTCATTCAGGTTCTTTTTAATACCACCCATTAATCCAAATATTATAATGCACCTTCAGTTTTACATCACTACAGATTTACTCTACTGCACTACAGTAATCCTAATGAATCAAGCACATTAACTCTGAATGGGAAGGCAGAGTTTCTATAACAATTTTGTTCTGAAGGCTTGTATGTTTCTCACAGATGAATCCAAAATTATTTTAATAAAAGTTATTTTTTATTTTAATTGGTTATCTTTTTTTTTCAAAAGACTAGTCTATACTAACCTTTAAAAACCTAAAGAAAATGAAAGGTAGCTATAAATTGTGCTGCAGCTGCTCCAGAACTGATCACTGTCTCAGTAGTTGATTGCAATGAAACACAAAATTAGTGTTAATGTTTTCAGGCCTCAAAACATTTGTGTATGACCTTTAAAGAGAGTTATCTGAGCAGCACCCTGTAAGCTCATTAGCAACCAAAGGTATTGAACTTAATTCAGAGCCATCGTTTTAGGAAACTGAGAAACTCAAGGAAAGATGTATTCAGATCTCAGACCCAAGAGTACCCAATTGGCAATCAAATTTAATGAAGCCACATAGGAACAAGCTGGAGATCAATACTAAGCAGTGATCTAAAAACTGACAAAGGTTGTTTAGTAGCAAACAGCGCTAATTGAAATCAATGGATAATCTGATGACATGTCTTAACCTTTACACCTCAGAGAATTCATAAGCAAGTGAGTAACGGAGCAGCCAGCAAGCTCTGATGGGTTTTCCTTCTCCGCTCATGCTGAAGTCCAAACTGTAATCTGGTCAATGAGGCAGAAATTAGACTGATCGATGCTCCCGAGGGCGATCAGCTTGTAATGATTACAAAATGAAGAGCAATTCCTCAATGTGCAGTAAATATCCAAGCGTGCTTATCCCAGCTCAGTTGTACAGGTCTTAGTATAGGTAATGGAAGGCAAGCAGTTAAGATTTCTCTGATGAAATTCAAACAGGTTTGAGGCCAGTCAGACGTGCTTACGTCTCAAAATCAGGGGAGGGGTAAATGCCAGATGCTTTAAAAGACAGCTGTTATTGTACAGTAGTACATTGTATGAATTTGTGATTCCTCTTGCCAAAAGGTATAATTTAGTTTTAAAAAATCTCTGTATAATTTGCAGACCTTTTTAGAATATAATATTGTTATGTTTTCCACGCTCATAAAAAGGGAAAAGGTATCTCTAGAAATACAAGTACATTTTGTAATAACATTAGTCTTCTTCTTCTGCATATATTTGCAGTTCCTGTGGTCCCAAATTTACCAATTTCTAATTGAAAGCTAATCATAAATGAATAAGCAATAGTAGCCTTGCTAATTCAAAGTAATTGTGAAAAAATAAAAACAGAATTCTGACAACACTGCTACAGGAAGGTTAAATTAACAATAATACCTTTCAAATGTCTCTAAAATTATTTATTGTTTTCAATCAGAGAAACACAACATATTTATAAGGCTACACCTAAAATGTTAATAGTTTTAAAAGGTAAGATATTTTCTATATGAAAAAGTGAGTATATACAGTAATTATGTTGTTGTAGGTTGATAAACAGCTTACTAAGAAAAGAAAAACAGTGTAAATGTAGCATTCCAATAACTGTAGTACCAATACTACAGTGCCGTGGAGTCAAGGGAGCAATGAAAAAGACACTAATGTTTTGTTCCAGAACTGTTTTTTTACAAAATGTATTTAATTTCTAAATACTAATTTTAAAGAATTTAAAAATGATCAAATAAAAAATTTCCCACAGTGAATAAGAGAATGTTTGATAAGCACAAAATTCAGTTCCCATAGATCCCGTTTTATGAATAAAACAAAATTAAGCTCATGTTTATTTAAATATTGCAGAGCACCAAATGAATATTTTTCATTCCAATAGAATTACTAAAGAATTCCTTTGCTTTAACAAGATAAGCATCTATCCCATCCATTTTCAGAAACTGATGAGTCTAATGCAGGATAGGGGTGAGCTGGAGCCAAACCTGGCAGACACTGGGTGCAACACATGATATAAATCCCATTAGTCTCTTACAGGGGCAAAATTGTAAGATGTCAGTAAACCTAGGCAGCGTGTTTTGGACTGCAGAAGTACACAACAGCATGCAGAGCATTCCTGAGACAGAACATGCAAAGTCCATACAGAAGTCACTCCAGGAGAGAATCAAACCCAAGATATACTGTAATAAACTGGATATGTTAAAAAAAGGTTCAGAGTTCAACTTTGAATAATATAAACTTACAGTACATGTACATAAATATAAGTTAGCGATTGCTGTGTCTCAGGCAGCCCTTAGCCTCCCACCCATCCTGGAAGAAATTAACATCATGGTGTGTCCTGGAGAGCTACATACTGTACATCAAAACACCATAAAAGGTACACACTTTGAACGCATGTTCTGGAATCTTAGACTAGACACTGGGAAATATTCACAACTGAATTAAACCATGGTTATCTGATGCAAAAGTGTAACAATAATGTTTTTATAAATGGTTATCTGGGTGGCACTATGATGCAGTGGTTAGCATTGCTGCCTTTGCTGCCAATGCAGGAGCCCTGGGTTCAATTCCTAGGATGATATCTGGAATTTGTACGTTCTCTCTGTATTTATGTGGGTTTCCTCTGGGTGCTCTGGTTTCCTGCCACCATCCAAAGACACACTTGCAAGGTAATTGGCTCATGGGAAAATGGGCCCTGGTGTGAGTGTGTGTGTGTTTGAGTCTGTGTACAGTATGGCCTGCATTGGACTGGTGTCTCCTCAAGGTTGTATTATACCTTGTACCAATTGCTTGCTGGGATAGGCTCTGGCTCCCCCACAACCCTATATTGGATAAGGCAGTTAAACCTTTACATAAAGTTTTTTTTTCTTAGCAGTGCAAGTTACCACACCTAAAGAACAGGCTGTCACTAAGTAAAAACAACTCTATGTAAATCCATGACAAAAAGGAAATATGCTTGTTAATATTCCTTATTTGTCAAAAATGTTTTTAGCTGGAGCCATCTTCTCATACAACACTGCCACCAGGCCAAAAACTGAAGAGGTATCAGACAAAAGTCTGAGGTGCTGGTGTTAGTTCAAGGCCTCTTCTGTTCTCTTTCACATGTGGTTCAGTTATCAGGATCACAACAGGATGATTATTTAGCATAAATCTTTTCAGGTTAGAGGGGATAAAAAAATGCAAAACGAATGTGTTTTGCCCTTGTAATAGTCAATAACTTCTGAGGCAGGTTCATTTTGAAATGCAAATATAGTGCAAACAGTCTGAAAAAAGTGCATGGATGATAAAACACAGTACAAGACTTGATTAAAACTGGCAGACAATTGCTGGGGGATATGAATACACTTTAACAATCATTTGGCATCATTTATGACTTTTCTGTTTAAGGTGACACCCTTTGCCTTAGACCAAAAGTAGATATATAAATATTGGTTTTAGCATTGTGAGATAAGGTGGAAAAATCCATTGTGAAAATAATAATAAGCTGATATATTTATACTAAAGGCTGATTACCCTTTTAACTTTGGAGAAGCAATCATCACACTTTTTCTGCAATGCTTTGAAACTGGAATGCTGAGGATGCTGTTGTCATGGCTATGACATTGACTGTTAATGTTGAAACGACTATGCAAGGCAAACCTAAAACATGTTTCAGACATTTTTTTTGGTGCAAAAGCAGTGAGTCTTACAAGGTGTATGTGATGACATCATCCCGCTTATTTCTGAGAAATATACAAATGTCTGGTTTCAATGGATTAAAACTTTAAATTACGACATAAAAGTTGCAGGTTATCAATGAGTCCTCCCATTAGCAGTTTTACACGAGAGAGGTCAAAAAGGTGATGTTTCCATGGAAAAGCAGCAGATTTGATTCACTGTCTTTGTGACTGAGCATCATTAGGAACTGAAGACCAGGAGTGCACCCATTTCTCCATGTGTGGCATGTCCCAGGCATCAGTTTGAATAAGAGGTCTAATTAAATAATACTTCATTAAATGATTGGCATTTCCTTTCAGATCTTCCTTTTTTCAACATAAACCTTTATCATTATGCCAGTTATAAAAAAGAGGCAGCCCTATGATTTGATATTGCCTTTGCGTGACACTTTCTAGCTATCTTTAGTTACTTCACATACTGTATGTAAGACTCTGTAAGACAAAAGTAATAGTAAGTAAGTTCATTATATTGTATTTTCTGTATTTCTACTGTACTACTTCTCAACAGAAACGAATCTTAATGGATAAGACCAAAGACAAACTGTTGTATACTCTGGAGAAATGATAAGAACGTATTATACTGTTACTGTGAATTTTATTCTACCATCCTTAGTTTAAATAAAATATGCAAAGCAATTAGTAAATTACAAAGTGATTTCTTGACTATGTATAAAACCAAACCAAAAGCAAAATTAGTCAAATTTAAAACCTGTAAGAGTTTGAAAAATCCTCAACAATATGATTTAAGAAGTGATGCATGCTCAAAGAGTTTTCATTGGAGCCCAGAAGTTCTGAATGATCTGAAATTATTATGATATAGTAGTGAGACATTCAGTTGGTTTAAAATAGTTTAGAATATGTCTAAACTATTTTACAGCAAAGCAGACATTTTAAAGCAAGGGACCTATTTTCAATATATAATTCCTGTCTAACTCAGACACATGGCTTGCTTCATTGTAGTTTGTTTCAGAAATTAAGATACTCTATTAACTCTGCAGTATCTGAATGCAAAACAGTAATCTTTTATTCTGTTTGATGAGCTGCATATATATCATTAATAAAAAATTGACATATTTATAAAATTGCTGCACAGCAAGAAATTCTAGCTTTACACAGGCTCATTTTAAATCTTAAAAATGCATGAAATATAAGACCATCACAAAGCCCATACATGAGAAAAACTCATGAAAATATTCTGCCCATCAATATAATTTGGTTCTACTTCTGTGTAGTTCAGTAGCTGCTACTATTCCTACGGAAACTTAGAAAGGAACAATTTTAGAGAATAAAATGAAGCTAAACTTGCACATCAATGAGAGAACCTGGAAAATAACACAAACATTTGGAGAGCATGCAAACTCCACACACTTAATCACACAAAGAAACAAATCCAGGACTGCAGCAATTATAATATAATAGAATTGAAAAAAAAATACTTCTGAATATACTATTTATGTCTTCAAAGATCTTACCACACATTGCTAAGTTTTTAAATTACACTATGGCTATTTTTTAGTTAATAAAAAAATAATAACACTGTCACTCTACGACACATTTATATTTAAAATTTTTCTACAGTACAAATCCTACTTCCTGTCCACCAAAAAATATGAACCCTTCTCCTGAACTACTAGTTAAAAGTGACTCTCAGCAAAAACAGAAGTCTGCTACCAAATTATAGTGAAAAACAATGTACTGTAAACAACTGTACAGTGGAAGAACTGTGCTATTCCCTTGTGAAGAGACAGTTAGGAGTAATCTTTCAAAAGGACAGCACTTTGCAAGGAGAAAGACATAATCTCATATAGTTGATAGGTTAAAGGGGTCATTTAAAACATCTATCTTTCCTGTTAGTTCATTTTAGAAATGAGTAATTTGTCTTTTTGACTTAGAATTTCATTTTCTGTGTACTCATTAATATTTTGGATCCAAAAATACTACAGGTCTTAAGGCTCAGCTTGAAGAAGTAAAATGTAAAAAAAAAAAATGCCAGTAACATATTTTGTGAATCTGTTTTACTTGTTAAAAAACACTGGGAAATAATACAGCAATAAACAGAAACAGTGAAATTCACAGTGCACTCACAATGGGAGCATTTAAAAAGTAAGCTGTGAAATAACACTGCCAAGCAATTACCAAGTAGGATTGGGTACACATACTGTACCACACTGACAACTGCAAAAAAAATGGTGACGTCCACATTTCCCAATTATAGATTTTTTACATGTGTTTAAATTTTAAACTTGAAATCAATTTGGTCCTTATATTTCTTAGTTGTGTGTAAACCATACATTCTGCCCAGCCACAATTACACAGTAAAAGTCTTTTAAAAAACAGCCCTTGCTACTTCTTGTAGTTTCCTTGTTAAATTTAACCAATATTAATATATACAAATATATTATTCAAAAAGCATTAGATGAAAAAAATCAACTGTCCTGTAGGCACTAAGCCAGAAAGTAGGTATTCATTATTGTATTAAATGTCAATTTACAAAAGTAGTAAGAACCATTTTTATTTTACAGTGTCTTTCAACACAACATGCTCTACATTTAAGCAAAGCAAAAGTAAATGCCTTAGAAACTCATTAATGCACAAACTTTCAAATATAACAAATCACACAGAATTAAAAGCTAGTGCCTAATTAATATGTGATGTAAAGGGGATGACTGACTGACTGGGAAATCATTCCTTAGTTTTTTGAGTAAAAGAACAGTAAGCACAGTTTACTAAGGTTTGGAGCCTAGTTTTGGTGGAAAGAAGGTCAGAGTCCCAAGAGTACAACTATTGGCAGAAAACAGATCACCAATAAACTCTTTGCTCATGTCAGATTCCAAACTGTTCAAAGCTATGAAAACTGAGAAGCACCATTTCAAAACTTATTCTGAAATCCACAGAGAGCCACTGCGAGGAAGCTAAAACAGGAGGCATTTTAGTTTTCCCTTATATCCAACCACTTTTAAGCAGTTAAATGCTAAAGAGAAGGAAATTAGTTACATAAAAATGGTTTCTTATGGAGTGTTTATGTGGTTTACCATCACAGGTTGGATCGATGGACTTAATATGTTGCACTGGTGACATTTACACGGTTGCAGTTTCACTCAAATGTAAAGTGAAGATAAGCGTTGCCAAGCAAGGAGAGATTGGTGTGGGTCCTCATTAGAAATACTCACAGCACATGGGTATTTGCACAATGCTTTGATTCATGCAGGCGCACATTCCTTGATCCCTGTGCTTAATCCCTCCATTGGTGAGGACAAGGACACTTTGACAATTTAAGTCTTGTTCCCTAATTTAGCTGCACAATATTGAGTTTTGAAACTATTACCAAATTATAATTGGTATTAAAATTCTACTACATTACAGCACCCAGCTGAACCATGTAAGATAAATGTTAAATACTCCCAATTTTTGTACTCCTAATTTTAATTAGAATTAAAGGGTATGTTACACAAAGTAAATCCTACAGAGAATGGTCATGACTTAAAATTCTGTTTAGATAATAGGAAACCCTGCCTCATGTTCATTCAAAGAAAAATCTGTGTATAAAAAAACATTGCCAAGAAACTAAATGCAAATTAAAATAGATTGTCTTAAACAGTCTCAGTGTGTGATCAATAATATGAAAATTCTGAATTAACTGGATATTACCCAAGGATGCAAGCTTATAAATTTAATTTAACACAGGCAATTACTCTAATCTCTGTACATAATGAAATCTTCAATATTTAGACGGTAAAAATAAATCATTTTTAGTTTCATATCTATATTACCAAATGATGCTACACAACAAAAATTAACCTATGTACTGTATAACGTAAATATTGCACCTTGTGACTCTGTTCTTTGTTTCACTGCACATACAGATTGCATTGTGTTGGACTGTAAATGGTTTATTTTTTTTCCAGTTCATTTATTGCATCTACCTTGTTTTTAATTAGTAAAATATTGAAGTTTTTTGCACAGTGGAAGTTTTTTTTCCTTGTGTGGAAATGTGTGGATGAACACATTGAACTGTAAACCTTGTAGGTCTGTGTCTGTGTGTGCCCTGCAATGGACTGGTATCCCATCCAGGGAATATCCTAACCTGCAACCACTGCTTGCCAGGACAAGCTCCAGCCCTCACGTGGACAAGAATATCAGCCAAAGAAACAATGATACATGGATTTTTTTTTTTGAAGAAAGGGTCAATCAAACAAAGCTTAACAGACACTGGGCATTAAAATAGAAAATGTCTTCCTTAAGCAAAGTAGTTTTACATAAAATGAAGCAGTTCTTCTCAAAGTAGCTATTCAAATATAACCTATGAGAAAAGTACATAAAAAAGAAAATGAAGGGTTCGAGGAAAAAAAGTTACAGATGTATACTTCAAAACCTTAATTTCTGTAGAGATTATCTTTTTTTGCACTGCCAAAGGGTGTTAAGATGTCAGCCTATACACCACTGTTTTGTATTTCAATATACAATGTATGGAATGGTCACAAAAAAGACCAGCATAAAAATCAATTTGGCATTTTTGGCTAACAGGGTGGCAAAATGGCATTGGATCACAACCCAACAATTTGGTCCAGTGCTTCTTCTCTAGTTTTGATCTTAGGTCAGACTGTCCTGGTTGCAACAGATGTTGTCCCATCTGTCCTGACAATGATGCAGTGTTCCACTGAACCGTTCCATGGCTGTCTGGTTAATTCATGGTTATTCCAATGGCACTTATCACATTCAGTGCAGAATTCTTCCACAGCAAAAATAGGCAGCATCAGTTTTACCTCTTTCTTTTATGTTAAGTACCATCAGTAAATTAAAAATCATTGTAGGGTAATTGTTCTACCATTTTCATTCAATATGGCGCCGTGAGTGCGGCAGCCTGTTGCAGCAGCTCCAGTTAGTTTGTGATTTGTGTGTCTTTTTTGTTGTTACTACCGGTAGTTATGTTAGTTTTAGGTTGGGATATTGTTTACTTTAGTTTTTGTTTCTGTGTTTTTTTTTCTCTCGGAGTCATGACGGTCTCTGAGCAACTTTTTAAATCGGCGTGTACTACGGGCAAACCGGGCTTCTTTGTTTACACCAGAGACCAACTCTTCATGTTACGTAAGCCGGCAGTGTTCTCGGGTGAGCGATTGGAGATCCCCAGAGAACTAATTCAACGGAATAGAGGCTGTAGATCCGGAGCAATGTATCGGGCTAAAAAAGGAGGTACAAACCTTCCTTACCTTCCATCATAATGGGGAATGTACGATCTCTTGCCAACAAGATGGAGGAGCTAGCGGTGCTGAGGAGGAGCCAGTGGGAATATCGTGAGTCCTCTATTATGTGCTTCACAGAGACTTGGTTGAATGAACTGGTTCCCGACGCTAACGCTACAATAGAGGGTTTTCAGATAGTGCGTGCGGATCGGAAAATCGAGGAGAGCGGTAAAAAGAGAGGAGGAGGGCTAGCAGGTCAGAAGGGAGTGAGTAACAGATGGTGTAACTGTAATCATATAACTGTAAAAGAACAGCTCTGCACCCCGGACATTGAGCTACTAGCAGTTAGCCTGCGGCCATATTACCTACCTAGGGAGTTCACGCAGGTTATTGTTGTGCTGGTATATGTCCCGCCCTCTGCCGATGCAGCCTCAGCGTGTGACGTCATACACACTGTTACAGCCAGACTACAGACTCGTCACCCACAAGCCATGTTTTTGATAACTGGCGATTTTAATCATGTTTCGCTCTCCTCTACCCTGCCTACTTTTAGTCAGTTTGTTAAATGCCCTACTAGAGATAACAGGACTTTGGACTTGCTGTTTGCTAATGTCAAGAATGCCTACAGCTCCACATCACTCCCCCCCCCCCCCCTTGGCAGATCTGACCACAACCTTGTTCACTTCCTATCTCTGTACAAGCCTCTTGTACTACAGCAACCAGTAACCACCAGGACAATGAAGAGATGGTCAGCTGAGGCTAATGATGCACTGATGGACTGTTTTGAAACAACGGACTGGGAGATACTCTGTGAGCCTTATGGAGATGACATTGATGGTCTTACCCACTGCATCACTGACTACATAAACTTCTGTGTTGACAGTGCAGTGCCCACCAGGAAAGTGCACTGCTTCTCCAATAATAAACCCTGGGTCACCAGTGATCTGAAGGCCAACCTAAATAGGAAAAAGAGGGCTTTCCAGGCAGGTGACAAGGAGGAGCTGAAGCGAACACAGAAAGAGCTGAAGGTGAAAGTTAGGGAGAGCAAGGTGGCTTATGGGAGGAAAATGGAGGACAGGCTGAGGGAGAGCAATGTGAGAGAAGTGTGGAATGGCATGAGGAAGATCTCCGGATACAAGTTGTCCGGCAGCCAACAGAGTGAAGGAGGCCTGGAGAGGGCCAATGAGATGAATCTTTTCTTCAACAGATTCGATACAGGGTCCACTGTCCATTCACCTCACAGCCCTTCACCCCAGATACCCTCTTCATGTCCTCAGTCACCCCATCATGTGATCCCTCCTACTCCTACTCCATCTTCCCCTGCCCTCCTCGGCCTATCCATCACAGCTGACCAGGTCAGAAGGGAGTTGAGGAGACTAAAG
The DNA here is from genome assembly GCF_040954835.1 of Lepisosteus oculatus. Classification (NCBI taxonomy): domain Eukaryota; kingdom Metazoa; phylum Chordata; class Actinopteri; order Semionotiformes; family Lepisosteidae; genus Lepisosteus; species Lepisosteus oculatus. The sequence goes on from NC_090699.1 coordinate 38,006,727, forward strand.
ATCTAAAGTGCTAAAGATCTGCTAAAGATCTGTGCGGACCAACTGGGCTCAGTGCTACAGTACATCTTCAACCTCAGCCTGAGATTAGAAAAGGTTCCGATGCTCTGGAAGACATCTTGCCTGGTGCCAGTACCCAAAAATGGGCACCCTAAAGTCTTGAATGACTACAGACCAGTGGCACTGAAATCACACCTAATGAAAACTCTGGAAAGGCTTGTACTGGACCACCTCAGAACCCTGGTGAGTACAGCACTGGACCCCCTGCAGTTTGCCTACCGGTCACGCCTGGGAGTGGAGGATGCAGTCATCTATCTGCTACACAGAGCTAACTCTTACCTGGAGAAGACGGGGAGCATTGTGAGAGTTATGTTCTTTGACTTCTCCAGTGCCTTTAACACCATCCATCCACCTTTACTGAGAGATAAGCTAAGGGCGGCGCAGGTGGACACTCCCCTGCTGTCCTGGATTATAGACTATCTGACCTGCAGGCCACAGTATGTACGGCTACAGAGCTGTGTGTCCGAACAGGTTGTTAGCAGTACTGGGGCTCCACAGGGGACTGTCCTTGCAACATTCCTGTTCACCTTTTACACCTCTGACTTCAGGTACAACTCTGAGACATGTCATCTGCAGAAGTTTTCAGATGACTCTGCAATTGTGGGGTGTATTAGAGAGGGGAGGGAAGAGGAATATAGGAGCTTGACTTTTGAAGGAATAAGCCTCCGCTGAACCCTGTTTCCATCCAGGGTGAGGACATAGAGGGCGTACATTCCTACAAGTACTTAGGGGTACACCTGGATGATAAGCTGGAGTGGTCTGGTAACACTGATGCCCTGTACAAGAAGGGTCAGAGCCGACTCTATTTTCTTAGGAGACATGTCCTTTGGTGTGTGTAGAACACTGCTACACATTTTTTATGAATCAGTGGTGGCAGCGGCCATCTTCTACGCTGTGGTGTGCTGGGGCAGCAGCATCATGACAAAAGATGCAAATAGGCTCAATAAACTCATCAAGAAGGCTGGCACTGTGCTGGGGATGAGCCTTGACCCCATGGAGGTGGTGGCTGAGAGGAGAATGCTGACCAAGCTCACAGCCATCATGAACAACACCTCTCATCCACTTCATGGGACTGTTACTGGGCAGCGGAGCACATTTAGCAATAGACTGCTCCAGCTACAGTGTTCAAGGAACGTTTCCGCAGGTCTTTCCTCCCGCCGGCTGTAAGGGTGTATAACGATGCCCTTGGCTAGGACTTTTAGGCCTTCATTTGCTCCTCTATGGACAGCATGTTTACTCCATTGTACTTTTTCGACAATCAGTCTGTATAAACCTATGCACATTTTGCACATATTTTATTGTTTTTACAGTGACTATGATCAGCACATTTTGCACACACCTATGTATTTATTTTTATTTATCTTGTTTATCTTTTGTTTTATAACTATTCTGATGTCTGTTTTGCTTGTCTTGGGCTGGACTGCTGTAACACATCAATTTCCCTACGGGATTAATAAAGTATTATCTATCTATTTTGTCATACTATTTGTTAGATGTTTTTTTTTTCATAGTATCGTAGTTTTTTTTACAAAGTACAGAAGTACTGTACAGTAGAATTAACACCTTTAGTTTGTACTTATTTCTGCTATTATCCTGCTCTGTGTATAACAAGGTGCAATGTTGTATACTATACCTTGTACAGATGTAAAATTTGTTCTTATATAGTGTACTGTATGTATTGCCCTAAAAGTGTATTTACTGTATGTATTTTTCAATCATGACACACAATGTACAGTACATTTCACAGAAGTCCTCAGCATTTTCTTCTAGTGTAACTCTCCAACAAACACAATTTTAATTCTCTTCTATTGTGTATGATATAAGAGGAATAGTAAGAAAGGTACTGTATTCACTCAAAGTGATTCAGTTTTGGTGCCAGCTCTATTTTCAATATGATCTGAGTAGAACTCTTAATTCCTGTTAAACCCATGCTAACAGAAAAAGTTAAGACAAAGCAAAGCAGACAACAGACTAATTATTGGGACTGGAAATTTATTGTTTTAATTTCAAAACAACTGTTCTTTTCTGTAATATTTTAAATAAATTTATTTTCATGTACTAATGCCACTATTAAAAATGTAGATTTGTGACTGTAATAATTATCTTTAATAACACAGCTTTATAGTATTTATGTGACTGTTTTGCAAATCACAGAGTAATGCTATAAATGCATCCAATTAATAAGGCAACAAACTTGAGCCTGGAGCGCTCCTGTAATTCATTTACTTGTATTTTCTAAAGCAACAGTTTATTTCTTACTAGTTAATTTATTGAGCCTTGAGCATTTATTCTGCTTACTTTACAGAGCTCTCTTGTAAGTGTCAGTTACTGTAATTAAGTACTTCTCTTGAACAGATCAATTACAAAGAGCCTCAAAGGAGATGTACTGTATATCCCCAGTTACAGTTGTCCCGTTCCTTACTGCCCCCCCCCCCCAATGACTTGATTTCTACCTCGTCCAACTTGATATTCCAACCTCTTCCAACTTTCTATAACCCAGACCTTGAATCATTTTAGGCGCTCTTCCAAACTGCTGATCAATCTCTATTCACGTTGTAGTTATTTCAGCTTTTGCCTGTCATCATGCTCTGGATTGGCTTACTCTTACTGAAACATGGATCTCCCCTACAACCCTCCTTTCTCTAGTCTAGCTGGTGGCACATGACTACTGCTCTCTCCCTCCAGGCTATTCTCTGTCATCATCTCTTTCTTTTCTTTTATTACACCTTTGTGTATTTCCACTTATCAAAGTAAATACCCCCACTCAACTTCTATTTATTGTTGTGTACTACCTCTTGGTCCTCTTACTTCTTTCCTTGATAAAACTAGATTTCCTTAATTCTTCCCTATAATCTTCTCTACCCTACTGTGGTGGCTTCAATATTTATCTTTACAATCACAATTCCTTGGTTATGGTACAGTATTTCCTCTTCTATACTGTTTAAGCATTTCCCTATCTCCATTTATCTCTATAGACAATGCTGGTTGACAGCTGGATCAGGACTTCTCAAAGAACTGCTAGCCATCTCTGACAACCTTCTTAACTATTCTGATCTCTATTCCATTCCCCTTCCACTATCATCCCTACAGTATGTCTATCCTCCACTATGTCTATGTCTCCTTCCAATGCAACCTTGCTTCCTCTGCATTCTCCCACCTTGCATGTATTGATTCATTCTCTAAAAAAACATTTTAATACTACTCTCTTCTCTACTCTTAATGCATTGATTAACTATCTATTCAATTCTCACCTTGCCTGTGCCTTTTCCAACATTGTCTCTTCTCCTTGTTCTTCCTGGACTGAACTAAGGTACACTAAGCTAAAAATAAACAGAAATGTTAATTGTCTCCTGCTTCATATCTCTATTGCTCTCTTCTTTCAACAGTCTCTTGAAGGTACCCATCTATTTTCAATCTATCAAATCTGACACAGTCTGTTGTCTCTTCTTGAGCAACAACTGCAGAATTCAACCTTCTCTTACCAACTGGTCAACTGAACTCATATTTCAAGGACTGGAACTCTACTGCTTAACTCCTTATTGGTTAGCCTCCCTGTCAATAGCATCCAGCCATTCAACTCCAGGAAACTAGAAGTCTGCTGATCACCTTGTTTTCTCTCCTCTTCACTTTTCAGATGTTACTCCATTACTTCAGTGCTTCGAATAGCTCCTATTAAAAAACTTAGATCTCTGCACCTCTTTCCAACCAACCTCTCATCTTCCCCCAGTCCTTCTGTACCCCAGTCCCACAATCCATTCATTCTACACCATCACCCATCAGTGATACCCTTACAAATCCGAAATGCTCAGTTCCTGAACTTCTTCAGCCTCTGCAACAAGACTCATCTGGTTAGACAGCAACTGTGATCTCGCTGCTTTCATCTACATTCTTCTATAACTTTTACACTGTATTGCACAAATGGTTCTTTTCCACTGGCTCACTCTTAACAAGTTATATACTGTATAACATGACACCTGCAAAATTGTTTTGTTGCACTTCTAAAACCTAAATTTGATATACAGGTCACCCTGAACAATGTCTCCTATGCCAATAATATTTTGACCCTCCATTTTTTATTGAAACAAAATAATGAACAGGGATTTGTCATTTCCCATTTTGAATTTTAATTTGCTTGGATATGGGGAGCTCTATGAATGCATCCATCCACTTCATTTCTGCTTCTTCCAATTCAGGGTCACGGGAGTGGATGGAGCCTACTGTATATCAACAAACAACGGGTGCAGGTTAGTGGCCTTCGACCCTTAGCCCTACCCCTACCCCAGTCCATCGCACGCCAGACACACATACAGACAGGCATACAAACATTTATTGCCTTCACAGTTAGCGGGAAGTTTCTAAGAAGCCATTTAGGACTGTTTTTTGGACTGTGCTAGTCAACCAGAGCAGCCAGATAAAACCCACGTGAAAACAGGTGAGAATATACTGTATAAACTCCATGCAGATAGCACCCTAGGTCCAAGACTAAACCCAGCACCCTGCCAGGCAGCGATGTTAACCACTGTGCCACCACGCAGAAGCCAGCTCTATTAATCAACAAGGAAAATACTTTCTTCTACAGGTTTTGTTGTATTCTTGTATGATATCTTTAATATATGTAAAAGTAAAGCATACTCGAAACTAGACAAACGTCTATGAAAAGAATGGTTAATAGCTAATACTTGGGATTTTCAATCCAAACCTTTTAACACCAATCCAATAATATATATCATTTAAATTATATGCATTTACCAAAAATGAAGTGGCCATTTTTGCTTATTTTTTCTGGAAAAACTCTTCTCACATTAGAGACTATAATTCCATCTGATGAATTCATTCATGAGGATCTTAACAGGGCAGATGCTTCCCTTCCAGACTCCTAATTAGTTTATGAAACTGCAAGCGCAGTTGGTGTTGATATGTACTGTAAGTAAGACTGTTTGGGACTTCTGTGCATTTTATTTGCTGTACTGTATGTTTAACCACACATGGACAAAACAACAAAACCTCTCCAAAAAGGACTTGCTTGCATTTAAATTTAAGTAATTACATAGATCATAGAAAGTGAAGTGCTAATGCCTTTGTTTGAAAGCTGCAAATAGGATTTTTATTAAAATAATTCATTAACTTAAGTACACTTTTCCTATTTAGTGTGGGGAAAATAAGTGTATGAAATAAAACCATCTACAGATTTAGGGCCAAAAGCTTTCACACTACAGAACACAAATATTGCTCATCCTTATCAATAGTATGTTTTTCAAAAGAATAATGCATACATTTACAGTGTAGAGCCTCTCTAGTATGTTCAGCATATAAACTGGTTTACATTGATTTTATCACACAAAATAACTCGGCCATGTGCTTTCCATATAGATGAATATAAATTAAGGTTTCTTCACCAAAATGTTTTCTCAACCAGAAATGTTATATTTTCAAAGTTCAAGCAAGTTATATCTAATTCCTTTCTCTATTAGCCAAATAAAATACCTTTTCAATTACATTTCACAACCATACATTTTTTTCCTCGCTGTGCCAAGAATAATTTTACAGTGCCCAAGCAGAATAAGTAGCCCTATACCATATAAGACAAAGCACTTATGTGAGCCATTGATGCAAATACGATATAGCTTACCCATTAAGGACTTCACATTGTTAAGAAAGAGAAATTGTATTTCAGGGTATACCCAGGTATTCAGTAAGGAAGTCATTGTAGGAGAAAGATGAAAGGGGAGGGCATATCTTTATTGCCCAATTTATCCCTTGTCTTGTGAATGTACTGTATAACACAAGTGTTCTCTACATTCAGCATGGGCACCATAGAGTGCAACACAGACTACAATAAGAGAAGTCAAGCCAAAGAGCTTTCACCTCCCCCCCTGACATGTCATAATATACTTTGAAATATCTTTTAATAATTTTACAAAGGGAAATCTTTGCTTTTCAAGTCAAGCAGCTGACAGTTTAGGAGAATAAGCATTTGTTGATCATACATAAGCTGCAGTGAAAAGCACTATGCTGAAGAATAATTTAAAATGACAAAATGACGCTATTGCATTCCAAGACACCAAAAATGGTACAATTAAATGTGTGATATACAGTATTACTCAATCCTCTCTTTCTACATCATAATAAATCTTTCTCTTTGATAAAGCGAATCAAGCACAATCAACTTTATTCTTACAATTTATGTTTTAATGACATTCAAAGATGGAGGTTGATCAGCCTCAAATGACAGAACAACAAAAAAGCATTTAATTAGTTTAGTTTATGACAACATTTATGGCTCCTTTTAAAATCTAAATTTAGGAATCCTATTTCAGTCTTCTGAACCAAGTCTTCGTGCTCCTTGCTCACATTCTACTAAAGCTTAGACAGAAATCTATTCACCTTTTTGACCTGGTAAACAGGTGAACACTAAGCAGTCTTTTGTGTTGAAGATAAAAAAACAGTTACTGTCAAAATGGAAACTTTTTGGTCTTCATAAGTGTTACGACCCCAGGTATGTAGAGGTAAAGGGGTGTAACATTCAGGATAGGTTTGGATGCAGGTGGGTTTCTGGTGAGGGACTTAGGAAGTGTGACAAAAAAGTTGGGGGCAAAAGTTATTTATTTACAAAGTAAAAAAGTGAATAAGTATGGAAGCCCGTTTCCGCCAGGGAGGAAAAAAAAAACGCGCTATGCTATCTCAGAATTCCGACTTAGTATCTCAGAATTGCGACTTAGTAACTCAGAATTCTGACTTAGTATCTCAGAATTGCGACTTAGTAAGTCAGAATTCCGACTTAGTATCTCAGAATTGCGACTTAGCAACTCAGAATTCCGACTTAGTATCTCAGAATTGCGACTTAGTAACTCAGAATTCCGACTTAGTAAGTCAGAATTCCGACTTAGTATCTCAGAATTGCGACTTAACAACTCAGAATTCTGACTTAGTATCTCAGAATTCCGACTTAGTATCTCAGAATTGCGACTTAGTAAGTCAGAATTCCGACTTAGTATCTCAGAATTGCGACTTAGCAACTCAGAATTCCGACTTAATATCTCAGAATTGCGACTTAGCAACTCAGAATTCCGACTTTATATCTCAGAATTGCGACTTAGCAACTCAGAATTCCGACTTTATATCTCACATTTGTGACTTCGAAATAGCCGTATTCCATTGTCTGTCCTTTTGTTATTGTAACAGATTCGGGTTCTAGGGATTGTGCCCTCGCCGCTCCCACCCTAGTTCGTGCCTCGCTGCACTGGCTCGAACCTGAGTCTTGCCAGCTGAGCTAAAGAAGACCTTCTTTTTTAAGTAAAAAAGGACATACAATGGAAATACGTAAAAAGTATGTTTCAGCTTTTATAATTGTGAATTCTTCTGGATGTGAAGTGCCTATTTCTCTATCTTATTTCATATTCTGTCTACGTAAATAAAAACTATTTTAAAAAGCCCACCGTGCACTATTCCATCCGGGTACTATGGAAGCCTCACTGGCGGAAATGGGATTCTATAAAAATTAGTGTAATTAATTTGATTTTTATCAGGGCACTGTACAGGACAAGTCTTCAGGCTTATAGATCCTATGATCCTGTACGATTCATGAAAATAGTGTAACGGAACGGCCGACATACAGGTTGTACGATCTGGTTGCAGTACACCACCCTCCCCTGCGCATAACAGGGATGCTGGGGTTAAAGAAAGTGAGCCAGTGCAGCGAGGCACGAACAAGGGTGGGAGCGGCGAGGGCACAAGCCCTAGAACCCGAATCCGTTACAATAACAAAAGGACAGACAATGGACTACGGCTATTTCGAAGTCACAAATGTGAGATATAAAGTCGGAATTCTGAGTTGCTAAGTCGCAATTCTGAGATACTAAGTCGGAATTCTGACTTACTAAGTCGCAATTCTGAGATACTAAGTCGGAATTCCGACTTACTAAGTCGCAATTCTGAGATACTAAGTCGGAATTCTGACTTACTAAGTCGCAATTCTGACTTACTAAGTCGCAATTCTGAGATACTAAGTCGCAATTCTGACTTACTAAGTCGCAATTCTGAGATACTAAGTCGGAATTCTGACTTACTAAGTCGCAATTCTGAGATACTAAGTCAGAATTCTGAGTTACTAAGTCGCAATTCTGAGATACTAAGTCGGAATTCTGAGATAGCATAGCGCGTTTTTTTTTTCCTCCCTGGCGGAAACGGGCTTCCATAAATAAGTGACTGGTACGTATTACAGGACACAAAGAACACACAGGGAAAAGGAACTTGATTGGTGTCAAAGAAAATAAAAATAACAAAATGGCCCAAGCTAATACAGACGGTGAGATCATTCCTAACTAACCAAAACAAAAACACGAAACAAAAGGTTTTCGTTATATTCAAGCGCTCTAACTTCCCTACACTGACTAACCAGAAAAATACAAAGGTGGCACTCGCCCCTAACTTAGTGTGTCTAGACGATGCAAACACGAGCCAAAGCTAATCGAAGTTGAGCAAAAAGACCTTAGTTGATTAAAAAGCTAATGGAGTCGAACGTTCTTCAGGTATTTGAACTTTAGGTCTGGTTGCTGATTGGCCAGGAGTTGATTGATGACGATGTCACAACTGCAGTGATGGTGTAGTGATGGACCAATGGGGGGGTACCTGAATACAGGAAGCGGAAAAAACTAAACAAAAACACAGACACACATGGGGACATAACAATAAGTCGTGAAGTCATGAAAAACAGCAAATGTTTACTTAAGCCTTAAGTACTCGTCATACAAAGCATAAAAATAACAGAAGAAGACATCATTCAACAAAAATTATTAACTGCAGTTTTTCCAGGGAACGTTTCATAAATGGTTTTTAAGAGTATTGGACTACTATAAACCAAACAACACAAAAACTAAAGTAAAACTGACTCCAACTGACAACTGGGATTGTCAGATTGAATACCCTAAACTCTACCCCAGCTAATTCAAATGGGGAGGTAAGCTTCCATTTTAAACCAGAGGGGAGTCAGGGTCTGTGGACCAACACAAAATGAATAAAGAAACCATTCGGATCAATGACAGATAAGTTAAAAATACAAGTAACAACCACACTTCAAAGAAATCAACAGTATTAACAACAATAGTAGTGAATATGCAAAATAGAATGTCCTTTCCCACATGTCTTGGAATGACAACAAAGATAAATTAGATATGTGAAGTAGATGTGCAACTGCTCTTTGTTACACAACATTAGTTAGTCCTAATTAAAATTGCCTTGTGTAAATGGCATGTACAAAAGTGTACTGTATGTGAGTCAATTCAAAATGTCCCTTATCTCAAATGTTAAATTGTAATGACGTCACAAAGCAAAGAAAGATGGGTACCCTAGTAAACTTGTGATTTAGCATTATCTGTTAAATCAGAGCAAGCAGGACATCACAGAGTTTAGAATGTAGAGTTCTCCCTGTTGCTTCGAAAGCCTCATGCTACTGTCTGAATACCAAATTATACCTGGGACAATTTGCAGCCAAGTGCTTCATCCACTTGACTATGACCAATAAGTGTGCCAGTTCCTGTAAAAGTTGCACAGGAGAATACAGTGATTTGAGTGCACACTGCCCTTGGCAAACAACACCTCTAACACTCATCAACATGGTCATTCTTTCAAACAAGACTCAGAAATGTTGTGAGGGTGGTGACAGTCATCTGTAGCTGTCAGAAGGATGACTTTTTGCACATCAGAAATCACATTTAAGTTTTTTTAAGTAATTTCAACCACTACCACCACAGCCAGCATTGCCGAGATCTAAGAAAATTATTACGGTATTTAGAAAGAATAAAACCTAATTTAAAATGCTAATTTTGGTATTATTAACCGTCTTTCCTAGCTTACCACAATTTTACCACAAACTTGCTTGACTGAAAAACAATTCTCGGTACACTTTGAGAAACAGCAAAAATACCCTGAATATATACAGTGCTCTTCAGATTTATTCATATACCTACTGAATTACAAACAAAAACATCATATAACAGAAAGATACAGAGATTGGATAAAATGCTTAAATGATATACAGTACTAATAGCATTTCAGAAAGTAAAAAACATTTTTAATAGTAACTAAAGAAGAAGGTCATATTTATTCACACCAGTATAGTTCATGTTTTCTAAATACTACATTAGCTTGGCATGGATTACACTGACAAGATGCCTCCCATTGTGTGCTATAAGTTTTCTAGCACTTTTTAATTAGCTGTGACTTTAAAAATGTTTGGATCATGAAAATTGTAATGTTTTGTCAAAAATGATATTTCAAATAGGCTTTAAAGATATACATTTTATATTTCTAGTTTTGAAGCATATTCAAAATGCCATTGTTGATATTACATAAATGCATTGCCTTCTGTTCATTATAATTTGTTTTATTGCTATTTTTATTCTCAACAAAAATGTAAGTCCTTTAGTTCTGAGTGTTAGTGACTTATTTTATGCTAGAAACAGACTGAGCTATCAAAGTCTAAACCCAGGGAACTATTTCGCCTGGTTTGATTAAGGTATGCATTGCCTTCTATCAAACACTATTTTCCTTGATGTGGGTCATTATCACCTTCTCAATTCCCCTCTGCTGCCAAATCTGAAACAGGCAGCAGTCTGGAGAATTGTTACCTAATTACCACCCAGAATTGGTTATGAGATTCTTCTCAGAAAGAAAGAGTAGGACTGGTAACCCAATTCTAATGTAATGTGTCCATAAATAAACACAACAGAGTGGCAAGTTCTTGTTTAAGTTCAAATGCTCAGCAAACAACAATTGTATGAGGTTGTTTTTTCTAACGTAACATAAAAGGTAATGAAATAAGACAAAACGCTGGTCCATAGTTGACCATTGTGCAGAAATGTGTATGGAAAACATCTGGTAATGTCCATGTTGTTGTGGGAAGAGAGCAAAAGAAAACAGAATGACAGCTGAAATAATAATAATAATAATAATAATAATAATAATAATAATAATAACCTGCTGAACAATAATATGATATGAATTTAATGAAGTAAATATGTGGGTCTACTTGCTAAAAGTGCTAAAATTTCTCTCAATAACTCTCCATCCGACAAATTCTTCCATCATAAATTGTGTATATTTGCTTGTCATTTATTGATTTGGAGGTAAAAAAGGAAAATAAGACATTAACAAATATGTAGTACAAGATCAACAGGGTAAAATATTTTATGCTTAAGGGAAATGGAACAGCAGGAAAGTGTGGAAATAGCAGGGCCATGCTGAGGGAGAGAGCTGCCCTAGGGGCTCTGGGATGTGTATGGGAGGTGAGCAAGCCCTGGCATTCTGCAAAATAGTTCTCCTCCATTCCTTCCAGATCAGAGTCTAACACTAACACTGATCATGCCTTTCTACCAACATTTTTTTTATTTAAACACGCTGCATGATATCAATAATCCAACATGTTAAATATCTATTGACCTTTTGAACACACTGGCTCTTGGTTCAAGTCCTGAAACATTCTGAGGAGTAAATAAATGCTCCATTTGAAGTATAATATTTTCAAATGGAGATAATATTCTCTAAAATGGGCATTCTAAAAGCTCCGTGAAGTCCGCCCCTACACACACACACAACCAGCACAATGAAAGCCACCACATCATTAGTACTCTGTTTGTGCTGGTTTGTGCAGTTGAAAGTAGCACTTGTACCGATTACGTTTCTGAGATAATAGCACATTATTTTCTCAGGGATATGATGTAACTCACTCACATCAATGGCCCTAACCAAATCAGTGGGTTTCATCGTTTGTGCAGTCTGTAGGGGGAGCAGCATTACAGAGCACATCCTTAACTAAATTAATTTGCAGAAATCTATTTTTCTATGTGTAGCTTTAATGACAAATCAACCAATCACTTTTGTTTAGCATTATTATACTTTAAAAAGTATGCTATTATACTGTATTTTGCTTATTATTGTAATATCCAATATATTACATTTTACAGCACAATATAATGTTAGCACTTTAGTAATCATTTTAAAACTTTCAATGATGACAAAATACAATGCATACTCATGTAATAAGAGTGGAGTTATAGCATTTCTGCTGATTTCCATGCTAACCTTACTACCTGAGAATACATCACTTGAAAACTTATAAACTTGAAAACTTATATACTTATATAAAATATACCAACCAGTTCAGTATATTACCACAGGCAACTATAGAATTATTGGACAAGAGCAAGAAACTGCAGGTGTTCACTGAAAACCCCCTGTGATCTATGTAGCCTGGCCCATGTTGCTTATTTCTTTTACAAATGAGCTCAGTACAAGAAATTGTTTTAATGTAGTATAATCAAAAAAGCAACTGTTATTAAAGTTACTCACAGTACAGTATTTGACTTCCTTCAAGACCAACATTTCATCTTTGTAGTACAATTATTTGAGAGCTATTTATTTTGGAAAGCAAAAAGCAAAAGAAAGAGCTGCAGTGAATATCCTCTGCAAACTCTCACTTCTAAATGAAAGCATTCTTGTGTAATATTTCATTTACTTTCATATACAACTACACCCTTTGACCAATTTTCTTTCCTAAAATTCATACAGTATATAGAAAAACCTATTCTAGAATTAAAAAAATCAACTCACATGAACTGCAAATGTTTACATGCAAGGTACAATATCCCCCATTTCCTTTTCTCATTGGTGCTTGGCAGCTTCAAAGATGTAGGCAACATGTAAATAGTGTTCAAATACTTAGTGCCTTCTGTATTTTCAGAATTAATTATGTTTTGACTAGGGAATTCTTTTTTGCTTAAATCCAAACATTGCATGTGAAAGCAGTGTCTCCATGGAGTTACTAGAATATATTTTTTTGTCATACAAAAGGAGAAGGTTCATTTTACTTTCTTAATGTTAACACAGTGCTTCCACAAAGTTTCAGTTACCTCTCTAACCAGTCCACGGTGCTGAGGTGTAGCACTGATTTAACAGTACAGAAGGAATTGTTTTGATACAATAATTATACTAAAGTAATTCTGCTTTTGTTTGGCATAATATAACATAAGCATCACAGGACTCAACACACATACTGTACTATGTGTTTTTTTTTAAACTGTGGTTAAAGTTAAACATTTGTAACATTTTACCCTTCAACAGTTTAAGTTTTGTAATTTTAAAGATGATTACAAATCCAGCAATATGAAAGGCAACAAAAGTAGAGATTACATCTCCCATATTAAATGAAGAGAATAAAGATCTGAAAATGCTGATCAATTTCTTAATAATGCGCCAAAAAAATGAATTTCAGCAGTCCTCTGCATGGCTAATTGCACATTTTGAAAAACTACAGTACAAAATATTTAAGGTTTCTAGAAATGGGTAGGAGCCACTCTTAAGCACAGTCTCATTTTGGCTCATCTTGAGCAACCAAACTTTTGCAACTTATTCCAGGGTTTTTCTTCTTGTACAGCACAACCAGCTTACCCTGAGGTATTAGATTGTCTCTGCAAACTCTGAAACACAGTTGGGAGCTGTTTACATTTTTGCCACCAGTTTATATATAACTGATTGCAGTGAGCTGCAGTTCAAAAGGTTTTTGGAGTTACATACATCAAAGTCTACAACTGAATAATATATTGAAGCTTAATACAGGACCTCCCTGGTGGTTCAGCCAGCAAAGGTATTCATTTGGAAAAAAAAAAGTTTTATTCCAAATATCGCTAGTTTGAGCCTGGGCTATGCAATAAGCTGATTGGCCAGGTTTCCCTAAGTAAAGACAACAGCTGTAAGAGAGCCACCAGGACAGGATGAGTTGGAGATACAGTAACCCTCAGTTGGCTGTGCAACAGTACATCCTGTGACTTGTCGTGCACCAGTAAGATTGCATCATTGTTAGTGACAGTCGAATTACTCCTGCTGTTGATGGGGTCCATGCTGTGGGCTCTATGAAATTCACAGCATGAAAAGAAGATCAAGACTGAGAAAAGTAATGGGGCAGTGCTGGGCAGTCATGGAACAGGCAGTAAATCCAAACTGGGGATAGAAAATGTAATGGTTTTTATATTTTCTAAAAGTTATTGTGATTTTTTTTTCTTTTTGCACTCAGAAGCTCTTTCTGGTTTTGTCCCAAACACTCTTGTGTTAAATGAGGCTATGATATCTGCACTTAAAACTTAACTAATCAGATATCATAGCCTCAATTAGTAACATGAACATTGGAAAATTGGAGCTTATCTGGGACATTGGTACTGTCAAGTAAACTTATTGTACAGGATCAGTGTGTCTTTGAGAGTGGTGATCCCCACTGAAATCCTAAGAGGCTTTACATTTCATCCTTGATTAATAGTTTTCATATGGTACCATTTTGAATTTCCTTAAAAATACTTCTCCTGTATGATTTAATTGTCATGTTATGTGAAGCACGTACAGACTTATCACACCATTTCAGTTTGCCCAGAGGTAGGAAGCCTTATCAGCACTATGACTTCATCCAGTCTTGCATGTAACATTATTTAAAAGCAGATTCAGGAACATTTTATGTTTACATTGATATTGAGATTTTCAAATGTGTGGGCAAAATGCAAGAGCTGTTTGGTAAGGAAACATGTTTGGCCATATTTGGCTCAAGAAAGGACAGCATATTAATTCATACTAAAACAAGGCTGTCAGCTTTATAACCATAACCATTTTATAGCATTTTATATGCAAAATGTGTTGTTCATAAAATTAAACGATCTACTGTATTTAATTACAAAAGGAATCAGCTTCTCCTTCTTTGTCATTATGGGGGAGCTTTGCTAAAGGTCAAAACCGATTGTTTTTCTCATCTCTAATGACACAATGTGATATACAGTATCATCGTTACACTCTGGTAAACTATCAAGAGTGACATTCTATTGCAAGGGATGTTTATTTTTGAATAGAAAAAAAGTAATAGATGACTTTCGCTCTGTTCCCTAGTGGCTACACCGTGAAACCAGTCTCTAGCTAAATTCCCCAGACATCATCGATCCAAGTCTGGATCATGTCATTAGGGGACTGTGAAATAGATCCCCACAATTAGAGCACTATACAGCAGGTGGCCAGGATGGGAATTAGTTGTGCGGGATCTTCTTAAATTTTGACAAAACAGCAACTCTAGTCCTTTACTGGTTACCTGCAGGCTTGCAATAACATCAGTGAGAAATGCACTGCTGCTCAGTGCTGTCTGTTCTGTTATGCACCATGGCAGCATGCAGTGTGTCAAAAGATAGGTGAGAAGTGGGCATGTCAAAGGAGTATGTCTATGGGTACTCTCATGTGTACAATAAGAGGATGGTATATAAGATGCAGCCATTCAAAATGCACGGTACAAACCCGCGGTACGGTAAACTACCCACAAGCCATCGGTAAGCACCACGGTAAGTGATTGGCTGGCCAAAATGACCGACAGGGGCACTCGTGGTGCATTGGTTGGGAGTAAAAAGATGTAATCATTTAATCTCTTTACGGTGCACGTTTTAATCCGATTAGTATTGAATATTTATATGGAATTTAACCACTAAAGGGAAATTTTAGTAGCTGAGCATAAAAAGAAGAGGAGCATAACGCATCTGAAGGTCATAAACGATATTAATTTAGGAACATACACATTACTGTATGTAAACAGTACTGTGTATGGCTGGTCTTGGTAGTTTAAAGAAAAATTACACACCAGTCTTCCATTTCTCCCTAAACATTTTAAGCATGAAAGTTTTATGAAACGGTACCCAAATATGCGATTGCTGTATAGAATGAATTTTAATTTTAAAAAATTATTTAACACGAAAATTAAGCTGTTTACATCTTCTGCCTGAGAACAGTCACCCGTTGCTACCTAACGCAGAAACACAGCCACTAACTAGCAAAGAGAGGACAATTAGCTAGCCAATATGATAAAGAAATAAATGATTATTTTGTTTTTTTCTTTTGCACATTATTATTACATATGTGAACATTTCAATGGATTGTACAAGCACTTGGAAACTGTCCAATCCCTAGTTCATCAGGCATTTTCTTTTACGCTGCGGGCATTCTCCCGGTCTGGCGCAAGTCTGTGTCTTCTAGGATATAATGTCAGCGATTTTTTGTTAAATTTGGGTTTCCAATAACGCCGCAGCAAACTCTTGTTTTTATGTCCACTATAACAGACAATCTCCTTTGCTTTTAACCGAGCGTTTAATAATTTCCTAAAATGAAAATGATTTACTTTATTTCCCTCACAGGATCAATAAAAGTATCTACCATCTATCTAAACTATGGGACAGAATTCTGGGGTTGGCGCTTGCTCTCTCTCTCTCTCTCTCTCTCTCTCTCTCTCTCTCTCTCTCTCTCTCTCTCTCTCTCGATTATTACATCCAATAATCAAAAATGACACAATAAACATAATAACCATAATAACGACCATCCAACAAAAACAACCATATAAACATAATACCAATCAAAAACATAGATAACGATCACAATATAAAATCAAATATATCAAACCATTAAAGCAAAACTGTCCTCTATTTATCAACAAATCTCAATATATTGTACGAATTATTCGTAATACAAACCAAAAATAGCCCGCAAACTCTCTCAAATTCCTCCAATCATCATAATCCCGCCCCTTATGCAAAACCAAACTCTCCTCCCATCCCAGTTTATCCTCTTTATCATAAACAAAATCCACCTCAATTTTCAACATAAAGCATTACACAAAATCGATACCTCAACACTCAACAATACTCAACAATGAGAATTCACAAAAAGCCAGAAGATGTGACTCTACATTCCCAAATATACCTTATTTCCATAGCCCCGCCCCTTATGCAAAACTAACACCCCTCCCCTGTTCTCTCTCTCCGCTGGCGTTTGTAATCGTTTTTATTTTTAAATAAATTTTAGCAAAGTCATGTATTTTAAAAATCTTAAGATTTCTATATTTATGTGTTTATTTAGGGGTTTCATTAGTGACAAAGGCTAAACTTTCTTGGAAAAATGTCTTTTATGTAAACCATGTTTGCTATTATTTCATTTAGGGGTAGAATATGTTCATTGTCTTCCATCGAAAGAAGGGTTCCTTTCGCCGTAGTCGAGTTGACACTAGAAGCTTGCCACACCCGGACTGTTAAACCAACGCATTAGCATGTTAAAACGATTTCATTGAGGAGCCTAGCCTTAACTAGTAAGTACTGTTATGCTCTTCGTTAATGTCTAAGCCGGAACACATCATTATATCTCATTTTGTATTACTTTAAAAAAATCGTTTGCCCAGCCTAACAGTATTGTTGTTATTGTTTTTATCCTGTAAAGCGCTTTGAGGAGCCACATTTAAAGGCGCCATATACAATAAAGTTCATTATTATTACTATTGTTAATTTGCTGGACAGAGAGGTGAACATTATTACGCAGAAGACAAAGATAGCGATTTACATTGCATTGTGCATTGTGCTGCTGTAATACAGTTTTAAATACTTAAAAGTCTAAACAGTATCAGCTTTATTTATGGGTTTTAAATAAAGGCGATTTAAATCAATATAAATGTTTATATTGTAATGCATAGGTGACTATTCATTTTTATTAAAATGACTTAAAATCGATCATGTTGTGATATTTAGAAATATAAATTTGTTTGGTGCGAGTGAAATTTGAGTTAATCTCTGAGTCAGGGAAACGTTTTATTTTTTCAAAGAAATGTTTGTTAAAAAATAAAGTCATGGCTCCAGCAGGATTCGAACACCCAGCAACTACTACACATGGTAGTCAGGAACCTAACCCACAGCGCCACCAGCGATTCTTGTGTTGTGGTACATGGATATAATTATATCATTATTAATTTCTTTAGATACGCGATTCCATAATATATTCCCTTTTAATCAAATTCTAAAAGTATGCTTGTTGACTCCGGTATCACGTTAGTTAAAGACTTCGATGCTTAAAATGTTTAGGGAGAAATGGAATACTGGTGTGTATGTTTTCTTTAAAGTACCGAGACCAGCCATATACTGTACTGTATGTTTATGTTCCAAAATTAATATCGTTTATGCCCTTCACATGTGTTACAGAATG
The DNA here is from genome assembly GCF_040954835.1 of Lepisosteus oculatus. NCBI lineage: Eukaryota > Metazoa > Chordata > Actinopteri > Semionotiformes > Lepisosteidae > Lepisosteus > Lepisosteus oculatus. The sequence goes on from NC_090699.1 coordinate 38,024,814, forward strand.
CTCCTATTCTTTTTATGCTCAGCTACTAAGATTTCCCTTCAGTGGTAAAATTCCATATAAATATTCAGTACTCAAACAGGCACAGTAAAGACATTAAATATACTGTAACGCTTACGGCCGACAAGCACTGTGTGTAAGAGCCGGCGTACCAGAGCGGGTGACGTCACCGCCCTTCCCTGTGATAGCAGGACCACAGCTACTTGTCTGTGGAGAGATCTCTTTTTAGCTCACGGGGCTAGGTCGCTGCAGAGAGACGCAGAAGTCCCGGGTTCGAGCCTCCAGTCGGGATGGGGCCGACCAGATGCGGCAAGGGCGCCCGCCGGAGCCCCCGTTGCGTTACATTGGTGTCAGAAGCGGGGCGGGATAGCCCTTCGCCGGGGACGGCGATTTAAGCGGGGGAGAGTGTAACGCTTACGGCCGACAAGCACTGTGTGTAAGACCCGGCGTACCAGAGCGGGTGACGTCACCGCCCTTCCCTGTGAAAGCAGGACCACAGCTACTGGGCTGTGGAGAGATCTCTCTTTAGCTCACGGGGCTAGGTTGCTTCAGAGAGATGCGGAAGTCCCGGGTTCGAGCCCCGGACGGGATGGGGCCGACCAGATGCGGCAAGGGCGCCCGCCTGAGCCCCCGTTGCGTTACAATACATATACATACTGAATACAGTACAGTTTGCATACAGTAATATGTTTATGTTCCTAAATCAATCTCTTTTATGAGCATGTGAAAGGCATGGTGAATCAGAGATTCTCAAAAATTACTGTACTTTGCATGATTGGAAACAAATGAGTGATTGCGAAATGCTGTGGTGTTACTTTTACAAAGACGGTCAATGAAAAAAAGAATGTGGACCAGGGCAATACTTTGAGTTTACAGCTTGTCCAAGGTCATTCATTATTAATACTATTAGTAATATCTTCGTTAAAGACTTTGATGGCGACAGCTCAAACATGAGAGGTTGAGCTTAATTAGCTCCACCTTGCGGAAATTCCGGATACTATTATTTTATTGCGTTACTATAGGAGAATTTACGGTAACTCGCAGTAGACGGCGTAAAGCGCACCACAAAATAATGCGGTATCGCCCGCTTGTTTTGAATGGCTGCATACAGTAAGCCTTAAAATTAATAAGAATTCATATAAGTTGGCAAATCTAACCTTAAATTGCTCATAGGCTGAGATGGCAAAAAAGCACAAGAGCCTTGTCAAATTCTTTGAATTCTGTTTTAGTTTGCTGCCTATAAATGTTGTGAAGCTGCATAATTCACTATGCATAAGCAAGTATGGTAGCAATTCAGATGACTATAGCCTTTCAATCTCCCTTCAATTCAGGTGCAAGTTTGTAACAACGCAGGCATTCTAAAGACAAGCTTGACATAATATAAATCATAAATGAACAATGGGAAGGGTCAGAAAAGAAACATTTATAGAATCAGCAATCTGAGAATTGAAATTCACAACAAATTAATGATGTCATTCATATTAAACATCCCCCTGAAGAAATAAAGGTACAAATCCTTATGTCATCAATAGTCTCTGTTTTCTCTCTGCTGTGAGTGAGAAGAAATCTTCACCAATAACAAACCCCAGATGGAGAACGTTTTAAAAGTTTTGATATTGTTCAAGCCCAGAACTTCAGTCTAGAAATTCTCTTGACCTTAAATCAGTTGTTACCCCTTCTTTCTTCTAGTCAAGCATTTCTCATGGCAAAAAGTATACAAAAACTAGAAAAAATATCACGCTCTAAGCATTCCAAACTTCTATGATACATTTCTGCAAAAACTTTAGTTACCAAGATCTTTCTGACTGATATACTTTTACTTTTAGCCTGCTCTCCTGATCTCTCTAGCTGCTTTATTTCAAGATGAGTGTGTTTACTTCCTCTGATGAGCTCCCAGATGACCTAGACCTCTTATAAAGTAGCTGACCAATTATTCTTACAACAAGTCAGCAGTACCAGTTTATAACAAAGCCAATGATTGAACACTGTCTCAGCATATACCAATTAGTCAACTAAAATAACTCACAGGATAATAATGAATTAGGCCAGTCTAAAATAGTTTAAAATTAGTTAAATAAGTTAAAAATTAGTTTTGAAGATACAGTATATACATTATAAATAGAGACATTGGTACAAGGTACAAGAATATACTGTACCTTGTACCAAGAATATTTCTTTTTCAGCAAAAACATTTTATTTTTAGTGTAAACCACCTGTACCTGTGGGTACTTTCATGATGAGTTAAATCAGGAAATGGCACATATCTGGTTTCAAAAGCAGGAAAAGCGTTTCACTTTTCTTTTTGTCGATCTTGTCTGTAAGATGTACAGTACATGACCCAGGCATTAGCCTTCATTATTAAAGGTATCAAGTTCCATGCAAAACCTTTCTTGAGCTGCAGTCTGCAGTTTCTTAAACATGCCTATAATTGATATACAGTGTAGCGGCGAGGCTTAATAATAAGGCAGAATTAAGTGTTCTGAGCCTTCCCAAATGATGCCCCATTTCTCTGTTCATCTCTGTGGTGCAGCCACAGAGAAACCATTCATGCAAGATGTTTTCTTTTGATAAGGACAGCTCCCAAAGGGGGATGCACTTAGCTAAGCCTGGCTATCATGATCAATGGTCATCCATTGGCGCCTATCTGTCTAGGGAGTGCCAGATGGACATCTGGACTGCATTCCTAAGTGTCAGGAGTAAGTGACTCATATCTCACCTTGATCAACCAATCAGGGACTGGTAGGGCCGAGTAACCCACGTGGGACTCTGATGCCCATGGAACTTTCAGCCAATCAATGAGCTGGTTCCTCCAGGTAAAAACAGGCAACACAGAGAGCCTGAGAGATTCAGATTCAGAAAGGGAGATTCAACGAGATTCAGATTCAGATTCAGATTCAGATTCAACAAGATTCTGTAAGATTCTAAAGGGCAGGACGGCCCAGGAGCAGAGGGCTCCCAAGGGCAGGACATTCTCGCAGCGCGCCTCCTGACCATCCTGAGACTCAGCCCGGACAACCACGGAACAGCCAGTGTGTCCAAGTGCCAGAACTTTCCTTTGTTCTAAGAGTCTAGAGTGGAGGTTGCCAGAGAGTAACCAGCAGCAGGCCTCGTGAACAGGTCGGAACTATGGAAAGCTGAATCACTATTCAGAACTAACTCTTCATCAGGAACGAACCGGTCCTCTTCCTGACTTGCTGGGATCCACAGTCATCTTTTCTCCTGTGCACAAACTTTGCTAGTTAAAGCCAACAATGAGCATCAGCAGCGCACCGTCGCAAGCCGCACAGCACAGCCTGGCATGTAGCCAGAGAGCGCGGATTGGACAGCAACAGCCTGCAACTGTTTCGTTGTGCCCGCAGGAGATCTGAATCCCCAAAGATTGGATGAGTATTCAACTTCAATGCATTACAGCTCGAGAATTCAATTGTTATCCCAACCAGTTGATATCAATTTAATTATTTATGTACTTGTTATGTACTTGTTTGAGTATCTAATGTAGAAGTTGTAACCAAGTTCACTTTACGAAACGGTCTTAATGAATGATATACTGAACGTATGTCCTCTTGATGTGTAACTGACCGAATATATCTTTTGTATTCTGATAACCCTCTCGATAAGATCTGTTAGGTTTATATGCATATTCTATGTATTAATAAATGTATCCTCGTGTATTAGTACCTGTGTGTGCGCGTTGTTTGAGTTATGTCGCATGGTTGGATTCTAAAGCCATCAAAAGAATCAACTTTGTGATTTACTGCTACAATTAATAATTGTCTCAGTAAATGCCCAAACCCTACAGAGCTGGTGCCTTCAGAGAGCCACTATGATGACATATTTGGCGTCCCTGAACCGGTTTTCCCTACAACAGTACCAACTAAAAAGTTAGTCGTTCTGCAGTACAGCATGTAGTTATTTTATTTTTCCCTCTTTTTATTTGATAGGTGCAGTAAATGTTTATATTAAAATATTATTTTACCCACTATGCATTACTTTTTCAACTGACTGATTTAAGGCTTGATCTTACAGTTTTAATCAAAATGCATTCCTACAAGGTGACATCTTCTTAAAAATACAACAAAAACATTCAATTTGCTACCTTCATGTGCCAACAGAAAAATGTGTGCAATGAGCATACAGTACAAAAAATGGGAAATAAGCTTCACATACAACACTCTGCTAATCTGGGTTGAATTTGAGCCCATAAAGACATTTTACAACGTAACTTCAATTCACTCACCATTTGCAAATTCCAGATTTTCTACCTGATGTTGTTTGAACTGTGCAATCCATAACTGGGTCTCTGGAAGACACAAAATAATCTTGTGTAAAACTTACAGACACACCTTGCTGTGTGTGTTGTTTTAATTAATTTCAATAATTCAATAACTAACTTAATAGGTTCACAAAAATCAATGCGTATAATACAAATAACTACAGAACATTGTACATACATTTTATATGTTTTTAGCATAGATGCTTCAATTTCCTGCATTTCTGTTCATCTGCACCCTTGTTGATTTCTTCAGTTGAGCTATTTTTCAGTTGATAGAGATAATTGTGATTCCCATCTTGAAAATCTGGAAAATGTGTTAAGTAATAAATGCAATCTGCTTGTAGTTCCTGGCATCTTGCATTAAGAGGTGAACAAACTTTATAATGGAAATTGAATATTTTAGGGGAAAAATGAGCTGATTTCCCTATGCATCATTTTCCTGGATGTCAATGAAGCAGATAGGAAAAAAACCTGACAGCAATACACTATTGCATAAGAAGGCATATAATGACAGATAAACTACAATTCATAAAATAATTCTGTACCTTTTTAGCAGATTTATAAATCTATATATACTATTATTATGTGCAGATTTTTTTAACATTAAAAATGTTATACCCTAAAATACTGGTATTTGTAATAAATAAATTCCTAAAATCCTACTTTCAGGTGCCTAAATTTATTAATTCAACTCATAATGCTGAACTGAAATGACTAAAACAAAACTATCTTATTTATCAAGCTATTGCCTTAGTATTAAGATACAGTATGTCAATGGATTCCTATTAATTAGTTTAGATTCCTTAATATAAGATACAGTACACAGTCTTTATATTAAAAATGCTTAGAAGGCAAGAAGTAAAATGAGGTTTATAGCAAACAGGTGTGCTGAACACATTAAAACAAAAGGTGAATTGTGCAAGCCTGCATTTTCTATATTGCATAAGAAAGCGTAAAGCTTTAATTTGAAAGTGCCTCATATTCTGTGTTGATGGTTCCCACAAAGGGGTGACATCAATTAAAGAGGTTGTTAAGATGTCACCACAGAGCACATGATGTATTAGGTTTTGCTGTGTTGGTGGTAAGATACTATAAGGCAATCTCAACAGTGTCTAAAGAGGCTAACAGTTATTCAGAAATGCAAGATTTTATTCATGCTATTCTTCATAAAGCAATTGCAGAATTCTGCTTTTCACTTCAGCAGTCATTATGGGCCCAGCTCCCAATGTGTTGTGAACCAAAGCACTACAATTTTTGATTTGTTGATATTACTGCTACTGTACCTTTACATAATTAGTACAGTCCAATACTATAGATTAAATAGCATGTTTTGGTTTATACATCTAGATTTGTGCTACTGACTATTTTACTTTACTATGAATGTGCTTCATAAACAATTAATTTGACACAAGGTTTTATAAATACCTGTATATAAAATGTGCTTATTACATTAAGTCTGTTATCTTGGCTCACTGCTTCAAACTATAAGTTTCTGGGGTAGAGGGATCTGAATTTTATTTTAAAGTGAAAACTGCCTGATTCCAAACAGCAAAATGCAAAGATGTAAAGCACAGCCTTCCCTTTCAAAGGAAGAAAATGAGAGATTTTATTTTGGAATATATGTAAAATAATATAGTATAGAACGGATGATGAAAACTAATAGATCAGAACTCGTGAAGTTCTAATCCAGAATGGAAATAAAAATAATGGAGTTTCTAATGACCAGTATCATTGTAAAAAGTCAAGTTATGCAAAAGAGCATACTGTAGATGTCTATGTACTTGCAGAAAACAACTGTCCTATTTTTGATTATAAAAAGACTAGTAGTTTTTCATAAAATGAAAAGGTTAAATGCATTATAATTTGTAAGATATTTTATAGTAACATTTTGACTGTGGAGCCAAAATGTTGTTTCTTTTCTTCTCTTTTCAGCATGGAATAAATCTTTACTTGTTCCTTTGCAGCCTATGCATGCTGACACAGCTACCTACTTGTTCTATAATTACTATTGGTTCAAACGAGTATGGATTTATAGATAATACTATAATAGTACCATTCTACAAATGATGAGGAGAAAGGTATCATTACCATTTTATACCAGCAGGGTATCATTCATAATATTAGTACCCGTAAGTGGCACTACAGCAACTCTGATTTTTAGTAAAATCAAGTTATCTATTCAAGCTTCAAAAGAATGAATGTAAAACTCAAGCAGGAAGGGAAGAAACAGTAATGGTTGAAAGGAATCGTTAACCCTAAAGAAAACCAAGGCAGGAGTTCCATCACATTATTAGGTTAGGAGTTATTATATAGCTGATTTACGGACAGAGTGTGCAGTACCACCAAATAGGGGAAAGAGACGGAAAAAAATATGAGGTGCTGTACTGCATGTCAGGGATCTAAATATTTCATCTTGCGTCTTAACAGGCCTTGATTTGTTATGAACTCTTGAAGTTCTAAGCCCAAATCCCGTAAGTCCGAATTTTTAACATTGTGTGCTCTGCACCAACCACTTACAACAACCAAGTCCATAAATCAAATCCGTGCATGTAGAGAGAGAAAAGAATATCCAGACATTTCACTCTGTTCAGCCATGAAAGCATTTGCTATAATAAGATTGAATAAAACACAAACTAACCTTCATGTTATGAAATGCCAACTTTTGTAACTTGTTCATCTTGGTGTGACTATGGTTGTGTGATATTGTTTTTTAAAAGATATGCATGTTTGTATAATATATAGTGTGAGAACTGGGAAACAAATTGTAATAATCTCAGACAAACATTTTGAAATAGTATAGGTTATCAAACTAACTATGACTCCATTATAGGTTGTTGCTCAGGAGTCCAAATATATTACAAATTGAAGAAGGTAATAAAAATAATAGCTGATGTTTATGCATCTGAGAGCTGTTTTTATTTAGGCACACATTTATTGCTTTCACACACCCTACATGGATGGAACTTAATTCAAAGAACCAGATCACACTTTTATTTATAGTACATTAATTATTATCACTGAATCCCCATAAGTTAGTAAACATCCAGATACAAGAAAAAGTTTCGCAGATAATTGCATTACAGCATGGTACCTACTTACTGTCTGTCCTGAAGTTATTATGCATTCAAATCCTAATAAAGGAGGTAAATTACATGGTAAAACAGAACATTACTATTAAAACTGGTACCCAGTTAATCATACTACTTTAATTGCAAACCTATACTGTCAGGATAATTAATTAAGAACTATTCATAGGCAAGCGTGTCAATTATATTGTATATTAAAGTCATGAAAGGGTGCCCCTTGAAAGGCAATATATCTGATTATTTTTTAATTAGGGTTTGTTCTTTTATTCAAACTGCCATTTCTTGCTATTTTTAGAAAGCTGTTCCAACTAGAAGGAAGTACTCATCCTTCCCTCCCTCACAACTCTTTAAACAAACTCGTTACCTCAATTATCTGCTTTTTCACAGAAATCTACCATAGTTGCTCGTTAATGCAAGTTGTTATTTTTTCTACAGTAATGAAAGAACATTTGTAATCTTAGTTAACTAAAAGGACAAACATTTTCCTGTTTATATACAGTATTCAACGTGTATCTATTGGGTTTAGAGATATCTTTAACATTTTTAGCCTTCAGACTCAGTAGTTCAGTACTTTTGTTTTACACTATATTACACATTTACTAGTGTGTATACTTTCTACTTCCAGGGACATGCAATATTGGCATTGAAATGAAACATTTTTTTTAAAGACAGCATCATCAGCATTGTGGTTAAACAGGCTCAGGAGATTATACATTATATTTATTTTTCTATTGAGATATTAATGCAATTGTAGATTACTGAACATTCTATCACTGCTGATTTAGAGTATTGCTACAACATATTCTATGTTATTGCTAGACCAGGATAAGGCTTCTGTTAGGAACTTATAGCAAAGGCCACTCACTTGATTCTCCACTCCCCTTGATTTATTCCTCGTTCACAATAAAATCAAATCACATCAGCTCATTCTCTAATAAAGTATTCAACATCAGCTTTGTCTTACCTACCCTTCACAGTTCAAAATTATTCCCCTATTCCTTCTTAGCTATAGAACTCATTAATTTGAACTTTGTATGCTATAGTATTTGAAAGTTTCAATGTTCCCTAGTTTTTACCTAACAGCACAGAACTTAGCATACAAATTGTATGTTGGCTTTCTCTGCTTTTTTGGTCTGCTCCTGACTGTACTATTTTACAGTAAATGCTGCATTTTGGTGTCACAATAGCTGCCTCTCATTCTAATTTAAGTTGGTAAATATAGCAACCAATTTTTTTATATTACTAGTACTAAGCAGTACAAGCACAATGTTTCACAGCTGACTTTCCTTCTTTAGTTCTGAAGTGCATTCAAGAGTCTTTTCCTACTGTAGAATACTGGGCATGCAACAATCTTGGATGTATTGACCTTTTTTTAGAACCCCTGTTTATTAAAGTCCTCCATCTACTATCTAAACATGGGTAGGGTGATACTCATTTGCCTGTACTGTAACTTTACTCTGAAATGTAGTGCTACAGTAGGTAGGTACTACTGTATAAGGAATAACTTTATCCCTTACTTGTTTGAATCTATCCATAACAATCCTTTTTTTTAAACTAGTTTTTAAACATCCTGTTAACAACTATTTAGGAATTTAGCCTACTGTATATGCTATATTACCTGACCACCTTATTCTGACTTATACCAATGTCTCCAACTGGAAGTCATCTCTAATTTTGAGTATTTCCATATTAGTGTTCTAAAAAAACTACTTTTAATTTGACACCGTCCTACACTGAAACCACTTTAAAAAGATGCTTTGAAATAATCTCAACTATGAAAAGGCATTGTCTGAAATACTTATTGATTAATTGAAGGGGAACATTCCCACCAGATAGAAGAAATTTCCACTGTATTAAAAAGTCTCCAGCAGCAGGGGAATTCAAGGCTATCCAGATTCCAACGTGGTGACATCATCTCTTACATAGACTCAACACCAAATAGGTTCTGACACTAGCAAATAATGCATTGTCATTATGCAGGTTTCCCTCGCCAACCACTAGTTTGCCAAATGCAGCACTCGACAAGGTTTTCAATTCTGAGAACCACTTTTCCCAACCATAGAGAAAGCCTTGCTCATACACAGTTCTGCCCATGGGAACTTTTAAAAAGCATGTGGCTTCTAACTCTTGACTCTGTGTTGCTGTCTCGCCTCTCTCACACACCAGTATCTCTCCACCCAGTTAGATGTTTAGTTTTTGATTTTTCACATTAGCATTCACATGTGATTCCAGTGCTGCCTTAAGTATGCTGAATTTTTTTGCTGTTTAAAAGTCTCAGAACTCAAGCTAAACAACATTTAGTTTTATAATCATATTCATTTTCCTTTATATACTGAACTATAATTTGCTTTATTTCATGTTTATCTGAATTCCAAATTGAAAGAATCACTGTACATTTTTGTTCTACTTACTATATTGTTTTCTTTAAACCAGGTGGGAATTTTGTCAAGGTTTTGTTTAATGTAACAATGTTCTATAATGAATATGCATACTGCACATTTTATAAGAGACTTTACTGTGAAGACAGCAGGTTCAGGCAAGATGGCAGAAAAGCATGAGGAATGTCCAGCCACCATTAGTCACCTGATCATCTGCTAAAAGACAACTGGACAGGAGATACAGTAGCTAAAGCTCCCTGGAGAGGAGAGCATGTGGAACTAAGAGTCAGTGTGACAAACATTTGGGGAAAAATGTTTAGTGTTTTGAAGCCAATAAACAGCTTAGCCATTTGGTTTGCTATAGAAAGGCACACAAGTTTAGTAAGGAGCTCAAAGAAGGACTAAACGTTTGTTTCATTTTTGTGGTTTTCATTTGTTTCCTCACGTGGTAAATAAAAGAGCACTGGTTGGTACCTTATTTGTATTTTACTGGTACCTAACTATTAAGAGATTGTTTGCTGCAGCACCCCATAAGGAGGGTTTGTTACAAAATATTTTAACTCAGCATTATGAAAAAAGGCATTTTTGGCAGTACTTCAGTCTAGGTAAGGTCTAACACAAACCCAACAGCCACTTCCTTTCTAGAGCCTAACTAAAAACAAATTAACAACCCTAAGATGATAAAAGGGAGGGAACAGTGATATTGTGGTTAGCACTGCTGCCCATTAGCTCTTAAATCCTGGGCTCAATTCCAAACTGCAGTGCCTTTTGTGGAGTCTTCACCATGTTTGTATGTTTTTTTTGCCAGGTGTCTGGTTCTCTCCCATCTTACAAAGAAATCATGTGTAGGTTAATGTTGTTTCTAAATTGTCCTTTTGTGCGTGTGTGTGTGTACCCAGCAGTGTGCTTGTATCCTCAGCAAGGTGTTGTGTTTGTAACATATGCTTCCAAGATAGTCTCCTGGTTGCCACAGCCCTTACCAGAAATAAGCATCTTTCAGAAAGTGGATGGGTAGAAGATGATAAATGTGTTAATTATCCTGCTTAATTAAAATTAATTTCTCACCTAAACGGTGATGGATAACATGAAAAAGAATAAAATCTGATTTGCTGAATGAACTTTCAGTGTCAATTAAAAACTAATTCCCAAGTATATTTATTTCTGCATGCTGTGAAGACAGGTGTCCCGATTAACCCATGCCTCTTGTTCAGTTCCTCACACCACATCTTACACAGAAATGCCTAAGCCTTCTCATCTTGAAATACCATTAACGGAAAGCTATTAAAAATAAACTGTTCTTTACAGCAGCCCAAAATATTCTGAATTTGCCCGTTGAAGAATACAAACAATGCTTTAGCTTTTTATACTAGCCCAAAACATTCTTAAGTCACTTACTGAAGGTTAAAAACAATGCACTGTATCTGAGCTCAGCTATGAGAAATCTAAGCCACTTCAGGGTACAGTGGGATATCGAAACCCTTTGATTGCAGGTTTAAATTCAGTTTATACCATTTCTAAACCACGACTTAAAGCTCGTTGACTGAGCATGGTGTTGATTGTGCAGGCAGCGGCAGAGCTCGGTATTATCAGAAATAAATGTGTACTGTATACTGTATGTGACAGGTCAGAACGAACACATAAATGGTGCAAAAAAAAATACATGCACATATGTTCATTTGCAGATGATGAAAGCTTACAATGCAGTCAGAATCATTACCAATCAAAAATATACACATGGAAAATTGCTACTATATACGTTTTATAGCTCAATCTAGTGTATTGAAAAAAAAAAGCTATAGATACAGATAAACCTACTGTATTCTGACAACTATTGCTTTTAACGTTGCATTTAAATTTATTCCAGTTGCTGACTGATCCAGATCTGTACAATAATTTGATTTTACTCTGTCTCAATTACACAATATACAAACTGGTCAGACAAGCAAACCATGTCTTATGACAAAATGATCCTGCATCTTAAATTGAGATAACATGCATTAAGTGAACATGCAGGAGGAATGCAATAATGTAATAAAAATGCTACCTCAAGACTACAGTACCTCAAGTGTGTAGCCACGATAACCACACACACAAACATGATGAAACACAAAAATCAAGATTTTAATTTCAGGTTTTTTAATGTTATAAGATATACAAACAGATACCAACAAAACAGTTTATATTACACAAAACAATACCTCAGCACAAAATACTCTAATAATAATTAAAAGAAAAAAACAATTTAGAGAAAAATACACTCAGATCCAGTTGTTGGCTCATAGTTCCAGAGTAAAGAACAATGGAATCTGATTAGGAAGAGTGTTACTGATTTGGAAAAATGTAATAAAGAGATCATATACTGTACATTAAATACATTAAAAACTAGGTATAATAAAAATTCCTTACACTTATATAGCGCTTTTCTGCACATTTCACTCAAAGATAATGGGGACTCCCCTCCACCATGCCGAACGTGTAGCCTCCACCTACAGTAGCTAAAGCAACAGCAACCATAGTGCGCATATTACACTCACCTCACACCAGCTCTCAGTGGGAAGGAGAACAGAGTGATGATGCCAATTCATAGATGGGCATTCATAGGAGGCCATCATTGGTAAAGGCCAGTGGGAAATTTGGGCAGGAAATAACACACTTAGGAGTAACACACATAGGAGAAACACCCCTACTCTTCTTGGGAAAACCACTGGGTTTTTAATGACCACGGAGAGTCAGGACCTTGGTTTTACAGTATGTCTCCTCCAAAGGACAGCATCTTTTTTTAAATTTTAGTGTCTCCTTCACTATAGTGGGGCAATAGGACCACTCAGACCACAGGGTGAGCACCGCCCCCCCCCTACTGTCCCTACTAATACCTCTTCTAGCATCACCCTTAGCTTTCCCAGGAGGTCTCCCATCCAGGTACTGGCCAGGCCCACACCTGATTAGTTTCAATGGGTCACCAGTTGTGCATTGCAGGGTGGTACAGCTGCTGGCTATAGTTTTAAAATCTGTTCCAGAAGCTACCAGTATATTTTTGTAAGGGTTAACATACTTGGCATTAAGCAGGCACATGCTTCATATTACAAATATTAAAAATCATGTCAGTTGTGAATATGAACTCAATCTGATTAGTATAAATGACTTAGATTTCATTGATTAAGTAACTTGACAATGTTTTTACTTTGTTTTTTTTTACCTAACATCCATTCAAAAGTAACTATCACCACTTTGCTTATCTATACTGTATATTCTATCACTAACATAAAAATTCATTATAAAATATTATAGTAAACTGTTGTGGGAGTTAAGTACTTGTGTACTGAATGTAAACAGCAAAGACAAAATACCTTTTTTGTCTCCATTAATATGAAGAGTCAATGCTAAGATATACTGTATAATTACTATAAATATTTTTTTTTATTTACTACGAACATTTACACTACAAAATTCATGTCTTGCAATGGACTCATCATAGACCCAGAATTAAATGAAGCTTTTAGAAAACGGATGGGTTGTAATAACCTCACTGCCACAAAGCTTTAACATTTTATGACAATGCATTTTGTTGGGAAGCTTGTAGTGTGCTCAAATTAACAGAGCACATACAGTACCACATGGAAAAAACAATACAATACTTCGTGTGCAGAATACTACCCTAGCTGTCTGGTATAGTATATATAAAATTACATATTTTTAAATTGGTTCAAGTAGGTAGCTGCTTCGGCATGCATAGGGTACAAAGGAATGTGGCTCCCGAAGAAGGCTCCACAGCTGAAATGTGTTTCTTTTCTTCTCTTTTCAGTATGTAATACCTTTATTCGTTCTTTTGTAAATTGGTGTGGAGTTACAAGACCAAATAGCCTAAGGATAGTCTTCCAGAATTGCTCTGTTCTAGATTTGTTACATCTTAACCTTTTATATACATTTTGCCCAATATAAAAATATTAATTGCTCTAACAGGTAAAACGCTTTCCCAGGTCAAATCCATATAATCTATCCATCAATTTTTAATCGCTTCATCAAATTCAGGGTCACAGGGGAGCTGAAGCCTATCCCAGCAAGTTGCCGGCACAAGGCAGAATCCCTTGATGGGATACTTATCCACTGTGGGTCACACACAGACAAACACGCACACGCACACATCAGGGCCGGTTTTCCCAGGATCCAAAGAATTGAAATTGAAAGAAAGAATCGAACAATATTCAGAATATTTACTTTTAACAGTAGTAAATTAACTTTTGACAAGCTAAAGTTGACTGATATTTTGTTTCAGGACTTAAAGACAAAGGAATATTGTAACCACTGAAACAAGTTTTGCTTTTCAGTGCATATACTGAATAGTTTGAGGCATTTCCCACTCCGAAAACAAATGAAAATTTAAGTTTGATTTACTCTATATGTATAAAACATTATCCAAAATATACTGCATTTCCAGAAAGTCAACGTTAATTACTTTTCTTTTCATAAGAAAAACGTATCTTTATTAAATTAATTTTATCTTTCATGTCTGAGCTCAGTTGAATTCACATCCACATGCTGCAACTGAGAAGAAAGGAGAATATTTCTAATAAATCAGAACAACCTTTGTTGTTGTTCTGTTGTTGGGTTAGTAAACATAAACACGTCATAAAATATCCAAGTTTCAACAGGAATTTCAGCTTACAACTTATGCCTCTGAATCTGTATTTTCTCATATTTGGATTGGTTGTTTAGAACCCACTTTTACACCTGTCCAAATTTTTATATCTCTACTGAGTTTCAATAAGTTATTCTTGTAATTTATTCTGCAATTATTTAACTTGTCAACAACACTTTAAGGGTAATACCTAGTACCACTATGGCTTTCCTAATCACTAACCACTATGTAGTCCAAAGAACATGCAGCAGCTAAGGCTCAGAAAACACACTAAGCTTTTGGAATACAATGAAAAGCATTATAACTTGGAAAAAGAATCATCCATTCCACAAACTAAAATGCTGAATCCAATTCTTCAAATTAAAATATAAATTAAAACAAGTTCAAAACACCAAGTACATCCGAATTTAAAAAGAAAATCACAATTCTGGTCACACAGCAAGAAAACTCCCAAGTGATCTTACAGTAAAGCTCCTACAGTAATAAGGTTTCCCAATTTGTTGATAATATGATGCTTAAAAGTAGTATCCTTACTAGACAAAACAAATGGTACAGTAAATGCATATCTCTTTAAACACTTGTTCAATGTATTTTAAAACATAGTCCAGAAGGCTTAATGATAGCAAAAAAGCAGTATTATTCAAATGTAAGAAGTATTTCTGGGGCTGTTTAATAGAGTCTTATTTCATTTTCATTGAGAAATCTCTAACCAGTCATATACAACTGCCCACATAAAAGCTTGATTTAATCACCTTTCTTTGAATATGAAGACAACCAAAGCACTTCGCGGTTGGTAGGTTTTATCAATGTCACAAAACAAAACTTTAAAAAATAAAAAGGCAATTAGATCATGTTCTGTGCTCTAGGCTAATAAACCTTGAGTTAATTCAATATGCTAAAAACCTTTGAATATTTTATGTAAACAATACATTAAAGTAATTGTACTTTCAATTCAAAATTGGCATTTCATTTAAAATTTAAAATTATATACCTTTAACAAGTACTGTATCTGTTTCTTGCATCGAGGTTCAACCAAAATATACTTACTGTCTTCAATATTCCATCATTATGGATATTTTATCTGTACTTCCTTTTCATCTGAGTCAGTAAATGAAAATATAAGCTTGAAAGATAATATATTCTTTTTTCCTCCTTGCAGAGATGATGTTCTGCATGAAATGGACAGCTGAGGAGGATACCCATAGCTTATCCAAGCTAAGATCTGAAAGTCGTAAACAACACAATGATTTAAGAACATAAGTAAGATTACAAATGTGAGGAGACAATTCTGTAAAATAAAAAAACCTCCTGTGCAATAGTCTTTTCTCTCACTACCTCCTGAATTTACAGTGCCTTGCGAAAGTATTCGGCCCCCTTGAACTTTTCAACCTTTTGCCACATTTCAGGCTTCAAACATAAAGATATAATTTTTTTATTTTATGTGAAGAATCACCAACAAGTGGGACACAATTGTGAAGTGGAATGAAATCTATTGGATTTTTGAAACTTTTTTAACTAATAAAAAAATGAAAAGTGGGGCGTGCAAAATTATTCGGCCCCCTTGCGTTAATACTTTGTAGAGCCACCTTTTGCTGCGATTACAGCTGCAAGTCGCTTGGGGTATGTCTCTATCAGTTTTGCACATCGAGAGACTGAAATTCTTGCCCATTCTTCCTTGCAAAACAGCTTGAGCTCAGTGAGGTTGGATGGAGAGCGTTTGTGAACAGCAGTTTTCAGCTCTTTCCACAGATTCTCGATTGGATTCAGGTCTGGACTTTGACTTGGCCATTCAAACACCTGGATATGTTTATTTGTGAACCATTCCTTTGTAGAATTTGCTGTATGTTTGGGATCATTGTCTTGTTGGAAGATAAATCTCCGTCCCAGTTTCAGGTCTTTTGCAGACTCCAACAGGTTTTCATCCAGAATGGTCCTGTATTTGGCTGCATCCATCTTCCCCTCAATTTTAACCATCTTCCCTGTCCCTGCTGAAGAAAAGCAGGCCCAAACCATGATGCTGCCACCACCATGTTTGACAGTGGGGATGGTGTGTTGAGGGTGATGAGCTGTGTTGCTTTTACGCCAAACATATCGTTTTGCATTGTGGCCAAAAAGTTCGATTTTGGTTTCATCTGACCAGAGCACCTTCTTCCACATGTTTGGGGTGTCTCCCAGGTGGCTTGTGGCAAACTTTAGACGAGACTTTTTATGGATATCTTTGAGAAATGGCTTTCTTCTTGCCACTCTTCCATAAAGGCCAGATTTGTGCAGTGTAAGACTGATTGTTGTCCTATGGACAGACTCTCCCACCTCAGCTGTAGTTCTCTGCAGTTCATCCAGAGTGATCATGGGCCTCTTGGCTGCATCTCTGATCAGTCTTCTCCTTGTCTGAGTTGAAAGTTTAGAGGGACGGCCAGGTCTTGGTAGATTTGCAGTGGTCTGATACTCCTTCCATTTCAAGATGATCGCTTGCACAGTGCTCCTTGGGATGTTTGAAGCTTGGGAAATCTTTTTGTATCCAAATCCGGCTTTAAACTTCTCCACAACAGTATTACGGACCTGCCTGGTGTGTTCCTTGGTCTTCATGATGCTCTCTGCGCTTTCAACAGAACCTTGAGACTATCACAGAGCAGGTGCATTTATACAGAGACTTGATTACACACAGGTGGATTCTATTTATCACCATCAGTCATTTAGGGCAACATTGGATCATTCAGAGATCCTCGCTGAACTTCTGGAGTGAGTTTGCTGCACTGAAAGTAAAGGGGCCGAATAATTTTGCACGCCCCACTTTTCATTTTTTTATTAGTTAAAAAAGTTTCAAAAATCCAATAGATTTCGTTCCACTTCACAATTGTGTCCCACTTGTTGGTGATTCTTCACATAAAATAAAAAATTTATATCTTTATGTTTGAAGCCTGAAATGTGGCAAAAGGTTGAAAAGTTCAAGGGGGCCGAATACTTTCGCAAGGCACTGTATAAGCACATTTTTACCCATGCTTGCAATTTATGATATTCATTTTCTTTAACGGGATTCTGAACATTTAAATCATTTTATAAACTATTCTCTCCATTTTTATATTTATCTGTAATTGATTAAACCATATGGGCCACTGCGTTCTTGATCTGCATTTGGAATGAAATTGCATCTTAAAACTTCTACCATCCATTCTCCACTGATGGATGGTCCCCATTTTCATCCTAGTTCCATCCATTCTCATTAACTCTCTTTAACACAGAGCTGTACTAAAATTATAAACCTACATGTATGTTATGATTTTTTATCTGCACAGTTTTAAAATACACTTTATACCCTGCCATTTCAAAATCCCTATTGTCTAATGTCAATCTCAGAGTTCAAGGTCTGGTAACAGCTGTTTGCTGGGGAAATTTACATACCCCCTTGGAAAATGTATGATCTCATCCACTGAGATTGAGAAATAAGATTACTCTGTTGCAGTTTCTTTACAGAACCTGTCTAAACAGATCAAATGGAGAACATTAAATTGTGGCATCCCAACCTCATACATCACCTTATAATAATTCATATCATACAAAAGCTTTACTTGGCACAGGCAAATCCCCACAGGACTTCACATACCATCTCTCCCATGAGCTCACTGCTTACCCAGATAAATAAAAAAAAACATTACAAAACTGTATTTGAATAGTGCTGGGAGGTTATGGATTGGTTATGTTAGACAAAATGTTTAGCAAGGTTTTTACAACATTCGTGAAAGGGAGCAGAGCAGTTTGGCTAGGGGAGACATTTAAAGTGTTAAATTGTAACCATTAACACTTAAGACATTGGAAAGGGTCGGAGTATGGAACAAGCACCCAGACATGTTAAACCTGACACCTTTACTTCATTCAATAAATGGCTATAATTTATTTGGATCAATTAGCCACTAGCTACAGTACGTAGGTAACTACTATGGGCTAAATGGGTTAAATGGCCTCCTTTTATTTGTAACTTGTCTTATGATCATATGGGGATGAGGATGCATTAGTTTTCAAAACGTTAAGGTTGGTTCTTAGATTATTTCATTTTTTTTCCTTTTTCCTTTAGTAGGATTCAAAAACATTAAAGGGTTATTGTTATCACTAGAATATTTTAGCTATAGTATATACTGTTGATTTTTTCCAGTCTATGGTGCCATTATTTACTTGACACTGGGATTTGTCCATCATGAACTAATTCTTAAATTTTAAGGTATGTTTTGAGGTAAAAAAATGAAAAAAGGAAAGGGATTAACTGTCAATTTATTCCTCAAGTGCATTATTTAAAAATGCTATAATGGACAAAAAATATTTGCATACACTTTTCCAGGAAATCTGGAAATATCTACAGTATATGCCATTCGGACCCACTTTAGAGAAACGTGAAGAAAATGTGAAAATATTCTGAAACATCAACATTTTTATATAGCACACTTATTGCAGCTGCAATGAGTATAAATATAAAATATTTACTGAAGACACCATGCAATCAATTCATTATCAGACTAAATTTTCTATTACTCATAGTCACAAAAATAAATGTACCCTAGCTTCATTTTGAAAAACTTGAAAAGGGTGCTGGAAAATGAAACAATCTACCCAGCTATGTTGCTGAAGCCAATACCCTTCTTTCAAGAAATGACTCGACAAGATCCTATGATCAATTATCTATCAACTGCCAAATAAGTTTCTGCAGATGGGATGAATGGCCTCCTCTCATTTGTTAACTTTCTTATGTTCTTAAAAATTATTATACAAAACACTTTCTTCCTTTTTCCACTTGGAGCTCTAAGATTCAGTCTATGAATCTACATTGTTTACAGAGTCAGTAAGTATATTACAGAAGTTTCTATCTAAATCGTTGGTCATAATTTTATTGTACATATACAGCAGTTTGAATCTATGTTTATTGCAGATTTTATATATGTATTGCCAGTAGTTCTGTAATGTAAAAATGTAAAAATGTTTCTACATATTGTACAAATAGTTTTCTACTTCCTGTAACTCTGTCCATGTAAATGCTGCACAAGAAAATAATACAGTATAAAACAGATATGGAATATTACAGAACACTTACATATTAAATCATAAAGGCAGGAGCCATTTGTCAAAAATACATTTACTTGAGAAATTCTGTGCAATATGCAGAGGTTTTCTCTAGGTCAATCTTTACTATATAATTTGTCACTGTCTTCATTTATTATTTGGATTGAAGGAAGACTGCTTTGAGGATATATGAATCATATCCTCATTTATAACTGCAAACCGCAAAGTAAATACAATACCGTTAATGTTAAATATGCTAGATGTGTAAATGTAATTACTGAAAAACACTCTAGTGTCCCAAAGACAGGCAACTGATGTAAAACTGTATATAATAACTACTATGTTTTCTGTCTGAAGCTTCTAACAGATGAGGCCTAATGATGATTTCCTGTTTTTGTGCAATACAGTACACAGCAAATGATTAACTGCACTAGTCGGTAAGAAGCATTTTACTTTGACATTTTATTTTGACAAACTTTGACACTGAGGGAAAAACTGCCACCCTGAAGCCTTGACTTTTAAATAAAGAATGACATTTTTAAAGCACCCCCTGACTCTGATTCCAACATTTTTCAGTGTCAACGTTTTTGGATATAATCAAAATACTTATATTACAGCAGCTTTAGAAGATTTTTTAAAAAATCTGCTCAATGGCAAACAAGAGCATACTGTATAAACACTTCCCAATATCCACAGAAAGATAAGCTTGCTTGACAGTGACTGACAGGTATCACACTGGTTTCAAATTTTCTGTTTTGCAATCGTCACACCAGGTGATATTTGACATTATAATGTTTCTTAATGAAATCTCACATTGGATTATAACAAAACACTGTTTTGAGGCAAACCATCACTCTCACTGTTGTCTAAGAATTTAGCTGTTCCCCCTCATTGTGAAAGCTTACCTATAGCGAGAACATTCCAAACTCTGTTAAATTTTATTGTCTTAATATTCCTGTTTTATAGTTGTGGCAGTGGCTCATTCTTGCTGAGAAGACTGAAATGTACTTCTGCACGAATACTACCCAAGGGCAGAAACAAGATTCAGTTAAAAAATATAATCATCAAAATGCAGCTTTAGATTTACCTGAGCAACTTGTGCCAGAGCAGACAATAGTTTATTTTTCTGTGCTATGCACTCCACTTCACAGTTATCAAAATACACATGTATACACACCGGATTTTTCAAACTGATTAGTTAAACATGCCATAATCCATTATATTTATACTGTCACTTGAAACAATGATACCTTGAGATAATGAACTCCTTTAGCACTTGGACATCTGTTCATATACTGTAATACCCATTTCACCATTATGATTTGATCTTTTTACTTTTTTCATTATGATGGGCAAGAAAGTTAAAAGAAAGATGATACTGTATGATGGCATTGTGAAGGTTAAATGTTGGCCCTCACCATAAAAAAAGAATAAATCAATCTGCAAATTGCGCTGTGTGGGCCAAAAAACAACAACAACTGAGACAATTGGTTTGTTTTCCTTTTTAGAAGGGTTTGCTTTCATCTTCCCCAGTGGCTTAAATACCATATTGGACAAACAGGATTTTTTAATGGAAGTCTTTAAAAGATTTATGTAGCACAACTATTAAATAACTTAGGGAGAAGATATAGCTATTAGAAAACATAAAATCTCATCTGATATGCATTTATACTCCAATGAGTTCATAAATTAGAGTAATGAATATCTAGAACAATTTTAATTAAGGTATTTAGTGGTGATAATCTTCAAAAGCTCTGTTGTATTTTTTATACTAATCTTAGATATGGGCATAACATGTCTCTTTTACAGTCCTATTAATGAGTGTCACTCATTATCAAATGGATCTCAAGAAGCACTGAGGAGACTATGGACATTACTTTGATTAAGAAGAGTGCATCAAGTGACTGCAATCTAATCTACGTTTTGTGTTTTTTTAAAAAAACATTTCTCATACTGTCATGTCGAACATTTTTTATTTAACAGTAACAGTGCAAAGAAATGAAGTTGATTTTGTACATTAAAGGAATAATATTAAGTATTGTAGATTTCTATTTGTTTGCATTCTTTGAATTACATAAGGATAAAAATGGAAACCAATGCTAAAAGAATACAGCTTTATAAAAGCTTTACTTTTATAATAATAATAATAATAATTGCTTACACTTATATAGTGCTTTTCTGGACACTCCACTCAAAGCGCTTTACAGGTAATGGGCATCCCCTCCACCACCACCACCAATGAATGTGCAGCATCCACCTGGATGATGTGACGGCAGCCATAGTGCGCCAGAACGCTCACCACAGAGCAGAGTAATGAAGGCAATTCATAGAGGGGGATTATAAGGAGGCCATGATTGGTAAGGACCAATGGGAAATTTGGCCAGGATGCCACCCCTACTCTTTTCGAGAAATGCCCTGGGATTTTTAATGACCACAGAGAGTCAGGACCTTGGTTTTACGTCTCATCCGAAGGAAGGCACCTGTT
This sequence comes from Lepisosteus oculatus, assembly GCF_040954835.1. Taxonomy (NCBI): domain Eukaryota; kingdom Metazoa; phylum Chordata; class Actinopteri; order Semionotiformes; family Lepisosteidae; genus Lepisosteus; species Lepisosteus oculatus. Next base: position 38,046,715 of record NC_090699.1, read on the forward strand.
TACAGTATAGTGTCCCTGTCACTATACTGGGGCATTAGGACCCACATGGACTGCAGGGTGAGCACCCCCTACTGGCCCCACTAACACCGCTTCCAGCAGCAACCTTAGTTTTTCCCAGGAGCTCTCCCATCCAGGTACTGACCATGCTCACACCTGCTTAGCTTCAGTGAGCTGCAAGTTGTGAGTTGCAGGGTGATACGGCTGCTGGCCTGGTGGATTTTAGTCATACAATTAAGAGCATCATGACACAGTATACAGTATCTAGGAATGGAATCTAAGCTGGCTTCATTAAAACATTCTCTAAACATCTTTAGTTATGATGAGTGTGCTTCAGCCAAAAGGAAAATTCTTTAGTAAATGTGCAGTTGCTGTGGGAGTTACAATGTAATAAAGTTATGAGTCATCAAAATAATGATATCAAATCAAAAGCAGATATATAAACTTCTTGCAGGCAAATCCTAAATGTATAATTAAATTTTTTGTTTGATGGATTTCTTATTTAAAAAAAGGATCCATTATTTTCTATGAATCCAGATTGGATGAGTAAAAAAGATTCAGGCACAGAGTAAAGGGTATTTGAAATGCAGTAGATATCCATTACAGACATTCTATGCATGGGATTATATTTATTTCACTTACAAAATTGTGATGGGAATGATCACACTGATACATGTATAACAATAACCTCAGGCTTTTAAAGGTATATAAAATAGACATATGCATATCAGATGTATATATTAACTTAAAAGTAAGAATACAGACTGGTATTTTTTCATTTTGAACTTTTACAAGAATTCAGCTTTCATTTCCATTATTTCTAATGAAATTTCTGTCCTCTTACCTGTATAAACCGTTTATCCTCTTCAAATTAAAGTACACATGATGGAACCATCATGTTTTTTGTGCATAACTCTGGAATCCTACCAGCTGATGGTGTCTAAATGTAGGTATTTGGTATTTTCAAACTTTAGCACACAATTGAAAAATATAATCACAGTATGTCAGAAAAAAAACTTTTACTTTTACTTCATGGTGTGTTGTATGGTAGTTGGATGGTTTAATTAACCATAAAGACCTGTCTATTCCAACATATATTTTCATTACATACAAAACATATTTACTTTATATTACAATACAGCCTTGCATTTATTTAAGAATTGTATCTTATCCTGGGTACCTCTATGCCCCTTTTGCGGAAGTAAAAATAATGTAAAATTTACAGTTTAAATTTCAAGCTTTCTGTAAGCCACATGCATTTGTCAATCATATCAGTCAAACCAGGCTACATTAATATGCATGGTAATTTAACATTATCCAAGAAAAAACATTTCTGCTCATTTGTAGCTATTCTTATTTAAACAATTCATGTAATACACAAAGAGAAATAATTCAATAAGACTTCCCATCATCTTTTTTATCATATCTTCAGCAGATCTAATAATCTTCTGCTTTATGTGAAGGGTAATTACTTTATACACTGAAAGAATAGCCGCTGCAGTGACAGACACAGAAACATGAGCATTTCATATTTTAGCTCTCACACAAAGGATATCTGATAACTGAAACAATGCCAGAAAACTTAAGACATAAATCCTATTACCTCTTGAGAGGCAGGCAAACATTAGATAGATACTGTATGTTCGTACATCTATGTTTGAAAGTAAAAGGCAATTTTCATTCTTAAGGTGAAATATCAATGCGTCCAATCCAAGCTTCAACAGAAAATTTAATATTTTTCTTTCATGGTATTTATTTTTTTAAAACAGAAGATACCGTTCATGAGTGTCTTCATGTAATCAGCTTTAACAAAATAAATAATAAACTATTGATAAAGTTGTCATCTCAATATAATACAGAAAAATAATTTCACAACTTACTGTATAGCCATGCATTCGCACTCCATTTTTAATGTTAAATTTCAGTTTAGGGCTGGTTTTGTAGTTTTCACTTCTATTTTGAGAAGATCTCAATGTAGTTCAGTGCTTGTTCATGTTTCTTTGATTTTATTTGTACTTTTGTAATGTGTACTACATTTGAGAGCATGCTGGTGCATTATTGTGGGGGCATTTTTTTTTTTTAATCTGTTTGATAAGGCTATATTTATCACCATAATGTTTACTACTTTCTCTTATGCTTGTTGCTTAAGATGGTTTTCTGTTTCTACTCCTAGAAAATGAAATGTCCTACAATCCTGTGTTTTTAAATATTTATAAATTACAGTATGACTTAGAATGTGACGCCCTTGAATATATGTGGCTAGAAATCACCCATAAAAAGAGCTATTCATATACTGTATGAATAACTTTCAATACACTTAATTTCAAGAAACTCACCTCAAGTATTCAAACATTTCAAAATAAACATATTGTTTATTCATTAAATACTGTACAACAAATTGAGTTCTAGTAGGAACCGATCACAGGATAATTCCACCAATGGATTCCATAATGATATTGAAGGTTAATACAGGAATTGAATTAATACAGGACTTAATAGTATTAGTTTGTAGATTTATCACTTTTTATAGGGGTAGGGTCCCTTTCTTCTGCTTCTAAATGCTTTCAAACCTTTGCACAAGATTCTATGAGATGCTTAGTGATTCACTAGTATGTTGACTACATTTGTGGACATAAAGCATGCACATATATTGGCATTTTAATTCATTCTTCCTTCAGAACGAGTCCTCATTCTTAAGAAAAGCAAAAGTAAAATCATCTTTCTGAGGGTTTAAAAGACTTTTTAAAAGAAAATATAAAATATAAATTTTGGAAAGTTACTACATCATTGTCTATTTGGGGCATTCTTCTGCCACAGTATACAGTATAGATTTCTCAGCTAGGAAGTGCAATTCTGCTTTTCAAATGTAAACATAATTCAAATGTAAATTCTTTAAAAAGAAAAAATGAATTTGGATTTTTTTTTCCAAAACACAAGACAAAGCAGGTTGAATATGAACATGCAGAACTTCCTGAAGTGTTGCATTCACCAGCCCCAAGCAACTCAATAAAACTCACCAAGTCTTTTACATCTCTACTCATCTGAAGTTGACAGACGTGATCATTATCAAGAAATTCTTAAATCCTCTATAATTGCCTTGAATCAGTTGAATCCTGTTGAATGCTCCTGTGATTATGTGGCAGTTGAAGGCATCAGCTTAACCTAAGAGAAAGTTTAAATCTCCAGAGTGTTGCTTGAGGTATGAGATTAGGTCAGCCCTTTAATACTCAATTTATTTATCGATCACTAAATTAGCTATATTTTTTCAGATGTGAGTACAACATGCAAGCAAGCTCCTGCTTAACTGTTACATATTTGATTTTCTTTGCATTAATACCAAACACCCTAATAGCACTTTTTGGATGCTATTGTGTCCAATATCAGTTTTATGACCAAAATACAGTGAATTTTCCCAGGCTTTTGCAACTTTACCAAACAGAGACATAATTTTGTTCAACCTGTTGCAAGCCCTCCCGTCTTCACTAATATGATGGGTTTAGGCATGTAATGCAGATCCTCAAACTTGAAAAATCTAGTTTTTAATTTGACAATATAGAAAATTATATTCAGATTATGGCAGATTTTTAACATTTATCATCTATTGCTCCCTTTGGACATTTATTAATTGGCTTTACTACTATTCTCTTCACAAGTCATAATGTGCTTAATAGTTTTGCGGCTTTGTTCGAAGTTTGTTCTTAATGTTTTAATTTTCACCCTTTTTTCCAGTCCTACACTTTCAAAATGTACAGTTTTTTTTTCCTCATGTGTAATAATTGTTCTGCACTGCAAAATGCTGTCTATTAATTGTATAATAGACATGTGACAAAAAGTCCAAACATAAAACTAAAAAGAATGTGTACAATTCAGCTTTCTGTTAAAAAAGGCAAAGACGTCAGATATAAATACATCAGCAAAGTATCTGTAAGAAAATGAAGTCTTCATGCCACTTAAGAAAGAGCCCACACAATCAAATTTGACAGATTTTAACCAATTACCATTTAAGAATTTTTATTAAAAGAGTAAAACACAGAACAGACATATGCAGTAGATGCATTTGTGCAAGCCCTTTGTTTTACCGGACAACCGCAGAAGGGTATTTTGGTGACTTTATGTAGCAAAAACCCTTCCAAAAGACAGTTTTACTCACATGTACTGTATATGAAAAAAACTGAGAATGCTTGTCTTTTTTAAAAATTATTTTTTGGAAGGCCTTACCAGATTAGCAATTTCATGGAGAAAACAAAGCAATTAATTAATTTGTGCAAGCCTTTTGTTTTAATGGACAACTCATGTTAACTATAGAAGGGTATTTTGTTGACTTTATGGAGCGCAACCCTTACAAAAGCAATCTTACCCATGTACTGTACTATATATGAAAGAAACTGAGGTGTTTTAATGTTAGGAATTAATTCATGAACATTGTGTTAAATCTGAGTTTGACAAATCTAATATTCTGGATACTCTGATATTCTGGACTACACAGTTCTTGGGCTTTGGATTTCCATTTTTTTTATTTTAAATGGAAAGAACTCCCAGTTTTTGTGCCAAAGTGACATTCATATCCTCTGGTGATACACATTCCACAGATGGAACAATAACTGAAAATTTAGTTATTAAGGAGACTAAATAACTTAGGAAAATGTGGCTACAACTAACAGATTCCGCTTCCTACATTTCTTATGTTTACACAAGAGATTTAATTCAATCAGAAATCACAGCTGCTATGTACTACCTACCCTTCTCATCTGCCACATATTGTACTGTCAGCAGCTACTGCTACAGAAAAAATAAGGTAAAATCTTTCATCACTGGATTCAGTGCTACAGTATGTTCAATCATACAAAAAGCTGAAGGCATATCTGATTACCGATTACCTACCCTTGTTGTGTCATATCACTGGATGAGCTTGTATCTTGCTGTCCATCATGTAAATAATTCATGTACTATGCAAATGCAAATGCTAGATCAGCAGTTCCAAACCTCAGTCCTGTAGGACCCCTGTGTCTTCTATTTATTACGTAACACAGAAAAGGTACAAACTGATAGAGGGTCATTCGGCCCACCTAACTCATTTATTTGCTAGTGGCGATTTGTTCTAATCTCAAGACAGTAGCCTGGTCATTTTCTATCACAGCAAATCTGGTTAAAAAACATTACTTTGCACAAAAAGTGCCTTATGTCTCTGTAGTTCTGCTTAGAGCTCTGAATTATGTAGGCAAATTGTTTTCAGTTTTCTATTTAAAGCATATTTTAAAATTGGCATTTGGCTTTTAAAAAATTAAAAAATTAATATGCATCAATGACGTAATAGTTTCACCTCTTTCAGACATGTTGTTTGAAATGTAATCAGACCTGTGCTGAATGGGAAAAGCAGTGTTCGATGAATTTTCTCCTTACCTTAGTTTTTCTTTTTCTATTGTCCAAAATCATTCTATTCAGTTACCTTTGTGTAAGACTCACACAAGCAGGATAGTAATTCTGACTGAGACATGGACAGACAATGGTTTCTCTTCTTGTGAAAACCTAGAACACTAGCTAATCCATTTTAAATTTGCACATAGGATTTACAGTATGCTATTGCCACATTGGTGGTCCTGAGCCTCTTTTTCACAGACACATTTGGGATGTGCCCACTACCAGTATACACATTTTGGGAATGCCCAGTGATAGGTTACGAAAAAACTGACAGTTTTATTTCTTATCTTTAGAATTTTGTTTAATTAGCATGACCTTTAATTTCCCCATTTTATAAATATTTTTGTTCTGTTTGAAACTTAATCATAAAAATATACTGCTGTCCACAGAACATTATAAAGGACAGCAGTAATAGCAGAAATTCCTATAACAGAAGGTCTTTTAACACCTAATACCGCACTTTCAAGTAAAGCACAGTCACTTTTGGAATATTCTGTATACAAAAAGAGCATTGTTCACAAGGCATGTTTTGCTTGAAAAATCTGAGTATGTAGAAGAGGAAGAATGCTTTATTGGTCTCTGCTACTCACAACAATACATACAGTACCATGATGTGATTGCATGCCACTGTATTCAGTTTGAGGCAGTATATTTCAATGAAGGTGCCACAATATTTATCTTCATTTATCTTGCAGGATGAATATAAATTCCTGTTAGAATGATGAAAGAAATACAATAAACTCAATGCTTTCAGCTGTCACTGTGGATTTAAGGCTAAAGAGACAACTGTATGAAGATGACTTTATTTTTTCTGTATCTTCTTTTCTTTTTAATTAATATTAACCAATCTAGTATCTAACCTGACCTTAGAAAAATGGTAGCAACTACAGTCAAGTTTTATTGTTTTCAACCTGTAACATGCATAGCATAAACATTTCACAGATAACTGATTCCAATAAACAGATATTTAATTCATGTGTTAAAAACTAACAGACGAAAGCCACCATCTGGTCATAATTATGGTCTAAATCAGAAGTCCTTAACGTTTCTTAACAATGTTAAATCAACACCATTTGTTTAACAGAAAATCACCATGGGGAATGAACACAGAAATATGCAATGTCACAATGATGTTTTATATGACTTGAAAAGTATTCTAAAAATTTAAAAATAAAACATGATTTCTAACTTTAAAAGTATCACAATGTCAACAGAAATTTAAAAAGCCATTAATTTAAAAGGTTTGAAATTACTTTTTACTCAACTGCTTAGTTTAAAAAGTTAACTTTAATGTACAGTAGCAGTACATTTGTGAGTCAAGAAACTTAAGATAACTTTTTGCCTTTTTTCTGTTACTGTACATTCCAGTAGTCCCTCACGTTTACCCTTCACATGTCCCAAAAATGTGACAGATGTGCCCTGCCCTGTGCCCTGTGACATTTCTCTTTTTTCAATTAATTTCTTTATTGATTTTTTGATTGATTGAACAGCAGTAGCAAGGATATTCCATGAACAGACACTACAGAGTGCAGAGTTGCTATTATAGGACAAATTAACAGGTCCAGGGACCTGATAGGAGAAAAGAGAAATGTCTACCTATCTGCATTGAAAATGTAATACCTGTATTGTATATGACATTTCTGAGTTTTGAAAGAAAAGTGTAATTTGTTTTGTTTAGAAAAATATTTTTCAAATCCATTTTTAAGAGGTGTGTCTGATTAACCTTTTCAGTAGAACCTACAAATACATAAAAATGTAAAAATGTTGAACATTTGGAGGGTTCAATTATTCATATTAATAACTGCAAATGTGTGGGCATTTTTATTATAGTGTGTTTCTTTCATAGTGTTTTCTTTTCCCTCGTAAGGTTCCATATGAGATCCAGCTAAAATAAGGTTGTGATCTTTCCTTAATGCCAATAGATTTTTCTTCATATCACAAAACTCCCACACAGTCTGACCTAATTGAGCACTCTCATATGACAAGTGTCCAGCACTATTTAAGCAAAAATAGTTGCAAATGAATTCTTTATGATCATCCTGTAAAAGTCTTAGCGGCCGAATGCATCTCAGATAAAGCATGTTGTATGCAACCTCACAGTTCAGGGTTTGTCTCTCTTTCTAAACATGAGAAAACAAAATCTCTCACAACTGACTAAGATGCATCTGCAAAGCCATAGAAGGAAAAGGCTCATTAGGCAGGTGATCTTTTGCTTGTGCTGATATAAGCCAAACCATCCTCACTTACATAAGAATACTAGATTTTCAGCGAATTTGAAAACAAAAAAAATGTAGTCAGTCAGATATCAAGTAGCACTGTAAAAAAAAAGAAGAAAACTGAAATTTCCATTAGCATCCCTTTTATCTGCATTAGTGGTGTGTTTGTATTCATAACTAAATGATGAATCATGCTCTGCTGTCAAGGTTGCTAACTACAGTACATAGTTAATTGACTCATTTGTAGGATACTGAAAGATTAAAGCCCCTTAGAAAGACCATCAGCTTGCTCGGGGAAAAAAAAAGTTAAGAAAGGTTGCAAGGAAAGGCCATTTCTAGAAGTTCAGCAAAAGGTCAAACAGAGAAGCATCAAACTATATTGATTTCCACACTACACTACTTTAATAAATTTACTGGAACAGGGGGTTCTTCCTATTGCTGGGTACAGTCTACTGGCTGATATGAAATGCCACTGAATCCATTTCTTTTCATTAGAGCTTCAGTGTCTGTAGTTAAAGAGAAACACTTACATTGCCTTGAAGGATATTAATAATCTCTCAAGAAATATGGAGGTCTTTCTCAGTAACCTTTCACAAATGCTTCAAGGGAGGTCAACAGGCTGATTAAATTTCCACTAGGCAACAGCAAAGGTGTTGGTTCAGGTTTAAATTTTTTCACTCCTTGAAATGCTTTTGCTGACATTTTGTGGCCCCAAATTAACTTAGCTGGGTGTAAAAATATTATATTTACTGACACAAAACAGGTCAAAAGTTTGAAAGCAACAATATACATAGCCACTGGGAATAAAAACAAGAATTTTCTTTCAACTCCACCATAATCCCAGGCTAACAAATAAATTCCCAAAAACATAAGCATTATTTTTTGGAAAAGAATAAGACAATGGTCTCATGCATAACGCTGACTCTTTTACTGAAAAATTAATTCTTAATTCTTAACTCAATTAACCTTAACATTGGTTTCCCTAAAAAGTTAAGTATCTCTTTTTTAAAATGATCTAATGTAACCAGAAATTTGAAGGAAAGCTTTAAAGGCACTTTTTAATAATTAATAGCTTTGCTGCCATTATAGAAATACTGGTTAGATTTTTCACTGCTGAAATCCTAAAGTCAGCCCAAAAGATAAAAAATATATACTTCAATAAGAAAGACCTGCTAGGTTGCCATTACACTTGAGAGACAATTTTCCAGTGAACAGGAGGAAAACCTCAAGTATGAGATTAGTAGATATAAAAACAGAGCTTGCTGAAAAGCAGACCAATTGTTTTTTACTGTTCCATCTTATTGTGTAGGACACTACAATGTACTTCTGAACCTAGAGAAGAATAATTTAATATGCTCAGATTTTGCTTTCATCCTCCAAAGCTCCTGCTGTTTGTTTCAACAACAAAACATTATCCCTTCCTGAAAATACATCTTAAAGAGTTAAAAGCTATAATCAATGACAACATCAGAACATGTCATCACGATATACGGTATACATCACAGACACAGGCTTGCATCCAACAGATTTATTACATAAATCAGATAACAGGCTGTAGATAATGAGTACTGCAAAAACAAAGAAAACAAAACCTGGGTTTTCCCCCATACTGTACCTCACAAACATTGGAAGCTCACCACCATTTATCCTCCCCGCCAAGGGCAGTGTCACTAGGGGTAAAGGACATCTCTGTGGATTTAGGAGAGAATTTAAAGCTAAAGCTCATCAGGCCCCCCTGTGGTCCCCCCTTTCATTCTCAACCCCATTTCTTCCAAGGATCTGACTGTCACAGACCCAGAAATAGAACAGGAATATCAGGGGGAGCTATATGGGGAAGCCCAGGCTCTGTCACTGTTAGTACAGTATATACATGATATATGAATATATTGAGTTGAAGTGGATCTTAATTTCTATAATACAGTACATACACAGAGCAGTAATATGTTTATTTAGACACTGGGGAATCTCACCTAACACATTCTTTTTCATAGAAATGGTATTAAAAGTAATCATCCATTGCTTGCTTAAGGTCAAAGTCATGCTCTCAAGTAATTTGGTATTAGAATTTCCCTGCTCTTCATATTCTTGGTCTTGTCTTGTTTATGCCTTAGGACTTTTCCATTTGATCGTTTTTTTTCTTTTAATAGTCTCCATCTGATGAATATCTTAATAGGTACAAAAGCCTCCATGCCATTATAATACAATATAAAAAGGTGAGCTGACAAAAACATCAAAATGCATGAGGGGTATTTTTTTTCTATACATTTTTCATTTGTATATTCTCTGTTTCTAAACTGAAAAGGAATTTTTCTTTATTGGCCAACAATTAGGCCTGTTTATAAATATCCTGAAGAGCTAAGAGGAATGGGGAATAGTATCAGTACGATCTGCTTGAACAGGCTTAAGTCCATGATGAAAATAAAAAGAATAAAAGCACACACCTGAAAACACTCTGCATTAAAAATGTTTTTATGAGAGCTCACTCTCTGATACAGCTACCTTCTGTACTACTGTACTACCTACTGTACATTTTTTAATGATATTTAAAGAAGATTTACACAATGGCACAGGAACAATATCAATTTGATTCCTTTTTTTAATGTATTTTGAATTTTATTTTCCAACACATTGTGTTTAGTTACTGTTGAAAAAGCCTTGAAAAGCAAGAACCTAAACTAAAATTACCAAATGGAGGTACCAGAATACCATTACATTTCTAAAGTTGATTGGACCCTTGCGGATTCCTTGGGATTGTAATTGAGATTTAAACTTATAATAGAAGACTGAAAATGTCAAAAGGGTTCATTTGACCTTAAAAGCTCCCTTCACAACACTTTATCTTCTACACTAAAGAGCACTTGTGTCACATTCTTATACTCTGGGCTCAACAGTGTGCTTTATTTGAACTGACTGGACTGTTCCTATTGTATATAACATCATACACTGTGTGAATTACCCTTTTCAATGATTACTGTGAATTACAAATATGCTGTTTACCTTTAATATTTCTGTTTTTAATATGCTTTTTCAAAGCTCTCCATAGAGATACGGAGAATAATTTTTTTAGACATCCCATTTTTAAAGTGTCCATGTTGTATAAATAAGTATCTTGCAGTTCCTAACTCAGCATATAATGGTAAATATGCACCACACAGAATTAATTATGCAACACACATGCTGTTTAATTCACATCAAATCAAAACTCGCTTCTGTTACAAGGCAGATGTTCTATGTGCATCTACAGTAAATCATATTCAGGATATTTTATTCATACAAGAAACATCACTTAAGAGCATCGCACCAACATTCCCATTTTTATTTTTTGCCAATGTATCTCATTAAAATAAAAACTAAACTATGATTTGCCTCAATTGTGATGCCTTTGTCAAAATGATATATGGCAGGTACTGGGAATGAAAGACTTCATAAAAGCAAGGAGAGCTACATAATGTAAAGGTGGCAGTGAACTGTCAGTAGTTGTTCATGAAGTTAAATAACAATAGAAATTTTGACAACAACCCCCAGAGGTCCTGCTTCAATCCTTTTCAGCCTAATAGGCACAAAAACGTGACTCCTGAAGCTCTCTGATAAAGGGTTACTTCAGAGAGTCTGGCTGTTCCATTAAATGATTTTTTGGGAGACCAGACAACATATTGATCTTACGCACTTGTTGCCCAGTTCTCCATTTTCTACTGCAAGAACAGAATGCAGGATCAATCCAAGTAGATAGTGTTTATGGGCCTGTATATGATCATTTTAAATACCATTTCAATTCTTAAACTTGCATCTCACAATAGTTCCCGTTTCAAAGTTTCACATTAAAGTTGTTCATTTTTTACATCCTGCTTAGTTCTCTTTAAATAGAGGCTTCAGAAAGTGCAGGATGCACTCCTGTTGTGGGAAGTCATTATTCATCAGGCATCCAAGCATAACATACAAAATTTTAATGTCAAGATCTTTAAAACAAAAGAGTACAAAAAATGAGACTACAGAATGAAGAACAGAACTGAATAAAGAATAAACTCAACTTTGCGGTAATGTAATAGTGATTTTATGGAACTGTTACTCTATCAGTTGTGAGGGAAATAAACTACCTCTGAAATTCAGCTTAGGCTGATTTATACATAAAGGTTTACTCGGTTGTCAGTAGAAACTCAAGCCAAGCAGATTTGCATAATTAAATTAAAATATTTTGCCATGTAAACCACCCTTAATTTTTTAGCTTGTTCAGAATTTGGCATGATTTATGTCCTATATTGAGACAAGATTAAAGAACGAGCATAAAAGGCCTTTTATGTGTCAGCATTCAATTTATAGACATATAAACAATGTCATTGTATGCAGTTTTAGGATAGAAAGATGTGAAATGGACTTTATGAGATTTTCCTAATCTGAAAGAACTAGCATAGTTAATTTCACTCCAGACTTAGGGAGGATATGGATAAGCTATAATAAAAATATGCAGGAAGTTAGCATTCATGTATTTTGAAGAATTCCCCCAAAGCTTTTGGAAGAGCAGCAGAATAAAACCTAAAATAAAAATGAATTTAAAACAAATTTTGGAGTATAAAAGTGAGTTTTAAGATTTTATTTGGAAGTTGTAAGATGTGATATGGGCTGGAAGATCCATCCATAGTCTTGGAAGAACACACACAGCACAGTAATTTGCATGTCCATAAATGGTGGGCAGATTAACTACAGAAACAATCCTGTCTTACTCTGTTGCACTCCCTATCTGTGTCTCACTCGCCATTCTGGAGTTACAATATTTACATCATCTGACCAAGCTACACCCCCATCTGTTGCCGGGCCCTAGCCAAGCACTCACAGATACAATCTACTGCATTATTCATAAAAAGCACTCACCCTACATGATACAAAAAACAATCCCATAAATTAACATAAAGTAGATTCTCTTTTATTTTCTCAAACCTAGACAGTCACTGCTAATGGAAGATGAGACACTAATACAAGGTCAAACAGTATTCTATTCAGTGGCAATGAAGATGATATCTTTGCAAATATACTGTACTGTATATAATACTCTACACCTCCTAAAAAACTTCCAGTACTGTGTAATAATTTGAACCAAAAAAATATTATTTTTATTAGCTATTATTCCGATTGCAAATAAAAAACTATTTAAGATTTTGTAGGACTTCCATCTGTTCTAATTAATTCTAAAACCCTCTGGGCCATAATCACAAGGGATAGCTGTATAGTCAAGTGCTCCTTTTTATTTTACAACTATAGTGAATGCTGGAGAATAATTATATTATTCACAAAAATGTTTACTGCTCAGTGATGGGAATGAGTTTTCAGATACACCTCCTCTATTCCCAGGGGGAATGCCAGGTTATAAATGTAAAATAGATTAAGAACCCCAGATGGGAAGTCCAGACAGCCCTAAAAAGCTTTAAAGAGGCCACATCCCAGACAAATAAATACTGCAAAGATATGAAAAGGCATATGGTAACCCAAAAGGTACATTTAAAAACTCCATTCCACAAGTAAGAAATACTATCTCCATAACTGCCCAGTAAAAGGCTGTTTGGCTAGAACAGATACATAGATGATGAGCAAATGAATGTAGATATACAGTATACTGTAGGATGTAAAGCTTGGCAAAAAATATGGCTAGCTTGTCAGAGGGCCTAAATCAAATGCCATAAGAGTTTAGTAAGAGAATATAGGATAAAATGATCTGGGTAGATGAAACAGTTGTGGCATTAGTAATCACAATCAACCGATCATAATGTATTTATGAAAATAATGTAAATACTTTGTATAATCCTATAAACATTTTAAAAATCATAATTATATTGAACTATCCTTACTTTTATTTGAAGCTTTTGGAACTCCCAGAATTGTCTTCAAATGCAGCTGGGAAGACGTTCATCCCAATGGCAACATCCCAACTATCAAATTTAGCAGTATATGGATTTTGGTGCTTTTGGAGCTGCCTACAAACAAAATGGTCTCCTAGCGTGCTTGTGCAGTTGTTCTTTTCCAACAACATAATGCCCAGTGAACACAACACATGTTAGAAAGGAATGGCTTGCATGAAGATGGGCGGAGCGGTGGCACTGTGGTTATGGATCTGTGCCTGTGGTTGCTGGTTCAAGGTTGCTGGTTCAAATCCCACAGCCGGCAGAGGAATCCAACTCTGTTGGGCCTCTGAGCAAGGCCCTTTACCCCAACTGCTCCAGGGGCATTGTACAATGGCAGACCCTGCGCTCTGACCCCAAGCTCTCTCCCTGTCTGTGTGTCTCATGGAGAGCAAGCTGGGGTATGCGAAAAGATAATTCCTAATGCAAGAAATTGTAAAGGGTTAATAAAGTGATGTTATTATTATTATGAAAAGCGGTTATCATTCTCAAATGGGTCCCTTGCGTTTCTAAATTGAGTTTATAACGAAAGCTCAGGAGGGATAACATCAGCCAAGTTCAAACACACTGAGCTGTCAATAATTCACAATCACTCCTGACGTAATTTACTTACCTAAAACATTATAACTACTGCAAAGTATCCCCTTTTCTCCCTTTGTCTGTTTGCATCCCACCTCCAACCCATCTCAACCTCTGCAGCTGCCCCCTGGTCACTCCTCTATCTGCAGGGGGGTCCCAGCCTGCTCGTTTTATGGCAAGGAGGTTAATACTCAGCCAAATGGATAAAGCCAAGTTTTGATTAATATTTTCAGTACACTTAACAGTGTGTTGCTATTCCTAGCGAAGTCAGATTCAGTAGAATATCTGTGAGCCATGTGAGGTACAGTAAAATGTCAAGAAGCTTAAGTGTTTATCATAGCCAAAAAGAAGCTAAGGAAAAGAACTAGGAGTGAAGTAAGATTGTGGGTGTTATGCCAAAAAGAGCCAAACGTTTTTTTTATTATTATTTCAATTAACATACAGTATCACAAAACGGTGTGTATTGAATGTTTAAAATTTTTTTAAGGAGTACAAGTAAAAAGTTTTGTTCATACTGTATTTGGGATTTTTTCCCCAATACTAGACTTGATTATTTAGTTGTGATTTTTCACAACTGCTTCATTTATTATTTAAAGCAAGGCTATCTATAAAACATTTGTTTTTCTTATACAAACATCTTTAGTTCATCCTCTGGGAGAAAAAAAAATATTTTATATCTTTGATTGTCTTAATCCTTTAAAGAGGAGGATTTCAGTAAAACCATATTAACCAAAGTGCCCTGAATTCTACCCTAAGAAATTTAGTAACCAGGACCCAGTAGTACTGTATCTCTGAGTCATCAATAATCCATAGTAGTAAAAAGTGCATGTACATTTGTATGTACATGATTCATGAAATAAACTTAATTGAAATCATACAATTAATTTTGTAAGATTATGCATGATCCTACAGGATCCCCTAAAGATCTACACAGGTAAAGATTCCATGTCAATGTCCTAATGGGAAATGAATCTTGATCAATGTTCTATAACATAATAAGGATTCTAGACACAATCCTGTGAAGAATGTGTGACAGGAACTGGTAGAGCGGGGTAACCCCATGTGGGTCTAAATGCCCAGGAAACTTTCAACCAATGAACGACCATAGTTCCTCCAGATAGAAGAGGCTGCACAGAGTCCAGAGGGCGCCCCTCCAGGACATTCCCAGACTTAGCTCGGACAATCACATGACGGCTAGTGTGTCCGAGTGCCAGGACTTTACTTTGTTCTAAGAGTCGAGACCAGAGGTCGCCCAGGTGTAGCCAAATGATCTGCCCGAGGTTAGCCCAGCAGCAAGCCTCGTGAACCGCCGGTAACCCACCATGAATGCTCGCCTGATCATTGTCAGAACTATCGACAGCTGAATTTTAGCATTCAGGACTAGCGCTACATCGGGAACGAACCGGTCTTCTTTCTGTCTAAAGAGTGTGACTTGCTCGGACCCGCAGTCACTTTTTATGAGACAGGAACTGCCAGCGTGCTGCAGCAGAAATCTCTCCCTCCTTCTCCCACACCTCCAGCTGCACCAGGACTGGCTGGCCCCGAGCCAGAGGATGCCGACTGGACGCAGCAACAGCCTGTCACTGTTCCTTAGTGTCCGTGGGAGATCTGAATACACATAAATTGGATGAGTATTCAACACTCTACATTGCAGCTCGAGAATTCAAACTTTACCTCAATCCAAGGTGATGTCGATTTAATTAATATGAGTGACATACTTGCTTTTGAGTGTCTAGTGTAGAAGTTGTAATCAAAAAGCTCATTAACGAAACAATATAAATGAAGGGTATACTGAATTTATGCATCTTTTGGTATTTGTAACTCTTCGTGATTGAATATATACCTTTTGTATTCTGCTAACCCTCACTATAAGATCTGTTATGTTTACAGTATATGCACATTTTATGTATTAATAAATGTATTCTCGTGTATTAGCATCTGTGTGTGCGTTGCTGAGTTGTTCCACAAGGTCCATTTTCTAATAGCCATTGAAGAATCATTTTGTGATTTACTGCAACAATTAATAATTGTCCCAGGAAATGCACAAAACCCCTACAAGTGCCTTGAGAAATCTCTGGAATGAAATTAACTATATAAAAATGAAAATTGATTGATTGGCTGATTGGTGCTAGAAAACTTGGTTAAAAAAGCAAAGCTGGGAAGGAGTGGTACTTCCAAACCAATGCCAAGAGCAAATAACTTAGCTCCAATAAAGAGCTGTCATTGCTTTCAATAGAGAATAGAATGTGAATAAAGCTGGATACAGAGCAAAGCCAGCTTCCAGGCGGATACTCACTCTCAGCGAAATAAATAAACAGATCTCAGTCACTTACTCAAGACAGGAGGAAGGAAAGGAGGCATGCTGGACCCTGTAACTCCTCAGGAGAGGAGGTGGAATTAGGGCATCACACTCGTTCCGGCCTGTCGGAAACATTTCCATAAATGCTCGATCCTCTGCCCTGAGGCAGTGTTATCATCTCTGTTGGGGGCTGCTATTCACAATGAAAGCGGACAATTGCTTTTTAGTATTCTACAAGATCATGGTATGCTGTTGTACAAAGGCAATACATTTTTAGGCAAAAACAGGAGCATCACATTGACGGGTTTTGCCATCAGAGTTGCTTCCTAGAGCCATGTTTTTAGTGAGCTAAAATACATTTAATTATACTTTCCTCGAGAATGGACTTCATATAGTAATGTAAAATGTCCCCTGTGTGATGTAGATTGAGAATTCTGTAGCAACATGTGGGATTTTAAAGTGGTGACATACTGTATAGCATCATTAATTATATGATCATTATATGATTAAAAGTGTAAGCAAGTCTGAACATTTATTAATATGCGGGTGTGGGAATGTCTGTATGAAATTAGAGTAACCATAGTTCACTTGCATCATACTGTACAGTATACTGTATGTAGTTTTCATTGTATTTCATTATGCCAATGTTTTTCAAGGGTTTTGTTTTATGTTGTTATTCTTATTCAATTATTGTATATTTTATTCTTACAATCCAAGGACAAAAGAGGTTTTTCCTTGCCATTTTTCATACTAATGGCCAATGTCAAAACATAATTGTTATATTTTAAAGAATCATTGCATTTTCATGTTTTCATTTAATTATGTTGTTTGGGGTATTCACCTCTAATTTGTAAGTGCTGTACATACTGTATATTTAAAAGTCCTTAGAACACAAATTTTGCCAGGTGTAAAATTCTAAGCAAAACAGCTTTCTAGAAATCACACTTCAATCTTATATTGGTTCCCATTGTATGTTTGTTGCTCTTGTGTTATCCAGTCATGTTTAAAAAAATCAGAGAAAAAAGTTGTAAAATTAAATAAAGTAGGTTGAAGGTTTATTAAAGTTTTAATACTTCAGAAAAATAGTTAAATGAAGTGTAAATGTAGAATCAAGATCAAGAAGATATTTAAAATCACATAGGAGAAAGTGGCACATCAATCCATCCACATTCACACAAAAAAGTGCATAAGGATTTTGATTTCTAAATTTAAATGTGGGTGTTTAAAAATACAATGCTATTTACATAAATACAGTAGACAGAAAGGTAGTGACAGGGTTTGCTGAAATGACACCTTTTATCACAAGAAAAAAAATCAGCACCTACACATACAATGCCAAGTGGCACAAACATGTTTTAGTAGAATAAACACAAAAAACTATAATAGAATCCAGCTACTGTAGAAAGATAACATGACAGAAACAAATAGACACGGACAAGTGCTTTTGGCATTTTGTTTCAGCACAAAGTTGGGTTTGGCAAAGTTGTAGTGTTGTACCTGTGACCTTCCCCACACTTGAGCACAGTGACATCCAGAGGTGTTGGCAGGAGTGAGCTCGTGAAAAGGACAACAACATTCAGTACCACATCCCCCTAGGAGAGCAGTGTCTGCGTGATGGGGGGACTGGATGTACATTTTTTTATCTCAAGATTTGCATTTGGCTCTTGAAATCTGAGTTCTGTAATCCTGTGCTATTCAAGAACAGCCTTGCCACTGGTGTACATAATATTTTTTAAGCATGTTCAGGAAGAAGAAATGATCCACAGTCTTTTAGATCACACAGTCTAAACAGCATACAGTACGTGTACTTCATCATGAGGACAACTGCTCACCGTACATGGATTTTTATACATTCAAACCACAGAAATGAGGGGGAAATTAATGTAGGGCAGAACCAGGTTTCAGTCATCTTGTGACAGACGACTGGAAATAAAAATACCACTGGTTTAGTGGTAAACCAACTATTGTTTAAGGTTTAACAAAGCAGTTGCACATATCCCAGGCTGTTCTTTGTTCACAGCTTATTCTTTAAAAGACAATTAATAGGTTTATTCCATGCTGGAAAAAAGAAAACACAACGTTTCGGCCGTGGAGCCTTCTTCGGTGAGAACCACTGAAGTAGATTAACTGTGCATTAAAAGAAACCATTTAATAAGCATATACAGTTCTCTGAGTAGACATATTAGACAACACTCACATCAATCTTGACTACACAGTATTCCTAGTGAATTCCTATTCTCTGTTCAAGAATGCAAAGATATTGGTATCCCCAAAAATGGAGATTAGAGTGAAGAAATAATAACTGTTATTTTGTGCAGTATAACAACCCTTAGCTTATGGCTTACTGGTTATTAAGCTAATTCACTAATCTTTTATTTTTATTGATTCTTTTTTGGAAGTGTTTGAAACAATATTCAAGGTAATGTAAATATACTGTATTGCCAACCAATTGTATACATACTGCATGTTCAGTTTACTGCTGTGCTAATACAATGGGTACTGTTTTACCTTTTTCACATAACTTTATTCCTTAATCAAAGATTGCTAAATGAGAAGCTTTGTTTCTTCTTAAATAAACAAAGCTATATTAATATTGTAAGTTATAGAAAACATTAGTGGAAGCTTTTATTATGTTGTTGATACTCCTATAATAATAAACATTATTTTAAACATTCCATATAGTGCCTTTTACCGCAAAGCTTTTAGATAATAGATAAAACTGTAAGATAATATCTACACTTTATACTGGGGAGCCATGTAGAGCCTTGAACATGAACAGAGAATATTAATAATGAACCAGAAACTTCACAGTGCGAGGACAGGAGTGGTGTGATAACTTGTATATGACCTCAGCAAGATTCTGTCTGTTGAATTCTGAATATAATGAACTTTAAGTTGAATTTAGATACGCCTGCAAGTAAGGTATTTTAATAACCAGTCCTTGAAAATCCATTTCTCAACTACAGACACGGACAGCATAAGACTCGGGCTAACAAAACAAAGTCTGCACATAAACAAAGTTTCTGCACAGGATATTTAAAAGTCAATCTAAGATAAAAAAAATAAACCCAAATTCTTCATTTTGGATCGAAACTCACAGTTCCATCGGTTAACAACGTTAAAGCATTGTTTCTTCTTTAACTGTTGAGATGCAAACAGGAAGTCTTACCGCAATTAAGATGTGAAACATTCTGTCATCTGCATAGAAATGGTAAATCACGTTAGTAGCAGAGACTTGTAACCAACCCAACCTCATATAGTTAAGTTCCTCGTGTAAGATTCAAGAAAGTCTAAGATGTTTTGCTTTGAACTGTTCATGTGTATTTTCATGTTTATGTGTTCATGTTTATTTACTAGTAACATATTCAACAACAAAATGAAATATATGGTTTTGTCTTTTTTTACAATTAGAATTAATGCAACTACAAAGTAGTTCGAGACATACATAACATTTACCTAACTCCACCATTATCTAGCATTTAGGCGTTTAACCCTAACATTAATTAGCATTTATTGTGATATTTTATAAATAAATGTATCATTTAATGTTTTTAAGACAATTTTACAATTACATTTAAAGAGAAAATAAAGCACAATATCTTACTTTGATAATTCTTCTCTAGAAGACAGACTCACCAGAATCAGGATTTTATTTCCAAGAAAGTTCTATGCGTAATAAGCAGCAAACTCACATTCACGTGTTAAATCAATCAAATGTCCAATCCATCAAAACACTCATCCCTAGCG
Source organism: Lepisosteus oculatus (assembly GCF_040954835.1). Lineage (NCBI taxonomy): Eukaryota > Metazoa > Chordata > Actinopteri > Semionotiformes > Lepisosteidae > Lepisosteus > Lepisosteus oculatus. The sequence continues at coordinate 38,066,859 of NC_090699.1, forward strand.
CTAGCACTTTATGAACAGTGTACAGTTCCTAAAATTAGCACTTTTACACATAAAGCATTTAAAGATGCAGCCATCTAGAATGCATGGCAAAACTTGCAGAAAGCACACTGTTGTACACCAGTCTCGTCAGCTATTCACTGCTCAAAACAGATCAATAGGTGGCACTTGTGATGCATTAGATGTTACTGAAAAGGTAGCTTCACTTAATTTTCTTAGTCTAATAATATTTTCTTAAAACACTACATTTTATGTGTTGTATAAACATATAAAATACATAGCCCAGCTACTGCTTTAAAATGAAAATGTACAGTACAGCAAAAAGTGCAGTATTTGTTTTTCAAAAGGGGTACAGTACATCATGAATGGAGCCTAGATTGGATCTCGGTTTTGTGCCTGGTTTAACAGAAAATCTCAGAAAACTAGGAACTTCATAGAGCAACCATAACTTAAACAAATGGAATTGTTAATGTTGCAATTTGCCATAATATTGTTGAGGTATTGTATGCACCAATCAAAACATTTTAATATTTAAATGATTGCTTGCAAAACAGCGGTGTAAACAATGGTATCTAGATGAACACAGATTACAATTACAACACAAATACTGTAGTTGATGGACAGTATCAATATCTGAGGATCCATCAGGGAATTAACTAACATGTGTGGCACGTTGGAAAATGTAGTGTTTTCATCCACGTATTTAGCTTATGCACGAAATTAAAAACTACATGCTTTGAAGGAGGCACTTCCTGTTCCATTTTTAATAGACCCTTTAAAAATAAATTATCACATCGCTCACAAAATCCAAAAAGAGAGGAACTAGTCAAAATATATAATAAAGCTTAAAGGGGGTGAGGGGTGGGGGTGGGCTGCATGTCTGTGTGAAACACAACAATCATTTCTGAACACAATGTCCTTGTCACTAGCTGCTGTCAAAAACAAATGAAATATACCACAATTCATCAGCGGATGCCCAGCTCACAGAAATGTTTCACCTACTTTATTCCCAATTCTTATGTACAGTATATGAATGTAACCACAAGAATTGCTGTTTTAGCCTTAAAAAGGGAACATTAGAAAACAATTACATTTCCTTAATAAAATAATTAACTACCATGTTATAATACTCCATACTGTAGATGACTAACACACTGAAACCAAGGAGAAAGGGCTTTCAAGAAGAAAAGGTAGTTTCTACTGAAGGAAAAGTATGAATGAGAGACTCACTGTACATCCACAGTCACTAAACAGAGTACATCTAGGATCAGTGGAAGGGAATGGACTCAGAAAACTAGCAGTAGGCTCATTCGCATCTGAAACAAGAGAACCTTGTGGAGAAAGATATTTCCCCTTATAGGGAAAATGCCTTGGACTATTAAAAGATGTTAAGACTGAGTGATCTTAACTTTTTAAAATGATTTTAAATGAATTGTTAACATTTTTGTCTTTATTTATATATCTACAATGCACGGAGAACTACCCACTCTATAAACACTTGACTTTAGTAACAAGCTACTATGGCTTTGGAGCAGTTTGAAACCATGTTGTTCCATAAAAAAAGGGTGATACTGTATGACTGTTCCTTTTTACAAGACTGGCAACAGTGGAATGCTCATTGTCTCATGAGGCAATTACAACTGGATCTGGTTGTAAATTAATTATTGTATACAGTATGTTCAGCAGGAGTCTGCCCTAATGTTTTGGCTCTTTCATTTTTCTTTCTCATTGACTTTGGATTGCAAAACAACATCAGGTAAGTCTTACTGCTAAGTAATTCTGAATGTATTCTGCTTTTCACAAAACTAGTGAAAATGACATGTTTATCCCAGGAATGCTCAATTATAGGGTGTTATACTTGATACATAGAAAAGACATTACACTTCTTTTTACACATTTATTTGCACAAAGGGAGAGTGCTGATATTTTATAGTTAACGAAAATTGAACAAACTATCTTTCACGTTTATGTATTTGCATAATCAATATTAATTAATTAAAACACAATATCAATCAGAGTGACCCATTCACCACGCAAGCAAATCATGTACTCTACTGTAATTTTTAATTTGATACGAGCTGAACACATAAATTACCAAAAACTATATTTTCTGACATTTCCCACACACGTTAAAGAATTCCATGAATATCCACAGATATCTATACCATATAACTATAGTATACCGCATACCTACAACTACAGTGTTAGCGTTATTCTTGAAAACTGTTTTCATCTAGATCAGTGGTGCCCAACCAGTTGATCGTGATTGACTTGCAAGTCGATCCATCACAAGAATGTTTGGCAAAAACAAATGGACTATTTGACTATTTTTTCGATAGCCTAAAAATTTGAAAATTAATTCAGATCTGTGCATTTTATGTCATACATTTTACTGCCCTTGTATGTGTTTAACCCTTGTCAAATGGTTGTAAAAGACTATTCCCTGAGTGCTGGCTGACACTGAAAAAAAGGCTGCAGGAGCTTCGTAAATAGTGTTGTGTCTGCTACCGAAGAACAATTTCTCTTGGTTATTGCCGCACGTACCCCACATTCATCTCAGTGCATAGTGGAGCGAAACAGACTGGCCGTGATAAATTCACCAGCAGTTTGATAAGTTTGATTGCCTAATAGATAGTTGTAGAGTTTGAGCGAAAATGACGAAGCAAAGAGACCGAAAACTTACTGTTACCACAAGGAAATGGAGCATAATTTTTTTTTGTACTTTCGCATTAATATCTGCAATTCTAGCGTTAAAGTAAAAAAGGGAAATATAGAATAACATTTAAAAAATGCATACAAAACATATGATGTGCTTTCCTGCTAAAAGTGAGTCACGGAAAAGTGGAAAAATTAAAATTTCAACTAGCAGCAGTCGGTTTTCACAGGGCCTAATACAAGAGGGAAAGCAGCAATCATCACATTGTTCCATGTGAGCCAGGTCCTGGCTAAACACAAAAAGTCATTCAGGGATCGAGAAGTAATAAAAAAAAGTATTTGTTGAGGCTGCTGACTTGCTGTTTGGTGAGTTCAAAAACAAACATTTTTGGCCAGGTTCAGACAGCCGTTGCCTGAAATCAAAGAGTTTCTCGAGTCGTCTAAACATGGTGAATATGCCCAATTAGAGGATGACCAGTGGTGTCTGGATTAAGCATTCCTCACAGACGTGACTAAACTGCTGAATGTCGAGCTGCAGGGACAAACTAAAAATGTCATCGACATGATCAGCAGTGTCAACACGTTCAAAAAAACTTTTACAAGTTTTCTCAGGTAAGCTTCTCAGTGCCAATGCTCACATTAAGGTAGGATACTCTTTCTAAAATGGAGAACATTACTTGTTCACTGTAGCATGAGTCACTTGGTTTTATTTGCTGTCATTTTAATGATGGGTATCGTAATTGTACTGATGTGCCCACAATCTATTTTTCCTATATCAGCTTCAAATTCACACTGGTAGATCACGCTGGACTGGCAAATGAAAAAGTAGATCTTACATTAAAAAGGGTTAGGCACCCCTGATCTAGATGATATTATTAAAATCACCTGTTTTGCAAGTGACCTCAAAATATGAAAATGTTTCTAACCATGTGTAGTGGCGAGGCTTAATAATAATGCAGAATTAAGTGTTTCTGAGCTTCCCAAATGAGGCCCCATTTCTCTGTTCATCTCTGTGGTGCAGCCACAGAGAAACCATTCATGCAAGATGTTTTCTTTTGATAAGGACAGCTCCCAAAGGGGGATGCACTTAGCTAAGCCTGGCTATCATGATCAATGGTCATCCATTGGCGCCTATCTGTCTAGGGAGTGCCAGTTGGACATCTGGACTGCATTACTAAGTGTCAGGAGTAAGTGACTCATATCTCGCCTTGATCAACCAATCAGGGACTGGTAGGGCCGAGTAACCCACGTGGGACTCTGATGCCCATGGAACTTTCAGCCAATCAATCAGCTGAAGTTCCTCCAGGTAAAAACAGGCAACACAGTCAGAGATTCAGATTCAGATTCAGATTCAGATTCAGATTCAACAATTCTAAAGGGAATTCAAAGGAGAATTCCAGGGCAGGACGGCCCAGGAGCAGAAGGCTCCCAAGGGCAGGACATTCTCGCAGCGCGCCTCCTGACCATCCTGAGACTCAGCCCGGACAACCACGGAACGGCCAGTGTGTCCGAGTGCCAGAACTTTCCTTTGTTCTAAGAGTCTAGAGTGGAGGTTGCCAGAGAGTAACCAGCAGCAGGCCTCGTGAACAGGTCGGAACTGTGGACAGCTGAATTACTATTCAGAACTAGCTCTTCATCAGGAACGAACCGGTCCTCTTCCTGACTTGCTGGGACCCACAGTCATCTTTTCTCCTGCTACAATTAATAATTGTCTCAGTAAATGCCCAAACCCTACAGAACTGGTGCCTTCAGAGAGCCACTATGATTACATATTTGGCGTCCCTGAACCGGTTTTCCCTATATTATTTGGTGTCCCTGGGTGGGCGTGGCAAGACTGAAATGAGTCAACCAGGCGGAATAATTCAATATAAAACGCCGCGGGTTTCATACACGACAATACAGTGTGCTGAAAGCCGAAAGGAAAAAAGTTCCCCTTGCTCTTTAAGCAGTGCTTGATTGTTTTGTGATCTTTTGCAATCTACCGGGTTGATTGCATACTTGATCTTGTGGTTTTCTGTGGTAAAACTGTGATTTCGTACTTAAAAGTAATACACTTTAAATTTAACGATGGTTGCTAAAAGGTCTGAATTCGAGTCGCTATTAAGCACTCTCTCTAGCAGCGACATGTCTGACCACGATCTCTTCCATATCTCCGTCAGCGGAGAAGCTAGTAGAATAAATCTCCATTCTCTGAGAGAGCTAGCGAAGGACATAGAGAGATTTGACCCCACAGTGTCAGAGAATAATATTGAGAGTTATATTCAGGACCTCAGGTATACCCTGCAGTACCTGCCAAACGCCACAGAACAGGAGAAAGTGTTTCTGGTCAGGAAAACTACCAGCAGAGCTGTACATGAGTGGATGGCTAGGCAGATGAAAGAAGTCTGTAATGATTTTGAGCAGCTGTGTCAAGCACTTATCAAAGAATACAGTGCGTTTATTGACCCGACTGCTGCGATAGCCGCCGCTCTTAACATTAAGCACGAGAGAGCAGAGTCCCCTCGCGAATATTACGAGAGACTTAGACGAACTTATTTTGCAGGGCGAAATGATGAGGGTTGCGAAGAGAACACACATTTCAAGGGTTTATTCATTGCGAATCTCCACCCGTCAGTCAGAAAGATGATCTTAATGCATACAGATGCACAGACCATGAAAATGACTGATATTAAGAGATTCGTGCAGAAAGCATGGGAGTATGATGTCCAAAGTCGCTCTGAGCAAAAAGCTGCTAAAGCGACTGTGTTCGCCGTCAGAGCCAGCAGGGTTAATTCCCCCCTGCTCGAAGGAGCACAGGCTCCTGAGCTGGCTAAGCCCCGTTCCAAAGCAGGCACACAGGACCGCACCCAGCGTCATAAGTGCCATGAGAACACCGGGGGAGGGAAAGGGCTAGAAAAAGCTGAACAAAAGGATTCAGTAGCCGCCCGCCTGGCCAGGCTTGAACAAGCTTTATTAGGACAGGGACAACCGCTCCCCAAGGCTGCCGGAAGCGTGAATGAGCCGATACTCTCCACTGGAGGAGGCGGAGACCCGCCCCCTCTCCCTCCCTCAGTCTATCTGATTGAGCGGAAGAGTTCCTGCCTGGATGAGGTCAGCCACTCCCAATTAAGTGCTGACTCCACCCCTGAAGTCACAGAGCAGGCAGTAAACCGCAGAGGAAAAGCAAGAAGCTTTTACCTCAAGGCTGCCATGGGAGATGTCTTACCCAGTGAGACACTGATTGACACTGAGGTTGAAAGGTGTTTGATGTCACACGGCAAGCTCAAACGGGTAGAAAAAGAAAAGGGCATGCGACTCAGAGAGGAACCTTTGGTGGATCACCAGAAAGGCAAGGTGTGGAAACAGGTCAAGGCTCCTAAGCCTTCTGTACAGAAGGAAAGGGGGGCCAAGAGGCAGACTGTGCTCACACTGCCCACCGAACACAGAAGCCTATGTGGAGATTCCTTCTGTTCCCTCTGGACAAGAAATACAAATATTTTCTTGTTCCCCGGATATACAGGGAAGTCGTGTCCCGGCTGAGGTCACAACAGCCTCCATGCCACAGGAGCGGTGCTCCAAGCAGCCGCCTGATCGACCAGGTAAAGCACACACCTTTTACGTACCTAAAGAGGAGCAGATCTCCCCACCTGGCGATGAAAAGGAGCTTTCCCTGTGCACCCTGGCACCCAAGAGGGGTCAGGAACACCACCCTGCAGTGGTGGAAGGGATCCAGATGGCAGAAGAGCAGGTTGGTGATGTAGCCCTCACCCTTAGCCCTGAGAAATCCTCTATTAGTGAGGATCGGCTTGAGCAGCTGTCGCAAGGCCACCGCCAGGTGCCCCTGGTGCAACATTCACAGGTTAGACAGGAGGTCCAGCTGGATGCTGAGACTACTGCGCTGTGGACACACCTGATCCCAGATGCCAATTCCCTCTGCTTTGACCCAGGGAACCTGCAGTCAGGTAACATTATTTCTCACAACTACCAGGTAGTGAGTAAGACTGACCTGATTGCTCCTGCCTCAACGGCAGGGTTGCCAACACACCCAGTCCCCCAGAAGGGACAGGGAATGAAAGCCGAGACGGTTTTCTTACAGCCACCAGCTCAGTCTGTCAGTCTGAGTCTGACCAACAGTGGTTCACCCAGACTGGAGCTGAATGGTCAAGCCACCCGCCTGCCAGTGCAGGACATCGCAAAGAGGGGTGTCAGAACCCCAGCCTGCACTGACATGGGCCTGGTGAGTGATAGTAAGTTCAAAGACAGTGAACTAGCTATCTCACTGCTGGGGCAGCTCCCTGAACCCCTAGCGAGGGAAAGGAGGAGCGAGCAGGTGTCCTACACCCACGCCCAGCGAACGATTGTAAACATGCCGATAGAGGGATTCCTCAATCAGGAGGTGTGCAGGGTGGACCGGAATAGTGAGAATGGGGTAACAATCCCAGATCACTCAGGTGCTCCAGATGACCACTCAGCCGAGGGTCAGGCATGCTCCACCGCTGCACCGCCCCCTGCAGGGTTCCTAGAGCACAGGCATGAACAAATCGAAAAAGCAGATGCCCTGGAAACGGAGGAGCAGCATCAGCCGCTGCGTCAGATCTCCCCAGATTTCCAGGATGTTGGTGCCCAAGATGCCACAGGGCATACAGAGAAAGACACCATGTACACGCTGCGCCAGCTTAGAAAGGCAACAGTCACTCAGAAGGAGATGACTGGGATCAGCCACCCGAAAAGACTTTTGGGAGGACTGATTGCTGCCGCCACTGTTGCACGTTTGCTTTTTCTGGTAGGTTTGTGTGCTACTGGCACTCTCACCCTGACTGCCCCAAGAAGGCAGGTGTCAGAGATGCCAGAGGGTAGTGACAGACTGTATCAACAGCAGCAAAAGTTGGAAAGCTTAGGGGAAACCCTACAGGCAACTTCCTATGCAACAGGGTTAAACCTTATTCCCCAACCAGTGGACATGATTGTTGGTGTTATACAGTGGGTTTATGCTTGTGTGCAACAGGCCAGAATGTTGACACAAGAACTGTTAAGGGAGCTTAGTGCCACTGTAGCCAGTCTAGACATGGCACAATTCCCAACCCACTTGATTCCACTCTTCTCAGTAGAGGAGTATGTGACATTAACCCCATCGCTCATAGCTCACCCAGAAGGCAATCCAAGATTGAATTCGGTTCCAAATCTTGAGATGGGTATGGCTACCAAAGCTATCCATTGGCTGTGTCTAAACGATTCACCAATGAAGGGTGTAAAGCTACTAACGAGCAGAGGGAGGTTAATGAACCCCATGAAGAGCAGGTGGGAAGTAAATGGCTGGTCAGCACACCACATTTTACTGTCACTATGACTTGTGACAGGCATGATACAGCTACCACAATGCAGCTACCTAATCAAACAGTTTTCCTGTAAGTTCCCGAGAAGGCCATAGTACAGCTTGAACTTAACGCTGTACGGTCTGGAACCAGACAACATAAGACCAAACTTGAGGTTATGGATGCCTTCAGGTGCCACACTATTGAATTGGATAGAAATCCAAGAAACAGTAAGCCCTGAAGAGGTACAGGTAGTTAGTTTGCTTTAATGGAACAAACCTCCAAGCCACCCTAGCAGATACCCAACACAGGTGTTGTGGTTCATCAGGAGGCTGGGAACAGGAACTGGTGTTATTGTAAAACTGCTGCCGGGTAGCTGGATCATGACTGACAGTGTACTCTGAATGCTGTACTCTCACATCAAGATGTACTCCGGGTAGCACGAATGAGTCAAAGGTAGCATGTCAAAAGAAAGGAAGTGACTTCTCCCCAAATATCTACCACAGAGGTATCAGATATTGATAGTGAACTTCCTGATGTGTAATTCCTAGACTTAGATAATGTCTCCTACCGTGTTTATACATACTCCAGATGTTATTCATCCTGTTTGTATCCAATGCTGGTTCCGGTATGAATTCTCGAGGAGTAATGTAGACATTTAAGATTAATGTTCTAATGGCAAGGGACATCACTTAACTCTGTTTTGTTTTGAAGGCAACAATGCCTCGGGACCTCGTGACCTTCAAAAAGGGGGGATATGTAGCGGCGAGGCTTAATAATAATGCAGAATTAAGTGTTTCTGAGCTTCCCAAATGAGGCCCCATTTCTCTGTTCATCTCTGTGGTGCAGCCACAGAGAAACCATTCATGCAAGATGTTTTCTTTTGATAAGGACAGCTCCCAAAGGGGGATGCACTTAGCTAAGCCTGGCTATCATGATCAATGGTCATCCATTGGCGCCTATCTGTCTAGGGAGTGCCAGTTGGACATCTGGACTGCATTACTAAGTGTCAGGAGTAAGTGACTCATATCTCGCCTTGATCAACCAATCAGGGACTGGTAGGGCCGAGTAACCCACGTGGGACTCTGATGCCCATGGAACTTTCAGCCAATCAATCAGCTGAAGTTCCTCCAGGTAAAAACAGGCAACACAGAGAGTCAGAGATTCAGATTCAGATTCAGATTCAGATTCAACAATTCTAAAGGGAATTCAAAGGAGAATTCCAGGGCAGGACGGCCCAGGAGCAGAAGGCTCCCAAGGGCAGGACATTCTCGCAGCGCGCCTCCTGACCATCCTGAGACTCAGCCTGGACAACCACGGAATGGCCAGTGTGTCCGAGTGCCAGAACTTTCCTTTGTTCTAAGAGTCTAGAGTGGAGGTTGCCAGAGATTAACCAGCAGCAGGCCTCGTGAACAGGTCGGAACTGTGGACAGCTGAATTACTATTCAGAACTAGCTCTTCATCAGGAACGAACCGGTCCTCTTCCTGACTTGCTGGGACCCACAGTCATCTTTTCTCCTGTGCACAAACTTTGCTAGTTAAAGCCAACAATGAGCATCAGCAGCGCACTGTCGCAAGCCGCACAGCACAGCCTGGCACGGAGCCAGAGAGCGCGGATTGGACAGCAACAGCCTGCAACTGTTTCTTTGTGCCCGAAGGAGATTTGAATCCCCAGAGATTGGATGAGTATTCAACTTCAATGCATTACAGCTCGAGAATTCAATTGTTATCCCAACCAGTTGATATCAATTTAATTCCTAAGAGTTATGTACTTGTTCGAGTATCTAATGTAGAAGTTGTAACCAAGTTCACTTTACGAAACGGTCTTAATGAATGATATACTGAACGTATGTCCTCTTGATATGTGTAACACTTCGTAACTGACTGAATATATATCTTTTGTATTCTGATAACCCTCTCGATAAGATCTGTTAGGTTTACATGCATATTCTATGTATTAATAAATGTATCCTCGTGTATTAGTACCTGTGTGTGCGCGTTGTTTGAGTTATGTCGCATGGTTGGATTCTAAAGCCATCAAAAGAATCAACTTTGGGATTTACTGCTACAATTAATAATTGTCTCAGTAAATGCCCAAACCCTACAGAACTGGTGCCTTCAGAGAGCCGCTATGATTACATATTTGGCGTCTCTGAACCGGTTTTCCCTACACATGCATACTGTACTGTACATCAATAATATGTACAGTATAACGGTAAATTGTAGCATTAGACATTTATAAAAATATTTATCTAAATATAGTGCAGACTTGTATTAGCTACAATGCAACATACAGTAAAGTCCTTAAAATTACTATACAAAACTTTTTTTTTTTATCTGGCATTTTTATTTGCTTTTAAATGCAATGTTTTTAAAGCCACTATACTGTATATGGGGGTACTGGGGAAGCACCCCATGTATAGTCCTTGATGCATTAAAAATCTGAAACCGAAAGCTTTTCATGCTGTAAAACTTGCTGTATGGTTTTGAAGCAGTGTGCAACCATCTTTATTGCCTTTATAATGTCACTTTGATTGGAAGTGTAATGGAAAATGAAACTAACTGTCAATACAATAACAACTATGTCAGCTAGAGACAGACAAAAAAGCTGTTTTCAAAAACCAGCTTTTTTCCCGGCGATTGTCTGTGTTGAATTCAGATGTTGCGCTTGTTCTCCCTCCCACTTACTGACTCCTCAGTATCTATGCTTGTCTGCTGTGCCCCAGATCTGGACATTTTAATGGCTTTTTTTCAACTCAGTTAATTCTACACAATACATTGTACTGCAGTTATTTGATAAATAAAAAGATAAATGGTGATGCACAAGACTGTGAACTGGTTGTGTGAGCTTGGCAGCCGCTAAGTCTGTTTTACGGTAGCAGCTAGTGACAAGGAAAATTTTTCCTGAATTTTAGAAATTATCACAGATATTCTAATATGCTTTTCAATCATGCTGTCCTGTAACTCATGGTCAGTATGTATACACAATTACTCACAATTCTATGTACTGCATGCAATTTCAAAATATATAACTTTATGTTTTATGTCACAATACTGTATATCTCATTTGAAGTTGTGGTAGCAGTGTGGTAAGAACATCCTGACTCAACAATGTACAGTACAATAATCACTATATTTCAGTGGTTCTCAAACTATGGTACGCAAAGCGCCAGATGACCCTGGAAATTTGTTGTGTGCACTAAAAAATTTGGGAATTAAAAATTGAATTATGAAAAATGTAATTGTAATTTACTTAATCAGTTTCAGAAAGCTTGAGACGGGTTTTCACATTTTCTATTTTAATAAAATTAGTTTAAATCCGCAGCCTACATACTACGATGATACAGCGTGCGCTAATACTTGAGTGTTCATACTCCTCTTGAGCTTTCAAAGACACAGCTTAGTGCCACATTCGCCAACAGAACAAGTGATAAAAAATTTATACCTCGCAAAAAACAAGTATTATGTCATGGCTGAAAGAAATAGACGCCAAGAGTACTGATGCCAGCTCCGATAGATCATGCATACCCGTTGAGAACGAGGAGGATTATACATCGGCCACAAAGGTTACCATATTTGGACATGAAAAAAGAGGAAACCCTGAGGAACTTTCTTACTGCCTTGTCTGGGAAGGGGGTTAGGATGGAGTCTTTTCAAAATATCCCACATTTTATGTTCATTGGTAAAGATAAGATCACTATTAGCCACATACAATTTCTTGCATTAGGAATTTGTCTTTTCACATACCCCAGCTTGCTCTCCATGAGACACACAGCCACACAGATGGGGAGAGAGAAGCTTGGGGTCAGAGCACAGGATCAGCCATTTACAGTATATGGCGCCCCTGGAGCAGCTGGGGTTAAGAGCCTTGCTCAGGGACCCAACGGAGTAGGATTACTCTGACGGCTGCGGGATTTGAACCAGCAACCTCCCAGCCACAGGTGTAGATCATTAGCCACAGTGTCACTGCTCCGCCCCCAAAGTAAAGTAGCTGTGATGATGTTTAACTGTCTGAAATGCATAAGTCCCCTCTGCTGCAATAACAGTATCCTCTGCTTTTCTGCCAGATTTTACAAAATAATCTGTTAATTTGGTTAAGGACCTCTCTCCTCAAATTGCCTTTTTGTGTTTGAGTCCACATGAGCTTGCAAGTCAAGTACTGTACACCTTTATTTGCAACAGAGACAAAAGTACCAGGCTTACGCACCAAACATTCAGCTTCCTAGTCTTCTCTGACACTTTGAAAACACAGACATTTATTTTTCAGTTCTGCAGTGAATTTACACTTTTGCTTTGGCAATGTGTTTGAGGGTAGGAAAATGAGAAACAAAATAGGGAGCCTTTCGATTAAATGTTTCTGCAATGCACAGACTGAGCAAAGACACTGATATTGACGCCCGATTTTGTTCTCTCATACATAATCATACACTTACAGGATGAAAACTGAACGGCAACGTATTCTCTCTCTTTCTATCTTTATAACTCTTATTAATTATTCTTCATGGTGAAAATAATGGGGTTGAAATCCGGGGGATTTCTGGATATTTGAAAATTCCCCCTGGATGGAGATATAAGGATTGAAATGGAGAACATGGCCGGGAAAATCGGCCATTGACACTAGCTCTTCTGCTGAACCTGACACTGACAGCACTGCTTGTGTTAGCAAGTGTCGAAAAATGGCTACGGTGGTACGATCCAAATTAACTAAGTGCTCGGTGATATTTTTATTATATATGTGTGTGAGTGTGTGTGCCCACGCACTCATGTTGGTCATTGAGATTTTCTGTGGTTCCTACGAGAAGATGACTTGTAGGTGGTACTTGGATGCTTTTGTTTGATCTTTGGTGGTACTTGGGCAAAAAGTTTGAGAACCACTGCTATATTTAATTAAACTGTTTGTTGCTAGTATGCAAACATTATGACTAGCGCAGGGAAGTACACATGGGTTAATAATACTGTAACGCCCTCGCCTGGTGGTGAGGAGGAAGCGGCCCTAAGCGCTCGTAGTACCACTGGGCATGCTGAGAGTGGTAGCCGGGGAGAGTCTGAGGGTCAGCAGGAGTGCGGCCTACGCGAGAGGAGCTCGCCCCGCACCCGAAGTCCGTCAAGGCCCTCTGCGCCCTGTGGGAGGCCTTGGAGGTAAAGGACGGGGTGCTGCGCCGGGGGTGGCGGGTACCCTCCAGTGGCGAGATACGGTGGCAGCTGGTGGTGCCTCGGTCGCTCCGCGAGGCGGTGCTCCGAGTGGTGCACGGCCAGCCAGGCGTGGGGCACTTCGGCGGTAAAAAAACCCTGCAGCGTCTCCGAGGCCATTTTTATTGGGGTCTTTGCCACCGGGACGTGCAGCGGTACTGCCGAACGTGTGCGGTGTGCGTGGCGCAGAAGGGTCCCCCCGAGCGCTCCCGGGCCCCCCTCCAACAACACCAGGTGGGGGCTCCTATGGAACGGGTGGAGGTGGACGTTTTGGGCCCGTTTCCGCACACTGAGGCCGGGAACCGCTACGTCTTGGTGGCCATGGATTATTTCACGCAGTGGCCGGAGGCTTACGCCCTCCTGGACCAGAGTGCCCCCACGGTGGCCGATGCACTGCTGGAGGGGATGTTTGCCAGGCTGGGGGTGCCGGAGGAGTTACACAGTGACCAGGGGCGTAACTTCGAGTCCCAGGTCTTCGCCAGAGTGTGTCAGCGCCTGGGGATCACTAAGACACGGACCACACCACTGCATCCCCAGAGCGACGGGTTGGTGGAGCGGTTTAATCAGACGCTCGCCACCCAGCTGGCCACCCTGGTGTCCCGGCACCAACGGGACTGGGACCGCCACCTCCCCCTCGCGCTCTGGGCGTACAGGACCACGGTCCAGGAATCCACCGGGTGCACCCCGGCCTCGCTCCTGCTGGGCCGGGAAATGCGAACACCGGTGGACCTGGTCTTCGGCCCGCCGCTCGGAGATGGGCCGGCTGGACCGGACTACGAGTGGGACCTGCGGCATTGGATGCAGCGGGTGCACAGCTTTGCACGGACCCACCTGACACAGGCGGGGGTCCGGCAGAAGCGGTACTACGACCTACGCTGCAGGGGGCCTGCCTTCCAGCCCGGGGACTTGGTTTGGGTGTACAACCCGTGCCACCGCAAAGGCCTCAGCCCTAAGCTGGCACCGTCGTGGGAGGGGCCCACTGAGGTACTCAGGGTGGTGGGAGAGGTCTGCTACCGTGTCCAGTTGCGAACGCGGGGGAGAGTGGTGGTCCTGCACCGAGACCGCCTGGCCCCCTACCGGGCCCGGGAGGAGGAGCCATGTGGGGAGGCTCTAGAGGAGCAGCCGGGGCTGGAGCCGGCCGATAGTGGGGCGTCCGTGGATCGCCAGCCGTCACCGCGGCGCAGCGGCCGCTCACGCAGGGTTCCGCAGCAGTTGGCCGAATACGAGTACAGCCTGAGGGGGGTGTTCGACGTCGGCGAGACGCCAGACGCTTCAGGTGGGGGCAGTGTAACGCCCTCGCCTGGTGGTGAGGAGGAAGCACCCCTAGGCGCTCGTAGTACTGCTGGGCATGCTGGGAGTGGTAGCCAGGGAGAGTCTGAGGGTCAGCACGATGACCAGCGGCTGACCCTACCTGTGTAAATAATGTCCTAGTAATTCTAGTGCCCTGTGTAGTCCTGTAAAAGTACAGTGTGTTGTTAGGTAATTACCACCCTAAATATATGTACGTGTTCCGTCAGTCTCCTCATGTGTGTGTAGATCCTGTGTTTGGTTTTGGTGTGGTTGTTAACAAATAAAGCTAGTGCTTGGTTAATCGTGTCTCCACTGTTCTTAAGTTCTGAAAAGAACCTGCAAACGCTACAATACTGTAGCAATTGTCTGACAACCACACTCAGCTGTGGTACTTTAAGGATTAAATGAGCCACCTTATAGTTTAACAAATGCAGTCCTGCATCAGATTATACCAAAATATTAACAAACAATGATGCTAAGCACTCTGAGACACCTGAGTATCTATTGCAATCTAACTCCAGATACAGTACCTCGCACATTCTAAATGGCCCCATTTGTATAAAATTTTTTTAAAAATTTCCAAAAGTGAGACAGAGGATTACTGATCTTGTTAGTGTTAATGTGTTAATTGGATTTTCTAAATTTGCAGTAGACAATTAGTGTGGCTTTGTTCTGTAGTTTCCTTTTAGCAGCATATATAAGATGCAGTTAGACAATGCAATTGGTGTGTCATAAGAATTTGGGATTGAACAAGGCTGTCCCAAACCTCGCACCGAGTTCTTCCTTGAAGTCCACATTTCTGTGACATATATCAAGTGTTGACTTAAAGTGTACAAGGATTCTAGGGGGCATAGGTATAAATATGGTAATGGGACACCCTCGCTTGATGTCACTCATTTCTTATTCGGCTCATGGTCACTCTCCATTCACTCTCCATTCACATTTTAATTAATTTGAATTTCATCTCATCTGTCCCTGCACCAAAGTAGTGACACACCATGTTCATTCCTGTTGAGCAGCAGCAAAAAACTAAGGAAAACTTGGCAGTACCACTCTGTTTATTCAAAGCTTTAAACTACTAAATACATTTCATATTGTTTGTCCTAGTACAAAAATGTTATGTTCCTCGTACTGTACATGTTCATTCACATTCATTCAAAGTAAACTAATTAAGGTAAATGTGGCAATACTTCACAGCTTTGTACTATTAAATATTCCATCAAACAGTCGAAATGGGGTGACTAAATAAAACTTTGTCAAAATCCTGTACCTAGAATACATACAGTATGAATCTGAAGCAGCCTAATGAATTTATTTTACAAAAAATATTATTAGTTCTAAAACTGTTCTAAAAGAGAGATTTATTTTCCATACTTAAACATCATTAAAAACTTTACAAGTCAATGAGAATATATTCAGAAATTTAGAAGCAGAATCAAGAACCTTTTTTTCTTTGCAGTTAATCATTACATCATTTTGTTGTAGTGATGAGTTTACTCTTCATCTTTAATATGTGTTAGATATGTCAGCAATGTATGGTTTTGTGTAATTGCTTGTTTTACTCCTGATTTCAGATCTAGGTAAAATACGATGTCACTTGAATCTTTCATTCTTCTTGCATCTGGTGGCTTGTGTTTGTTCTGGATGCATCACTGTCATCCACAAAGCAGAATGGTTCCTTGCACATCATTTGAACGTGTGCCTCAAGCAAGTAGGCTGCAAAATGCATTACCACAAGAAAAAAGAACATCATGATAAGATAAAAGTATTCATGGATGTGAGACAGTGCAACATTAGTAAAATAATTAGTTTTTCCCTTTTCAGTGCTAGCTTAAGGGCCTAGACCCCACTAGACTGAATGCATTTTACTTTGTCTGTTGACATAATTAAATCTTTAAATATCAAAAAACCTTCCACAACATACTTCCAAGAAAGTTAACAGCACATGAATTTCTAAAGAATATTTATTGTTGAAAGAGTCAGAACAAATACATTCTGATAGCCTGCTAGCAGGCAAAATTATTCAACTATGATGGTCTATTACAAACATTAAAAAATTGGGCTTTACCAATGTACAATAGATATAATTATCTCAGTCAGAGCTGTATGACAGTCATGTTGTCATACATTAAGATAATGCCATAATCTTGCAATCTTTAAAGTATAACTTATAATTACTTTTCTTTTCAGGTACATTAATTGTATCTATACAGACACTGTTAATGCAAAATATCCAAATGTAGAGAAACATCTCTGCCTTCTACAATAAATTCACCCAATTACATTTATATATCATGTGCAAATGGAAAACCTATAATTTCAGAATGCAATAAAAGGTTGGCACTACTGAATATAAAATAACTATTTTAAACAGCATCAGTGAAATAAAATTGATCAAGAGCCCTCTTTCATTTTTAACGGAGAAAGGATTAAACTAGATCAGGTCACTAGTGAAGATTACATCAATATTCATCCTAAAATAATCTGATCAACTTTTTTTTAAAGCAGTTAGGGTCAACAACATTGGAATTAGCACCAAAAGGAAAACTGAAGCTGAGAAGTCACAAAATATTCATTTTAGCCACCTGTAGCCTGCTACTTTAATCACTGGACCACTTAACCTAGCTATGTTTGTTTGTGTGTGTATTGGAACATGTAGTTTGTGTGGTTTGCCTCTCTCATGTTAGGCACATTTCTATATAAATTATTACCTGAGGCCACAAAATATTAAGCAGAGTTTGAAACATGTTCCATTAAGGAAGTAGTCAGCCTTAAAATACGTCAGGCAAAAAAAGAAAATGAGCAAGCACAGTTTCAATTATCCAGGCTCCTGAATTCAGGAAAATGGAGAAATCAAAGGTGAAATTGGACAGACAATAGTTGGATTAAGCGGAGAGTAAGAAATGATGTATTTTATCATATAACAAATAGCAGTAAGATTAAATGGGATTCATTCAATTTTAACTTATGTTGCTGAAGGTGTAAAAGAAAAAAACTGGAACAAATGTTCTGTTCAGCACAACTAAGATTATTAAGATGAATGTGACTTTTAACCAAGACCACAGAGACATGAACATGCAAGAGACCAGTTGAAAGTAATACATTCTGAACCATTTGTACAGGGAAGTGACTATATAGTATATTGATAAAATCAAGCAACATACTGGGTGATGAAGAAAGACGTTGCAAGATTCAGGATTTAATCATGAGAATGCAGTGCGACAGAGAACATGGCATTGGCCTGAACAACATCTCAAAACGTATGTGGAGTTTGTGCAAGTGAGGCTTCTCATGAATTAAATGAACTGGAAAAAAGTTGCCAGCAGCTGCAATATTTATACTTGCACCAATTCGTTAAGAACTTCAGAAAGCACAATTTAAAGTTGCAACCTACAGTTATTTAATAAGCAATATGAGAAAAACAGTGAGACCAAACCAATTAGACAAAAACAACAACAGCTTCAGAAACAAAGTGTGAAAAGTAGGATGAAAAAAGTGAATTTTATGCCCTCACTACCCTCTTCCAATTATGCAAAGAGTAAAAAAAGGATTGGATGATCTCAAAAATAACCTGCAGCCTCTCACCCATTCTTTGCCTGCAGTGGTGAAATTACCTAATACGTTCACGCCTCTGGCTCTTTTCTGGAGACTGTGGCAGCAGTTGCTGTCATCCAGTCTGTTTGTTTTTTTTTACCAATTGTGCTTAATACCTCATTAAAACATACACACAATCATTTTTCCCTAGGACAGGTTTGAGTTACAAGCTGTGAAAGTATTTTTTTTAACGTTCCTGGTTTTCACCAACATACTTGGGGCAATAAACACTATTTGCTTGTCTTATTTATCCTGGGCATGTAAGCAATGACTGCAGATGTGCAATAAATAAAATTACAATAAGGTAGGTGGTGTTGGTGTGGTCCGAGGGACATGGCCAAATTTGTTCGCTAATCAAACTGCTTGTGGGAAGAAGCTATTGAAGAATCTAGTGGTAAGTGTCCGTATGCTCTTGTATCTCTTGCCTGAGGGCAGGGGGTAAAGAGCTCATGCCTGGGATGGTGACTGTTCTCTGTGATGGCAAGAATTCTACCACAGCAGTGGTCCTCGTAGAGCTGTTTAAACTCATGCAAGGCCACAGCCAATGATCTACTGGGCCACGTTCACCATTCTCTGCAGTGCATTTCTCTCTCGAGAAAAGGGTGCTTCCATACCATACAGTGATCCCATTGGTGAGGACGCTTTCGATGGTGCAGCGGTAGAAATTCACTAACACAGGTACTGGCATCCCCCATCGCTTGAGGCACCTCAGGAAACAGAGGCGCTGCTGAGCCTTCTTCAAGTTAATGCCCATGTTCATAGTCCAGGTTAGGTCATTAGAAATGTGAATTCCCAAAAACCTAAAGCTGGTGACTGTTTCCACTTCCATGTTCAAGTCCAGGTTATTCCTATGACACCACTTCAGCTGTACGACTTCCCTAAGTAAGTGGACTCGTCATCACCACTGATCAGGCCTATTACAGTGATGTAATCTGGAAATGTAATGATGCAGTTGTTGCTGTGTCTTGCTGTGCAGTCGTGATTAACTCACAAAAAGAGATTTTAAATTGTATAGTGTGGCTCTTCTCATTAAAAATGTATTTTTAGTATACTGCATAAAAATTGTACTTTGATAACTTTTGGTACTTTTGTGTGTTTTCAGTGTGACTAGTCTTAAAAAAGCTTAAAAAGATCAGGGACACATGAACATGGATTCAATGTTTCAATACCCCCCAAAATGCTTAATATTTTCATAATAGGAATACAAATAAGTTGCTTTAAATATATATAAAATAATATAATAATACATTTTAGTTTTTATTTTCCAAAATGTACATTCATTATTTGAGAAGAGAATAAGAAACTTAGTATGGCCATATGGTACAACTTGTTGTGGACGATGTATAACCATATTAGATTTTAACATAGAAAACTTAGAAAAGCAAAAAACCTTTGTTTTAATATAATTAAATATTAAATATAAATATAATTTAATATAAAATTTTATATAACTATAATTTTAATATAATTAATTTTGAGCCATGCTAAACAAGACATAAGGAAAATACCAAATGCACAATGACATCAGCATTGACAAAAATCTATATTTAAAGTAAATGATTCAAGTAGAGGAATACGACAATGAGAATATTTCTAAAGGAAAAGGAAAATTATACTAAATGGGCAATACACAATCTTGATCAATCAATATACAAATGGAAGAATGACTACAATACTGACATTTCGTCAGCTGATGTGCAGAGCTATGGTTAATAACAATTCAAAGACAGTCATCTTAATTGGAAATAAATTGGTACTTTATTCTGCAAAGCACCAAACCCCTGAGTGTATGGAGATAACATATTCATGTTTGCTGAAGGCAGCACATCGTAGTTTTTGTTTATTTGCCTTTGAGTTTACCTCCAATGGTTATTTCTTTTTTCTTTCAAATGTTAAATATTTCAGAATAAACACAAACCATAATCTTAATTCCTGATGAAATTAATAACATAAATCAAACAACTCCTGCCTTTGATAGTTTTCCATCTCTCGCAAAATCCCCCCTGAGAGAGGAAGTCATTGTTAGACAAAGAGTAACACAAGGCTGTGTAAATGGGATGAAAGTCTATTTGAATGGCAAAATATGAACGAGATGGAGTTCAATGTGATCATTTAAAAATCCCCAAACCACAATCATTTTTATGGGGCACAGAAATTCCTTTTAAAGCCTTCAGTCTGAAGACTGCTTTCAACACAGTAACAAAGAGTGCTTTCTGCACCTCCTGATAAAAGCCATGTTGTTTGGTCTATGAAGAAAAAGCAAGTGATCCACTCAGGACAGTGTTGGCTGCTCTGGAGGACGTGCCCCAGTCAATAAATATTCCTGTGGGAGAATAGATGAATTTGGTGTTTGAGGACGAACATGACCCTAACCCTGCACCTACAGTAACTGAACTGGAGAAAAATAATGTGTTCAGTGTTTGACAACAAACAGAAAAAAAAAACGAGGTTATTTGCTGAGCAAAGACTTGTCTTTCAAATAAGAGAGGTGACATCATGGATACTGCTTCCTGCCAGCATAGAATGGTTGAGTTTGTTAAGTCAGCTATAGTTCAACTACTCAGAATTTCACACAATATTGATTTACTCCCCCATTCTGGAAACAGCTTTGAAAAATCATGGAGTTCACTTGTAAAGAAACAGCAGCAAGCCACAAGGATTTTTACTTATAAAGTTACACTCCCCCTACCCAAACAATGCAATAAAATTCCCCAAGGGGAAGACAACAGTAGGGAGTTTAATTATTCCTAACCCACACTCTCACTATTTGAAAGGTTGTATCCAAACAGTAAAAAATGAGGGACAATGACATATGTGCTAATATTAAAAGCATATTACCTTGCATATATTTTGGAATGAACTGTGCCATTTCAGATGAAAGAAGTGGGAAACCATGCATAACTGTATGCTCATTAATATATTATGCATATCAAAATAAAAATATTTACAGAACTTTAACTCAGCGTACATCATTTTCAAATCAGACTCTGACATCCAGATGATGGCAATTCTTTCTCTAGCAAGGTTTCACATTAAATTGGTTGGAACTACAGAGCGTTCATTCGGAGCACAGAGTCCAGGTATTCTTATTTCAGAGTGTGGCCTACGTCATACGTCAGCTGTGACAGGGATTTCTCATTACAAAGAACTAGCTGTGCACCACCAGGATTGCATTGACTTCAGTCACCTGGGGTTTCCCATTTGCCATGCGAGATCAAGGCCTTTGACATTCGGAGTGCCAGTGAGCTTACAATATAAGCGGATGGATGATATTGTATTAAACCAACACTAAATTCTTGAAATCAAAAGCCACAAAGGCTCATGATATTCGATGTCATGTTAACATACAGTATAACATGTGTTATCATGTTATGATTCAGCTCCCCTGAATCATGAAAAGGTATTTCACGTAGTATAGATTTTTGTTCTCCTATCTTACATTTCTTCTGTTGAATGAATCCTAGTTTCTTTAAGTTTGTTAATTTACTGTAATATACATTCCCAAAGGTTTTGTATTTTGATTAGCATTGATCTGACTTCAAAATTCATTTTACTACACCAATCTGGCTTGGTTAGTACTGAGATGGGATATCTCAAGACAAAATCAGGCTGCCATTGTAAATAGTGTTGATAATAGTCTTCCCATTGGATCAGAATTTCCAATCCAGCACTAATGACCAGACACTGTGCTGGAGGGGGCGGTTTCCTTAAGATTGAGATGTGACATACAGTAATGACTGTGACATATACTTGTAGGAGTAAAGGTGTTAACTCTATATCCTGGCTAAATTCCAATTTAGGCCTACAAATATGTCTTACCTAAAAACTCCCTTAATTTAAATGGTGATGTAATTTCCCTGTTCCAGTGGGGATTTTAGCACATAACGGCTGGCATTTCTCACAAAGGTTGAGCTACACTTCAGTGGTGGATGAAGCAGGTTCCCTTCTATATACAGGTACACGTATAAATCACTGGGGGATCCTTTAGGACGAAAAGCATTTTATTAAATCAAATAATTCATTCAAAAAAATGACTGGATGATATTCTACAACCTAAAAGCTACAAGCAAACAAACAGATTCAACCAACATTCTTTCATTCTTATAGTATGTTCTTAAAAAATAAATGATTGAATGTCAAATGATGACAAAATAAAATGATTTTTATTTAAAACTGAGAAAAACAATTGGTTATGAATCACAGGGACATTTTTTTATTTGAAAAGTCTGTGAGTATTGCAGAATGGTATTTAATAATTATAATTTATGACTGTCATAAAAATTGACAAATTAAAAAATGAAAACTAATATTACAACCTTTCTCTGCGTGGAATGTAGTTTATGTTCTGGAAATGGCTTTCTCAACAGTTAGCTTTAAATAAAGAATCTGACATTGGCAAGGCAAGAAAAAACAAACTAACAATAGGCAGTTCTGTGAGGCCCTTATCATTTAAAGTTCTCTCACACACCCCTTGTTTGCAAGGTCAATATATTACAAAATGATCCCATGACATATTGATTTCAAGTAAATCTACAAGAAACAACCAATGCTCTCAAAATTTCCACCTTAATATTTATTATTATTTATTATTGTACATTAAATTTCATCTTAGTCTCTATAATCTAGATTATTGAAATAAGGTTTTTTGAACACTACAGCATTGTTGGAAAAATAAAATATTTGGACCTAGTGTTTTAGTAGGCATTGCTCATGATTTAAATGATTAAAAAATAAATAAATTTATGCAAAACGTAAAGCAAGAGATGCATGAAAACACATTTTCTCCACATACTATAATATTACTTTATTGAATAGTGCTATCATCTTAATAAACCATTTTATCAAATACAAATGCAGCCATTCAAAGTGAGCGGTACAAACACGTACCGCAGGCATTTCCCTCTGTCATAACGTGTCATACCGCAGTACGTGATTGGCTGG